>NC_059172.1:5580778-6205778 GCF_019923935.1 Bubalus bubalis
ATGTACTATTTATGTTCTATATCAAGACTTCAATATATGAATTTGTTGTTCAGTTGCTAAGTTGTATCCAACTCTTTGCTATCCCATGGACTACAGCCTGCCAGGCTTCCCTGTCCTTAACTATCTCCTGGAGTTTGCTCAAATTCATGTCCATTGAGATGGTGAAGCTTCACCACCCTCTGCCACCCTCTTCTTTTTTTGCCTTCAATCTTTCCCAGCATCAGCATCTTTTCCAATGAGTCAGCTCTTCTCATCATGTGTCCAAGGTGTTGAAGTTTCAGATTCAACATCAGTCCTTCCATTGAATATTCAGGGTTGGTTTCCTTTAGGATTGATTGGTTTGATTTCCATGCAGTCCAAGGGACTCTTAAGAGTCTTTCAGCATGACAATTCGTATAAGAAAGGACAAAACTGAGAGATAAGACAGCCTAAAGAGTAAGATGCATCATCACTGCAGATGGTGATTGCAGCCATGAAATTAAAAGACACTTACTCCTTGGAAGGAAAATTATGACCAACTTAGATAGCATATTAAAAAGCAGAGACATTACTTTGCCAACCAAGGTCCATCTAGTCAAGGCTATGGTCATGTATGGAAGTGAGAGTTGGACTGTGAAGAAAGCTGAGCACCAAAGAATTGATGCTTTTGAACTGTGGTGTTGGAGAAGACTCTTGAGAGTCCCTTGGACTTCAAGGAGATCCAAACAGTCCATGCTGAAGGAGATCAGCCCTGGGATTTCTTTGGAGGGAAAGATACTGAAGCTGGAACTCCAGTACTTTGGCCACCTCATGTGAAGAGTTGACTCATTGGAAAAGACCCTGATGCTGGGAGGGATTGGGGGCAGGAGGAGAAGGGGAGGACAGAGGATGAGATGGCTGGATGGCATCACTGACTCGATGGACATGGGTTTGAGTAAACTCTGGGAGTTGGTGATGGACAGGGAGGCCTGGTGTGCTGTGGTTCACAGGGTCGCAAAGAGTTGGACATGACTGAGCGACTGAACTGAAAGAGTAAGAAAATATATATATGTGTGTATATATATATATGTAAATTATGGCAGAATTATGAAGTGGCAAGTAGTCAACTTCCAGGTTATTGTCTTTCCAAATCCTTAGTTATAGATTCTGAGATTTTCTTAGTCTCCTCTCAAAAATTGTATATTTAATGAACATTTAAATTAATGCATAATTTTTTTCTTGATCTTTTGATGAGAAACATGGGGATTTCCCCCTTGCATTGAGATGTGAAAAGTAATTTTTGGAGCCTAGAGGACTTTGCCTAATGTTATGGTGATGATATAATATACTGCATGTTTCCAGTGGAATCAGACAGAAAACACATGTAGTTTTCTCAAGGACTATGATTTTAAAACGAATCATCAAATAATCAACACAGATAGCAAATAGGAAAAAGTAATTTGATGCTTTCCATACAATTCTGATGTTGTTAAGAATAAGCTTTTCAGTCCTTAATTATCTTACAGGAAAATCATCACTTGCCAGTGCAATTATTTATTCCTTAGCCTTTCAAAACCCTGTGTACGAGACAGCAAAAGAGACACTGATGTATAGAACAGTCTTATGGACTCTGTGGGAGAGGGAGAGGGTGGGAAGATTTGGGAGAATGGCATTGAAACATGTAAAATATCATGTATGAAATGAGTTGCCAGTCCAGGTTCGATGCACGATACTGGATGCTTGGGGCTGGTGCACTGGGACGACCCAGAGGGATGGTATGGGGAGGTAGGGGGGAGGAGGGTTCAGGATGGGGAACACATGTATACCTGTGGCAGATTCATTTTGATGTTTGGCAAAACTCATACAATTATGTAAAGTTTAAAAAACAACAACAACAACAACAAAAATTGCACCTAAACAAGACTTATATGCCTCCTTTCATTAATTAAAAAAAATTAATTGTAGCTCAGTATTTCTGATGTAAAAAATTAATGTATGCAAAGACATGATATCAGAAGCTCACAGCCTTGTACACAGGATTTATTTGAGGTGTGTTTATTTCCTACAAACATATTTATAATTTAACATTATAAAATATTTTCAATTTTTAATAAAATATTTTTTGAATTATTAAACTTCAGAAACTCCTGACACTACTATTTTGTTTGTAATTAGGAAATTACATGATAAAGGAGCCTGGTGGGCTACAGTTCATGGGGCAGCAAAGAGTATATATATAAGGGTAGATCCTGGTTGCTTAGATGGTAAAGAATCTACCAGCAAAGTGGGAGGCCTGGGTTTGTCCCTGGGTCTGGAAGATCCCCTAGAGAAGGGCATGGTAAACCACTCCAATCTTCTTGCTGTGAGAATCCCATGGACAGAAGAGCCTGGTGGGCTACAGTCCATGGAGTCATAGAGTCAGACATGGCTGAGCAACTAACACATACATGTAATTTATTTTGCCAGTATCCTATTGTGTAATATAGTGATTTAAAACTTATTTTTATATAAGGTGGACGATGTCTTTATCCAAAAGTAATGTTTATAAAATTTCATTATATAAAACAAATTCCAGTGACATCACTTTCTCTCGATTTGCTCAATTTCCTTACAATATCTTTGGTTCCTCCTTGACAAAATATATATTACATGTTACAAACAACTTGGAATATGTCAGTTATTCTGAAAATAATCTTGGGGGAAGAAATGTGCAAAATTCTATGTTAATATACATTACATATATGAGGTAAGGTAGTCCATAAATTATTCAAAGGAAGTGACAGTCCCCTTGTAATCACGGATGTGTAAGCATAATCTAGTTTAGGTAACCTGCTGTCTGTACTTAGAAGTTGAAAACAAACAACAAAAAATTCCTTTGTAATTGATTTTGAGGGTGTTTCAGGTACCATGAATATCTTGAAATATTTTATTTTTGATTATTTTCACAGCAACCCTGCAAGAAACAGTTGGTTTTACTGATGTATATAAAGATACTCACAAAATTTACACTTGCCAAATTATTCCTTTGTATATACCAAAATATAGGAATAACAGATTATATCAACCTATGTATATTTCTTAGAATTTCCTTATATGAAGACAAATGTCTAACATGTTCTGATAGAATTTCCTTACTTTTACACCTCTGTCCAATATTAGTCAAGAATATTAATCATTTCATCTTGTACTATCAGTAGACATAAGGTCTTTCACATAAATATATTTGAATACAGGGGCTACTAAATGTGTCTACACACAATTGCAAATAGGATTTTAAAAATTTATGCAATTAGAACATGAATATGTTATACTATATGATTGTAATTATGTAAGTATAATTATAATTACAGTAAGTCCTCTACATAATAACGGGTTTCCTTCTGAGAGCATGTTCACAAGTTTGATTTGTCTATAGGATTCCTTGTGTCTCAGATGGTAAAGAATCTGCCTGTAATGCAGGAGATGGGGTTTTGATCCCTGGGTCTGGAAGATCCCTTGGAGAAGGGAATGGCAATTCATTCCAGTATTATTGCCTGGAGAATCCCATGAACAGAGGAGACTGTGGGCCACAGTCCATGGGCTCACAAAGAGTCAGACAAGACTAAGGAGCTAACACTTACTTTTTTCATCAGCAAAGTTACCCTAGGTCCCCAACTAATGCAATTGACTATATAGTATTGAGCTTTAATAGGTTTATAGCACCCATCACCATTGTTTGTACACTTGCTTCCAGATATCCTGGGATAGAAATAAAGATGCTGTATTACAGTACAAGCTACTGTACAGTAAGTACAAGAAATCGCAGCTACATGAATGCAGGTGCATTATAATGTATGCCAGACACCTGAACTAACTTACATAATTGTACACATGAAAACACACTTGCATCTTAGAGAGCTTACAAATTAAAGATTTGTAGTTACAGAATTGATAGCATAGAATATATAATTAAAAAGTTGTTAAGTAATAAGGGTTATGTCAATACTTTCCCTTTCTGCTTCCTTTATCTACTTTTATATCAATCTATATATCTACACATGTGTCAGTGTTTGCCAAAAATAGTCATTTGGCATTTGAGTGAAGAGAAAGTTGCTCAGTTGTGTCCAACTCTTTGCAGTCCCATGGACTGTAGCTTGCCAGGTTCCTCTGTTCATGGAATTCTCCAGGCCAAAATACTGGAATGGGTAGCTGTTCCCTTCTCCAAGGAATCTTCCCAACCCAGGGATCAAACCCAGGTCTCCTGAATTGCAAGTGGATTCTTTACCATTTGAGGCACCAGGGAAGCCCAAGAAAAGTGGGGTGGTTCACCTCTACCTTCTCCAGGGATCTTTCCAATCCAGGAATTGCACCAGGGTCTCCTGCATTGCAGGCAGATTGTTTATCATCTGAGCTACCAAGAAAGCCTGTAAAAGTGAAAATATTTGTGTCCCCATGGACTCTAGTCACCAGGTGCCTCCATTTATGGAATTCTCCAGGCAAGAATACTGGAGTGGATAGCCATTCCCTTCTCCAGGAGATCTTTCCGACTCCTGGAGATCGAACCCAGGTCTGTTGCATTGCTGGCAGATTCTTTACCATCTGAGCCACAAGAGAAGCATAATAATTCTCTCTGGTTGGGGGATACCATAATACAGTATCATATTTAGGAGTGTCACTGGACTATAAGCATTTGAAGCCAGCAGGACGCTTCCTCCATTGGTGACAATCAAAGCCTCAAGATATTATTGAATGCTCTTTGGGGAACTATTTTTTCTCATTGGAAAATGAAAAACCTAGCCCTCTCTCCAACTGTATTGCTATCTCTGTAATCGTTTCTATGTCTATAAACGTATGCTTTACTTCCAGGAGGCAGTCATTTCAATAGAATCTAAGCTTTAAAATTCAATTTATTATATTTATATTAAGTTTGAAAGCTAAAAAATAACCAGGATTTAAAACATAACACTATTTACTACTCTGAGGTCTCTATCCAGCATATGTTTTCTGATAAAATGGAAGAACACAACAGAACAGTGCTGAGTGAATTCATCCTCATGGGAATCATGGACTGCCCTGAACTGCAGGCTCCATTGTTTGGGCTCTTCCTCATCATCTACGTGATCTCAGTGGTGGGCAACTTGGGCATGGTCATCCTCACTAAGGTGGACTCCAGGCTACAGACACCTATGTACTTCTTTCTCGGGCACCTGGCTCTTACTGATCTGGGTTATTCAACAGCTGTGGGCCCCAAAATGTTGTAAATTTTGTTGTGGATCAGAATAAAATCTCTTATTATTTGTGTGCTACACAGATGGGTTTTTTCATCATGTTCATTATTAATGAACTTTTTATTCTGGCGACAATGTCTTATGATCGTTATGTGGCCATTTGTAACCCTCTACTCTGCACAGTCATCATGTCACAAAGGGTGTGTAAAGTGCTGGTGGCAATCCCCTATGTCTATAGCACATTTGTGTCTCTGTTGATCACCATAAAGCTTTTTAATTCATTCTTCTGTGGCTATAATGTCATCAATCATTTCTACTGTGACAATTTCCCTTTGTTATCTTTGCTTTGCTTAAACACACATGAAATTGAACTTATAATAATGGTTTTCTCAGCTTTTAATTTGACTTTCACCCTTGCGATAGTTCTTGTGTCTTATCTGCTCATCCTTGCAGCTATTCTCAGGATGAAATCTGCTGAAGGTAGGCGGAAGGCTTTTTCTACCTGTGGATCCCACAGTGGTCACAGTGTTCTATGGCACTTTGACATTTATGTATGTGAAACCCAAGTCCAGTCATTCCTTTGACACTGATAAAGTGGCATCTATATTTTATGCTCTTGTTATTCCCATGTTGAATCCTTTTATTTATAGCTTAGGAAACAAAGATGTAAAATATGCACTACAGAAGATGTGGCGAAAACTAGGTAGCATCTTTTCCTAATGATCAGTGTCAATGTGATTTCTACAAATTAGGTTAAGGACTTCATATCTCATGTTTTGTGTTTTCAGAGGGGAAAATGGACACAACAGTTTAGATATTTAGAGAATAACTTCTATGTGCCATTCACACTTCTATGTGATATAAATTTATTAGTGTAAGAAAAAACAGGAAAAATATTTGCTATCTTTGACAAGAGATGAATTATAATCAAAATATGAAATCAATTTTAGAGTACAATGGAATGAGTTAGGACACAATAGTCCATAAGAGCAGTCAAGGAGAGTAAACTATGTAGGAATGATGAAAAACAGTAGGTACAGAAGGAAAATGAAATTACTTTTAGGATAGTCAGTCTTTGGAATAAACTTTAAAGTATCTATTTGTGTTTGTGTACATGTGTGTGTTTTGTGTTAGCACATTCACTCCATTTAATCTTCATGTTCTACCACAAGGTGTGTTAAAAGCAAACTCAATTTCTCTTTTAAGAAGTAAAAAGGAGGCAGTCTCATGATTTTGTCTATGCTGTATTTATAGCGAATGTGTAAAGTGAAATGTAACAATTGATATATATCATATGATATCTGGACTACCTTCCTCCAAACCCTCACTAAAGTCCCCCATTTTTTGCTTACTTTTAGTATTTTTAACATTCAAGACATTTTCTTTACATCAAGGAGGGACTGGACTCACTTCTTTGTCCACCAACAAAGAAGTAGAATTTTCTATGTAGTCAATTAAATTTCAATAAATAACATTCATTGAAATAAAATAATTATGTGTATGTTGTTTTTGCTGTTCAGTTGCTAAATCATGTCCAACTCTTTGCAACCCCATGCACTGCAGCATACCAGGCTCGTATGTCCTCTGCTATCTCCCAGATTTTGCTCAAATTCATGTCCATTGAGTCAGAGATGCTACCTAATCATCTCATCTACTACTTTCTCATCCTCTTTTCTTTTTCCCTTCAATCGTACCCAGAATCAAGGAAATATGTATAATATCATATAAAAATATGGAGAAGGAAGTGGCAGCCCACTCCAGTAATCTTGCCTGGAAAATTCCACGGATAGAGGAGCCTGGTAGGCTATAGTTCATGGAGTCACAAAGAGTCAGATATGACTGAGCGACTTCACTTTCTTTCTTTCTATAGTTCCTTTTGGAGAAGGAAATGGCAACCTATTCCAGTGTTCTTGCCTGGAGAATCCCATGGATGGAGAGGTCTTGTAGCCTATAGTCTATGGGGTTGCAAAGAGTCAGACATGACTAAGCAACTAACATATACACACACACATATAAAATAAATATTACTAAAAATTTTTACACTTGATTTTTAATTAGGAAAAAAGTATGAACAATACACATATAAGTAAAATAAAAATATTTGTTTCTAGGAAATTATGTTGACAGAAATACAGTAAAATAACATTAGATAGTAATGGCTATTGATATTATTAAAATGCTTAATTTTATATTTTTGTTTATATATTCTTCCCCAAACATCTTAAATGAATAGTTAAAACTCTCATGATCTTTCCTGTAGCTCAGATGGTAAAGAATCTGCCTGCAGTACAGGAGACCTGGGTTAAATCCCTGGGTCAGGAAGATCCTCTGAAGAAGGGAACATCAATCCATTCCAGTTTTCTTGCCTGGAGAATCCCATGGTTTAGAGGAGCCTGATGCATTACGGTTCATGGGGTCACAAAGAATCAGACAGGACTGAGCAACTAACACTATAACTTTCATAATGAAGAAAGATATAGTCTCTAATATCTGAATTTTAAAATTAGCTGTGACTAAGTATATATAATATCCCATATATTTCATTTATTTTATGCTACTTTGTTATATTCAGTAGACATATCAGTTATTTAAGGAAGTTGGCTAATTTTTCATAGAATGCAAACATTGAAAAATAGCAGTTTATACACAACTGAATAATTTGAATGGACATTGTTGATGTAAATATAATTTAATGCATAATATAATAATATTTTTAAATGAATAAAATTAGATAAAAAGGAAAGTACAAGGAAACTTTACCAACACCAATATTTCTTTGAAATAGAAATTTGTGCTTAGGCCAGAACCATATGAAAGGATATAATTTAAAAATATATATACTGATCTGTTTGGACACTAAGACACACTATTAAAAAATCAAGAATTAAGATGATCTCAAGCATAAATTTGTGTTAAAATAACTCCACTCCAAAATCTGATTCAGGTGCCTTGATTGCAAACTCTACATAATGTTTAGGGCTAAAGAACTAAACAAATAGCTTCTAATGCTTTCAGAAAACTAAAGAGAAGGTATATTTCCTAACTCTACTTGGAAAGTTTTCCTGTTATAAAAGTGCAAGAGAAGTTATTTTAAGAAAAAAATAACAGTATCAGTCTTAACATATATTCAAAAATTCTAAATAAAATTGTATCAAATTGAATCTAGCAAAATATGGAAATAGTAATGCATAATGAGAAAAGAATATATTTCACATTAAAAAAGTAATTTACACACATACCATTTAAATCTCGCCAATATCAATATAGTAAAATAATTGAGTAGAAACTAAGAAGGCATGTAAATTACCCGAGCAAAATGAAATGTTTTGGTGAAACAAAAAAATAAATAAATACATAGACAAGATCAGTATACTGAAAAGTACAAAGTGCTGAGTAACAAAACCAAAGACGAATGAGTTGGTAAATTTACTCATTTCACATAGTTTAATACTGGAAACAACCCATATGTCTTTCAATGAGTGAATAAGGTGTATCGTCATGTAATAATATTCAGCTGCAATAAAGTAACAGGCTGCTGCTGCTGCTGCTAAGTCACTTCAGTCGTGTCTGACTCTGTGCAACCCCATAGACACAGGCATTAATATACAAAAAGTCTGAATGCAGGTTCAAGAGAATTATGCTTAATGAACACAACCTATTGGGAAAGATTAAACGTGGTATTTTCTTTATAAAATATTCTTCAATGGTTAAAGTTATAGTGATGAAAAGCTGCTTAGTATTTAGGTTAAAGATAAGAATTAGAGGAGAAAATGGGTGTGACTATGAAGAAACGACATGAATGATATTCCTGGTGATGAAGTAAGTCTGTGTGCTGACTATGGTGTGGTTATGCAACTGTGCACATATGATAACATTGAGGAGGGTATGTGATTATATAAATGAAGATACACAAATTAGTGCATGCAAGTCTGGTGAAATATGAACAAATTCAGTGGATTGTACCAAAGATAATTTCATGGTTATGATATTGTACTGTTTTATGCAAGTTGTTACTGCTAGGAGAACTAAAATGGACAGAATTCTCTGTGTTCTCTTTTTGAAACCTTCTTGTGACCCTACAATTACTTCAACATATTTTTTTTTTAAATCAAGTTTAAGGCTGCCTAGGACAATGTGGGATAAGAAAGAGCAGTCTATATTTCCATAACTCTAGGAGATGGATGCTGTGGTTTATATCAAAGAGTGCTCTGCCTGTATTTTCTTCTAACGTTTTATAGTATCTGCTCTTACATTTCAACCTTTAATCTACTGTGTATAGTGATAGAGAATGTTTTAATTTCATTCTTTTACACATAGTTGTCCATTTTCCCCACCAGCATTTATTGAAGAAACCATCTTTTCCTCATTGCAGTGTTATTTTCTACTTGGTCATAGATTAATTGGGCATAAAAAAGAATCAATAAAGAAAAAAATCCATGAATTTTTAGTTTAATGAATAGTGAAAAGTTACAGCATAGATAAACCACAAATAGCTACTGAATTATATTCAACAATGCACATTTACAGCTCAATAACAAATTATACTGTAGTAGAATGCATGGATTATATGAGACACATGAAAATATATGTCAAGGTAGACAAGAAGAACTGGAGAGGGTATTGGACATGATGGAAAAGCAAGAAATATTGAAATGTGTTAAAGGCAAATCCACTCCAGTATCCTTGCCTGGAGAATCCCGTGGACAGAGGAAAGCTGGCTAAGGTCCATAGGGTCGCAAAGAGTCGGACATGATTGCTGCATAGAGTTAAAAAAAGGAAATAATATATATACAAAATTCTTCATATATATATATATATACACACACACAATTTATTATTTGTATTTCATTTAAACATTTTAAATAATGCCATAGAACAGTAATTTAGCACAACATTTTGTCATCCATTAGAGAGATTATTGGAGAGCTGGAGGAATACTGACAGGCTTGTCTTACGGATGAGATATATTAATCCAGATTCCTATATGGTTGTATTAGGGTATTCAGGGAATATAATATAGATATATGATAGACAGATAGAGAAATAGATTTATTTAAGAAAGTGTACAATGTTATAATGGGGGCTGGTAAGGCAGCAATTTGTGGGCCAGGCTGGCAGACAGCACTAGATGATGCTGAGCACAAATGCAGGAAACCGAGGCAGACTTTTTGTGGCAATCTGGAAAAATAATTCCTTTTTCTTTGGGGTTCCTCACTCTTAATTGAAAAAATCTCACCATATTCTGGAAGGAAATAAGCTGTACTCAAAGTCTACTGCTTTGAAAGTTTATCACATCTAAAAATGTATCTCTGCAGAGACACCTTGACTGTTTTTTTTATTAAACATATAGGTAGCATAGTCTAGCCACACAGACACAGAAAATAAACTTTAATGTCATGTGAAGAAGAAAATTATTCAAGAGTAAAAGGTAAAATGGAACACAAAAATACCTGTAAATATTCTGTCTCATTGGTGTATATAAATTGTCCTGGACCACTAATGAAAATACCCCCTCCCTTGTTTCTGTTGAGCTTTCAAATGCTTTAGGGGCAAGCAAGAAATTGCTTGTCCTCTCCTCAGGGAGACTCCCAGAGGATGGAAAAGAATCCATAAGTTGTTCTTACTATGCATGTCATGAAGCACACGAGGAAGCCAAGACAGAGGTTTCATGACAGGTAAGCAGTATAGCTCATGTAGTGTCATATTTTATCAATATCCAGATAGTTCTGAAGATACTAACAAGGTAATATTTTTATTCTATAATAAACCACAGCAAAATAAGAGGATTTCTGATTTAATTCTGTGTACACCTTGCTATTGTTAATATATAAGCAGAATAGAACGTCAATACTTTTTCTTCAGACTAATTATACAAGTATTTTCACAAACACTAATGAGCATCTTTGAAACATCAGTGCCATGTTATGTAATATTTATATTTTTATAAATGCCTAATTATACAAATAAGAAAGGAAAAGTATAACACAAGAAGCCTAACTAAAGGGTCAAGAATAAAAATGAAAATCATGGCAGAATCATGAAGCAGCAAGTGATTAGTTTCTAGCTAAATTTTATTCAGTCATTGTCTCTGTGCTCTTCTTATTTTCTTCTCAGAAATATTAACTGTGAAAGTCGCTCAGTCATGTCTGACTCTTTGGGACGCCATGGACTACACAGTCCATGGAATTCTCCAGACCAGAGTACTGGAGTGTGTAGCCTTTCCCTTCTCCAGGGGATCTTCCTAACCCAGGGATTGAACACAAGTCTCCTGTATTTCAGTCAGATTCTTTACCAGCTGAGCCACAAGGAAGCCCAAGAATACAGGAGTGGGTAGCCTACTCCTTCTCCAGCAGATTTTCCTGACCCAGGATTCAAACCAGGGACTCCTACATTGCAGGCGGATTATTTACCAGCTGAGCTACCAGGGAATTATTACAAATTTTTAAAAATCTGTAAATTTTATTTTTTTCTGATATTTTAATAAGCAAAGATGGGCATTTATACTTTACATTGACATGAAAAAACATTCTTGGTAGTTTGGAATCTCTTAAGTATTCAGGTTTATGGTGGTATTATGATATATAACATGTTGTTACCAGGAGAATCTGAAACAAATACATATATTTTTCTCAAAATGGATAGTCTTAAAAATAATAATCAGATAATCAACCCCCAAACACACTAGAAACACAATAAATACATGATATTTGAGGCATATTTCCAAATACTACTGACACACTGAAACATTTAATTCTCGTCTATCTTCCCAGAAACTCTGCAAAAAAGGAAGAGTTGATTTTTCCAGTATGGAAAAATAGAGTAAGATTAGTTACATCATTTTTTTCAAAGTATTCCTTTACATATACCACAATTGTATGTATAGCTGACTCTATCTACCCATGTCTATTTCCTGGAGTATTTCCCAGGATATATACAAGTAGTTTCTACTACAATCTGTTAGAGTTTCCTTTTGAAAGCTTATGTCCTGTATCAACAGTGTTAATTGCTTCATCCTGCACCATCTGCATTCACAAAGGGTCTCACATTACTTTTACTATAAACTGATTTAATGTTTCCATAGAGTATTAAAATTTGGGTTCAGTTTTTATTATGTAGAGTTCATCATGAGAAATGCTGGAATCAAGATTGCTGGGAGAAGTATCAATAACCTCAGATATGCACATGACACCACCCTTATGGCAGAAAGTGAAGAGGAACTAAAAAGCCTCTTGATGAAAGTGAAAGTGGAGAGTGAAAAAGTTGGCTTAGAGCTCAACATTCAGAAAACGAAGATCATGGCATCTGGTCCCATCACTCCATGGGAAATAGATGGGGAAACAGTGTCAGACTTTGTTTTTCTGGGCTCCAAAATCACTTCAGATGGTGACTGCAGCCATGAAATTAAAAGACACTTACTCCTTGGAAGGAAAAT
The DNA here is from genome assembly GCF_019923935.1 of Bubalus bubalis. Lineage (NCBI taxonomy): Eukaryota > Metazoa > Chordata > Mammalia > Artiodactyla > Bovidae > Bubalus > Bubalus bubalis. The sequence goes on from NC_059172.1 coordinate 5,593,376, forward strand.
TATGACTAACCTAGATAGCATATTCAAAAGCAGAGACATTACTTTGCCAACAAAGGTCCGTTTAGTCAAGGCTAGTTTTTCCTGTGGTCATGCATGGACGTGAGAGTTGGACTGTGAAGAAGGCTGAGCGCCAAAGAATTGATGCTTTTGAACTGTGGTGTTGGAGGAGACTCTTGAGAGTCCCTTGGACTGCAAGGAGAGCCAACCAGTCCATTCTGAAGGAGATCAGCCCTGGGATTTCTTTGGAAGGAATGATGCTAAAGCTTGAACTCCAGTACTTTGGCCACCTCATGCGAAGAGTTGATTCATTGGAAAAGACTCTGATGATAGGAGGGATTGGGGGCAGGAGGAGAAGGGACGACAAAGGATGACATGGCTGGATGGCATCACTGACTCGATGGACGTGAGTCTGAGTGAACTCCAGGAGTTGGTGATGGACAGGGAGGCCTGGCGTGCTGTGATTCATGGGGTCGCAAAGAGTAGGACATGACTGAGTGACTGAACTGAACTGAAATGAACATATATTAGTTAGTTAGTGTTAGTCGTTCACTTGTGTTTGACTCTGCTGCTGCATAGACTGTAGGTTCTGTCCATGGAATTCTCCAGGCAAGAACACTAGAGTGAGTAACCATTCCCTTCTCCATGGAATCCTCCTGACCCAGGGATTGAACCCAGGTCTTCCACATTGCAGGCAGATTCTTTACTATATGCGCCATCAGGGACTGTTATGTGATAATGTAATTATGTTATTATTGATTTTTAGTCACTGTCATGTCTGAATCTTTTGCAATCCCATGGACTGTAGCCCAAGAAGGCTCCTCTGTCCTCAGGATTTACCAGGCAAAAGTACTAGAGGGGGTTGCCATTTTCTTCTCCAGGGGTTCTTCTCAACCCAAGGATCGAACTATGTCTCTTGCATTAGCAGAAAGATTCTTTACAACTGAGCCACCTGGAATGCCCCAGTTATGTTATCATTATATAAATGACATACTAAAAGTTTAATGCTGCTGCTGCTGCTAAGTTGCTTCAGTCATGTCCGACTCTGTGTGACCCCATAGACGGAAGCCCACCTGGCTCCCCCGTCCCTGGGATTCTCTAGGCAAGAACACTGGAGTGAGCCGCCGTTTCCTTCTCCAATGCGTGAAAGGGAAAAGTGAAAGTGAAATCACTCAGTCGTGTCCGACTCTTAGCGACTCCATGGACTGCAGCCTACCAGGCTCCTCCGTCCATGGGATTTTCCAGGCAAGAGTACTGGAGTGGGGTGCCATTGCCTTCTCCAAAGTTCAATAATCATCTGTAAAATTAATATATAAAGTGTTAACTATTTTTTCTTCATCCTCCTATATCTTTGTATCTATTTATATCTGTCTTTAAAAGTCTTTGTGAATCTTGGCCCTATTGATATTTTGGGTTTGGTAAATTTTTGTTTTTTATGCTGATGGGGGAGTGGTTTGTTCCAGCAGCATCACTAGACTCTAACCATTACATGCCAGCAGTAGCCTCCCTCCAATATCTGCAATTCCGGCATTCAAATCTCTCAAAAGATTATCAAGGTTATTTGGAGGACAGCTTTTCACCAGTTGAAAAACCACTGATTTATTTCTATTGCCACCCCTATCTCTATCATCACTGATTGTCTATAATCTATCTATCATTGTTATGTGTATTTAGTGTGGCAGTTAAGATTATTTTAAAATATCATGAATTAGAAATTCAAATTTGTCATATTTGTACTAGCTTTGGGTACTAAACCCTACCAGATGGTACTATATGACAACTACTGACTATGCTGATATCTTTATCTGGAATAGGTCTTCTGATAAACCTTGATGGAAAAGCTCAATTGAACAGCGCTGAGTGAATTCATCCTCATGGGAATCACAGACTGCCCTGAGCTGCAGGCTCCATTGTTTGGACTCTTCCTCATCATCTACGTGACCTCAGTGGTGGGCAACTTGGGCATGGTCATCCTCACTAAGGTGGACTCCAGGCTACAGACACCCATGTACTTCTTTTTCAGGCACCTGGCTCTTACTGATCTCGGTTATTCAACAACTGTGGGACCCAAAATGTTGGTAAATTTTCTTGTGGATCAAAATAAAGTCGTTTACAATTTTTGTGCCATTCAGGGAGCTTTCTACATTATGTTCATTATTAGTGAGTTTTTTATTCTGGCAGCAATGTCCTATGACCGCTCTTCTCTACATAGTCATCATGTCAAAAAGGGCATGCTCAATGCTGGTGGCAATCTCCTATGTCTATAGCACATTTGTCTCTCTTCTAATCACTATAAAAATGTTTAATTTATTCTTCTGTGGCTACAATGTCATCAGACATTTCTACTGTGACTGTCTCCCTTTGATATCTTTGGATTGTTCAAATACATGTGAAATTGAACTGATTATTCTGATCTTTGCAGGTTTTAATTTAATTTCATCTCTGCTAATAGTTCTTGTGTCTTACCTGCTTATTCTTACAGCTATTCTCAGGATGAACTCTGATGAAGGAAGGCACAGGGCTTTCTCTACATGTGGATCCCACTTGACCGTGGTTACAGTGTTCTATGGGACTTCGATATTTATGTATGTTCAACCAGAGTCCAGCCATTCCTTTGATGCTGATAAAGTAGCATCTATATTTTACACACTAATTACCCCCATGTTAAATCCCTTGATCTACAGCTTGAGGAACAAAGATGTAAAATATGCTGTTCATAGACTATGGAAAAAACTATATAATATCTTAAGTTCATTTTGCTATGTGGTTCCTTGAATGAGGCTATGAACATTGAAATTTGTTATAAGTTTTCTCAGAGGGAAATGCAAGGATAAATGATTTCAACATATATTTAGAGATTGACTTCTGTGCACCAGTTAAACTGAGTGCTCTGAACACATTAATAAATGAACATATTCTAGTTGTTTTTGTCTCCTTACATATGAAGTCTACTCTATGACAAATAAGGGTCTTGCCTCTCTTTCATTTGGCTCACTTTCCACAAATTGGTTAAAATGTGTATCATGTTTTGATTAAGAGACATTGTATGACATATGCATTTGATGATCTTACTTGGAAAAAGCAGCATGAGATGATTCTATGATTTGAATGGTGAAAGTGTAGTGCAAAATTCTGTAATCTATAAGTCTGTCATGTCCTTTGAATATACTTCTTACATAACTCTCTTTAACTTTCCTAATTTCTTTTTTGCTTACTTCAATTACTTTTTAACATTCAATAGATTTATTTGCATCATAGAGATACTGGATTGCCTTCTATGTACATCATCAGGAAATAAAATAATCAATGAACAAATCTAATTTGCATAAAAATAATTTATAAGAATAGTTAAGGGAGGATAATTATTACTTATATTTCATATGTCATTTTGAATTATTAATAAATGTGTATTTATATGTCTCATCTATTCATATATAAACATAAAAATGAGTTTATGTATAATGAGCAGAAATACACAGGAATGCTAACAGCACATGAATTTGAGAAGGTAAACTGTGAATAAACATAACCTAATATCCCACTCCTAGAATACATGTTAGAATACATTTGATTATCCCTCAGATTGTAAAACAAAACAAAACAAAAATACTGAGTTACAGATTTGGATATTTTACATTCATTTAAAACTTAATCACATTATTAAGTTGATACATAATATATCAGAAAATATTCTATTTTCCATAGAACATAAAAATGTAAAAATCGGGAAATGCTACATACCATAAAAAGTAGCTCAGTGTCATTACATATCGAATACTTTCAATTTAGATTTTAAGTAGATAACACTATATATCAGCTAGAATATCTAGTAGTTTGTGAGTATTTGGATGAACCTAAACTTATACATTGTTAGTAGCAAATAAAATGGTATAAATATTTTAAATACATTTAAGATTCATTTTTTTTTCTGAAGCAGCATATAGTAGCTTTATTTTCAGTTTTGTGAGGAACTGCCATACTGTTATTTGTATTGACCATACCAATTTCATTTCTATCAACAATGTGGAAGGGTTCTCTTTTCTCCACACCCTCTTCAGCATTTATTGTTTGTAGATATTTTAATGATGACTGTGTGTGAGATGGTATCTCATTCTAGTTTTGATTTGCTTTTTTTCTAATAATTAGCAAAGTTGAGCATGATTTTATTGCCCATTGGCCATCTGTATATCTTTTTTGAGAAATGCCTAATCAGATCTTCTGCCCATTTATATTGGGATATATATATAGAGAGAGAGTCCATGGAATTCTCTAGGCCAAAATACTGGACTGGGTAGCCTTTCTCTTCTCCAGGGGATCTTCCCAACACAGGGATCAAACACAGGTCTCTTGAAATGCAGGCAGATTCTTTATCAGGTGAGCCACAGGGAAGCCCAGGCCGGTTTCCTTGGGAAGCCCTAGAAAATCAGTCCTGAATATTCATTGGAAGGACTGATGCTGAAACTGAACCTCCAATACTTTGGCCATCTGATGCAAAGAATTGACTCTTTGGAAAAGACCCTGATGCTGGGAAAGATTGAACGCGGGAGGAGAAGGGGACGACAGAGGATGAGATGGTTGGATGGCATCACCGACTCGATGAACATGAGTTTGAGCAAGCTCTGGGAGTTGGTGATGGACAGGGAAGCCTGGCATGCTGCAGTCCATGGGTCACAAACAGTCGGATATGACTGAGTGACAGAACTGACTCCAGGATTCTTATCTGGAGATCTTATGGACAAAGGAACCTGGTGGACTATAGTTCATAGCGTTGCAGAGAGTTGGACACAGCTAAAGCAACTTCACACACACACACACACACACACACAACTTATAAGCTGTTTGTGTGGTTTGGAGATTAATCCTTTGTTGGTTGCATTGTTTGCAAATATTTTCTCCTCATTCTGTATGTTGTCTTTCTGTTTGGCTATGGTTTCATTTTTTGGGCAAAAGTTTTTAAAAGTTTTAGGTCCCATTTGTTAACGTTCACTTTATTTTCGTTATTTTTATTTCTGTTATCTAGATGAATCCAAAAAGATATCACTGTACTTATTTGTCAATGAGTGTTCTGCCTATGTTTTCCATTAATGGTTGTATAGTATCCAGCCTTATATTTAGGTGTTTAACCCTATTTGAGTTTATTTTTGTGTATTGTGTTAAAAAATGCTCTAATTTTATTTAAATGTTTTTACATGCACCTGTCGAATTTTCACAGCAGCATTTAATGAAGAAACCATTTTCTCCCCATTCTATGTAGGTTTACTTCTGTGTTTTCTATCCTTTTCCTTTGATCTATATTTCTGGTTTTGTGTCTGTACCATACTGTTTTATTACTGTAGTTTTTGTAGTATGTTCTGAAGACTGATACTATGATTCCTTCAGTTCCCTTTTTTCTTTCTCAGGGTTACTTTGTTTATCCAGGGTCTTTCCCCCCCCCCCTTTATTTATTTTCTTAAATTAATTAATTAATTTATTTGACTTTACAATATTGTATTGGCTTTGCCATACATTGACTTGAATCTGCCATGAGTGTACATGTGCTCCCCATCCTGAACACCCCTCAAAACTCCCTCCCCATCCCATCCCTCTGGGTCATCCCAGTGCACCAGCCCCAAGCACCCCGTATCATGCAATAAACCTCGACTGGTGATTCGTTTCACATATGATATTTTACATGTTTCAATGCCATTCCCCCAAATCATCCCACCCTCGCCCTCTCCACAGAGTCCAAAAAAGTGTCTCTTTTGCTGTCTCACATACAGGGTTATCATTACCTTCTTTCTAAATTCCATATATATGCATTAGTATACTGCATTAGTGTTTTTATTTCTGGCTCTGTATAATAGGCTCCACTTTCATCCACCTCATTAGAACTGATTCAAATGTATTCTTTTTAATGGCTAAGTAATATTCCATTGTGTATATGTACCACATGTTTCTTATCCATTCTTGTGCTGATGGACATCTAGGTTGCTTCCATGTCCTGGCTATTATAAACAGTGCTGAGATGAACATTGGGGTACACATGTCTCTTTTGATTCTGGTTTCCTCAGTGTGTATGCCCAGCAGTGGGATTGCTGGGTCATATGGCAGTTCTATTTCCAATTGTTAAAGGAATCACCACACTGTTCTCCATAGTGGCTGTACTAGTTTGCATTCCCACCAACAGTGTAAGAGGGTTCCCTTTTCTCCACACCCTCTCTAGCATTTATTGCTTGTAGACTTTTGGATAGCAGCTATTCTGACTGGTGTGAAATGGTACTTCATTGTGGTTTTAATTTGCATTTCTCTGATAATGAGTGATGTTGAGCATCTTTTCATGTGTTTGTTAGCCATCTGTATGTCTTCTTTGGAGAAATGTCTGTTTAGTTCTTTGGCCCACTTTTTGATTGGTCTTTTATTTTTCTGAAATTGAGCTGCAGGAGTTGCTTGTATATTTTTGAGATGAATTCTTTATCCATTGCTTGGTTTGCTATTATTTTCTCCCATTCTGAAGGCTGTCTTTTCACCTTGCTTATAGTTTCCTTTATTGTGCAGAAGCTTTTAATTTTAATAAGGTCCCATTTGTTTAGTTTTGCTTTTATTTCCAATACTCTGGGAGGTGGGTCATAGAGGATCCTGCTGTGGTTTATGTCAGAGAGTGTTTGCCTATGTTTTCCTCTAGGAGTTTAATAGTTTCTGGTCTTACATTTAGATCTTTCATCCATTTTGAGTTTATTTTTTTGTATGGTGATAGAAACTGTTCTAGTTTCATTCTTTTACAAGTGGTTGACCAATTTTCCCAGCACCACTTGTTAAAAAGATTGTCTTTTCTCAATTGTATGTTCTTGCCTCCTTTGTCAAAGATAAGGTGTCCATAGGTGCATGGGTTTATCTCTGGGCTTTTTATTTTGTTCCATTGATCTATATTTCTGTCTTTGTGCCAGTACCATACTGTCTTGATGACTGTGGCTTTGTAGTAAAGCCTGAAGTCAGGCAGGTTGATTCCTCCAGTTCCACTCTTCTTTCACAAGATTACTTTGGCTATTTGAGGGGTTTTGTATTTTCATAAAAATTGTGAAATTATTTGTTCTAGTTCTGTGAAAAATACCGTTGGTAGCTTGATAGGGATTGCATTGAATCTATAGATTGCTTTGAGTAGTATACTCATTTTCTCTATATTGATTCTTCCCATCCATGAACACGGTATATTTCCCCATCTATTTGTGTCCTGTTTGATTTCTTTCACCAGTGTTTTATAGTTTTCTATATATAGGTCTTTAGTTTCTTTAGGTAGATATATTCCTAAATATTTTATTCTTTTTGTTGCAATGATGAATGAAATTGTTTCCTTAATTTCTCTTTCTGTTTTCTCATTGTTAGTGTATAGGAATGCAAGGGGTTTCTGTGTATTGATTTTATATCCTGCAACTTTACTATATTCATTGATTAGCTCTAGTAATTTTCTGGTGGAGTCTTTAGGGTTTTCTATGTAGAGGATCATGTCATCTGCAAACAGTGAGAGTTTTACCTCTTCTTTTCCAATCTGGATTCCTTTTATTTCTTTTTCTGCTCTGATTGCTGTGGCCAAAACTTCCAAAACCATGTTGAATAGTAGTGGTGAAAGTGGGCACCCTTGTCTTGTTCCTGACTTTAGGGGAAATGCTTTCAATTTTTCACCATTGAGGATATTGTTTGCTGTGGGTTTGTCATATACAGTTTTTATTATGTTGAGGTATGTTCCTTCTATTCCTGCTTTCTGAAGAGTTTTTATCATAAATGGATGTTGAATTTTGTCAAAGGCTTTTTCTGCATCTATTGAGATAATCATATGGCTTTTATTTTTAAATATTTTAATGTGATGTATTACATTGATTGATTTGTGGATATTGAAGAATCCTTGCATCCCTGGGATAAAGCCCACTTGGTCATGGTGTATGATCTTTTTAATGCATTGTTGGATTCTGATTGCTAGAATTTTGTTAAGAATTTTTGCATCTATGTTCATCAGTGATATTGGCTTGTAGTTTTCTTTTTTTGTGGCATCTTTGTTAGGTTTTGGTATTAGGCCTCATAGAATGAGAGAATGAGAATGGCCTCATAGAATGAGTTTGGAAGTTTACCTTCCTCTGCAATTTTCTGGAAGAGTTTGAGTAGGATAGGTGTTAGCTCTTCTCTAACTTTTTGGTAGAATTCAGCTGTGAAGCCGTCTGGACCTGGGCTATTGTTTGCTGGAATATTTCTGATTACAGTTTCAATTTCCATGCTTGTGATGCATCTGTTAAGATTTTCTATTTCTTCCTGGTTCAGTTTTGGAAAGTTGTACTTTTCTAAGAATTTGTCCATTTCTTCCAAGTTGTCCATTTGATTGGCATATAATTGCTGATAGTAGTCTCTTATGATCCTTTGTATTTCTGTGTTGTCCGTTGTGATCTCTCCATTTTAATTTCTAATTTTGTTGATTTGTTTTTTCTCCCTTTGTTTCTTGATGAGTCTGGCTAATGGTTTATCAATTTTATTTATCTTCTCATAGAACCAACTTTTGGCTTTGTTGATTTTTGCTATGGTCTCTTTTGTTTCTTTTGCATTTATGTCTGCCCTAATTTTTAAGATTTCTTTCTTTCTACTAGCCCTGTGGTTCTTCATTTCTTCTTTTTCAAGTTGCTTTAGGTGTTGAGTTCGGCTATTTATTTGACATTTTTCTTGTTTCTTGAGGTAAGCCTGTATTGCTACAAACCTTCCCCTTAGTACTGCTTTTACAGTGTCCCATAGGTTTTGGGTTGTTGTGTTTTCATTTTCATTCATTTCTATGCATAATTTCAATTTTTTTTATTTTTTTAATTTACCAAGGCTAGATTTATGGCCCAGGAGGTGATCTATCCTGGAGAAGGTTCCATGTATGCTTGAGAAAAAGGTGAAATTCATTGTTTTGGGGTGAAATGTCCTATAGATATCAATTAGGTCTAACTGGTCTATTGTATCGCTTAAAGTTTGTGTTTCCTTGTTAATTTTCTGTTTAGTTGATCTATCCATAGGTGTGAGTGGGGTATTAAAGTCTCCCACTATTATTGTGCTATGTTAATTTCCCCTTTCATACTCCCTAGCATTTGTCTTACACATTGTGATGCTTCCCTGGTGGCTCAGAGGTTAAAACGTCTGCCTGCAATGTGGGAGACCTGGGTTCGATCCCTGAGTCAGGAAGATCCCCTGGAGAAGGAAATGGCAACCCACACCAGTATTCTTTCCTGGAGAATCCCATGGGCGGAGGATCCTGGTGGGCAACAGTCCACGGGGTCACAAATGTCGGACACGACTGAGCAACTTCACCCACTCACTATGTTGGGTGCATAAATATTTATAATTGTTATATCTTCTTCTTGAATTGATCCTTTGATCATTGTGTAGTGTCCATCTTTGTCTCTTTTCACAGCCTTTGTTTTAAAGGCTATTTTATCTGATATAAGTATTGCTACTCCTGCTTTCTTTTGGTCTCTATTTGCATGGAATATCTTTCCAGCCCTTCACTTTCAGTCTGTATGTGTCCCTTGTTTCAAGGTGGGTCTCTTGTAGACAACATATATAGGGGTTTTGTTTTTGTATCCATTCAGCCAGTCTTTGTCTTTTGGTTGGGGTATTCAAGCGTCTGTCTACAATGTGGGAGACCCGGGTTCAGTCCCTGAGTTGGGAAGATCCCCTGGAGAAGGAAATGGCAATCCATTCCAGTACTATTGCCTGGAAAATCCCATGGAAGGCTACAGTCCATGGGGTAGCAAAGAGTTGTACACGATTGAGCGACTTCACTTTCACTTTGGGGCATTCAACCCATTTACGTTTAAGGTAATTATTGATAAGTATGATCTTGTTGCCATTTACTTTATTGTTTTGGGTTTGATTTTATACACCCTTTCTGTGTTTCCTGTCTAGAGACAATTCTTTAGCATTTGTTTGAGAGCTGGTTTGGTGGTGCTGAATTTTCTGATCTTTTGCTTGTCTGTAAAGCTTTTGATTTCTCCTTCATATTTGAATGAGATCCTTTCTGGGTACAGTAATCTGGGCTGTAGGTTATTTTCTTTCATCACTTTAAGTATGTTCTGCCATTTCCTTCTGGTCTGAAGAGTTTCTTTTGAAAGATCAGCTGTTATCATTTTGGAATTCCCTTGTGTGCTATTTTTTGTTTATCCCTTGCTGCTTTTAATATTTTTTCTTTGTGTTTGATCTTTGTTTATTTGATTAACACATGTCTTAGGGTGTTTTGTCTTGGGTTTATCCTGTTTGGGACTCTCTGGACTTGGGTGGCTATTTCCTACCCCATTTTAGGGAAGTTTTCAACTATTATCTCCTCAAGTATTTTCTCATGGTCTTTCTTTTTGTCTTCTTCTTTTGGGACTCCTATGATTTGAATGTTGAGGCATTTAACATTGTCCCCAGAGATCTCTGAGGTTGTCCTTGTTTCTTTTAATTCTTTTTTCTTTTTTTCCTCTCTGTTTCATTTATTTCTACCATTCTATCTTCTACCTCACTTATCCTATCTTCTGCCTCCGTTATTCTACTGTTGGTTCCCTCCAGAGTGCTTTTGATCTAAATTATTGCATTATTCATTATATATTGACTCTTTTTTGTTTCTTCTAGGTCCTTGCTAAACCTTTCTTGCATCTTCTCAATCCTTGTCTCCAGGCTATGTATCTGTGATTCCATTTTGTTTTCAAGATTTTGGATCATTTTCACTATCATTATTCGGAATTCTTTATCAGGTAGATTCCCTATCTCTACCTCTTTTGTTTGGTTTAGTGGGCATTTGTCCTGTTCCTTTACCTGCTAGGTATTTCTCTGCCTTTTCATCTTGTTTATATTGCTGTGTTTGGGGTGGCCTTTCTGTATTCTGGCAGCTAGTGGTTCCTTTTATTATGGAGGTTCCTGGCTGTGGGTGGGGTTGGATGTGTGGCTTGTCAAGGTTTTCTGGTTAGGGAAGCTTGTGTCGGTGTTATGGTGGGTGGTGCTGGATTTCTTCTTTCTGGGGTGCAAGGAAGTGTTCAGTAATAAGTTTTGAGATGTCAGTGGGTTTGGTGTGACTTTGGGCAGCCTGTATATTGAGGCTCAGGGTTATGTTCCTACGTTTCTGGAGAATTTGCATGGTATGTCTTGCTCTGGAGCTTGTTGGCCCTTGGGTAGTGCTTGGTTTCAGTGTAGGTATGGAGGCATTTGATGAGCTCCTATTGATTAACTTTCCCTAGATTCAGGAGTTCTCTGATGTTCTCAGGATTTGGACTTAAGCCTCCTGCCTCTGGTTACAGTCTTATTCTTACAGTAGCCTCAAGACTTCTCCATCTATACAGCACCAATGATCAAACATCTAGGTTAATGATGAAAAGTTTCTCCACAGTGAGGGACATCCAGAGAGGTACACAAAGTTTCATGGAGAAGAGAAGAGGGTGGATGGAAATAGAGGTTACCAGGTGGAGAAGAGGGGGAATCAAAAGGGGAGACAGAAAGCTAGCCAGTAATCACTTCCTTATGTGCTCTCACAGTCTGGATCCCTCAGAGTTGTTCACGGAGTCACACAGAGAAGAAAAGAGGGAGGAAGGAGACAGAGGTGGCCAGGAGGATAAAGGGGGGAATCAAAAGGAGAGCGACAGATCCAGCCAGTCATCAGTTCCCTAAGTGTTCTCCACAGCCCAGAACACACAAAGAGATTCACAGACTTGGGTAGAGAAGAAAAGGGGGAGGGGGGAGATAGAGGCTACCTGGTGGAGAAAAAGGAGAGTCAAAAGGGGGAGAAAGCAATCAGGCCAGTGATCTCACTCCCAAGTAAAAAATCAGTACTGAAGATTTATACCCTTAAAGGTACAAAGTTTAAAACAAATACCAAAAAGCAAAGATTAAAAATCTTGAGTAGAGGTTAGATTCTCAAAAATACAATATTAAAAACAGAAACAAAAACAAAACAAACCCCAAAAAACAAACAAACAAAAAAAAAAAGTGACAGAAATTATATATATAGTTTGTTTTAAAAATAGGGTCTTTCTTTTCTTTTTTATTTTTGCAAGGTAATAGAAGGTTACAAAAATGAAAATTAAAGGAGTAATGGGGACAAAAAATAACAAATAAAATAAATTTTAATTAAGAAAATGATAATAGTAAAAATATATCTAAGACTTTCTCTGGAGCTGTTGCAGACAGTGTGGGGTCAGTTCATTTTCAGATAGTTCCTTGGTCTGGCTTGTACTTCTCACAGTCTTTGGCCCCTTCCTATGTAGTTGGTGCTAACTACAGGGTTTTAATCTACTGCACCTGTCACTTCCAAAGTGGTTCCCTCTGTTTATCTTAGTTTCTTCTGTTTGCTGGTCTCTTCAATGCTGATTTCTGCCCTGACACAAGGGGCACAGTGGTGGTCACTCTTTTTTAGGCTCGCTTGTTCAGTCGTGCATAGTGGAGGGAGGAACACTGCAAACAAATATCACTGGTGTGTGTTCACAGTGATTCAGCCACACTGGGTTTGCCCCTGCTCATGGCGTGTGTGCTTTCCCAGTCTACACTGCTGAGACTTTAGGTTGCTCTCCTGGGAACTGTCTGATGCAGGCCCTGGTTTGCATGCACTTCCCAGGTGTAAGCCACTCAGGTTCAGGTTCTCGGTTAGTCCACAAAGGTGCAGACTTGGTTGGGCCTGCGTTTTGCGCCCATGCCAGGTCCAAGCAGCTCAGGTGACCAGGTCCTTGGCACACATAGTCTCCCCCAGTTGAAGGTTGTGACTTCCCCCTCCCTGGTCCCAGCTGCTTGGTTTTCTGAGTGTACAATGGGCGTGCCTTCTCTCTTCTGGAAAGCTGATCTCTGGCTACAACCCTCCCGGCGGATGTTGACCGTCCAAAATCCCAAGAAACCTTGGTTAGCAACGAGGTCTGCTTGCAGTTGGTATAGGATGCCTTTCCGGAGCCACGATTGCCCCCTTCTGGCTCTGGCTGCCCTCGCCTGTCTGTCTCCAGTGGGGGATGGACCAGTCTGCAGCTGGCTAGCTCTGCTCAGTCCTTTGTTCTGTGAGCCTGACTGGTGGTGGTTAGGGCTTTTTGTGGGATCGTGGGATAGCTATCCCACAGTCTGGTTTGTTATCTCAAGCTGGTTCCCTCAGATTGCCTTCAGGGCATTCAGGCTTGGTCCTTATCCTAAGCACTGCCCCTGGCTCCTCCCTGTCCCTCCCCCACTTGCTAGTGGGGGATGCAAGCATCAAGGATGTTGCACCACTGAGAATTGCTGTTGGGCATGTAATCTGTGGGGTTTGATTATTTATTTATTTTTCCTCCCAGTTATTTTGCCCTCTGAGATCCCAATGCTCAACACAGACCCGTTGGAGAGAGTGTTTTCTGGTATTTGTAAACTTCTCTCTCTCTTTTTAAAATATAAATTTATTTATTTTAATTGGAGGCTAATTACTTTACAATATTGTATCGCTTTTGCCATATATCAACATGAATCCACTATGGGTGTACACGTATTCCCCCTCCTGAACCCCCCCTTCCACCTCCCTCTCCATACCATTGAAACATGTATAATATCATATGTGAAATGAATCAACAGTCTAGGTTCGATGCATGATACAGGATGCTCGGGGCTGGTGCATTGGGATGACTTCTCTCTTTTTTAAGACTCCCTTCCCGGGATGGATCTCCATCCCTACCTCTTTTGTCTTTCTTTTTATCTTTTATATATTGTCCTACCTCCTTTTGAAGACAATGGGTTGCTTTTCTGGGTGCCTGATGTCTTCTGCCAGCATTCAGAAGTTGTTCTGTGGAATTTGCTCAGCACTCAAATGTTCTTTTGATGAATTTGTGGCGGAGAAAGTAGTCTCCCCGTCCTATTCCTCCACCATCTTAGGACCGCCTCAGAGTCTTTTTTATTATACAAAGTTAAAAATTTCTTGTTCTAGTTCTGTGAAAATTTTCACATGATCCTGTTATCCCACTCCTGGTCATGTAACCAGAGAAAACAATAATTCAAAAAGATACACCGCAGTGTTCACTGCAGCTCTATCTACAATAGTGAAAACATGGAGGCAACCTATTTGTCCTCTAACAGATAAAAAATGTGATATGTTTATAGAATGTGATAATGCTCAGCCATAAAAATGAGTAACAGTGGATGAAATAATGGCATTTGCAGCAACATAGATGGATCTAGAGACAATCATATTCATACTCAGCCAGGCTGAGAAAGACAAATGTTGTTTGATATCACTTATATGTGGAACATGAAAGAAAGTGTTGCAACTGAAACTCTATATAGAATAGAGATAGACCCTCAGACATAGAAGTGAAACTAATGGTTACCTGAGTGGGGAAAAAGGGAGCAGTTTAGGAGTCTGGGATTGACATAAACACACACTATATATAAAATAAATTGCCATAAGTACCTATTGTATAGTACAGAAAACTATATTCAATGTTTTGTAATAGCCTTTAAGGGAAAAAAAGATGAAAAAAAATGTTTACATATGATTGAATCACTTTGCTATACACCCAAAACTAACACAGCATTGTAAGTAAATTATGCTTCAATAAAAATACAAAAAAAAATTGTCTTAAAAATTTAAACATATCTAAACTCTAACATAATATTTATCCATTTCACTGCCTTGTACTTACCCAAGAGAAAGAGCAGCTGATTTTTTTCTATGCAAATGTTAATAGAAGCTTTATTTATATTAGTCTGACCTTGGGAACAATCTAAATGTTCCTGCACCGAGGATGAATAAGTAAATCATGACAAGTGAATTCCATGCTTCTGTAAAGAGTAATAAATTATTGGTACACACAAAAATATGACAAGTCTCAAAGTTATTAAGCAGAGTAAAGGACGCCAGACTTAAAAGATAAGATAATCTAAAATTTAGTTGCAAAAACATTCTAAAATGAAGATTCATTTATAGTTGTACAAAGCAGATCAAACAAGAAATGTCAGAAATTAATAAAACATGTCATACAAGGCATACAATGTGGAAAAAGAAAGAAATTAGATTCTCTCATAACTGCAAAGGACCTGTTTTCTAACAGAAAACTTCAAGGAACCCTGTCATAAACGTGAGTTCAGGAATCCCCTCACAATTGTGAGTTCAGCAAGATAAAAGGAAATAAACTGAACAAGCAAATATCTTGTCAATGCATATATATATATATATATATATATATATATATATATATACATGAATATATTGATATAATACATAACATGCAGGAACCAAAATATGCATATTTTTGACTTTCCAGGTGGCACAGTGGTAAAGAATCTGCCTGCAATGCAGGAGACACAGGAAACGTGGGTTTGATCACTGGGTTGGGAAGATCCCCTGGAGGAGGAAATGGCAACCCACTCCAGTATTCTCGCCAGGAAAACCCCATGGACAGAGGTGGGCTACAATCCATACAGTCAAAAATTGTCAGATACAATTGATTATGTAAACACACATGTATATATATACATATACATGTGCCATTTACAATACAAAGGGTAATGAAATAATAAACTCAGAAAATGTGCAGGATATATATGTTGAAAAGTATGCTGGTTAAATAAATCAAAGATCTGAACACATTATAAGACATATTGAGCTCATAGTATAAAATATTCATAGATGGGAAAGAAAATTGAAGTAGGAATTGGAGTTGGACAGAATGAAATAAATGAAGATGGCAACTAACTATGAAATGAGAAAAATGAGCAACTAATGTCTGCCTCAGAAGTGAAGAAAAACAGCAAAACCAACTAAATCAAGGAAATAACATGTCACATTTACCTAATGTGTAATTTTAAATCCTTTTAATTAAAAAAATAATATATTAAAAATGAGTTTTGACATTTCTCTACCCTTGAATTTGACAGTTCACCCCTTTGAGCAGACCATTGTAGAAATGAGCCTTTACTAAATGTATTAATACATCATTTGAATCAAAAGCCCCACGTGCTAAAAGTGGGAAGTTAACTAAGAGTGAAAAATAAGAGTTAAGTAAGTATTAAAGTTACTCACTGGTGAATATAAATTGTCCTTGACAATTATTGAAAGACCTCCAGACATTTTGTTGCATTCTCCTAGGCATTAGGGCTAATCAACAAAGTGCTTGACATCTCCTCAGGGAGAGTCTCAAAGGTAAGGGAATCCATATATTGTTCTCAAAGCCATGTAAGAAATACAAGAAGTCAACACAGAAACTTCATTACAGGTAAAAATAATATTGCATGTGGTACAATATGCTACCAATATCCACAATATTTCAGTGACATTTGCCAAGTTCCACTTTAATTCTATGACATAGATTCTACATTTAGTTATGGGATAGGTGGTGGGGTGAGGACTGAAATAAATTATATGTATTACATCCTACTTGACCAATTCTTCACTTACCCATCACTATAGCCATGACAGAGACATAAAACAACAGTCCAGAGAATATGTTTATATGGTGAAGAAAATCTCTTTCAGGTAAGTTGCTATCACTATTAGAAACAAATAAACATTAAAAACAAAACAAAACAAAACTATGTATTTGACATTTGAGAACTATTTCCAGGTAAGATAGACTCATTGAATTATTGACTCTTCATGTATCTTTCCTCAAAACTGTGCACACTCTTTTCCATTATATGTGGTAATAAAGAGTTTTAGATAATTTACACTATTGACCCAGATTAATCCTTTGTTTTTGTTCAGTCACTAAATCCTGTCTGACTCTTTGTGACCCCATGGACTGCAGCATACTATGCTTCCCTTTCCTTCACTATCTCTTGGAGTTTGCTCAAATTCATGTTCACTGAGTTAGTGATGATATCTAGCCATCTCATCCTCTGCTGCCCTCTTCTCACCATAAATGAAGGCACTGCAGAAACTGTATTTATAGGCATATATGTTCTATACATGGACATACATGTCCTATACATAGTCAGGCATGTTCTGGTATGACTCACCATGTGAACAAATTTAATTCCCACTGTGGTCCATTATGCATTTCTTATTCATACACTTATTCATAACTGTCAGGTGTGCTAAATTCAAGTCAGTACCACCTGAAGGAAAATATCTTTCACAGACTATGTTTGAGTAGTGGGTTATATGAATTTTGGGAATTTTTGGTTTGGAAATTTATTGTATAATTAGCATATGCATTATATCCTAGACAGCATATTAAAAAGCAGAGACATTATTTTGCCAACAAAGGTCCATCTAGTCAAGGCTACGGTTTTTCTAGTAGTCATGTATGGATAAGAGAGTTGGACCATAAAGAAAGCTGAGTGCCAAAGAATTGATGCTTTTGAGCTGTGGTGTCAGAGAAGACCCTTGAGAGTCCCTTGGACTGCAAGGAGATCCAACCAGTCAATCCTAAAGGAAATCAGTCCCAAATATTCATTGGAAGGACTGATCTTGAAGTTGAATCTCCAATACTTTGGCCAGCTGATGCAAAGAACTGCCTCATTTGAAAAGACCCTGATGCTGGGAAAGACTGAAGGTGGAAGGAGAAGGGGACAACAGAGAATGAGATGGCTGGATGGCATCACCAACTCAATGGGCATGAATTTGAGTAAACTCCAGGACTTGGTGATAGACAGGAAAGCCTCATATGCTGCAGTCCATGGGGTCTCAAAGAGTCGGACACAACTGAGCAACTGAACTGAACTGAACTATATCCTAGGATAGATGCATTTTTTAAATGCCATTCTGTGATTATGTCTTATAAAGAATAAAGATAGAACTTTAAGGAATAGTATGATAATTATTATAATACCTAAAGTTTTATGATTGTTTAGCTTCTCGGTTTTGCTTCGTTATCTATATTTACATATCTCTAATTGTCTATGTTTCTATACCTATACTATAGTGCTTGTAAACTCGGATATTATTGTGACTACTGGCTCAATATTGTTACAGGTTGTGTATATGATATGTTAAGATATTGAATGCTTTAATTGGCCTATAAACATTACAAGCCAATAGCATTTCAACTGTCAGTTATGGCAGCCAAAATGTCTCCAGACAGTGGAAAAATATTCTTTGGGGGAGTAAAATCACTCTAATTGAGAATAGCTGATCTACCTTCATATCTCTGTCTCTATTTATGTATATTTTAATGTGCAACAGATGGACTTACATTTAAATATTCTAAACTGGAAATTTAAATTTATCTTACTTACCAGTTCTGCATACTAACACATCTAAGAAGATATTTTACACAAAATCTATTGACTCTGCTGCTGTGTCTACCCAGAATAGGTTTCCTCATAAACCTGGATGGAACCACACAATGGAACAGTGCTGAGTGAATTCATCCTTATGGGAATCGCAGACCGCCCTGAGCTGCAGGCTCCACTGTTTGGGCTCTTCCTCATCATCTACATGATCTCTGTGGTGGGCAACTTTGGCATGGTCATCCTCACTAAGGTGGACTCCAGGCTGCAGACACCCATGTACTTCTGTCTCAGGCACCTGGTTTTCACCGATCTTGGTTATTCAACAACCATGGGCCCAAAAATGTTAGTAAATTTTGTGGTGAATCAAAATAAAATCTCCTATTACTTTTGTGCTACACAGCTCAGTTTCTTTCTCGTGTTCATTATTAGTGAGCTTTTTATTCTGGCAGCAATGTCCTATGCCTGCTATGTGGCCATCTGTAACCCTCTGCTCTATCCAGTGGTCATGTCGCAAATGGTATGTCAAGTGCTGGTGGCAATGCCATATTTCTATAGCATATTTGAGTCTCTTCTTATCACTGTAAAGATATTTGACTCATCATTCTGTGGCTATAATGTCATCAGACATTTCTACTGTGACAGTCTTCCCTTGTTATCTTTGCTCTGCTTAAATGCAAGTGAAATTGGACTGATTATTCTTATCTCAGCAGGTTTTAATTTGATTTTCTCTCTTCTGATAGTTCTTGTATCTTACCTTCTTATTCTTGCATCCATTCTTAGGATGAGCTCTGCTGAAGGCAGGCAAAAGGCTTTTTCTACCTGTGGGTCTCACCTGACGGTGGTCACAGTGTTCTATGGAGCTTTAATATTCATGTATGTGCAACCAGAGTCCCACCATTCATTTGACACAGATAAAATGGCATCTATATTTTACACTCTCATTATCCCTATGCTAAACCCCTTGATCTACAGTTTGAGGAACAAAGGTGTAAAACATGGCCTACAAAGTACATGGAAAAGAATATGCAATTATTTCTCTTAAGTCTTGTGTACAATATGAATCATATAATTTAGGTGATGGGCTTCAAACTGTTCTCTGTGTGTCTCTAAAAAGAATAAAAAGTATGGAAATGTTCAGCACATATTTAGAAATTGCCTTCTAAGGGCTGGTCATACTTCTATGTGCTATATATACTTTAGCACCCAAAGGGGGAAAATATCTGCCTTTCTTGAGGGGAAGAGATGAATTACAAATATAATTAAGTAAATAGCACCATACCTTAGAATGAGTTAGGACACTCTAAGGACAAGTAAAGAGAGTCAAGTGAGAAAGAATAGCATATATAAAAATATTCAAATGATTATCATTATTCCCAACTATTAGAATAAATTTCCTAATGTCTACATGTGTTTGTGCATATACATGTGGTTTTATGTAAGCACATACTTCTGCTTTTATTCACTATACTTCTCTAAAGCATGTATTAAAATTAAACTTATGGTGGTTTCTAGGAGGCTCAGTGTAATAAAATGATTTGAATTCATCGTTCATCTGAATTAATTAAGAGGCTCTCTTATCATGTGGAAGAGTTTAGGATCCTGCTCTGTTC
Source organism: Bubalus bubalis (assembly GCF_019923935.1). NCBI lineage: Eukaryota > Metazoa > Chordata > Mammalia > Artiodactyla > Bovidae > Bubalus > Bubalus bubalis. Next base: position 5,613,121 of record NC_059172.1, read on the forward strand.
TCATCAGTTAAGTTGCTTTTATATATGAGCCCTAGAAAGTCTTTAGACTCAGAACACTTAGCAATTCAGTAACTCACAGCATCTTATTTATCTAAATCAGTAAATTTAGATAAATAAATTTCTCTATAAATTCAAGTTCAGTCACTCAGTCATGTCCGACTCTTTGCTACCCCATAGGCTGCAGCACACCAGGCTTCCCTGTCCCTCACCAACTCCAGGAGATTGCCCAAACTCATGTCCATCACACCAGTGATGCCATACACCAACCTCATGCTCTGACGTCTCCTTCTCCTGCGTTCAATCTTTCTAAGCAGGAGGGTCCTTTCCAATGAGTCAGTTCTTCACATCAGGTGGCCAAAGTATTCTCTGAACCAGGTATGTTTTCTTAATTGTCTTTAATAATATTCTGTACTTGAAAGTTGCTAAGACAGTGGGCCTTAAATATTCTCACCTCAGAAAAAGGAATGATAATCATGCAACGCGAAAATGTTCAGTTCAGTTCAGTCGCTCAGTCGTTTCCAACTCTTTGCAACCCCATGAATTGCAGCACGCCAGGCCTCCCTGTTAGCTAGTGCTAAATTGTAGCCATATTGAGCTATATAAATGCATCAAATCAACATGTTGTCGATTTTAAATTTAAACCATATTAACTGTAAATTATGTCACAATAAAGCCAGAGGGAAAAAAAAATTAAATTTCTTGAGATTCTCCCATGGAATCTTTGAGTTATATTTTTATATTTTATTGGGATCTTGATTTCCAACTGCTTTTTGATCAAACAAAATAGTTACATTTCCTTATCTGTCTGAAAAACAAAAATATTTCTTATTTAAAATTTGTGTTTTAATTATTTTTGTACTTTTGCATAAGAGGTCTACTCTATGCTGAACTAGCTTTGTGCCTTTGTTATGGGATAATCTTCTTCAGTATTGGTTCATAAGAGCGTGTAAAAAATCTTTTACTATGTATCCATGCATATATGTGTACCATAATGCATATTTCATTGTAAAATATTTTATTATATTCTATAGTTTTTATTCTATTGTTTGATTGCCATGGTTTGATCATATCATTGTAGCAAACAAAAGGCAAAATTCCATGATTTGGTCAATATTTCTAGGAAAAATGTAATAAGATATGTAACAATTTGTTTATATATGATATGCATACAAATATCTTCCCTGGTGGCTCAGACAGTAAAGCGTCTGCCTGCAACACGGGAGACCCGGATTCAATCCCTGAGTTGGGAAGATGTCCTGGAGAAGAAAATAGCAGCCCACTCCAGTATCCTTGCCTGGAAAATTCCATGGACTGAAGAGTGGTGGGTTACAGTCCATGGGGTCGCAAAGAGTTGGACACAACTGAGCGACTTCACTTTCATCCTCTTCAAAATTATCACTTTTTTGTTTAATTTTGTATTTTTAACATTTATGAAATTTTATTTACATCATAGACAGACTGCACTGTTCTTTGTTCACCATCCTTAAAAACTCAAAAACATTCTTACTAATTCAAGAAAAAGGCAAGTAGGACTCTTCCTTCCCATGATATTGACATTTTAATGGAGGTGGCATTCAATATGGCAAAGAAAAAAAATAAACAGTCCAGATTGGAAAGAAGGAATTTAAATTGTATTTATTAGTATATGATGAGATTGTACAGGTAGAAATATAAGCTATAAAAAAAAAACGCATTGCATTAAAAGGTGAATTTCAGTACACACAATAATTTTTATTTCTATATACTACAATGAAATATTAGAATTGAAATTGTTAAATGTTGTTGTTATTGTTCAGTCAACAAATCACATCTGACTCTTTGCGACCCTATGGACTGCAGGATGCCAGGCCATTCTATCCCTCATCAGCTCCTGGAGTTTGCCAAGTTCATGCCCATTGTATTGATGATTCCATCCAATCATCTTATTCTCTGTCACCCTCTTCTCCTTCTGCCTTCAATTTTTCTCAGCATCTGGGTCTTTTCCAATGAGTCGACTCTTCACATCTGCTGGCCAGAGTTTTGGAGCTTCATATTCAGCATCAGTCCTTCCGATGAATATTCAGGGTTGATTTTCTTTAGGATTGCCTGATTTGATCTTCTTGCAGTCCAAGGGACTCTCAAGAGTCTTCTCTAACACCACAATGCAAAGGCATCGATTCTTAGGCTTTCTGCCTTCTTTATGGTCCAACTCTCACATCCATACATGACTACTGGAAAGATCATAGCCTTTTTAAATTGTTAAACACCTGTTATATTTTCATCATAATTATGAAATCCTTAAAGATATATACAAAATATGAAAGCCTGTATGGTAAAAATTAGAAAATATTCCTGAAAGATATTAATTGAGACATAAACAAATGAGATCTTACCATATTTATTTACTGATCTATCCAATATTAGGTCAGTCAGTGCAGTTCAGTCACTCAGTCATGTCTGACTCTTTGCGACCCCGTGAATCGCAGCACGCCAGGCCTCCTTGTCCATCACCAACTCATAGAGTTCACTCAGACTCATGTCCATCGAGTTGGTGATGCCATCCAGCCATCTCATCCTCTGTCGTCCCCTTCTCCTCCTGCCCCAATCCCTCCCAGCATCAGAGTCTTTTCCAATGAGTCAACTCTTTGCATGAGGTGGTCAAAGTACTGGAGTTTCAGCTTTAGCATCATTCCTTCCAAAGAAATCCCAGGGCTGATCTCCTTCAGAATGGACTGGTTGGATCTCCTTGCAGTCCAAGGGACTCTCAAGAGTCTTCTCCCACACCACAATTCAAAAGCATCAATTCTTCGGCACTCAGCTTTCTTCACAGTCCAACTCTCACATCCATACATGACCACTGGAAGAACCATAGCCTTGACTAGACGGACCTTTGTTTGGCAAAGTAATGTTTCTGATTTTGAATATGCTATCTAGGTTGGTCATAACTTTTCATTAAAGAGTAAAGGTCTTTTAATTTCATGGCTGTAGTCACCATCTGCAATGACTTTGGAGCTGCCCCCCAAAAGTCTGACACTGTTCCCACTGTTTCCCCATCTATTACCCATGAAGTGATGGGACCAGATGCCATGATCTTCATTTTCTGAATGTTGAGTTTAAGCCAACTTTTTCACTCTCCATTTTCACTTTCAACAAGGGGCTTTTGAGTTCCTCTTCACTTTCTGCCATAAGGGTGGTGTCATCTGCATATCTGAGGTTATTGATATTTCTCCTGTCAATCTTGATTTCAGCTTGTGCTTCTTCCAGCCCAGCTTTTCTCATGATGTACTCTGCATAGAAGTTAAATAAGGCTGACAATATGCAGCCTTGATGGACTCCTTTTCCTATTTGGAACCAGTCTGTTGTTCCATGTCCAGTTCTAACTGTTGCTTCCTGACCTGCATACAAATTTCTCAAGAGGCAGGTCAGGTGGTCTGGTGTTCCCCTCTCTTTCAGAATTTTCCACAGTTTATTGTGATCCACACAGTCAAAGTCTTTGGCATAGTCAATAAAGCAGAAAGAGATGTTTTTCTGGAACTCTCTTTCTTTTTCTATGATCCAGCAGATGTTGGCAATTTGATCTCTGGTTCCTCTGCCTTTTCTAAAACCAGCTTGAACATCGGGAAGTTCATGGTTCACGTATTGCTGATGCCTGGCTTGGAGAATTTTGAGCATTACTTTACTAGCGTGTGATGAATGCAATTGTGCGGTAGTTTGAGCATTCTTTGGCATTGCCTTTCTTTGGGATTGCAGTGAAAACTGCCCTTTTCCAGTCCTGTGGCCACTGCTGAGTTTTCCAAATTTGCTGGCATATTGAGCGCAGCACTTTCACAGCATCATCTTTCAGGATTTGGAATAGCTCAACTGGAATTCTATCACCTCCACTAGCTTTGTTCATAGTTATGGTTTCTAAGGTCCACTTGACTTCACTTTACAGGATCTGGCTCTAGGTCAGTGATCACACAATCATGATTGTCTGGGTCATGAAGATCTTTTTTGTACAGTTCTTCTGTGTATTCTTGCCACCTCTTCTTAATATCTTCTGCTTCTGTTAGGTCCATACCATTTCTGTCCTTTATCAAGCCCATCTTTGCATGAAATGTTCCCTTGGTATCTCTAATTTTCTTGAAGAGATCTCTAGTCTTTCCCATTCTGTTGTTTTCCTCTATTTCTTTGCATTGATCGCTGAGGAAGGCTTTCTTATCTCTTCTTGCTATTCTTTGGAACTCTGCATTCAGATGCTTATATCGTTCCTTTTCTTCTTTTCTTTTCTCTTCTCTTCTTTTCACAGCTATTTGTAAGGCCTTCCCAGACAGCCATTGTGTTTTTTTGCATTTCTTTTCCATGGGGATGGTCTTGATCCCTGTCTCCTGTACAATGTCACGAACCTCATTCTATAGTTCATCAGGCACTCTATCTATCAGTTCTAGGCCCTTAAATCTATTTCTTACTTCCACTGTATAATCATAAGGGATTTGATTTAGGTCATACCTGAAAGGTCTAGTGGTTTTCCCTACTTTCTTCGATTTAAGTCTGAATTTGGCAATAGGAGTTCATGATCTGTGCCACAGTCAGATCCTGGTCTTGTTTTTGTTGACTGTATAGAGCTTCTCCATCTTTGGCTGCAAAGAATATGATCAATCTGATTTCGGTGTTGACCATCTGGTGATGTCCATGTGTAGAGTCTTCTCTTGTGTTGTTGGAAGAGGGTGTTTGCATTGACCAGTGCATTTTCTTGGCAAAACTCTGTTCATCTTTGCTCTGCTTCATTCCGTATTCCAAGGCCAAATTTGCCTGTTACTCCAGGTGTTTCTTGACTTCTTACTTTTGCATTCCAGTCCCCTATAATGAAAAGGACATCTTTTTGGGGTGTTAGCTCTAAAAGGTCTTGTAGGTCTTCATAGAACCATTCAACTTCAGCTTCTTCAGCATTACTGGTTGGGGCATAGACTTGGATTACTGTGATATTGAATGGTTTGCCTTGGAAATGAACAGAGATCATATTGTCATTTTTGAGATTGCATCCAAGTACTGCATTTCGAACTCTTGTTGACCATGATGGCCACTCCATTTCTTCTGGGGGATTCCTGCCCGGAGTAGTAGATTTAATGGCCGTCTGAGTTAAATTCACCCATTCCAGTCCATTTTAGTTCGCTGATTCCTAGAATGTTGACGTTCACTCTTGCCATCTCTTGTTTGACCTCTTCCAGTTTGCCTTGATTCATGGACCTGACATTCCAGGTTCCTGTGCAATATTGCTCTTTACAGCATCATCCCTTTCTTCTATTACCAGTCACATCCACAGATGGGTATTGTTTTTGCTTTGGCTCCATTGCTTCATTCTTTCTGGAGCTATTTCTCCACTGATCTCCAGTAGCATATTGCGCACCTACTGACCTAGGGAGTTCCTCTTTCAGTATCCTATCATTTCGCCTTTTCATACTGTTCATGGGATTCTCAAGGCAAGAATACTGAAGTGGTTTGCAATTCCCTTCTCCAGTGGACCACATTCTGTCAAATCTCTCCACCATAACCCGCCCATCTTGGGTTGCCCCATGGGCATGGCTTAGTTTCATTGAGTTAGACAGGGCTGTGGCCCTAGTGTGATTAGATTGACAAGTTTTCTGTGAGTATGGTTTCAGTGTTTCTGCCCTCTGAAGCAAATTTGGCCTTAGAATATGGAATGATGCCCTCAATATTAGGTAAATACGACAATTTCTCAAATCAAACACAAGTAAAATTTAAGCAGAAATTCTTTTTTTGCTAGGAATTGAGAAGCCAAACCCAAAATACATAAAGGAGCTAAAATCAAACTATATGAAGCAAAAATCTAGAATAGCTGAACTCTAAAAAGAGGAATAAACTTGTATTATGAACATTAAGACATGGAGTAATTATATCCAGTCTTATTCCAAAGCTACAATTATTATTATTTTTTAATTCTGCTACTGATATAAAAATTGGTAATATATATCAATGAAAAGATATTGATAGATCAGAAATAGACTCGTGTATATGAACAATAAATGTTCCACAAGCAAAAGAGAAAAAAAAAAGAAAAAAGCCATTTTGAGGAGAAAGGATAGACCTCTCAACTTCTCCTTTCATCTTGATTATATCCTGAGACCTTGTAACCAGGGGGATGTTCCCTCCAGTTTCTGCTGACTGAAGATGCTGGTTGTCAGGCTTGCATCAGGCCAGCTGGCTGGGGCCAGAGTCATGAAGTGACAGGCAGCATTCCTTTGTCCAACCATACCAGTTCTCAGTGGAGTTAGTCTTAAGAACGAGTTCCAGTCCATAAGGGAACTTTGTCACTTTTATCTTCATTGCTGAAAAATATCCAGTTCTGGAAAAATCCAATCACAGTATTGCCTACTTGTCACAGTTTTGTAGTTCTGTGGCTGGAGGCACACAAAGGACTTTACTTTCTTAGGCTATCTTTGGAAGGAACTCTGGACCATGGGGAAGGAAGCTGCATATTTTGCCCTTCTTTTATAATGTCTCTTGCTTCCATAGACAAGTCATGTCATCATTGTTTAGCCACTAAGTGTGTCCAACTCTTTCCTGACCCCATGGACTATAGGCCTGCCAGGCTCCTTCTGTTAATGGGATTTCCCAGGCAAGAATACTGGAGTGGGTTGCCATTTCTTTCTCCAGGAAATCTTCCTGACCCAGGGTTTGAACCTGAATCTTCTTCATTAGCAGGTAGGTTCTTTACCACTGAGTCACCAGGGAAGTCTATAGATAATGACATACAAAGGCCTATTATTAATAGTTTTGAGTTAATGAAAAGGCTTGGGCCTTCCAAGGGGCCTCAGTGGTAAAGAAACCTCTTGCCAATGCAGGAGACCTGAGTTTGATCTCTGGGTCCAGAAGATCCCCTGGAGAAGAAAATGGCAACCCACTCCAGTATTCTTGCCTGGAAAATCTCATGGCGAGAGGAGCCTGGCAGACTACAGTCCATGAGGTTGCAAAGAGTGGGAAACCACTTAGTGACTAAACAAACAAATGGATGAATAAGCAAAGTATGATTCTTAAGTACTCAATGAGTGTAATCACTTACGTGCTAAATTGGATATATATTTTTAAAACATGAGTTTGAATACTCCAACTTCGTATTTAGGTATTACTTTAATATTGCATTTGACCTGCAATGAGCTTTCAGTACAAAATTGATTGCTGAGGAAAAGCAGTGAAGGTTAAAACAAATCACATACCTCATTGGATGACATTCAAATTTAGAGTCAACGTTCTAAAAAATCCTATCCTAGACACTTAAACCAAAACATAAGTAGTTGGAAAATCATCAGATTACCAGATTATTGTTAAATTAAAGAAAAGAAGACATCTCAAATTAATGAATTCACATCTTTCTATGAATGGAAATCTGCAAGCGTCTGGGCTCAGTGAAATTATTGCTTTTATATTCCCAGAAAAGTGAAGGTGAAACTGTTAACTGCTTCAGTAGTGTCCAAGTATAAGGAAAAAAAAAGAAAACAAAACAAAACAAAAAACTAATAAAATTCATAGACATTTCAAAGAAAGAAATGAAAACATCCCTATTTGCAAAAGATATGCTTTCTAATAAAAAAAATTTCCACAAAACTGAGGAAAATAAAACAATCTGGAAAACATGAGTTTACAAAGGAGACATGATATGTGATTAACAAAAATTATATAAATGTATTTATCTCTATATATAGGTATTAATAAAACAAGACCATTTACAGTCACTTCATATCTGATGAAAATGTACATAAAAACTAACAAAGCCTGCACAGGATTTGTATGCTGAAAAGTACAAATCCCAATTTTAAAAATCAAAAGAGATTTGAATAATTTAGTAGATATATTTAGCTCAGATCAGTATACATAAGAAAATTCTTCCAAAATTGATCCATAGGTTTAATGCAAACCTAAATAAAATCTCAGCAAAATTTAGTGCAGAGGTGATTTTATACTGAATTTTATTGAAAGGTTAAGGACAGAACATAGATGAAAACACATTTTAAAATTTAGTATAACTAGGAAAAAACACTCCTTCATGTTAGGGTTAATTATATAACCATAAAATCAAGATTTTGATATTGGTAGAAACACAAACATATAAATTAATGGAACAGAATTGGCAACACAGAAATAGATTTTTATAAGTAGTTCAACTAATTTTTCATAAAGTTGCAAAAGTAATTCAAAAGAAGAGGTGTAGCCTTTTAAAATCATTGTGCTGAGCTAATTAGGGATATAGAGGAAAAAATAAGCAAGCAAATAAATAATGTTGACCTAATACAATAATTAACTCAAAATGAATAACAACTTAACTGTAAAAATGCTAAACTATGAAACATTTAGGGCTTCCCTGGTGGCTCAGTGGTAAAGAAACTGCCTGTAGTGCAGGAGACTCCAGGTTGGGAAGATTCCCTGGAGAAGGAAATGGCAATCCACTCAGTATTCTTGCCCAGAGAATTCCATGGACAAAGGAGACAGGCAGGTTACAGTCCATGGGTTCACAATAGAGTCAGACATGACTTAGCAACTAAACAACAGCCACAAATAAAATATTCAGATAAAACAATAGGGGAAAATCCATATCTAGGATCTAGGCCTGGTGAAGACTTCATAGCATGCATATGTGCTCAGTCCCTCGGCTGTGTCCAACTTTTTGAGACCCCATGGATTGTAGCCCACCAGGTTCCTGTGTCCATGAGATTTTCCAGGCAAGAATTCTGGATTGGGTTATCATTTCCTTCTCCAGGGGCTCTTTCTGACCCAGGAATAGAACCTGCATCTCCTACCAGGTAAGCAGATTCTTTACCACTGAGCCACCTAAGAAGCCCATCTTTAATTCCCTATTTTTCAATAATTAGATAGGACAATGTTTAAACACTTCTATACCATCATTCATTTGAGAAGACCGCTGTGGACTTGCAGACTTAATGGGCCTGCCCTAGAGATAGGTTTAATTAAAAGACTTGCATACTACAAAAGGAAAGTTAGCCAAGAATAAAAAAAAAAAAAAAAAAAAGGAAAGAAAGAATTGCCCTAGAAAATTGGAAAGACAATCTCCAGATATTTTGTTGTAGTCTTAGGACTTTAGGGATGATCAGCACATTCTTTGACATCTCCTCAGGGAGAGTATCCAAAGGTGAAGGAGATCCATAAATTGTTCCACTTAGCCATGTAAGAGCCACATGAGGGAGTCATGACAGAGACTTCATTACAGGTAAAATGATGGAGTATTTCATGTGATGTCTTGTTTCCAATATGCTGACAGCATTTCAGCGACAGGTTCAAAGTCTCACATTAATTCAATGGCAGCGCCTGAGCGAAATGAGACCATTTCTGGTTCAGTTCTCTCAGGAATAGGACTCCTCTTGTCTTTTCATATTAATTTTTTGAAAATATTCACATATTTACAGACTAAACCCTGAAAAGCATTTCTGAAACATCATTGTGATACCCATTTGTATAAATAATGATATCTCTAGTGAAAGGCAAAACTAAGAGTAAATAAAGCAAAACTAAAGATGCATGAGGGCTTCCGTGATGGCCCACCTGGTAAAGAATCTGCCTACAATAGCCCTGGTTCCTTCCCTGGGTCAGGGAGACCCCCTGGAGAAAGAAATGGCAACCCACGGCAGCATTTTGCCAGAGAAACCCCTTGGACAGATAAGACTAGCAGGCTACAGTCCAGGGGTTACAAGAGTCAGACATGCTTTAGCAACTGAAACACCACCACTGCCAAAAACACATGAATATTTAGAAACTGGCAAAATTAAGAAGCCTCATGTATTCAGTCTCTTATTGTGATGTTCTTCTAAATTCTTAGTCATTTAGTGCTCTGGGTATTTTTTTTGTAACTGTTTCAATATAATTTAATATTTAATGATTATGTACATCAGTATATAAATATGATTATTTCTGGATCTCTTGATGAGACAGAAGAGCATTTCCACCTTACAATGAGATGTGGAAATTGCTATTTGGTTATTAGCAGGCTTTTAAGTACCTAGTTTTATGGCAATGGTGCAATTTTCAGCGTGTCCTTCAATTTCAAGTGGAATCTGACCGCAAATTAGATAAAATTATCTCACAGGGCACATCTTAAAAAAATTGACAATCAGAATTTAAAAAAAATTTTAAACTCTGAGATAGCTATTTGGGTCTATCCATAGAATGATAAAGCTGTGACAAAACAACCAAAAACGTTTCTATCATTTCTGACCTTTACAGGAAACTTGGAATTTACAAAGTCTGATTTTTTTTTTTTTTGGCTTTTCATAATTGCAAAACAAAGACAAGAAAACAAGATTTATACTACTTCTTATTACATTTACTGAAGATATTTATCCACAATAACTGTTGATTGATATACATTTCATGTTTCTAATATTAGAAAATTGTTTGCATCAAGTCCAGGTAGACTATCAGGAGGTCTTAAAATTGTAAACAATATTTTAAGTGAGCAAAATGCTAATTTCATGTAAATACTTTTATATTTAATGTTATAAATTTTAAAATAGTGAAATAATATGTAAATTAAAAAATTAATTTTCTTACAGAGCACTCAGAGACTGCAGTCATTGAAAATTTATTGTAGCCAATGTTATTGATATTTTTTAAAGGAGGTGTTTATGCTGACAATATTTTGCACCTAATAATCTTTTTACCTTGATCTGCCATTTACCTCTTACTCTTGTGAGTTAGTTGCTTAGATATACCTGACTCTTTGAGACCGCTGGCTCTTCTGTCCATGAAATTCTCCAGGAAAGAAGGCTGGAGTGGGTAGCCATTCTATTTTCCAAGGTATCTTCCCAACCCAGAGATCAAATTCAGGTCTCCTGCACTGCAGACAGATTCTTTATCATCTGAGCCACCAGGGAAGCCCACCTCTTATTCTGGTACATTTGTACTATGTATATTATTATTATATTTAGATACACTTTTATTTGATTTTATAAAATGTTGACTTGTGTTTTGTATTACATTATCATTTGGTGGAGTTTTGTGGCCTTAAAATACACAAAAGTTAAGTAACAGCCCTATTCCATGTGTATTCTTTTATTCACGTCTACAGTATTGTGTGGGGCTTCCCTGGTGGCTCAGTGGTAAAGAATCCACCTGTCAATGCAGGACCTATCCCTGGGTCAGGAAATGGCAAACCCACTCCACTAATCTTGTCTGGGAATTCCCATGGACAGAGGATCCTGGCAGAATACAGTTCATGGGGTCACAAAGAGTCAGAAAGGAATTAGTGACTAAACAACAGCATAGCATTGTGTGACACAGTAACCTTACACATTTTTTTTTTTTTTAAAGCACAGCATCTTCTTTTCCAAAAGGAGTTTTTAATGAATCTTCATTATGTGGGGAAAAAATGCCAATGACTACTCTTTCTTTCAGTTTGTTTAGATCTCCTCGCATTCTCCTGGGCTCATGCATGACAATGTATATTTGAATCGGTACATACAAATTAATATATGCCAATTGTAGTGAAAATGCTCCTAGGGAAAGATTATATTTTAGGAAAATTTGCATCATAATGAACTTTCATTTTTGCTAACGTAGTAAATAAAACTAGAGCATAAAGAATCCACTTTATGGACTTTAAAGGTCCAATTTTAGTCCTGCAGAGGGGAATAGTGAAGGGCTTGGACTAACTTAAATATGCTCCATTCTACTCGACCTAATCCTAACCTATTGATCATTATATCATAGCCTCGACAAATAAGATAATGTCACAGTGCAGAAGAACTGATGCAAAAATACATAAAAAAACTCTCTTTGAGCTAAGTTATTGTCACCATGTAATATATATATATATATATATTTTTTTTTTTTTTACCTGAATTCCAGGTAAGCCTAAACACATTGAATCCTTTAATTATTTTTCTCTCCCAACCACCCTGTAAAGAAATATCGGTTTTGCATAAGAAAATAAAGATTTTCAGATAAATTATTTGCCCAAAGTAATCATTTGTATATAACATAAAAGAAAATATAGCAGAGGTTATATCTATATACTGGAGAAGGAAATGGCAACCCACTCCATACACTTGCCTGGAAAATCCCATGAATGGAGGAGCCTAGTAGGCTCCAGTGTGTTCTGTACATTTTTGGAATTTATGGCTTTACATTTTTATCATAATTCTCATACAATTGAATAATATAATTTTAATATGTATTAAGTGATATGATTAAGTGAACTATCAAATATAATTTATAAATATCACAATGTGATTGCAATTATATAAATGACTAGTAGAAAACTTTAAAGATGTATCAGTTAAGTTTATATATGTATAAATTTATATATGAAACACACTTTTAATTTTTATTTCATTTCTAATGTACTTCTATGCATATATTTCTGTATCTTTATCTATGTATCTATAGGTATCCACACCTATATGTGTATCTATATATTTATACAGGGCTTCCCAGGTGGCCCTAGTGGTAAAGAATCTGCCTGCCAAGGCAGGAGACATAAGAGATACAGATTCAATCCCTGGATCAGGAAGAACCCCTGGTGAAGGCATGGCAATCCACTTCCGTATTCTTGTCTGGAGAATCCCATGGACAGAGGATATTCATCTATCTCTGTATTTATGTCTAGATATACCATCTATACCACTCTTGTTTTTCAGCTTTAGCACTACTGAGATTTTGGACTGATAAGGGGTGTTATGAGATGTTTAGAAACATAACTGACTATGGACAACTATATGCAAGTACCACTCACCTTCCAGCTGCAATAACAAATATGTCTTTCAGATGTTGAGAGTTGTTATTTGCTTAGTAAAATAACTCCTATTTGAGAACTAATGAATATCCCAGGCTCTGTCTCTGTCTTTATTTATGCATATTATTATACATAGGATATGGGATTTTAAAATATATCCTGTTTTGGGAAGTTAGGATGTATTTTACTTATACAAGCTTCACATATGAAAAATCTTCCAGGTGATAATACATGAAATCCACTTACTATGCTTGATGTCTCCACACAGAATACATATCCTGATAAAGCTGCATGAAAACACAAAATCTAACTGTGCCAAATGAATTCATCCTCATGGGAATCACAGACCACCCTGAGCTGCAGGCTCCATTGTTTGGGCTCTTCCTCATCATCTATGTGACCTCAGCGGTGGGCAACTTGGGCATGGTCATTCTCACTAAGATGGACTCCAGGCTACAGACACCCATGTACTTCCTTCTCAGACACCTGGCTCTTACTGATCTTGGATATTCAACAGCTGTAGGACCCAAAATGTTGGCAAATTTTATTGTGAGTCAAAATTCAATCTCCTATTATATGTGTGCCACACAGCTGGCTTTCTTCATCATGTTCATTATAAGTGAATTTTTTATTCTGGCGGCAATGTCCTATGACCGCTATGTGGCCATCTGTCAACCCCTGCTTTACACAGTCATCATGTCACAAAGGGTGTGTTGGATACTGGTGGCAATCCCCTACATCTATAGCACATTCGTGTCTCTTATAATCACTGTAAAGATTTTTAATTTATCCTTCTGTGGCTACAATGTCATCAAACATTTCTACTGTGACTGTCTCCCCTTGATATCTTTGGTCTGTTCAAATACGCAAGAAATTGAGCTGATCATTCTGATCTTCGCAGGTGTTAATGTGATCCTCTCCCTTCCGATAATTCTTACGTCTTATTTGCTCATCCTTGTAGCCATTCTCAGGATGAACTCTGCTGAAGGCAGGCACAAGGCTTTTTCTACCTGTGGATCCCACCTGACGGTGGTCACAGTGTTCTTTGGGGCTTTGATATTTATGTATGCTCAACCAGAGTCCAGACACTCCTTTGACACTGATAAAACAGCGTCTATATTTTACACCCTTGTTATCCCCATGTTAAATCCCTTGATCTACAGTTTGAGGAACAAAGATGTAAAATATGCACTACAAAATGTGTGGAATAAGCTTTGTAACATTTCCTCTTAAAGCCTACGTACAATACGATTCCTATCACTTAGATTCTGGGCTTCAAACATTTCTCTGTGTGTCTTCAAATGGACTAGTGAACACAAATGCGTTCAATACACTTTTAGGGATTGGCTCTTCTGCGCCAGCAGCACGTTTATGCGCTGCACCTACACTAGCGCACAAAGTCCGGAGAGTATCTGCCTTCCTTGCGTGAGCGATCAATCAAAATGTAATAAGTAAGTGCCATTACACAGGAGAACCGGTTAGGAAACTACACAGTGTTCACGCAGGTAAGGAGAGTGGGTATGCTGTGTGTGAGAAAGGAAGAATCAGTTCAGCCGCTCAGTCGTCCAACTCTGCAACCCCATAAACCACAGCACGCCAGGCCTCTCTGTCCATCACCAACTCCTGTCCAACACCAACCCAAACCCATGTCTATTGAGTCAGTGATGTCATCCAACCATCTCATCCTCTTTCATCCCCTTCTCCTCCTGCCCTCAATCTTTCCCAGCATCAGGGTCTTTTCCAATGAGAAAGGAAGAATAGTAGATATAAAAAGTGAGTTTAAATGTTTATTGCTTTTCTCAACTACTAGAATAAACTTCCCCATGGCTATGTGTGTGTTTGGGCATGTGCATATGTTTTTGTATAAGAACATCTATCTGTTTGAGCCTCCATACACTTCTAAGGCATATGAAAAATTAAACTTTCCTGGAAAAAGACATGGCAACCCACTCCAGTATTCTTGCTTGAAAATTCCATGGACAGAGGAGCCTGGTGGGCTACACTCCATGGAGTCACAAAGAATTGGACATGACTGAGAACACAACGCAAAAATGAAACTTATTGCGGTTTCAAGGAGGCTCAGTGAAGCGAAATGATTTGACCTCAGCAATTATCTGAACTTTCCCAGATGTTTCCATACTGCATGGAGGAGGTTAGTGTCCTGCTCTGTTATCAGTGAAGTTACTTTCATACATGAGCCCTAGAAAGCCTATTAACTCAGCACACTTTGCAATTCAGTAACCTACTAAATCAGCACAATATTTTATTTCAATCAGTTCATTTTCTGTACCAGTGGACATTCCAATTAAGATCAATTTCCTTGATTGTAGTTAGCAATCTTTACTGTATATCTGAAGGCTAAGAGAGCAATATTTAAATGCTTTCATCACAAAAGGAAAGGTAATATGATGGAGGTATTGTTGGTGGCAGTGTTCAATCACTAGGTCATGTTTAAGTCTTTGAAACCCCATAAATGACAGCACTCTAGGCTTCTCTGTCCGCCACTATATCCCATCTTTATTGTTTAGTTGGTAAGTCATGTCTGACTATTTGGGACCCTGTGGACTATAGCCAGCCAGGCTCCACTCCATGGGATTTCTCAGGCAAGAATACTGAAGTGGGTTGCCACTTCCTTCTCCAGGAGATATTCCTGACCCAGGGATCGAACCTGCATCTCCTGCATTGGCATGCAGATTCTTCACCACTGAGCCACCAGAGAGTCCCAGAGTTTGTTCAAATTCATGTCCATTGTGTCAGTGATGCTATCTAATCATCTTATCCTCTGCCACTCCCTCCTCCTTCTACTGATGGATGTATTACCTCATGCTAAGTTGTAATCATGCTGCAGTGCGTAAGAGTATCAAATAACATCTTGTACACCACAAACTTACACAATGCTGCAAGTCAATTATATCTCAGTGATGCAGAAAAAATAAATCTCTTGAGGTCTCCCATGGACACTTTCAATTGTGTATTTATAATTTTTGGAGATTTTTATTCCTAACTGCTTCTTTTTGTTTAATGTTGTTGTTCAGTTGATAAGTCATGTCCGACTCTTTGAGACACAACGGACTGCTGCATTTCAAGCTTCCCTGTCCTTTGCCATCCCCCTGAGTTTGAGCAGACTCATATCCTTTGAGTCATTGATGTTAACTAACCACCTCATTCTCTACCACCCCTTTCTCCTCTTGCCCTCAATCTTTCCCAGTATCAGGATCTTTTCCAATGAGATTACTCTTCCCATTAGGGGGCCAAAGTAATGGAGCTTCAGCTTCAGCATCAGTCCTTCCAATGAATATTCAGGGTTGATTTCCTTTAGGATTGACTGGTTTGGTCTCCTTGCAGTCCAAGGGACTCTCAAGAGTCTTCCCCAGCACTACAATATGAAAGCACCAATTCTTCAGCGCTCATCCTTCCTATGGTACAACTCCTACATCTGTATGACCACTGGAAAATCTATAGCTTTGACTATATGGACCTTTGTTTCATGAGGTTGTTACATTTCCTGACCTCTGTGAAGATCAAGAATATTTCTTGTTTAATATTTGTGCATCTTTACATAAGTGGTCTATTCTATACTGAATTAGACTTGCTGTCTCTTTCACGGGGTGACTTTCTTCAATATTGGCTCATAAGAGCTTATGATATATTTTTATTAAGATCAATTTGATAATTCTTCTTATAAGAAGCAAAAGAAGGTAACTCCATGATTTGTTCTATAGTATGTTTCTAGTGAAAGTGTAGTAAGATAAATACCACTATATAAATATTATGTATTGTGAACTCTCCTAACCCTTCTAAATTTCCACTTTCTTTGGTTATATTTAGTATTTTTAATGCTCATGAAAGTTTATATGCATCATAGTTTAAACACTTTTTTTTTACCATCACAGATTAAATTCTTTATGTAGTCAATCAAATTCAAATTAAAATATTTATTAGAATAAAAAATAATTATAGGTACTCTTTTGAGTGAGGTAAAATGTAAGGAATTTATATAGTTGATTTTTTTAAATTACTAAGAAAAATATGTACTGAATATAAACATTCCAAATATAAATGCAGAAATATTTTGGGTTTTGGAAAATGTATGTTGGACAAAGATACAGTAAAATGATGATTATATATTGATAGCTTCTGAGAACATGAAAATGTTTAAATTAATATTTTTGGATATGTACTTTTCTAAATTATCTTCAGTGGCTATGTGTGATTTTTATAATAGAAAAAAGTAGAAGAATCTAATATCTGGATTTGAAAAAAATAAACTGTGACTATATATAATCCCAATATCCTATTTCTAAAATAAATCTTGCTGTACATTGTGTAGTCCCTCCAAAGATGAACCAGAAAGAGAACAAAATATGTAGAGATTTACAAAGTTTGCTAATATATATTTTTTCCATTTTAAATGTTATTCTTCAGTCACTAAGTCATGTCTGACTCTTTGTGACCCATGAACTGCAGCTCGTCAAGCTTCCCTGTCCGTCACTATCTCTTGGAGTTTGTTCAAGTTCATGTCCATTGAGTCAGTGATGCCATCCAACCATCTCATCCTCTGTCACCCTCTTCTCCTCCTGTCCTTAATCTTTCCCAGCATTAAGATCTTTTCCAGTGAGTCAGCTCTTTGTATCAGGTGGCCAAAATATTGGAGCTTCAACTTCAACATCAGTCCTTTTAATGAATATTCAGAAGTAAGTTCCTTTGTCTTTAGTCTTCCCAGATATATTTAGTGACTTGCCTACAATTGCTGCTTTTGGTTTAGCCTAGCATATAAACATTTGTATGATCAGTTGCTCAGTTGTGTCTGACTCTTTTTGACCCCATAGACTAGCCCACCAGGCTCCTCTATCCATGGAATTCTCCAGGAAAGAATACTGCAGTGAGTTGCCATTTGCTACTCCATGGGATCTTTCCAACCCAGGAATCAAACCCCGTTCTCTTCTGTCTGCTGCATTGGCAGGCAGATTATTTACCACTAGGCCACTGCAGCGCCCATATAAGCAATTAAGCCTACCCATTTCTTGGATCTTAATTAGTCTGGTGATGACTCCCATCTACATGTACAATTACTAAATAAAATATATATGGTTTGGTCTTGTTAATCTTATGTCAATCTAATTATTAATCCAGGCAAGAGCCACTGTGTAAAGAAGATGTTTTTCTTCCACTTGAGCTATTGATTGATTGATTGATTTTTGTGTGGTGATCAAAGCCCAGAAACAGCAGAAATGTCCATCCATTTGAGGTCAAAAAACCTAGAAGAGTAGAGGAAAACTTTCATCACCAAAAATGCAATCACTTTTAAGTGAAAGTTCATGGTAGCTGTATTTATCACAGTAGAAAAGTGGAAAGAACCCACAAGTATTTCAATAAGTGAATATTTAAACAAATTATCATCAATATCATGGAATATTACTCAACAACATAGGGAACAGATGATCTATACACACAAAAGTGCCAAAGAATCTCAAGAGATTTATGTTGAGAGAAAATTCCAATCACTATTTTCTATATGAAAAAGTGTAGTAATAGAAAAGATTAGTGATGACCAAGGGTTGGGAATGGTAGCAGAGGAGGAAAGAGGTGTGGTTAAAAAGGCAGGCACAGGGAGTATGTGATGACACAGGTGCTTATTGGAATGGCGTAACAGACTGGAATAACTAAAATGGTAATTTATGCAGTGAAGAAAAAGAAAAAAAAGCAGAAGTTGTAAACAGCCATGTGATAGAAAGTCACGATGAAATAAGAAGTGCTGTGTTGTGCTTAGTCGCTCAGTCATGTCTAACCCTTTGCAACCCCATGGACTGTAGACAAGCAGGTTCCTCTGTCCATGGGATTCTCCAGGCAAGAATATTGGAGTGGGTTGCCACTTCCTTCTCCAGAAATAAGAAGTAACAGTAAGTAACTAATTTCTGTCTCTGAGAGATAAGTAAAAACAATCACATGGGCAACAAAGCAAGGGGGTGACACTTCATATCAGCATAACACATTATTTTAATTTCCTAAATATATTAAATACTGTAATAAAACAATGTTGAAAATTTCTCCACAGTCACACATTTGAGGAGAACCTGTAGAAATACTGACTCTTGGTGGGCATGCCCTATCGATGCAAGATTTAATCAAGAGTCTTGTGTGCTACAAAAGGAAAGTTAACCAAGAGTTAAAAAAATATATAAATGTATGTATATATATGCAAAGAAAGAAGGGATGTGGATGGAAGGAAGTCAGGAAGTAAGAAAGAAAAGAAAAATGCCACAGGAAATTAAAAGACAATCTCTAGACATGTTGTTTTGCTCTCAATACTCTAGGGATAATCAACAAATTGCTTGGCATCTCCTCAGGTAAAATCTCAAAAAGTGAAAGAAATCCATAAATTCTTCTCACTTAGCCATGTCAGAAATACAGGTGAGAGTCATGAGAGATGCTTCATTACAGGTAAAATTACAGGATAGTTCATGTTTTGCCTCATTTTCAACATCAACAATGTTTCAGTGACATATTCAAAGTTCCAGTTTAGCTCAATGGCAAAGCCCAAGCAAAATGACACCGCTTTTGATACCATTTTGTTTGTCTTCTACTACTCCATAATTCCTGAGCAGGAATAGGACCTCTCTTCTTGTCTCTTCATATTAATTTGCTGAATATTACTCATAGGATGACAGACAAAATGCTGAAAAGCATCTTTGAAACATCACCATGATATTTATTTTATATAAACAACGATATCTCTAATGGAGGGCAAAGTAGAGAGCAAATGACACATAACAAAAGAGATGTGAATTTTTAGAAATTGGGAAAATTCAGAAGCTGGGGGTATTGTCTTTCTTTTTTAACTCCTTCCGAATTCTTAGTTATTTAGCACTCCTCGTGCTTTTTTGTGTCCTCCCCTGAACATCATTTAATATTTAATGATTATTTAAATAAATGTAAAAGTATAATTCTTTCCAGATCCCTTGATGAGGCAAAATGGAATTCCCACCTCACACTGAGATGTAGAAAACATTATTTGCATATTAAGAGACTTCTAAGTAGCCAGTTTTATGGTAATGGTACAATGATCAACATGTTCTTTGATGTCAAGTGAGATCTGACCAAAAATATATAATTATCTCATGAGGTACAGCTTTAAAAAAATAACAACTGATATTCAACAAAGATGTTAACTTCTGAGAAAACTATTTGGTTTTCATAGAATGCTAAAGTATGAGAGAGAAACAAAAACACTATCTTTTCTTATATTTACAGGAAAATTGAAATTTGCTAAGTTTGTATGTTCTCACTTTCATAATTGCAAAACAAAGCAAAGAAACAAAAACAAGTTTCATACTACTTCTTATTAAATATATTGAAGATATTTCTCTAAATTTATTCTCTAGTGATGCACATTTCAATATTTCTGATATAAGAAAAGTATATACATCAAGGCAAGACTGGTGATTAGGAGGTCATAAAATTGTAAGCAGTATTTTTAGTGAATTAAATGCAGATTTCATGTAATCATTTTCACATGTAATGTTATAAAATCGTGCTTTTATTCCTTTTCTTATAGAGATCCTTTAGCGATTACTGTCACTGTAATTTTTATTGTAACCTGTATCATTTCTATTTCTTTAAAGAAACAATCAGGCTCACAATATTTTAAATTTAATAATTATCTATGTTAATCTGCCATCCACTTCTTACATTGGTGTATTCTTGATGTGTGTATTATTAGGGACCTTCAGATATATTTTTATTTGATTATATAAAAATAACTATGTTTTGTATTATAGTTTGAAGGAATTTCTTTGGCTTAAGATGTAAAATTTAAAATGATATGCAAGGATCCATGTATAACTATTCTATAGTGTATTTCATCCCATCACTCTAGTACATTATTACTTAACACAGGAAATTTGAACATTTTTTTTATCATACTGTGGCCCACTGTGCTCAGTTGCTAAGTTCCAGGTGACTGCGACCCCATGGACTTGAGCCTGCCAGGCTTCTCTGTCCATGGGATTTTCCATGGCAAGAATACTGGAATGTGTTGCCATTTCCTTTTCCATGGAATCTTTCTGACCCAGGGATTGAACTCATGTCACCTGCATGGCAGGCAAATTCTTTAATCCTGAGTCACCAGGGAAGTTCCCTTTTAAAGTTTAGCATCCCTTTATTCAAAGCAAGTTATTATGATATTCAAGATATAAAAACAATGCTAATTACTTCTCTTTCTTCCAATTTGCTCAAATTTCCTCATATAACCCTGGGTTCTTGCATAATAAAGTATATTTGAATTCTTACAAGTTAGTAGAAGTCCATTATAGTGAAAACGCCCCTTGGGTCAAATTAACATTTTAAGGAACTATGGATCAAAATAAAGTTTTATTTACATTTTGCTAAAATAACTAAGAAATTTAGAAGATAAAAAAATCCAAGCACTCTGATGGCCCAGTATTATTTCTGCAGAGGGGGCAAGGCTTGGAGTAAATTGCATGTATTCCATTGTACATTATATAATCCTCACCTGTTAATCATATTGCCTTGACAAAGAAGGTATGTCACAGTGCAGATGAACTTACATTACATAAAGAAGATCTCTTTGAGCTAAGATATTGACTTCATTATATATCAGTCAGTTCAGTTCAGTCGCTCAGTCGTGTCCGACTTTGCGACCCCATGAATCGCAGCACGCCAGGCCTCCCTGTCCATCACAAACTCCTGGAATTCACTCAGACTCATGTTCATCGAGTCAGTGATGCCATCCAGCCATCTCATCCTCTGTCGTCCCCTTCTCCTCCTGCCCCAATCCCTCCCAGCATCAGAGTCTTTTCCAATGAGTCAACTCTTCACATGAGGTGGCCAAAGTACTGGAGTTTCAGCTTCAGCATCATTCCTTCCAAAGAAATCCCAGGGCTGATCTATCTATCTATCTATTTATATGTGTGTATATATATATTATTATATTAATGTAATATATATATAATTAATATAATATAATATATATTATATTATATATATGTATATATACACATATGTTTATATATACATTTATATATTTAATGTATATACATTTATATATTTACATGTATATTTAAATATATAAATTTATATATTTATATATTTAAACCAATATGTACTTGATTTCCAGGTAACATAAAGACATTTAATTATTTAATCCTCATTTTCCCACTCGACAATCCTGTAACCATATTGGCTTTGTGTAAAACAATAAACTTCCAGATAAGTTGAATTATTTGCCCAAACTAGCCCTTTTTATATACCATAAGGAAATTTAGAACAGAAATTCTATCATCTATCTATCTATCTACTTATTATATGTTTCTTCACAGAAATACAGGTAAGTCTCACTGCAATCTGTTACAGTTTTCTTACTTATACAGCTGTCTAATATGTGTCAAGTGTGTTAACTGTTTCAGCCTGTATCAACTGTGCATAGAACTATATAGAATTCTCTGTTGGATTATCAAGTTCTATACATTTTCTGAATTCTGGTTTTAAAATTTTATTATGGATAGTATTTAATTGCATCATAATTTATTATATAATTTGCATATGTATTGTCATATTATTAAATTTAATTTATACATGTCACATTGTAATTGCAATTATATAAATAACTAGATAGAAAATATAGAAAGTTTACAAGAACAGCACAATAATAGTTTATATATATAGCCCTCAAATTTATGTCTTAACTTTTTTCTTGTCATATCTATGTCTGTATCTATTGTATTTCTTGTCTGTATCTATATTTATGTATGTATATATGTATCTGTCTATTTATCTATCATCTATCTATCTATAACATCCTGGTTTTCAACCTTAGTACTATTGAGATTTTAGACAGATATGGTGCTTTATAGGATGTTTAGAGACATCACTGACCTCCAACTATCATATGCCAAGAGCTTCCACATTCCATTTGTAACAATTAACATGTCTTCTCAATTTTGACAAATGTCCTTTGGTTAGTAAAATAATTTCCAGTTGAGAAACAGCAACTATCTCTGTCTCTATCACTATTTATATATTTTATTATATGTAGGAAAATGAAAGTGTTAGTTGCTCAGTCATGTTTGACTCTTTGCAACCCCATGGACTGTAGCCTGCCAGGCTCCTCTGTCCTTGGGATTCTCTGGGCCAGAATACTGGAGTGAGTTGCTATTCCCTTCTCCAGGGAATTTTCCCGATTCAGGAATTGAACCCAGATCTCCTGAACTGCAGGCAGATTCTTTACTATCTGAGCCACAAGATGAGTTTATTTTCAAATATCCTAAACTGGAAAGTTTAATCTGTTTATACTAGCTTTGCATAGTGAAACTCTTCCAGATGATGATACATAGAACCTATTGACTATGTTGATGTTTCTACCCAGAACAGGTTCTTTAATAACCCTGAATGGAAACACACAATGGAACAGTGCTAAATGAATTCATCCTTATGGGAATTACCGACCACCCTGAGCTGCAGGCTCCATTGTTTGGGCTCTTTCTCATCATCTACGTGATCTCAGTGGTGGGCAACTTGGGCATGATCATCCTCACCAAGATGGACTCCAAGCTACAGACACCCATGTACTTCTTTCTTAGACACCTTGCTTTTACAGATCTTGGTTATTCAACAACTGTGGGACCCAAAATGTTAATAAATTTTGTTGAGAATCAAAATATAATCTCCTATTACTCTTGTGCTATGCAGCTAGCTTTCTTTCTTGTGTTTATTGTTAGTGAAATTTTTATTCTGTCAGCAATGTCTTATGACCGCTATGTGGCCATCTGTAACCCTCTTCTCTACCCAGTCATCATGTCACAAAGAGTGTGCTGGGTGCTGGTAGTGATCCCCTATGTCTACAGCACGTTTGTGTCTCTTCTCGTCACCATAAAATTATTTATCTTTCTGTGGCTACAGAGTCATCAGTCATTTCTACTGTGATAGTCTTCCTTTGTTACCTTTGCTCTGCTCAAATACACATGAAGTAGAAATGATTATTCTGATTTTAGCTGGGTTTGATTTGATTTTCTCTCTTCTGATAGTTCTTGTGTCTTACCTTCTCATTCTCACATCCATTCTCAGGATGAGCTCTGCTGAAGGTAGGCACAAGGCTTTCTCTACCTGTGGATCCCACTTGACTGTGCTCATAGTGTTCTATGGTACTTTACTATTTATGTATGTGCAACCAGGGTCCAGCCATTCCTTTGACACTGATAAAGTGGCTTCCATATTTTATACTCTCGTTATCCCTATGCTGAATCCATTAATCTATAGCTTGAGGAATAAAGATGTAAAATGTGCACTACATAGGGTGTGGAAAAAATCACGCAACCTTTTTTATTAACATGCAATACAATTTCTATAAACTGGTTATGGACTCTGAATTTTGTTCTATGTGCCTCCAAATTAAGTAGTGAGTATAAATATGTTCAATAATATAAATATGTTCAATATAATATAATCAAAGATTATATTATATATACCAGGCAATTCCTATTTTTGCAAATAGATTAATGAACAAAATAGTAAAAAAAAAAAAATTGCCTTAAGCACAAAAGATCAATTTTGGACATAAATTAAGTAAATGTTAGGAGAATGTGTTAGGTGGATATAGACAAATAAATGACTGTCCAGGTTTCTGAATGTTTTCTCATCTTTTAGAATAAAATTACAGCATGTTGTGTGTGTCAGTGAGTTCTTTATTTTCTTTTGTTTTTGCCTTCACACTTTTCCACAGTATATTTCATCTGTGTATTTGAAGTCAACAGTCACATTTTTTTTCTCAAATGCCCTTATTCTTTACACTGAGATCCCACATTTTTTATCATCAATTCCTATAATTCCTTATGAGAATCTATTCACCTATTAACTGAAAATATGGCAGAAAGTGAAGAAGAACTAAAGAGCCTCTTGTTGAAAGTGAAAGAGGAGAGTGAAAAAGTTGGCTTAAAGCTCAACATTCAGAAAACTAAGATCATGGCATCCAGTTCCATCACTTCATGGCAAATAGATGGGGAAACAGTGGAAACAGTGGCAGACTTTATTTTTCTGGGCTCCAAAATCACTGCAGATGGTGATTGAAGCCATTAAATTAAAAGATGCTTACTCCTTGGAAGGAAAGTTATGACCAACCTAGATAGCATATTCAAAAGCAGAAACGTTACTTTGCTAACAAAGGTCCGTCTAGTCAAGGCTATGGTGTTTCCGGTGGTCATGTATGGATGTGAGAGTTGGACTATAAAGAAAGCTGAGCACTTTTGAACTGTGGTGTTGGAGAAGACTCTTGAGAGTCCATTGGACTACAGGGAGATCCAACCAGTCCATTCTATAGGAGATCAGTCCTGGGTGTTCATTGGAATGACTGATGTTGAAGCTGAAACTCCACTACTTTGGTCACCTGATGCGAAGAGCTGACTCATTTGAAAAGACCCTGATGCTGGGAAAGATTGAGGGCAGGAGGAGAAGGGGACGACAGAGGATGAGATGGCTGGATGGCATCACTGACTCGATGAACATGGGTTTGGGTGAATTCCGGGAGTTGGTGATGGACAGGGAGGCCTGGTGTGCTGCGGTTCATGGGGTCACAAAGAGTCGGACACGACTGAGCGACTGAACTGAACTGATGTTGCAATTCAGCAGTTCATAAGTCCAACTGAAGCCTTTTGTCTCAATTCACACATTTTGTTGAAATCAGAGGACGTTTAAATCAAGATAAACTTTGGGATCCCTCAGTAGCTTCCAGATCGGTACTTCTTGTTCTCTCAAGTGGTAATTCTTTCTTCACAACTGGTAGTTTGATTGAAGGGATACTAAAATAATTCTGTGTTTTTGAAAAAAAAATTTATCCATGTTTAAAAGTAATGTTCTACTTTTTGCATTCTTGAGTAGAGAAGCACTGATGAATTAATTGAGTTGGCTCTCTTTCCTTGGGTTGATGCTTCCAATTTTTATCAACACTGTTTGTGCAGTAAGTTTTAATTGACTTTCAGTATTTAACTGCACAATTCATTATTCTACTTGTGGGAAGCAAAGGGAACAATCTCATTGTTGGCACTATACCATATTTCTAAGGCCTGATACACGGCAGGGATGCAGTTATCTTGCTTTGTAAATTGAGTTCTACATTTTCCCATGTGCTACCTTTTACTGTAATTAATAATTCTGCAACTTTACTGAGGTTATTAGTCTACAGTATATGCTTTGTTCAGTATCTTGCAGTAAAATTATTTGTTTATCCCATGAAGCTTTAATAAAAAATCTTCAGTGGAATACAATTTTTAAACAACATGACACAAAATAGCCAAGATCTCCTTTAACATATGTGGATTAAAAAAAGATGGTATATCCAGAAAATGGATGACAGCTTTTAAAAACATGTGCTGATGTTATTGGGAGTACAGAGGCAAAAATAAACAAATTAACAAATAATGCTGACCTGAACCATATAAAAATGCACTCAAACTGAAAAAAAATTAAGTTTAAAATGCTAAACCATAAAACATTCAGATAAAGCAATAAGGGAAAGTCTATATCCAAGACCAAGAGCTAGTGAAAAGTTTGTATGACATCAAAACTTAA
Organism: Bubalus bubalis; assembly: GCF_019923935.1. NCBI lineage: Eukaryota > Metazoa > Chordata > Mammalia > Artiodactyla > Bovidae > Bubalus > Bubalus bubalis. The sequence goes on from NC_059172.1 coordinate 5,639,417, forward strand.
TCTAGATAATACAATCAAAAAATGATCAGAAGACATAGTTGTTTCTCAAACTAAGGCATACAGATGATCAAGAGACACATGAAAATATGTTCAGTGTTTCTGATTATTAGAAAAATGCAAATCAAAACTTCAATGAGATATTTCCTCACATCAGCTAGAATGGCTATCCTCAAAATATCCACAAACAGTAAATTTTGGAAGGGTGTGAAGAGAAAGGAACCCTCCTAAAATATTGGTGGGAATATAAATTGGTGCAGAAACTATGGAGGACAGTATGGAGGTTACATAAAAGATAAAAACAGAGCTACCATATGACCCTGGAATCCCACTCCTGGGCATATATCTGGATAAAAATATGATTCAAAATATATACACAACCAAATGTCATTGCAGCACTGTTTACAGTAGTCAAGACATGGAAGCAACATAAATGTCCAAAAACAGAGGAATGAATAAAAAAGAAATAGCACATATAGACAATGGAATATTACTCAGTCATTAAAAAGATCAAATAAAGCCATTTGTAGGAACATGAATGAACCTAGGGATTGTTCAGTTCAGTTCAGTTTAGTCACTCAGTCGTGTCCAACTCTTTGTGACCCCATGGACTGCAGCATGCCAGGCTTCCCTGTCCATCACCAACTCCTGGAGCTTACTCAAACTCATGTCCATCGAGTCAATGATGCCATCCAACCGTCTCATTTTCTGTCATCTCCTTCTCCTCCTGCCTTCAATCTTTCCCAGCATCACAGTCTTTTTCAATGAGTCAGTTCTTCACATCAAGTGGCCAAAATATTGAAGTTTCAGCTTCAGCATCAGTCCTTCAAATGAATGTCAAGATTGATTTCCTTTAGAATTGGCTGGTTTGATGTCCTTGCAGTCCAAGGGACACTCAAGAGTCTTTTCCAACACCACAGTTCAAAAGTATCAATTCTTCAGTGCTCAGGTTTCTTTATAGTCCAACTCCCACATCCATACATGACTACTGGAAAAACCATAGCTATAACTAGATGTACATTGTTTGCAAAGTAATGTCTTTGCTTTTTAATATTCTGTCTAGGTTAGTTATAGCTTTTCTTCCAAGAAGCAAGCATCTTTTAATTTCTTGGCTGAAGTCATCATCTGCAGTGATTTTGGAGCCCAAGAAAATAAAGCCTCTCAGTATTTCCATTGTTTCTCCATTTATTTGCCATGAGTGATGGGACTGGATGCCATGATCTTAGTTTTCTGAATGTTGAGTTTTAAGTAAGCTTTTTCACTCTCCTCTTTCATTTTCATCATGAGTCTCTTTAGTTCCTCTAAACTTTCTCCCATAAGGGTGGTGTCATCTCCATATCTGAGGTTATCAATGTGCCCTGGCAATCTTGATTCCAGCTTGTACTTCTTCCAGCCGGGCATTTTGCATGTTGTACTCTGCATATAAGTTAAATAAGCAGGGTGATATACTCCTTTCCCAATTTGGAACCAGTCTGTTTTTTCATGTCCAGTTCTAATTGTTGCTTATTGACCTGCATCCAGATTTCTCACGAGGCAGGTCAGGTGGTCTGGTATGCCCATCTTGATAATTTTCCACAGTTTGTTCTGATCTACCCAGTCAAAGGGTTTGGTGAATCAATAAAGTAGAAGTAGATGTTTTTCTGGGAATTCTCTTGCTTTTTTATGATCTAATGGATGTTGACAATTTGATCTCTGGTTCCTCTGCCTTTGCTAAACCTGGCTTGAACATCTGGAAATTCACGGTTCACATACTGTTGAAGCCTGGCTTGAAGGATTTTGAGCATTAATTTGTTACCTTGTGAAATGAGTGCAATTGTGTGGTAATTTGAACATTCTTTGGCATTACCTTTCTTTGGGATTGTAATGAAAATTGACCTTTTCCAATCCCATGGCCACTGCTGAGTTTTCTAAATTTGCTGACATATTGAGTTCAGGACTTGCACAGCATCATCTTTTAGGATTTGAAATAGCTCAACTGGAATTTCATCACCTCCACTAGCTTTGATCATAGTGATGCTTCCTGAGGTCCGTTTGACTTCATATTCCAGGATTTCTGGCTCTATGTGAGTGATCATACCATCATGGCTATCTGGACCAAGAAGATCTTTTTTGTATAGTTTTTCTGTGTATTTTTGCCACCTCTTCTTAATATCTTCTGCTTCTGTTAGGTCCATACTATTTGTGTCCTTCATTGTGCCCGTCTTTGCATGAAATGTTCCCTTGGTGTCTCTCAGATCCAAAGTGAAAGTGAAAATTCCTCAGTTGTGTCCATCTCTTTGTGACCTCATGGACTATCCAGACCATAGAATTCTCCAGGCCACAATACTGGAATGGGTAGCCTTTCCCTACTCCAAGGGATCTTCCCAACCCAGGGATGGAGACCAGGTCTCCCACATTGCAGGCGGGTTCTTTACCAGTTGAGTCACAACGGAAGCCCAAGAATACGGGAGTGGGTGGAGTGGGTAGCCTATCACTTTTCCAGCGGATCTTCCCGACCCAGGAATTGAACTGGAGACTCTTGCATTGCAGGCCAATTCTTTACCAACTGAACTATCAGGGAAGCTCCAATAAATGTACAATTCTTTTCAGATCCCTTGATGAGGCAAAATGGGGTTTCCAACACAGATTGAGATGTGGAAATAATTAATTGGATATTAAAAGATTTTTAAGTACAAATTAATAGTATATTAACAGATTTTTAAGTTTTATGGTTTTATTATTATTTAATTGCACAATACAACCTGTTACATAATTTGCATATGTACTAAGTCATATTAGCAAACGTCATTTATACATGCCCCTATGTGATTGCAGTTATGTAAATGACTAATAGAAACCTTAGAAGAATAGCACAAAAATAGTTATACATGTAATTCAAATTTTTGTTTTAGCTTTCTTCCTTTGCATATCAAATTTTATATATCTGTATCTATATATCTATATTTTCTAGCTCTATCTATTCAACTATGTATGTACCTATTTATCTATCTAACCATCCTGGTTTTTCAGTGTTATAACTGTTCAGATATTGGGCTGATAAAGGGTATTATAAGATGTTGAGAAGCATAACTGACCTCTAACCATTGCTGGCAAGTAGCGCCCAACTCCTAGGTGTGACAACCAACATGACTCCTAGACATTGACAAGTGTTCTTCAGTTAGTAAAATAATTTTCAGTTGAGAACTAACAAATATTTCTGACTCTGTCTCTATCTTTGTATGCATTATTATATGTAGAATTTGGGTTTATTTTAAATATCCTATTTTGAGACATTAAGATGCATTTTATTTAGACTAGCTTTGCATTTAAAAATCTTCCAGGTGAGAATACATGAAATATGCTTGCTATGCTCATATCTCTATCCAGAATAAGTTTCTGATAAACGTGGATGGACAAACACAATATAACAGTGCTGAGTGAACTCATCCTCATGGGAATCAGACTGCCCCAAGCTGCAGGCTCCATTGTTCGGGTTCTTCCTCATCATCTACATGGTCTTAGTGGTGGGCAACTTGGGCATGATCATCCTTACCAAGACAGACTTCAGGCTACAAACCCCAAGTACTTTTTTCCCTGGACATTTGGCTTTTACTGACCTTGGTTGCTCTACAACCTTAGGACCTCAAATGCTAGGAAATTTTGCTTTGGATCAAAATACAATCTCTTATTATTCTGTGCTATACAGCTAGCTTTCTTTCTTGTGTTCATTAGTAGTGAACATTTTATTCTGTCAGCAATGTCCTATGACTGCTATGTGGCCACATGTAACCCCCGCTCTACCAAGCTATCATTTCACCAAGGCTATGTCAGGTGTTGGACAATTCGGTACCTCTATAGTGCATTTGTATATCTTCTCATCACTGTAAAGACATTTAGTTTACCATTCTGTGGTTATAATGTTATCAGACATTTCTACTGTGACAGTTTCCCTTTGCTATCTTTGCTCTGCTCAAATACACATGAAGTAGAAATAATTATTCTAATTACAGCTGGTTTTTATTTGATTTCATCCTTTCTGATAGTTCTTGTGTCTTACCTTCTTATTCTTGCATCCACTCTCAGGATGAGCTCTGCTAAAGGCAGGCACAAGGCTTTTTCTAACTGTGGGTCTCACCTGGAGGTGGTCACAGTGTTCTATGGGGCTTTAATATTCATGTATGTGCAGCCAGAGTCTAATCATTCATTTAACACAGATAAAATGGCATCTATATTTTACACTCTCATTCACTTCAGTTCAGTTGCTTAGTCGTGTCCGACTCTTTGTGATCCCATGAATTGCAGCACGCCAGGCCTCCCTGTCCATCACCAACTCCCGGAGTTCACTCAAACTCACATCCATCGAGTTGGTGATGCCATCCAGTCATCTCATATTCTGTCATCCCCTTCTCCTCCTGGCCCCAATCCCTCCCAGCATCAGAATCTTTTCCAGTCAGTGAACTTTTCACATGAGATGGCCAAAGTATTGGAGTTTCAGCTTTAGCATCAGTCCTTCCAAAGAACACACAGGACTGATCTTTAGAATGGACTGGCTGGATCTCCTTGCAGTCCAAGCGACTCTCAAGAGTCTTCTCCAACACTACAGTTCAAAAGCATCAATTCTTAGGTGCTCAGCTTTCTTCACAGTCCAACTCTGACTTCCATACATGACCACTGGAAAAACCATAGCTTTGACTAGACAGACCTTTGTTGGAAAAGTAGTGTATCTGCTTTTTAATATGCTATCTAGGTAGGTCATAACTTTCCTTTCAAGAAGTAAGCATATTTTAATTTCATGGCTGCAATCACCACATTCTCATTATCCCTATGTTAAATCCCTTGATCTATAGTTTGAGGAAAAAAGATGTAAAACGTGGCCTCCAAATACATAGAAAAGAGTATGCAATTTTCTCTCTTAAGGCTTCTGTACAATATGAATCCTATAATTTAGGTGATGGGCTTCAAACTGATCTCTGTGTGTCTCTAAAAGGAATAAAAAGTATGGAAATGTTCAACACATATTTAGAAAATGGCTTCTAAAGTGAAAGTGAAGTCACTCAGTCATGTCTGACTCTTTGCGACCCTGTGGACTGTAGCTCACCAGGCTCCTCCATCCATGGGATTCTCCAGGCAAGAATACTGGAGTCTGTTGCCATTTCCTTCTCCAGGGGATCTTCCCCACCCAGGGATCAAACCCATGTCTCCCGCATTGTGGGCAGACACTTTAACCTCTGAGCCACGGTGCTAGTCATACTTCTATGTGCTATACATACATTAGCACCCAAAGGGGGAAAAATATCTGCCTTTCCTGAGGGGAAGCGATGAATTACAAATATAATTAAGTAAATAGCACCATGCCTTAGAATGAGTTAGGACACTGTAAGGGCAAGTAAAGAGAGTCGAGTGAGGAAGAATAGTGTATATAAAAGTATTCAAAGGATTATTGTTATTCCCAACTATTAGAATAAATTTCCTAGTGTCTACATGCGTTTGTACATGTTCATGTGGTTTTATGTAAGTGCATACTTCTGCTGTTTTATTCACTATACTTTTAAAAGGCATGTATTAAAATTAAACTTATGGTGGTTTTTAGGAGGCTTATTGTAATACAATGATTTGGATTCATCAGTGCTCTAAAATTGGTACAGATGCTCCCTTATCATATGGAAGATTTTAGGATCCTGCTCTGTTCTCATCAGTGAAGTTGTTTTTATATATGAGCCCTAGAAAGTCTTTAGACTCAGCACAATTAACAATTTAGTAACTCACAACATCTTATTTATCTAAGTCACACCATTTCTCTGTAAATTCAAGTTCAAACACTCAGTCATGTCTGACACTTTGGTATCCCATGGGCTATAGAACATCAGGCCTCCCTGTCCATCACCAACTCCGGGAGATTGCTCAGACTCATGTCCATCACTCCAGTGATGCCATCCACCAACCTCATGCTCTGCTGTCCTCTTCTCCTCCTGCCTTCAATCTTTCCCAGCAGGAGGGTATTTTCCAAAGGACCAGTTCTTTGCATCAGGTGGCCAAAGTATTTTCTGTACCAGATACATTTTTATATTGTCTTTAACAATATTCTATACTTGAAAGTAGGGAAAACCACTAGACCATTCAGGTATGATGTAAATCAAATCCCTTATGATTATACAGTGGAAGTGAGAAATAGATTTAAGGGACTAGATCTGATAGATAGGGTACTTGATGAAATATGGACAGAGGTTCTTGACATTGTACAGGAGACAGGGATCAAGACCATCCCCATGGAAAAGAAATGCAAAAAAGCAAAATGGCTGCCTGAGGAGGCCTTACAAATAGCTGTGAAAAGAAGAGAAGCCAAAAGCAAAGGAGAAAAGGAAAGATATAAACATCTGAATGCAGACTTCCAAAGAATAGCAAGAAGAGATAAGAAAGCCTTCTTCAGTGACCAATGCAAAGAAATAGAGGAAAACAACAGAATGGGAAATACTAGAGATCTCTTCAAGAAAATTAGAGATACCAAGGGAACATTTCATGCAAAGATGGGCTCGATGAAGGACAGAAATGGTATGGACCTAATGGAAGCAGAAGATATTAAGAAGAGGTGGCAAGAATACACAGAAGAATTGTACAAAAAAGATCTTCATGGCCAAGATAATCACAATGATATGATCACTCACCTAGAGCCAGACATCCTGGAATGTGAAGTCAAGTGGGCCTTAGCAAACATCACTATGAGCAAAGCTAGTGGAGGTGATAGAATTCCAGTTGAGGTATTTCAAATCCTGAAAGATGATGCTGTTAAAGTGCTGCACTCAATATGCCAGCAAATATGGAAAACTCAGCAGTGGCCACAGGACTGGAAAAGGTCAGTTTTCATTCCAATCCCAAAGATGGGCAATGCCAAAGAATGCTCAAACTACTGCACAATTGCACTCATCTCACACGCTAGTAAAGTAATGCTCAAAATTCTCCAAGCCAGGCTTCAGCAATACATGAACCATGAACTTCCAGATGTTCAAGCTGGTTTTAGAAAAGGCAGAGGAACCAGAGATCAAATTGCCAACATCTGCTGGATCATGGAAAAAGCAAGAGAGTTCCAGAAAAACATCTATTTCTGCTTTATTGTCTATGCCAAAGCCTTTGACTGTGTGGATCCCAATAAACTGTGGAATATTCTTCAAGAGATGGGAATACCAGACCACCTGACCTGTCTCTTGAGAAACCTATATGCAGGTCAGGAAGCAACAGTTGGAACTGGACATGGAACAACAGACTGGTTCCAAATAGGAAAAGGAGTATATCAAGGATGTATATTGTTACCCTGCTTATTTAACTTATATGCAGAGTACATCATGAGAAACGCTGGGACGGAAGAAACACAAGCTGGAATCAAGATTGCTGGGAGAAATATCAATAATCTCAGATATGCAGATGACACCACCCTTATGGCAGAAAGTGAAGAGGAACTAAAAAGCCTCTTAATGAAAGTGACAGAGGAGAGTGAAAATGTTGGCTTAAAGCTCAACATTCAGAAAACGAAGATCATGGCATCTGGTCCCATCACTTCATGGGAAATAGATGGGGAAATAGTGGAAACAGTGTCAGACTTTATTTTCTGGGGCTCCAAAATCACTGCAGATGGTGATTGCAGCCATGAAATTAAAAGACGCTTACTCCTTGGAAGGAAAGTTATGACCAACCTAGATAGCATATTCAAAAGCAGAGACATTACTTTGCCAACAAAGGTCCGTCTAGTCAAGGCTATGGTTTTTCTTGAAAAAGAAAGAATCTCCATCTTCCACTTTCAGTGAGCTTTGGACTATGTGCCCCGTAGCTATGCGGATAACATACCTATGGCCGAGCTGGCCTCCTGGACTGATAAATACCAGATTGCATACCAATATTTCCCATTACCAAAAAGAATGTTATAATCCCCTATGTAGTCAATCACCTTTGTAATCTTTATGGCACCTATTGGTGTAGGCTTCAATGTAAAACCAGCTAACCCTTCTGATTATGAATCCTGGCTGTAACCTGATTGCATCTCCCTTTAGTACTTCCCAGGCTAGGTTTAAGGAATTTGGTGTTGTGAGCTTGAGTGGTACAATTAAGGTATATAAGGTTTTCACAAAAGTTGGTTGGGGTCCCCGGCTAAAGAGGAAACTCTGCCTCGGACCCGCCGGTGTAATAAACTGCACTCCCCTATCCATGCTGTCCTTCTGAGTGAGTTTGTTTCCTGGAGTATTTGGCTATAACAATAGAACTCTTTCATGAAACATGAAAGAGTTCTATTGTTCTGTAGAATGTAGACTAAATCTGAAAATAATAAATAGAAAGACACTAATTTAACTTACCAAAGATAGAAAAGTTTAGGATATCAGTTTATGTAGGATACTCATATGTATATTTTCATGGTTTCTTACTGTCTTATTGGACATGAAATAAGTTAATGTTTTTTTCTGAGAGTCAGATTGATCAATACTTTAATGATAAATAACTGAAGATCTTTTCAGGTTAAAAAATGCCCAAATAATACAAAGCAAACATATTGGAAAAAAGAAACAATGGTTTTATGTCTTTAATTCTCTCCTCAAAGAGAACAAATTGGAAAGAAAGGGCAGGTACATATATATACATATGGAGGTTTTTGTTTTAGTGAGGTCAGCTTCCTGTAGTGGAAATGCTGATTATACTAAAGCAACAAGAACAACACAATTATACTTTGAATTGCATCCTAGTTTCTCAAGGGATCTTCTCAGGGTACCTCAGTGGAACTGTTTATTTTTGTTGTTGTTGTTTGTTTTTTTTTAAGATGTGCAATATAAAAAAAAAATGTTACAAAGGGTGGAAAGGGACAAAGCCAAAGGTTAAAAAATAGTAGAATTATTGATTATAAATAACTTGCATAACATGGAAAGAATTTCATTAAGATATAATATGGAATGAACCTACCCTTTGCAAGGAAAAATTGCATAAGTAAAATTGGTTTTACAAGGCTATTGTGTCTAGAAACTTCTTAGGAAGTGACATCTTACCACCTATATCTATACAATTCTGTTTAGAGCCCAATTCTGCATTTGATATCACAGGTAGAATGAACATGTGTTACTCCTATCTGGAGTGATCTTTAGCTTCAGTAGTCTCATTTATTTCACAAATATTTCTTGAATGAAAAAGTTAAGCTGGACATTGTGTTAGGCATAAGTAGACAGGGATTATCAAAATCAAACAGGTAAGCAAACACGGTTGGCTATCCATTACTAACAAACGGAAGACAAGTTATAACTCCATGCTCCTCAAAATTATTTTAAAAGATAACACATTGAAATGCTAAACATAGATGTAAAATATTCTATAACATTTGCAGGTTACAAAAAATGAATGAAATGATCAGGCTCAAAAGGAAGAAAAAGAAGCAAATCAGAAGTAAACATAGGTGCTGACATCATGGCTCTCCTATGGGCATTTACAAAACTTTTTAACTTCATAATTGAGACGAAGTTTAAAAATGCACTGGGATGACCCAGAGGGATGGAACGGGGAGGGAGGAGGGAGGGAGGTTCAGGATGGGGAACACGTGTATACCCGTGGTGGATTCATGTTGATGTAAGGCAAAACCAATACAATATTGTAAAGTAATTAACCTCCAATTAAAATAAATTTATATTAAAAAAATGCAAAGCCTTGAGAGTAAGAGCAACATAAGATCCCATTAAAATCTATATATAAATCCATTACCTTTAAAAACTGGCATTTTCATTATCAGTGTTAATTAAATAAAATTGCTTATCCACAAAAATCATAAATAACCTTATCTGTCATGGTTGGATACCTGGTTAGGAAAAAATCCTCATGTGGAATCAACTGTCACAGCCTTTCCTCACATGGGTTAAGTTTGGATTTTGCTGTCTGCACAAGTTAGGCTCCTTCAAGCTAGAAATTAACATACAGCAGACTGAGTTGGTACCACTGAGGGATCCCTAACAGAGGTACTCTTCCAGGAACATCACAGAGAAGTCCTGTTTAATGTATATTCACCATCCAATTGCAAATCAAAATGAGAAAGAACATCTTCAAATTTCTGAGACACAAAGTGAGAGCAAAATAAAGGGGCTGTTATTTCAACACACTAAACTTTTGGGTAGTTTATGTTATGTAGAATCTTTATCAGAACAATAAAAATTGATTGATGAAAACCATTGATTAAGTTGACTTGATTGAAGGTAATAAATTTGAACTTCTGTTCATCAAAATACAGAAAGAAAATAGATAACAGGGAGAATTTTATTGAAACATGAAACCAATAAATGACAATATCCGAAATATGCAAAGAACTCCCATTGCTTGCAAAAGCAATACTTTCTAAAGAATTTAACATAATCTATACCAAACTATATCAGCTATAAGTTCCATAGGCATGATCAGAACACAATAATAACCAAGTATTTGAAAATATATCAATCAGTTCAGTTCCAGTTCAGTTCAGTTACTCAGTCATGTCCAACTGTTTGTGACCCCATGGACCACAGGACACCAGGCCTCCCTGTCCATCACCAATTCCTGGAGTTTACCCAAACTCATGTCCATTGAGTCAGCGATGCCATTCAACCATCTCATCCTTTGTCGTCCACTTCTCCTCCTGCCTTCAATCATCAGGGTCTTTTCAAATGAGTCAGCTCTTCGCAGAGGTGGTGAAAGTAGTGGCGTTTCAGCTTCAGCATCAGTCCTTCCAGTGAATATTCAGGACTGATTTTCTTTAGGATGGACTGGACGGATCTCCTTACAGTCCAAGGGACTCTCAAGGGTCTTCTCCAACACCATAGTTCAAAAGCATCAATTCTTCGGTGCTCAGCTTACTTGATAGTCCAACTCTCATATCCATACATGACTACTGGAAAAACCATAGCTTTGACTAGATGGACCTTTGTTGGCAAAATAATGTCTCTGCTTTTTAATATGTTGTCTAGGTTGGTCATAACTTTCCTTCCAAAGAGCAAGCATCTTTTAATTTCATGGCTGCAATCACCATCTGTGGTGATTTTCAAGCCCCCCCAAATAAAGTCAGCCACTGTTTCCCCATCTGTTTGCCAATAAAAATACTAGAGTAACTAGAAAAATACATTGAAATTTTATATGTGAATATTAACATAAATATGAGCTATATATTAAAGGAATGTAAAGACAAGATAGGAAATGTTGACAGATAATTGTCTTGAGTTGCAAACTAGCCCCCATACATGGAGGGCAAATGGAGGCAGCAGAAAAGAGTCTGACCACTCCAGATAGAAGGTGGCAGGTTTAATAAACAAGGGAAATTAACAAATGAGCTTGTCTTGGGAGACCAGATTTTTTGTAAATCGCCATCCCTGCCTGCCAGAATCTTAAAATTTATGGAGAGACCTTAACTGGATTCAGTCATATATTCAGTCCAGATTATCTCAACAGCACCTTCCTGTCTCAGGGCAGTGTCCCTAATCAATGCCTGTTATAGGAATGCTGGGCAGAACATATATTCCCAGGATGAGGGGTGGTGAGGAACATCCACTATCTGTGTCCAGCTCACCATCAATGCACAATCATATCCTCTGGAATAACTCCTCAAACAAGCTGGAAACTATAAACATCTGTTTAAATGAAATTTCTGCTTCTGTATAGGTAAAGATAAGTTAGTATCTCTACGGTAGAAAGGTAGAAAATGCTAAATTGCTATGGGGCAGTGGTCCAACTAACAAACTTTAATGTTACATAATTTTTAGAATCCTAATTTAAGGCTTCAGTGACTGTAAAAATACTAATTTTTAAACTCTAGTTTCTACTGGAGATTTTTTTCAAAATAAGTGAGAAACTCCAGTCATTCCCCTGTGCCCCCTCCCTGGGGAGTATTTGCCTAATACAAAATATATTACTGGGTCAATTTATCCAGATTGGGAATCTCTGATGGGAAAGTGAAAAATTGTAAAGAATGTGTTGACCAACACTAATATGAAAAATATGAAATTAAAAGAAATTCAAAACTGTGTCAGGTTATTTCCATGAAGCATTTTTGATACTGTAAATGGTTTAGAGACGTAGACTAAACCTATGAAAGACAAAGTTAATTATATTTCAGTTGTATCTGTGCATTAGAAATAGAATTCCATCAATATGTATTGATTATCAAACTTATATGAAAAGTATAAAGATTCAGTCGAGAGTAGCTAAATCCTTCTGAAAAAGAAGACCAAGGGACATGTTCCAGTTCACACAGATACTAAGACACAGTGGCTAGAGTATTTGATAAACTGTAATATTGGCACAGGAATAGGTCAATAGAATTCCTGAGTAACACTGAATGAGAATTGTTTTCCACATATATATGAATCCCTAAATTAGGAAGAATTGATACAAAACAGAAAATAGCTGCTCTTTTTGATAAATGGTGCTGAATATTTGTGTATTTGTATATAAAAGCAAGGGAAAACATAATCTTTTTAGATGATAATATATCTCATTGGACTCAGGGTAGAAAATACTAACTGTAAAGAAAAATATATATATAAATTGTATCCTACATTGAAATTTTACATGTTTTTGTTGTCAAAATGGCCTTCCCTCATAGTTCAGTTAGTAAAAAATCCTCCTGCAGTGCAAGAGACCCTGGTTCCATTCCTGGGTCAGGAAGATCCCCTGGAGAAGGGAAAGGCTACCCACTCCAGTATTCTGGCCTGGAGAATTCCATGGACTGTATAGTCCATGAGATCACAAAGAGTCAGACATGACTGAGCGATTGTGCAACTTTCACTTGTTGTCAGAAGAGGAAATAAAGACAAGACAAACCTTGATGGGAGAGTATATTTCTGATAGATGCAACTAACAAGAAGTTGGGGTCTGATCACATCACTCCATGGCAAACAGATTTGGAAAAAAGTAGAAACAGTGGCAGATTTGTTTTTCTTGGGCTCCAAAATCACTGAGGCATGGGATTGCAGCCAACAAATTAAAAGACACTTGACCCTTGAAAGAAAATCTATGACAAACCTAGACAGCATATGAAAAAACAGAGACATTAATTTGCCGACAAAGGTCCATATAGTCAAAGTTATAGCTTTTCCAGTAATCATGTACAGATGTGAGAGTTGGGCCATAAAGAAGGCTGGGTGCTGAATAACTGGCCCTTTTGAATTGTGGTGCTGGAGAAGACTGTTGAGAGTTCCTTGGATAGCAAGGAGATCAAACCAGTGAATCCTAAAGAAAATCAATCCAGATGTGAAGAGCTGACTCATTTTAAAAGACCCTGATATTGGAAGGATGGCATGCCCCCTGCAAAATGTATAGGAAAAGACAATCACTTTTACAATATTTTGTAATTATTTTTCATAGGAAAGGTAAAAATTGCTTTTCCTGCTTTAAATCCTGTCATCCTTGCTAGCATATTGACTATGTCTTCATTGCCAAGTATGAACTAGTGAATGTAAGCTTGTTTAACTATTTTAAACACTTTCTCATTTGTTTTAAAAATCCCAATCTGTATCTTTCTGATATCAGTAGTTAATAAAGACTCTAAAAATACAGAAAACTGTCCATAATATAACTAATTTTTATTTTCAAAATTTATTGAAATATTATTCACAGGAACTTTGGTAACAGATAATCATTTCTAAAATGATGGGGAGTTTTGAAGTTACATAATCAAGTAAACCATCATTGCAGAATGGAAACTCTCATCCAGCAGTAACACCCATCATGTGATTTAAAGACTGCTAGAGTTTTTTGCTTTTCTTCTTCTTCTTCTTCTTTTTTTTTTTTTTTTTTAATCTTGAAAAAATATGACGTAGGTTCTAAAAATCAGAGTTGAATGGGAAGGGTGCTGAAAGGGTGCTGAATTATATCTACTCTCAAATTCCAAATATGTATCTATCTTTATACTAGGCCTTTTTTTAGGAAGAGAACATTACTGCAAACTGAAAATTACAATAGTGTCATTTTCCAACAACCCAATGTTTTTGTTGATGTCATGGATGTCCAAGAACAGGAAGAAAAGTAAGAAAATCACTACTAGTTAGAAAATCTCATTTGGAATCATAGTGTCCTTTTTTGCTGATATAGGCATTTACCAATATTTAAAATTTTAATACAAGCTTTAAGAGGAAAAGAAAATGCCACATATAAAATTATTTTAATTTTCTGAGTCAATACATTTAAGTATTTTATAAAAATATTTAATTCTTTATATCTCCAATAGTATACACACATTCACAAACTTTGTTTTCTGAATTTCAGAGAAGATATATGTAATTCTATGAATTGATAAAATAAATTTATTAAAATCATTTTATTAAAAGTGATTAGTACAGATATTAATAACCTGAGTTTTTAGTTTGGCTTTTTAAAAATTGACTTATGCATAAATGATTTCTAGTCTCAGTTTCTCATGGGAAAAGGACTATATAGAATGAAACAATTTGTCCTCTACTTAGAAGGTCTAGAATTCATTGAATTCATGTGGATGTTGGTAAGAGAAGAATTGACTGATTGACTGCTATAGGGCTAAATAACGTGAAATTAGCATGACCAATATTTCATTCCTATGGCCCTTCTCACAGCACCCTTTACCTCTTTGTTTCTCAGACTGTAAATCAATGGGTTTAACATGGGAATCACTAGTGTATAGAACACTGAAACCACCTTCTCTTGTTCTACAGAATACTGGGAACTTGGCTGAATGTAATTAAAACTCAAGGTGCTGTAGAATATGGTCACAGCGGTCAGGTGAGAGGCACAGGTGGAGAAGGCTTTCTGTCTGCCTGCTGCTGAGCGGATCCTCAGGATAGCAAAAGCAATGAAAGTGTAGGAAATGATCACAACCAAGAAGGTGGCCATGGCAATGACTCCAGAGAAGGTTAGGAGCAACAGCTCGTTCATGGAGGTATCAGAACATGACAACTTTAGCAGTGGGGGGACATCACAGAAGAAGTGACTGATGACATTGGACCTGCAGAAAGACAATCTCCCAAAGCTTATGGTGTGGGTCAGTGAGTTAATCATTCCACCAATGAGTGATCCAATGACCAGTCCTACAGACTTCCTCTTAGACATGGCTGCAGCATAAAGCAAAGGGTTGACAATGGCCACATAACGGTCATAAGCCATCGCGGACAGCAAGAAGCCTTCTGTGGTGATGAACACCCCAAAAAACAAATGCTGCACTATGCAGGCAGAGAAGGAGATGGTTTGCCTCACAACTAGGAAGCTGATCAGCAATTTTGGTGCAATAACAGATGAATAACAGACATCCACAGATGAAAGGCAGCTGAGGAAAAAGTACATGGGGGTGTGGAGCTTGGGGGTGGTTTGGATTAGGAAGATCATGCCCAGATTCCCCACCAAAGTAACAGCATAAATCACCAGGAACAACACAAAAAGAACACCTTTCAGTTCAGCATTGTCTGTCAGTCCCAAAAGAATAAATTCAGTAACAACCGTAAAATTCTTTGCAGCCATTTAATTCCTTAATCTTGAAATCTGTAAGTAGAACAGATGTGGGGATTAGAATGTACATAGGAGAATCTGGTGTTTAATAATAAAGACTCAGATAAATATTTATAGGCTTCTGTCCTTGGAAAGATAAATTATTTGGCCGAAACAAGCTTGATTAGATGTGTTTTATTTATTTATTTTTTTCATTTAGTGCTAGTTATAATTCTACTCCATAAGCAAATATATGAAAATTCATTTTGGCTCTCAAAAACCTAATTCTGTCTCCAAGTGCCTGCCTCTATGAGAAAGTGATACTGGCTTGAGGGATACTGATGGAAAATATAAGGAATTCACAAAATTAAACTTAATTCTTGTTAATCTATAAAAGCACTATGATATAGCCAGATAAAAGCAAAGCTGTGAGATGGAGTCCTGACCTCCAAAGATGCCATGATGCTCTTTAAGGTGCATAAATCTCTGGCCTCTTATGACGCTTCCTTATAAGCATCACAGAAAGAGACCCTCAGTGAACTCACACAAGGGTGAGACTCAGAACATAGAAAATGAGGTCTTGTCTAAATGGAGCAGTTAAAAGATGCTATATATTACATGGGGCTTTTTAGCTACATCTGTTTTTATATAAATTTCTATACATAATATTTAACTATTTATTATAAACATTCACATATAAACATATATATATACACACACACACACACACATACATAGAAAAGATAAAATGTAAAATGTGGAATAACACAATCATTTGTTGTTCTGGAATGTTTTTTGTAGCCTTTATATAATTCTATATATAAAATTTAAGTGTGGCTCAGTTGTGTCTGACTCTTTGCAACCCCATGGACTGTAGCCTACCATGTTCTTCCATCCATGGGATTTTTCCAGGCAAGAGTACTGAAGTGGGTTGCCATTTTCTTCTCCAGAGGATCTTCTCAACTCAGGGATCGAACCTGGGTCTCCCACATTGTAGGCAGATGTATATATTTATATTTGTATATGTGTAGGCTGTGCTGTGCTTAGTCTTTCAGTTGTAGCCAACTCTTTGCAAGCTCAGAGACTGTTGCCCACCAGTCTCCTCTGTCTTTGGCATTCTCCAAGCAAGAATACTGGAGTGGGTAGCCATTCTCGTCTCTCCCAAACCTAGGGATTGAATCCGTGTATCTCTCTCTCTCTCTCTCTCTCTATATATATATATATATATATATATATATATTTGATTAATTATATATATATATAAAACACTAATATATATATTAGTAAAACAACACTTTGAAATGAAAGTCATTCAGTCAAGCCTGACTCTTTGCAAGCCCAGGGAATGTATCCTGCCAGTCTCTGTCCTTGGAATTCTCCAAGCAGGAATACTGGAGGGGGTACCCCATTTTCTTCTTGACCAGGGATTGAATCCGGGTCCCCTGCATTGCAGGCAGATTCTTCACAGTTTGAGCCACCAGAGACCACTATGGTTTTCTAAATCCAGTTTCTATTCTTTAGGTAGTTTGGTTACTTAGGCTTTTTAGTCTATTTTACCAGGCTTCTATGCTACGTGAGTGCTCTGTCATTTCCGACACTTTTCAACCCCATGGACTGTAGCCCACCAGGCTCCTCTAATCCATGGA
This sequence comes from Bubalus bubalis, assembly GCF_019923935.1. Classification (NCBI taxonomy): domain Eukaryota; kingdom Metazoa; phylum Chordata; class Mammalia; order Artiodactyla; family Bovidae; genus Bubalus; species Bubalus bubalis. Next base: position 5,656,471 of record NC_059172.1, read on the forward strand.
ATTTTCCAGACAAGAATACTGGAGGGAGTTGTCATTTCCTCCTCCAAGGACTTTTATGGATTCAGGGATGGAACCTGTGTTTCTTTTGCCTTCTACATTGACGGGCAGATTCTTTACCACTGTACCACCTAGGAAGCCCCACTATGCTTATAACAGAATCAGTACATCCATAAGAGGATAGGGCTCTCCATATATTTTTAGATATAAAGAAATAAACACAATGATAAAATTTGGTTTATCTATGTCAATTCTATTAATTTCTTTTAATAAATATTTCAACTGTCACAAAAGCAAAATAATTGGCATCAGCCCAACCTACAATTAAAATATGTTGCTATCATTTAATGATTTATTGACTTTGGGAAAGTCATTTATCTTCTTCCATACTAGTATAATCACACCTACATCACATGATTACTGAAAATAAGAGATACTATGGGAAAAATGCTAGGTTTTGCTTTGAGTTAATAATAAATGCACAAATTATAAGATAGATAAATAGGAAGGTGAGGAGATAAGTAAGTAGATAAGCAATATATTGACAGAGAATTGCAACGTGAACAAATTTAATGGGCATGCAGATGAGTATAAATCATGAAAAAAGGTACAACAGTAAATCTATTAACATTTCCCAAATTTGAAATCTTTAGTTCATTCTGTTTAAAAATACAATGAAATAGAAATGGATGTTTTAATATTTTCTTTCATAAATTTGTAGCCTAGAAGTTTTCACAGTTGCTAATACATTACTCAGAAACTATCAAAACATTTGCCAAAATGCATGAGTTCTTCAAACTGTAATGTTAAATCTAGACATTTCAAAACAAAATGTAACAGTAGTTCATCACATCTGAGCTATCTAATTCAGTAGTTAGTAACTTTATGTGAATGTTTAAATAGAAATTAAACATAATAAAAATAGGTAAAATTCTACAGTCCGATTTAGTCTCAAGTGCTCAATAGTCATATATAACGATATAGCCACTATATTGAAGAGTGCTAATTACAGAACATTTCAACCACTGCAAAAAGACTTGTATTGATTAGAGCTCTCATCTAACTCTCTAACTCATCTTTCTAAAGTATCAATTAAATAGCATTGTCTCAAGGAAAGATACTTTACAGATAGTTTTCATTGTAAGCATAATTAAAAAGGATTTCCAAATGGAATTTAGAAATTAAATTATATTACTCATCAGGCATGCCTATCCCTGTAAAACGTAAGACAATATTGTGAATAAAACTAGATGATACAGGTGTAGTGGATAGAGTGAAGTTGGTTTAAATGACCTCTAATAGTCTTAACGCTCATGATTCTATCAGATTTAAACCAGTCTTTTTAAGTGATCTATTAAAATATGGAAAAAATTTAAAAACAAAAGAAAGAAGTCAATTATTGTAAAATAAATTTAACTTACCAAAAGAAAATATTTTAAAATTTCAGCTTTAGAAACTTCATGTTGTTTTCCATGTTTTTTTAAACTTTATTAAAAACAATAATTAAAAGTATATGATGAAGATGATATCTCCAAGTAAAACAACTAAAGGCAAATCATCATTAATACACAATAAATAGAGTAATAAAGTAACACATTTTTAACATTTTTTTATTTTTGCTCTAAAAGAACAAATTTGAATAGAAGGTACAACTAAATATATATATACAGGCACTTTTTACATCAGCTTCTAATGAGTTCTACTACAGCTTAAATGTTACAAAGTTAACAAATTAAACCTTGGGAAACACAGTTCTTAAGGGACTTTACATTTTCCCCTGATTCATAAAAGTCCCTAAAGTGTGTAATTAACTAAAACATTATAAAGAATTTTTAAACCCATCAAGCTTGGAGGATTCTTGAAGTCAGTAAAATTTAAAAAGAAAAATAATTGAAAAGAATTTGCTCCACAGAACAGAGATTTACCTAACTGATAAATGGTCAGGTGTCACTAGGCTTGTTATGCAGATATGCAAGATAAGGAAACTGAAAACATACTTAATTTTAAAGATTCTTTAAAAGCATCATACACAGAGAGAGAATCAAAAAGTGAATTTCTGCCACAGGTGTACACATGTTCCCTATCCTGACCCCTGCTAGCACCTCCCTCCCCGTACCATCCCTCTGGGTCATCCCAGTGCACCAGCCACCCATGGCAGATTCATGTTGATGTATGGCTAAACCAATACAATATTGTAAAGTAATTAGCCTCCAATGAAAATAAATAAATTTAAATTAAAAAAAAAAGTGAATTTCTGGTGGTTAGATTGCCGATCTCTATTTTCAGTTTAACTTGGAAACTGAGTTCAAAAGGATCCTTCTAGAACTCTGGTGAAAATTCAAGGCTTACATTCATCAAACTAATATTTACTGAAGAACAACATATTCTAGGCATCATTTACAAACAGAGATAAAGGGGTTATCAAAAATGGTTCAATCTTCAATTTTAGAAAGATTGGAGAATAAATATACTCCCAAAGACAGTTAGATTATATATAAATCTATAATTAAAAATAGAACGTTGAGTTTAAAATCAATAATTTAAATCAAAAAATGGGTAATCACCATGGGGAGAAATGAGAGAATGCTCAAATTAGACAAGGAGGAAAATTGGTAGCATGCATTTCCCAAGGGCTTTTATCAATCTCTGTAACAAGAATATTGGATTTTAATAACTCTGTTGGTAAAAATAACTGGAAAATTCGAGACAGACATGTAACAAAAGTTTTCAGATATTTGACAACTGGTGGCCCACAACAGAAGGATCGTGATTACTGGCCCCTGACATGGAATGATGGTGTGGCACATGAAGAATATGATAGTCATGTAGAGAGGAAGACACTGAGTCAGGTCAGGAAGGGCTACAGTTCCTGGAATATGCAAGGCTGAGCACTGGAGTGGAGACACCTAAGCAAAATGATTTCACATCAGCATGAAGTTGGCCTGTGACATTTCCGATGGTTTCTAAATTGCAGCTATTGAGATTGTATAAAGCCAAGGCAAGAATGGGCTTCCCTCATAGCGCAGTTGGTAAAGAATTGGCCTACAGTGCAGGAGACCCGAGTTCGATTCCTGGGTGGAGAAGATCCCCTGAAGAAGGAAACAGCAACCCACTCCAGTATTCTTGCCTGGAGAATCCCATGGGCAGAGGAGCCTGGTGGGCTACAGTCCATAGGGGTCACAAGAGTTGGACACGATTTAGTGGCTAAAGAGAAAGTCTAGAACAGCTACTAGGAAAAAAAGGAACTGCAAGGAATTTGTACCTTGAAAACTACCAGTTCTCATGGAGTTGGGATACATTCAAATTTGTCAAATCTTATTGAAGAATGTCATTGAACATCTAGGGCTTTCAATAAAGACAGCTGAAGAGAGAACTTGCCCCAAAGGAAATAATCCACTAAAATCCATCTAACAGAACTCAACATCAACTCTCAAAAGGATTAAGCAGGTGAGCAAGCAAATAAGCTGACTGGCAAAACAAATCCAAACACTTTGAAGGCAGAATTAAAAAAAAAAAAAACAAAAACATAAAATGATGGACTCAACTGAAAAATGTTCTCAATGTCCAGCATCCAAAGAAATATCTGCAAGTTGAAGAGAAGTTTATCCACAACCATGAGAAATATGTCATCATTTCTAGATCCAGGAATAACAGAGATGAGAGAATAAGTGGTGAAAGGGTTAGTCCCTCAGTCGTGCCCAACTCTGAGCAACCCCATAGGCTGTAGCCTGCCAGGCTCCTCTGTCCATGGAATTTTCCAGGCAGGAATACTGGAGTGGGCGGCCATTTCCTTCCTCAGGAGACCTTCCCAACCCAGGGATCACATGTCTCCTGCATTGCAGGGAGATTCTTTACCATCGGAGCCACCAGGGAAGCCCCAGAATAGGTAAACGAGGACTTATAGAACAGTCTTATGGACTCTGTGAGAGAGGGAGAGGGTTGGAAGATTTGGGAGAATGGCATTGAAACATGTAAAATATCATGTATGAAACGAGTTGCCAGTCCAGGTTTGATGCACGATATTGGATGCTTGGGGCTGGTGCACTGGGATGACCCAGAGGGATGGAATGGGGAGGGAGGAGGGAGGAGGGTTCAGGATGGGGAACACATGTATACCTGTGGCAGATTCATTTTGATATTTGGCAAAACTAATAGAGTTATGTAAAGTTTAAAAATAAAATAAAATTAAAAAAAATAAAAGCAGTAGCAAATATTTTAAGAATTCAAAGGCAAATATAAATATGAAAATTAGAACTAAGAGTTATAATAGAAAACAAAATTGAGTCACTAGGATTCAGTAATCAAGAATGAACATTTTACTCTGTATGTGTTAAAAGCAGATTAGACATTGAAGAAATAACTTAGTGAAAAAGACACAAAACAATAGAACTCTCTGCATTTAAGTACCAAGAGATAAATAGAAATCACTAAAAAGTTAGACACTTGACAGGCCTAAGAAAAACACATTATATATAGAAAAAAGAATAATAAACACCGACTTTGTGAAAAATAATGCTCACTAAAAGAAAATGAACAAACATTTAACAACACTGGAAAAATATCAAACAATAATTTTATATCAGATAAAAACATGACCTAGAAATTTAAAGAAATGCACATTTTCCTTATCTGCTTCTGGCAATCACCAGGTAAAATTTAAGATATCACATCACAGTTAAAAACTTTGAGAAAAAAAGAAATAGCCAACCTTGAAAGTACTGCAGACAGAAAATTAAGCAAATTATGAAAGGCATTAGAAATTCATTAATGGAACAAGTGATGTTCTCATTTTACAAATTCTATTTTCAGAAGGGCTTGATCTTGCAACAAATGAATACCCTGTAAATAGCCCCAGTCTTTCTGAGCTGAACAACAAAAGAGACAGAATTGGGACAAACATAGTCAAAGGGAAAAAATGAGAGAGAGATGAATTCTAGGAAGGAGAAAGCCAGGGAAGGGGAGATTAATACCCTGTGTAAAAACATTGTCCAGTTCACTGATCTTGAACCATGAAAGTGTGGTGCAGACTCCATATGCTAGACAGAGCTAAAAATATGAAGTAATATTTGTATTACAACCCATGAGACAGAGTTTGAGTCAAAGCATGTCAGTTTTCTGCTAAAAGAAAACAGAACAAATAAAATCAACTCTCTTAAGATAAGGACACCAATATTCAGACATAGCAGGATATTATAATATCCAAGATACAATAAAAAATTTCTTGACACACAAATGTGCAAGAAAATTAGGACAAGCCTTGAAAAGGCAGCAGAAATTGGGTCTTTGTTCTTTTTCTCCCTTCTCAGTCTTTAGGTAGTTCTGTATAGTTTGAGTGGTGGCTTTAACTTTTCAGTCTCGCCTTCCCACTTCATTCCCAAATCTCTTTTATATTTGAGTGGCTTCCCTGGTAGCTCAGTGGTAAAGAATCTCACCTGCAAGGCAGAAGACACAGGAAATTCAGGGGTTTGGGAAGATCCCCTGGAGGAGGGAATGGCAATCCCCTCCAGTATTCTTGCCTGGAAAATCCCATGGACAGAGGAGCCTGGCCACTACAGTCCATGGGATCACAAGAGTCCGATAGGGCTGAAGCCACTGAGCACACAGGAGCAAAGGTGGGAGAGGGTTTCCTGCCCTCCCTAGTGGCAGCACAATTCTTCTTTGTATCACTGCAGGACCCTGGGCCAAATAACTAATAAAACAGTAAAATGTATAGAGGAAATCTGAATAAGTAGTTTTATCTAGCACAGATATAAAAGTTTAAAAAAATATATTGATTAGAAAGAAAAACAACCAAATTAAAATGAACCAAAGGGTAGATGCTTCAAAAGGAAGTGTATGAAAGACATATTTTATACAGAAAAGTGTTTATTATTATTAGTCTTCAAGCAAAAAAAAATCACAATGAAATAATTTTCACTAATTTCTGTTTCAAAATTTTAAAACTTCTACATCAAATACTGGCACAGATACTCAGAAAATGGGACTCTCATGGATATTTGTTGATAATGTAAAAGGCTACACTAAGCTTTGAAGGCTTCAAATTTCTTATAAGCTTCAATAGTCATTTATCCTGTGATCCAGTAATTCCACCCTTAGATCTAACCGCGAGAAATTATCTCATCCATCTGCAAATATATTTAAATGGAAATGTTTATACTAAGCTTTTTACAATAACCCAAAACACTGATATTCGTCAATGACTAAAGAATGGTGGCACATGCATGTATTGGAATATAATGTAGCTATAACAATCACAACATAGATAAATTTCAAAATCACTATATGAAGTGAAAGATACCATATTAACAGTATGTATTGCATTACTCTACTTACATGAAACTCAGGAACAGGGAAAATGAGATTATGGAAACAAACCAGAGCAGCGGTTGCTGGAGGTGGGAGCATTTTGTTTGAGGCGAAAAGGGAGAGGAACATTTCTACAATGGAAATGGTCTAGATAATGGATATAAAGCATCAGAAAAATTTTTGTGGGACTGAAAGTGTTCTATGTATTGATTTAGGTATTCAGTTCAGTTCAGTTCAGTTCAGTCACTCAGTCGTGTCTGACTCTGCAACCCCATGAATTGCAGGACGCCAGGCCTCCCTGTCCATCACCAACTCCTGGAGTTCACTCAGACTCACGTCCATCAAGTTAGTGATGCCATCCAGCCATTTCATCCTCTGTCATCCCCTTCTCCTCCTGCCCTCAATGCCTCCCAGAATCAGAGTCTTTTCCAATGAGTCAACTCTTCTCATGAGGTGGCTAAAGTACTGGAGTTTCAGCTTTAGCATCATTCCTTCCAAAGAAATCCCAGGGCTGATCTCCTTCAGAATGGACTATTTGGATCTCCTTGCAGTCCAAGGGACTCTCAAGAGTCTTCTCCAACACCACAGTTCAAAAGCATCAATTCTTCGGCGCTCAGCCTGCTTCACAGTCCATCTCTCACATCCATACATGACCACAGGAAAAACCATAGCCTTGACTAGATGGACCTTTGTTGGCAAAGTAAATTCTCTGCTTTTGAATATGCTATCTAGTTTGGTCATAATTTTCCTTCCAAGGAGTAAGTGTCTTTTAATTTCACAGCTTCAGTCACCATCTGCAGTGATTTTGGAGCCCCGGAAAATAAAGTCTGACACTGTTTCCACTGTTTCGCCATCTATTTCCCATGAAGTGATGGGACCGGATTCCATAATCTTCGTTTTCTGACTGTTGAGCTTTAAGCCAACTTTTTCACTTTCCACTTTCACTTTCATCAAGAGGCTTTTTAGCTCCTCTTCATTTTCTGCCATAAGGGTGGTGTCATCTGCATATCTGAGGTTATTGATATTTCTCCCAGCAATCTTGATTCCAGCTTGTGTTTCTTCCAGTCCAGCGTTTCTCATGATGTACTCTGCATATAAGTTAAATAACCAGGGTGACAATATACAGCCTTGACCTACTCCTTTTCCTGTTTGGAACCAGTCTGTTGTTCCATGTCCAGTTCTAACTGTTGCTTCCTGACCTGCATATAGGTTTCTCAAGAGGCAGGTCAGGTGGTCTGGTATTCTTATCTCTTTCAGAATTTTCCACAGTTTATTGTGATTCACACAGTCAAAGGCTTTGGCATAGTCAATAAAGCAGAAATAGATGCTTTTCTGGAACTCTCTTGCTTTTTCCATGATCCAGCGGATGTTGGCAATTTGATCTCCGTTCCTCTGCCTTTTATAAAACCAGCTTGAACATCAGGAAGTTCACGGTTCACGTATTGCTGAAGCCTGGCTTGGAGAATTTTGAGCATTACTTTACTAGCGTGTCAGATGACTGCAATTGTGCGGTAGTTTGAACATTCTTTGGCATTGCCTTTCTTTGGGATTGGAACAAAAACTGACCTTTCCCAGTCCTGTGGCCACTGTTTAGTTTTCCAAGTTTGCTGGCATATTGAGTGCAGTGCTTTCACAGCATCATTTTCCAGGATTTGGAATAGCTCAACTGGAATTCCATCACCTCCACTAGCTTTGTTCGTAGTGATGCTCTCTAAGGCCCACTTGACTACCCATTCCAGGATATCTGGCTGTAGGAGAATGATCACACCATCATGATTATCTGGGTTGTGAAGATCTTTTTTGTACAGTTCTTCTGTGTATTCTTGCCACCTCTTCTTAATATATTCTGCTTCTGTTAGGTCCATACCATTTAGGTATTAGGAACAAATAAAATAGTTTTCAGAACTTATCCATTTGTACAATTTAGATCCATCTTTAACTGTATATGAATTTCCCTCAATTATTGTATGTACAGAAGTCATAGAGGAAGATGGCACGGGTAAAATATTATGAGAGGGAATATAATATTTTGTATTAGATTTTATTCTTGATGAGGTTGTTCTGAACACTATCCAAGCATGGTTGAATCTCAGCTCAGGCAACACTATGGTTGACACAATCATCACAGTAAGACACTGCATCTCAATGATTGTTATGATTGGTCATATGGAAGGACAAGACAAGAATATATTATCCATTTAAAGATGAGGGTTTAATTTCAAATCATCTGGTTATCAATTATATGGCTTTGGTCAAATTTTCTAGTTCTCCGAAATTTGATGTCCTCTGAATATGGAAATAATACCTATCTCACATAGATTAAATGATATATTTTTAACCCAGTTTTCACTACATATTTTTACTTGAGTAACACATTTAAATAAAAAAATAGTATGTGATGATGATAATGCCATTTAAAATTTATCATGGGTTTTGTAATTGTTCCAGTTTTACTAGAATAAAGCTGACTGAAGAATTTTTCTTGGCTACTTCAATCATTGACTCTGTGTGAGGGGATATGTATTTTTACAGAGCTCTCCATGAACTACACAGTTCATTTATGTTGTTTGGTTTCTTTCCTTGAATTATCCCTTACACTTTCTTTTTTCTTTCAATGGGGAATATGCAGAACATTCTGAATAATTAGCAGTCACCACAGGCAGTTTTTAATAAATGTTCAGATGATTTAGGTGTAATCATCTGAATAAATTATACTACTACCTCTGGGATCATCACAGAGGAAGAGAAAAGGCATATATTCTCCTTACCCAAACAAAAAGTAATTTTGGAGAAGAAAATCCAATTCTTCATTAAAGGCGAGTGGATAGAAGTTGTCGATTTTGATTATCACCTGGGTGTTGGTCATTTCCTAAGTTTTCTGGCCTCTGACCATGGACTCTAATGACTCTTAATGGTCACTGAGCACTAATTCTTTACATGACAAAAACATTATTATCTCCCTTTTTATCTGGAGTAGTATGAAATTTTTAGAGTATTAGATCTTATGAATTGACTAGAAGTAATATATTCACTTGATTTCTTAAATTTGAAAGTGCATTTGGATACTTCATGGGATGAAAAAAGTTAGAAATATCTGAAAAAATTATCACTGATCTCATCTATTAGAATCTATTAAGATTAAGATTCATCTTAGATAAGATATATGATGCCCAATTACATCTGAATTTTAGATAAAAGAATTTTTAGTAGATGTCTTCTGTACTATTTGACCATTGTTATTCATATAAATATATACAATACAATATTTAAAAAGAATACATTAAATTATGTATTATATATTATAATATATATTTTAAAAATTGCAATATTTTAAGTGAAAACAATTTTAATATAACAATATAAATCTTTACGGCACTTCCCTGGTGGCTTATATGGTAAAGAATCTGCCTACAATGCAAGAGGGTTTGATCTCAGATTTGGGAAGATCCTCTGGAGAAGGGAATGGCTACCCACTCCAGTATTCTTTCCTAGAGAATTCCACAGACAAAGGAGCCTGGCAGCCTATAGTCCTTGGGCTCACAAAAAGTTGGACACAACTAAGTGACTAATCAAGTCCTTATATATAAAGATAATCCATATGTATGAACTTTTACATTCTTTAGTTGTCTACTTTTTGCCCCTGCTGGTTGCTTACTACTTGATTTGTGTTTTTTGTTTGCTTGTTTGTTTTCAGGAAAGCCTTTACAAACTGAAAAAAAATAGACTGGCAAATAAATAGAATGATTTAAGAGTTACCGAGAAAGTCCCGACCCTCAGATAACTCCTAACTATCATTATGTTTGAAGATTGAAAAGTCAGTCATTCTTTTGCATAATTTTTGCATTTTTTATGCCTTAATTCCCTAAATGGAAGTGCATAAAATGCTGCATCAAAATGACTGGAGATATTCTTTCCTGAAATAGAAGAATGGACAGGATATCAATACCTCTTAAAGATTCTAGCAGCTGCTATTTCTATAAATAGAAGTGAGGTTGTTGGATTATATGGGGAACTTTTAATCAATAAGTATAAAATTACAATTTTGCAGGACAAATAGGATAAAGATATGCTGTACACTATTGTGTACACAGTTAACAATACTGTATTGTACACTTCAAAGTATTTTAATGGGGTAAATTCTCATACTAGATTGAGCAGGGTAAAAGAATCAAGACATCTTCAGAGGGAGGTAATCACTGACACTGAAAATGGAGATCAACTCAGTAAACACTAAAATAATTCTTGGCAAACACTGACGACTTCAAAGGGTACTAGAATTTTGGATTGTCTTAACTCAGTTATGACCAACCTAGACAGCATATTAAAAATCAGAGATACTACTTTGCCAACAAAGGTCCATCTAGTCAAGGCTATGGTTTTTCCAGTAGTCATGTATGGATGTGAGAGTTGGACTATAAATAAAGCTGAGCACTGAAAAATTGATGCTTCTGAACTGTGGTGTTGGAAAAGACTCTTGAGAGTCCCTTGGACTGCAAGGCAGATCCAACCAGTCCATCCTAAAGGAGACCAGTCCTAAGTGTTCATTGGAAGGACTGATGTTGAAGCTGAAACTCCAATATTTTAGCTGCCTGATGGGAAGAGCTGACTCATCTGAAAAGACCCCGATGCTGGGAAAGATTGAGGGCAAGAGAAGACGGGGTTGACAGAGGATGAGATGGTTGGATGGGTGGATGGACTCCCCCGACTCAATGGACATAAGTTTGAGTAAACTCCTGGAGCTGGTGATGGACAGGGAGGCCTGGTGAGCTGCAGTCCATTGGATCACAGAGTCGGACAGGACTGAGCAACTGAACTGAACTGAACTCAGTGTGTCTCCCATTCTGCAGGAAAACCTTGAGAGTAGCTTCTGAAACACTGAGTTCTTATTTGTGAAATGAGAAGGGGCCTGAAAGCAAAATGGGATTCAATGGGGAATCCACAGAGGACATCATCTAGGAGAAAGGGATAGAAATGGCTCAGCAATCTCCGGTATGGCATCCCTAGTCTTGGCTGAATCAAACTGGCTGAATCAGTACTAAAAACTACAAAGTGCCACTGAGTGGCCTCAGACTCCAGCTAACCTTCTGGTTGGCTTTGTAGGGGAGCAATATTTGACCCCCCAGCCCCCCAAAATGTCTCTTTGGCATGTGGATTATTTCCAACTGAAAACAATCAAGATCCAGAAGACTCCAGAATAATTTTTAATCTTCCCCCAATTGTCTAAAAAATATTAGATAAAGGGCTTGTTGATATCTGCAGAGAAAGTCGGCTAGGTGTAGTCAGGGAAATGCAGGCAGAGCCTAGAGATCCGAGTCTACTCTGTACCACTGTCTCTATCAGACCCAGCAGATATCAGTTTATCAAGCATTTGTTTTTCCATCTCCATGTGAATTCCCTCCTGCTCCTTTGAAGTCCCAAACCACTACCTCAACATCCTCCTTTGTCTCTAGCTGAAGACAGTATTTAAGGTAAAGACTTTGGCCATTTTGATGAGCTACTCAGTTTTCCTGAGTTGCTTCCATGTATACATGTTATACAACTTTTATTTGATTTCTTCCTGCAAATCTGTCTCATGACAATTTAATTCTCAGACCCACCAACCAGCCAAAAGAACTTAGGAAGACGATAGAGGAGAATTCTTTCCTCTCTGACAGCTCTGATGAAGTAAAAATGCACATTCTAAGGCAAGTCAGAGAAATGTGTACATAATTTTTGTTTCTCTTCCTTTGACATCCTCTCTTCCCTCTACTGTGTATTGTGTATCTCTATTATGCCTCAACCAAACTTCCCATCAGCAGAAATGTCTACTGAAAAACAAAGAGACACATTCTTCTAGCATCAGCAAGATAAATCCTTAGGAAATAACATTCCTTCTTGTAAGGGGCTCACCATAATGACCCCTGACACACCACCAACTGTACATGTAGATCTGGTTTGTTTACACTGTCAAAAATACATTATTCAATGAACAGCTCTTGGTCTCAGAAAATTACTTGACTGTGCTTTGACCTTTAAAAGATAGAACAATTCCAGAACTTTCTGAGAATCTGTTTCTGGGTTATAATCCTTAGTTTGGTTCAAATAAGACCTTCTATTTAATTCTTATTCTGGGTTATAATCCTTAGTTTGGTTCAAATAAGACCTTCTATTTAATTCTTAGATCAACTGATTACTTTTTTCATCGACAGATTCCACAAGTTTCACCTGATACAAGTTTCCGCCTTGGCCCATTTGGATTTCTTAGGCAAAAGTTGAGCATTCTATTACTTTTAATAATTCTATCCTGTATTTTGTCTGATTGAGATTTTTGAGCTCAAATTACTCCGCCAATTGAAAGTCATGCTTACAGAGTTCCAGATTTTGTTGAAGGAGAGACTGAAAAGGAATCCAGATGGATTAAGCTAAGAGAAGTTCTAATTGTTTTTACTGATTGGTGATTTAGTCGCTAAGTATCTGACTCTTTGTGACCCCATTGACTGTAGCCTACCAGGCTCCTCTGTCCATGGGATTTTCCAGGCTAGAATACTGGAGTGGGTTGCCATTTCCTCCTCCAGAGCATCTTCTCCACCCAGGGATCAAACCTGGGTCTTCTGCATTGCAGGCAGATTCTTTACCAATTGAGCCACCAGGGAAGCCCATGTAAATTTTATGAAATGCAGAAGGCAGCACTTAACACTGAAACATTTTAAAAATTATGGTGCTATGCTTTGTATTGTACAATTGTACAATATATACTATACTGTACAATTTGAGAAGTCCAAAAGAATTCTCAGATGAAAGTGGAAGTGTACTAAAAAAAAATGTGATATCCTTATATATGAAATAAAGTCTATATTTCTATGTTAATACCTATATTATAATTTAAATCAACGGATATTTTCCAAATATCACTGACTCTATTTAATCTGTAATAACAGTGCATGTGATTTCCCAGGATTTCCTCTTTTTGGAAAGTAGAAGATTCTGTCCTTTATTTTAGTTTCAAAATAAGATATGGAAATTACTTTTCTATCCCTTGTCATAAAATAAAATATCTACTCTCTCTAAAAAAATTATACTTAATTGAATGACATCAAGGGAAAACTAACCTATTTCTTTCCAGAAAATCTAACTGGACTAAATGGACCCACAGAATCGATCATCACTGACTGAATTCATTCTGATGGAGGTCACAAAGCAGCCTGAGCTTCAGGCTCCCCTTTTTGGAGGCTTCCTCATCATCTACACAATCACAGTGGTGGAAAATGTGGGCACGACCATCTTAACTCAAGTGGATTCCCGGCTATACACACCTATGTACTTTTTTATCAAACACCTGGCTTTCATTGATCTTGGTAATTCTACTGTCATTTGTCCCAAGATGCTGGTGAATTTTGTTGTGGATCAAAATACCATTTCCTATTATGCATGTGCCACACAGTTGGCTTTCTTCCTTATGTTCATTATCAGTGAATTTTTTATCTTGTCAGCCATGGCCTATGACTGCTACTTGGCTATCTGCAACCCTCTGCTGTACAATGTTATCATGTCCCAAAGACTTTGTCATATGCTGGTAAGCATTTGATACCTCTACAGTACCTTTCAGGCACTCATGTTTACTATTAAGATTTTTACATTGACTTTTTGTGGCTCTAACGTCATCAGTCATTTCTACTGTGATGATGTTCCCTTGTTACTTATGCTCTGCTCAAATGCACAAGAAATAGAATTGTTGATCATACTGTTTTCAGTGTTTAATTTGATCTCTTCCCTCCTGGTCATCTTAATGTCCTACATACTGATCCTGACAGTAGTATTTCAAATGAGTTCTGCAGAGAGCAGGAAAAAAGCTTTCTCCACATGTGGTTCTCACCTGATGGTGGTGGCAGTGTTCTACGCGTCTCTACTATTTGTGTATATGCAGCCCAACTCCACTCACTCCTTTGATACAGATAAAATGGCCTCTGTGTTTTATACTTTAGTGATTCCCATGCTTAACCCCTTCATCTATAGGTTAAGGAACAAAGAAGTAAAAAGTGCCTTCCAAATGGTCTTAAATTTGCCTGGAAAATCCGTGGATGGAAGAGTGATAGGCTGCAGTCCATGGGGTCGCTAAGAGCGGGACATGACTGAGCGACTTCACTTTCACTTTTCACTTTCATGCATTGGAGAAGGAAATGGGAACCCACTCCAGTGTTCTTGCCTGGAGAATCCCAGGGACGGGGGAGCCTGGTGGGCTGCCATCTATGGGGCTGCTCAGAGTCAGACACGACTGAAGTGACTCAGCAGCAGCAGCAAACTTTGTATCTAATATCCAATAATGAAATAAGAAATAGTATTTTAATAAACAATGATTAAGGCATATGTCACTTGATGTTTCTAAAAAATATATATCATTCTTCTTGGCTCCAGAGCAAAAGCTCATTAAAATACACAGAGAAATAGATGGTTTCCTTTGTATTCAGTCCAGTTAATTTTCATACTTTAAATCTCAATGAAATCTCACTCTCTTCCCCACATTCCTTGCTGTTGATTCAATGTTTCCTTTAATGATTCCACAGAACCCTGAATCTATCCCAAAGGAAGCTCTTATTAAACTCTACTTAGTAAACTATGTGTCTGTTTCTGCGAAGCTTTTTGTTTGTTTTCTAGGAAGGTGTCCTTTCGATCATTTTGCATTGTATTTCCTGAACATAAACAAATGTGTGTAAATCGAGTGAGTCTCTTACATATAGCAGACATTTGCATCATGATTAAAAAAAATCATTCTACTCATCTCAACCTTTGGGAAATGTAATCCATTTTCATTTAAGGTAATTACATTATAAGATTTCCTTGCATTTGTGACTGAAACTAACGTGGGCATGCCTACAGTGAAAGGCCATAAGTCTGTTAAAATAATGATCATGGGATTGTGAGCTAAACAATCCCAGAGACCACACAGAACAGGAAGACATCAGTGTTCCAAAAAGCCAGAGAGCGGAATCCTTGTTCCACACCTGGGCATCCAGTAGACACCTCAGAGGTACAATAAAAGCTACTTTAGACTCACATAGTTTGAAAGCAAGCCTCAAAAGGAGCTAGTTGATCCTTGTTTAAAACATTTAACATTCTTTTAGGAAGACAACAGGAAATTGCAGCACTCATTATTCTGTATTTCTTCACAGTATTTAGCATCTAGTCACAAATACTAGACATGTGAAAGCAGGAACATGTGACCCCCACCCAGGAGATAATTAAAACAGATCCTGAAATGTCAGTGAAGATATAATTAACAGGCAAGGACTTTAAAACATATTATAAATATGTTCCATATACCAAATCATTTAATAAAAACACTAAACTTAGGAACAAAATATTTATTGAATGAGCCTAACAGCGTATTGTGTTCTGAAAAAGAGATGATGGCTACACTTAAGCACATCTCAGTGACGGCACTCAAAGAGCAAAGCCAAACACTGAATAAACACCGCGAAAAGAGCTTCAGTGGTCTGTAGAACAACAGCAACCCAAATACTGTATACTTAAGGGTAGGAAAGTGGAAAGAAGAGATCACATATGATTGAAAAATCAATGAGAGAAATGTTGGCCAGAGTTTTTTCCAAACATTAAAAAAGATAATCCTAAGATATAAAGAGCTAAAATAATTCTAAGCAGGATAAACAGAAAGGAAATTACACCAAAGTATGTCATGTCAAGTTTCTGAAAACTGAAGATAAAAGCATTAATAACATAGAAATGAAAGATATAGATGAAGATGAACAGATAAATAAAAGAGTTATCACTGATCTTTTTGCAGAAACAATATGTCATAAGACATTGTTTTGTGTCAACCTACAATTTTATATCCTTCAAAAACATTCTTGGTTAACGAATGCTATGTTATCAAATATTGTATAATCCTTTTCTACAAAGTCATTTTTAATTTACTCATACACTGTGTGCATGTGTAACATATCTAATATGTGCATTAAATTGTGTAACTGAGATGCTGACAAAAGTATATTTATGTTTTCCAATGTTTAGTGATATTGCATAGTTTGTTCAATTACACCAGGGAATGAAATACTTTTGACTTTTCCTAATGAGACATTTGGAGAATAACTAAGATATCCAAGGCACTCTCCCTAGGTAATTATGTTCAATGTTTGGGGTTTGTTTTTTTTTTAATCTTTGAATCAGATCTAAATTTTAACAAAATGAGTCTCAAAGGAATAGAAAAACACTTAAAACCATTCTGCAATAGACAAGGAGGATTGAAACAGTAGGAAGTCAATGCAAATTCTCCAGTAAGGTAAGTAGAAAACACTGGTCTGCAAGTTTCTCAGGGAATACAGCTCAAACCCAATCATCACCAAAGATCTTGAAGGCATTATGCTCTGCAAAACTGTTTCTTCCCTTTCAGTATACTTTTCTGATCAACAAAATTAACGTGTGGGACAGACCTTTTGTATGGACTCTGATGCAATGCATTTAGACTATCTTAGCTTTCCAAATGAACTTAAAGCTCTCCCATCTATTTTAACAAGGATCTTTCTCTATCCTTGCTTATCGGGTGCCTCCCTTTCTCCATTTTTCATTGCCTGTGTGCTCAGGATGACCATGATAGAACAGAAGAATGCCATGTTTGTGAGAATATATTTTGAAGAAAGTTAATTTTATTTGAATCCTAATTCTGCCAGTTATTGTCTAGGTGATCTTGATTAAGCTATTTTATTCTTGACATGTAAATGGATTATGCTCATATAGTTGACCCTTGAACAACACATTTTGGACTATATGGGTCCACCTATATGCAGATTTTTTTTTCCTCAGCAACTACACCACTATGTTTACCAGTGATGGTTGGCCAAATCTACAGATAGAGTATCCCCAGTGGATAAGGAAGATGGACTATGAGACTTTAGCATCTGTAGAATTTGTTATCTTCAGTGGATGCTGGAACCAATTTCCCACAAGTACCAGGGACAACTGTGCTATTTATTTTCTAGAGTTATTGTGTGGGTCATGTGAATTAATACATGCAAAGTCCCTGGCAAATTATCAGTTCCATATCAGTGCTTGGTATTCATTTGCATTCTTCTTTCCAGTGGATCTATTTACATGGATCTTCATAAATAACCAGATTCATAAATAATCAGAATGACTACCTTTTTTTTTTTTAAGAAGAAGGATGTGTGATTGGAAGACCATTAGAGGTGATTCAGTTCTCAGAAACAATCAATATGGCAAATGAGGATTAAGATATTAATAGCAAAATTTGAAAATTAAGACATTATAGCATTGAATTTTGTATTGGATAAACAAGCTGAGCTTATAGTAAATGAGAAACATTGAAATTTATGTTTAATTATCAGGTTTTCTACTCACCACATCATTCATCAGTCTACCAACAGAGAATCTTTTTATTATTCCTTGCAACTTTGAACAGATAAGACAATTGTCAATAATATAAGGTTTATTGTCTGAGTGTAGATGATTGTTTTAAAAATTATCTGAACATTTTTAAAAAGTTCAAATATAATAGACAGATCTTTGGATATATTTAAAAGACCATGTGAAAACAAGCAGGCCGTAGAAGCTGTATCAAAGCAATCATTTCAAAATGTCTTGTCCCTTTAAAGCAAAATTTCCCAGAGTTTCCATGAATGTGCTTTGTGCTGGTCTCAGCCTGTTGATAGTGACTCTATCAGTGAGCACTGCCTGTGGGCTCTCAAGTGGGCCCTATTATTGGTGGTGAGCTGCACAGACATGTCCCTGGCCAGAGCCAGTGCTGTGACTGGAAGAGCACTTGGGATTCTTTTACGATTGCAAGATGCATCCAGCAACAAGTGTCAGGTAACTTTGAAAAACAAGCCTTGTTACATTCTGGGGGGTACGTGGCACACCCAGGGCCACACAGAGAGGTTAAGGAGAGAAAGAGAGAAAGAATGAGAGTAAGAGAGGACAGCGTGGTTCTGGCTTTGTTGTGATCAAGGATGGGGTGTCTACATTAAATTTTTATTGGTTAATTTAAAACATAAGAGCAGGAATTATAAAATTCAGAAAGGGAAAACTAGGGTCAATCAAGCTGGCAGTTACTTATATCATTCAGGGCTTTCTAAAAAGGAAATTTCATAGGACAACCCAGCTATTTATCTAAGTGTTTAGCTAGAAATATGTTTATTTGAGATGTATATCTTTGAAATCTATTGTCTCAGCAATGAAAAGGTTAATATCAGAACTTACATAACAATTTAAAAAGCTGATCATTATGCACTTACATTGCAATGTGAATATAGGTAGGTGTAGTCTTGACCTGATGGGAAGATGAATCTGTATTTATAATTTTAGACAAAGAAAATGACTCACATATCATGTATTAAATTCTCCTAGATGATAGCATTGCAAATACAAAGTATTGATTTTATACCCAGGTAACCAGGATGGACCCCATGGAGAAACACAATCTTACTGCCATGCACAAAGTGACTGAGTTTATTCTTACGGGGATCACAGACAGTCCTGAGCTGCAGGCGCCTCTCTTTGGAATCTTCCTGGTCATCTACTTGGTCACAGTGACAGGAAATCTGGGTATGGTTATCCTGACCCATTTGGACTCCAAGCTACATACTCCCATGTACTTTTTCCTTAGACATTTGTCAATTACTGATCTTGGTTACTCCACTGTCATTGGCCCAAAAATGATGGTCAACTTTGTGGTGCACAAAAATACGATTTCCTACAATTGGTGTGCCACCCAACTGGCGTTCTTTGAGACTTTCATTATCACTGAACTCTTCATTCTATCAGCAATGGCCTATGACCGCTATGTAGCCATCTGCAAACCTCTTCTCTACGTGGTCATCATGGCACAGAAAGTGCGTTGGGGGTTGGTACTTACTCCCTACCTCTACAGCACCTTCGTGTCAGTATTTCTCACCCTTAAGTTATTTAAATTGTCCTTCTGTGGCTCTAATGTCATCAGTTATTTTTACTGTGACTGTGTCCCTCTGATATCTCTGCTCTGTTCTGACACACATGAGTTAGAATTGATCATCTTGATCTTTTCAAGCTGCAATTTGCTATGTTCCCTCTTGATTGTCCTTGTATCCTACTTGTTCATTCTTGTGGCCATTCTCAGAATGAACTCAAGCAAGGGGAGGTACAAGGCCTTCTCCACCTGTAGTTCACATCTGACAGTGGTGGTCGTGTTCTATGCGACATTACTGTTTATGTACCTGCAACCCAAGTCCAGCCATACTATTGCTGTTGATAAAATGGCCTCTGTCTTTTACACTCTGGTGACCCCTATGCTCAATCCATTGATCTATGGTCTAAGGAACAAAGAAGTACAAGATGCTCTGAGGAGAACTTTAATTAATCGATGCAAAATTCCCAACTAATATCTTAATACAAGTTGCAAATGTAGGTCCAAAATCTTTGTATAATGCTCTATCAGTCCAATGAAAACATCAAAAATAAAAATGTTTTACCACATTTTTTCATCTTTTTCAGGATAAAATGCTCCCTTTCATATCTTCCATACTCTTCTCCACTTCACCTGAATAAACTTGGTGTCAGATGATTAAGTCTCAAGTGATTTTCAAGATCATATTGGAACCTATGTTATTTATAAAGAAGGAAAATCATGCCAAATTTTGGGTCAAATTCAGACTTGCAGAGGTTAAAAAAGTATTTATTAGTCAAAATGGAGTACAATGGACCAAAAATTAGTGCTATATATGTTAAAGCAGGCACTGTACTAAAGGTAAAGAATATTAAACCATGAATAATGTGTAGACTAGACAAGAGGCAAGAAAGTGAATAAGCTTATGATTATAACTGAACAAGTTATTTCAAGAACATATGCAATATAGAAAACAAAGTATGCCTCTCAGAATTAAACTTTCAGTCAGGTTGAGTTAATATTTTATATCTCAGGGATAAAGCGGGGATTTTGGAAGATGTTTAAATTAAGAAACATGAGAAGCCTACTGGCTAACCCTGAGTCTCCCTTGACAGAGTCACATGCTATAGTTAGTTTTGATTTATGCTAGCTTCATGATAAACAAGTTTATTTAGGATTAGCAGATTCAAGAAAAATGAGTTATCTGGTCACATTCTTGTTGTTTTTGTTGGTTTTCAGTTCACTAAGTTGTGTCTGACTCTTTGACACTCCATGGGCTGCAACACACCATACCTCCCTATCCCTCACTGTCTCCCAGAGTTTGCCCAAGTTCATGTCCATTGAGTCAGTAATGCTATCCTACCATCTCATCCTCTGCCACCCTCTTCTCTTTTTGCACTCAAACTTTCCCAGCATCACGGTCTTTTCCATTGAGTCTGCTCTTTACATCAGGTGGCCAAAGTATTGGAGCTTCAGCCTCAGCATCAGTCCTCCCATTGAATATTCAGGGTTGATTTCCTTTAGGATTGACTGGTTTGATCTCCTTGCAGACCAAGGGACACTCAAAGGTCTTTTCCAGCACTACAATATGAAAGCATCAATTCTTTGGTGCTCAGCCTTCTTTATGGTCCAACTCTCACATCCATACATGCCTACTAGAAAAACCACAGCTTTGACTATACAGCCCTTTATCAGTAAAGTGACATCTTTGATTTTTAATACACTATCTAGGTTTATCATAGTTTTTCTTCCAAGGAGCAAACATCTTTTAATTTCATGGCTGAAGTTACTGTCTGCAGTGATTCTGGAGCCCTACAAGAGAAAATCTGTCACTGTTTCTACTTTTTTTCTAGTTGCCATAAAGTGATGGGACTGGATGCCATGATCTTTGTTTTTTGAATATTGAGTTTTAAACCAGCTTTTTCACTCTCCTCTTTCACCCTCATCAAGAGGCTCTTTAATTCTTCTTTCTGCCATTAGAGTGGTGCCATCTGCTTATCTTATCTGAGGTTGTTGATATTTCTCCCAGCAATCTTGATTCCAGCTTGTAACATCCAGCTTGGCATTTCATGTGATGTGCTCTGCATAGAAGTTAAATAAAGAGGATGACAATATACAGCCTTGTCGTACTTCTTCCCCAACATTGATCCAGTCAGTTTTTCCACATAAGGTTCTAACCGTTGCTTGTTAAATCTTATACAGGTTTCTAAGGAGAGACTGGTCAGGTGGTCTGGCATTATCATCTCTTTAAAAATTGTCCACAGTTTGTTGCGATCCACACAGTCAAAGGCTTTCAGTTAATCAATGAAGCAGAAAGAGATTTTTTTTTTCCTGGAATTTCCCTTGGCAATTTGATCTTTTGTTTCTCTGCCTTTTCTAAACCCAGCTTGTAATCTGAACGTTCTTGATTCAAGTACTGCTGAAGCCTAGCTTGAAGGATTGTGTGTATACAGTCATTTACTAAAGTGACATAAATATTTTGCAAATCCATGGCAATGATAACCTAGGTTAGAAACGATTGGTACATTCTAGGGCTAACTGACCTTTCATCATGTATTTTGCTTTCTTCCTCAGCTTGTATACACAGATCCAGTATTTTGCATGAACTCTGTGCTAACAAAACGCTTCATCCTTTGTACTTACTCAGGGCTTCCCTGGTAGCTCATGGTAGAGAATCTGCCTGCAACGTAGGAGAACTGGGTTCGATCTCTGGGTGGGGAAAAATCCCCTGGAGAAGGGAATGGCTACCCACTCTAGTATTCCTGCCTGGAGAGTTTCATGGACAGAGGAGACTGGTGGGCTACAGTCCATAGTGCAAAAGAGTCAGACATGACTGAGTGACTAACACACAGCAAATGAACTGATTCCTTATACATTAGTTGTTTGAATAGACAATTTTTAGATTTTAAAAAGGTTATAAACACTACCCCAGTAATTTTGATTCAGTCTAGCATTCAAAGTGAAAATTTTGGGGAATTAAATCAAAATATGAACCAGAGTCTCTTTATCTTCAGTTAAGTTCAGTTCAGTTGCTCAATCATGTCCGACTCTGCGACCCCATGAATCGCAGCACGCCAGGCTCCCTGTCCATCACCACTTCCTGGAATTCACTCAAACTCATGTCCATCGAGTTTGTGATGCCATCCAGCCATCTCATCCTCTGTCCTCCCCTTCTCCTCCTGCCCCCAATCCCTCCTACCATCAGGGTCTTTTCCAAAGAGTCAACTCTTCACATGAGGTGGCCAAAGTATTGAAGTTTCAGCATCAGTCCTTCCAGTGACCCAGGACTGATCTCCTTTAGGATGGACAGGTTGGACCTCCTTACAGTCCAAGGGACTCTCAAGAGTCTTCTCCAACACCACAATTTAAAAGCACTAATTCTTCAGTGGTCAGCTTTCTTCACAGTCCAACTCTTACATCCATACCTGACCACTGGAAAAACCATAGCCTTGACTAGATGGACCTTTGCTGGCAAAGTAATATCTTTGCTCTTTATCTTAGACGCATGTATTTTATTTATTTGCCCCTTCTTTAATGTACTGCCATTTACTTTATTAAGAAGGTGTTACCACAAAAGGAAAAAAAAAAAAAACAAACTATCCCTGTGAGATGGTGGATATGTTAATTAGGTGATTATGATAATATTTCACCTTTATACATGTATATCAGAATATCATATTTGCACACTGGAAATATATACAAATTTTATTTATTAATTTTAACATTATAAAGATAAAATTTTAACTTTTAAAATGAATCAATGAAATAAAATATAACAAATTAAATTAAAAAGCACACAATTGCATTCTCCAAGAACATCAATTTTACTTGCTACAGTATCTTTGAATCCTGTCTGTAAGTATATTTATTGTCATGAATAAATTTTATTTTTTAGAGCAACACTTTATATTGTACTGTAGACATTTTTGGTCACATATTTTCCCCAAATTATATCATTTCCTTTACTTTTCACAATCCATAAGTGAAGTTAAATAATACTGAAAGCATCTTTAGTTTCATCCACATAGGAAAGCATTAAAAAACCATGATATGTCATATTCCCTACAATTTACTTTCCTAATTTGAGAAAGCATCACATTATTCTTCTTAGTTAATAAAAGTTCCTTTTTAAAATTTTTATTGAAAATTAATACAGTGATACATGGCAATCAATAAAATGATACATGATACAATACTATTATGATGATATTAAATTAATGCCTTGAATTGATTTTAGCAGGGCAGACTTCAACAAGCAAGATTTCTACAGCAATACCCTCAGAATAATTATGTTTGTCAGATTATGACACTTTATCACAGTATACAACTGTGGAGTGCACATTGATCTCTTTTTATTTGGATATTCTTCAACTGATGGACCTAGTTGTTGGCAGATTTTAATTTCTTTGCCACTATAATAAGTGCTGTAATAAATAGCTTTGTACTTACAACATGATACATTATTGCTTTTTGTTTATAAAATAGATGCATAAGGATTCTTCCACATTCTAACTGTGTTGTTGGTAAATTATTTACCTATTTGTGTAATAATTTAAAATAAAAAATAAAATGCTAATAAAAAGTACTATGCTTTGTGATAGAGCGTGGAGCAATTCACTGTAAAGTGACACTGAGGAACATTTCAGGATGGTGGAAATTCTCTCTTATTGGGAGCAGTAGTAGCATGTCATCATTTTTCAAGGTCAGCATACATACTTCACATTTTTTTATATTTTATTGTGCCTAAAATATACATTATTAATGCCTTTAAAATGGAATATGACTTTTTCAATACTATTTTTGCTTTTTTTAGACACTTTTCTAGAATTTTTATATAATCCATATAGACAAAGATTTAAAGGATATATAAGTCTATTAAATATATATCTATAACTCATTGCATAAACTTCCAAACTGTATACATAGCTTGCAGTATTTCTCTATACTGATAATACTGTCATGACAATATTAACTTAATACCTTGAACTGACCTCATCAGAACAGACTTCAAGAAGCAAGGTTTCTACAGCAAGACCCTCAGAATAATTGTTTTTCAGATTGTGACGCTTTGTCATTATTGGGCCAGGCAGAACCTCTTCTCTTATTTATTTATTTTTTCTTCCAAGTTGTTGTGGGCAGAATTGTGTCCCACCAAAATTGGTATGTTGAAGGCTCAATCCACAATATCTCAGAATCTAGTGTATTCAGCGATAAGGCTTTTTAAAGAAGTAATTAGTTAAAACAAGTTATTAAAGTGAGCCATAATCCAATACCATAAGTGGTCTTATAAGAAGAGGCTAAAACACATACAGAGACACCAGACACTTCAATGTACCCAAACCGAGTGACAATCACATGAAGATACAGCAAAAAGGGGACCATCTATGCAAGGAAAGAAGGGTCCATCATATGCAAGCAAAGGAGAAAGGCCCCAGAAGAAATCAAATCTGCTATTCTCTTACTCATAGACTTTATTTATTTGTTTAAGATTTTTTGATATGAATGCTTATTTGCTCAGTTGTGTCTGCCTTTTTGTGACCCTTCGGACAGTAGCCCTCCAGGCTCCTCTGTCCGAGGGATATTTTAGGCAAGAATTCTGCAGTAGGTTGCCATTTTCCTCCTCCAAGAATCTTCTGACCCAGAGATTGAACTCGTATTGGCAAGAGATTCTTTGCCTGCTGAACCATCGCGGAAGCCCTTTTTGATATGAACTGCTTGTAAAGTCTTCACTGAATTCGTTACAGCATTGCTTCTGTTTCATGTTTTGCTTTTTTTGGACCATAGGCATGTGGGATCTCAGCTCCCTGACCATGGATCAAACCCACACCCTCTGTGTGAAGCCTTAACCAGTGGACAATTAAGGAAGTCCCTTGATCACGGGCTTTTAGACTCCAGAACTGAGAACACATATTTCTTTTATTTAAACAAACCTGTTTTTGGTATTTCTGTTATAGCTGCTCAAGCAAATGAATACATTTTTCATCTTTATTCATTTACCCCACGAGGTAGGCTTCCCAGTGGCTCAATTGTAAAGAATCCGCCTGTAATACAGGAGACACAAGTTTGATCCCTAGTTTGGGAAGATCCCCTGGAGAAGGAAATGGCAACCCAACCCACTCCAGTATTCTTTCTTGGGAAACCCCATAGACAGAGGAGCTTGGCAGGTTACAGTCCTTGAGGTCACAAAAGAGTTGGACATGACTTAGTAACTAAACAACAACAAAACCTTACTAGATAACCATCCAAATGTATTTAGTGTGAATCTACTCCAACTTCCAGCTTTAAATTTAAGGCCCAAAGGGGAAAATAATATGACACACACACAAAAAAATGTTGTTTCAAGGAGAACTTAAGCCCCAAGGCTGTTAATTTCTCCAGGGCATCTTTCTTTCTACATGATTCTCTTAGTCTTTAAATGCATGAAAATATATGTCTAAAATATTTAGTGTTTAAAAAAATTGTGTGAAAGGAAATTTATAGACATTAAATAAAAGCTTTAGTTTCAAATATTATATTTGATCCTTGCCTAGAATTTATCTTCTACATTTTTTTCACCTGAAATACAATTATAAAGGATTAAAATAATATTTTTAATATAGAATATTTTTGGAGGACATAGCTTCACCTTTAATATCCAATTTATCCTATTCTTGAAATAATGACTGTGCTAAATTGCATTCTTTGAAGTAAAAGTAGGAAACAAAGAGAAATAGTGTCATATAGAAACAAAATGTGTAGATGGAATTTGTTTTTCATTGTTAGTCCATTGGTTTCTAGTTCTTCGGTTTGCATTTTTGAAGTTACTTTGATAGATACACTTAAATTAGATGTCATGGAGTTGAACTCATTTCAATAATATAGGTCATAGTGCCACCAAAAAAAAAAAAAGAAGACGAAGAAGAAGACTGAAGAGACGTCTGGTTGAACTCCTAGGGGGACATCTTATCAAACAGCAAATCCCAAATGGCATCTTCCCAAAGGATGCAAAAGACAATATGTGGATATTAGAATCACCTGGGTTTTAGTTAGGTTCTCAAAGGTTTATAGAGCCCCACCAACTCTCACTGACACAGCCACGTACAAATTCTCACTAAGAGGCTGAAACAGGTGTGCCTTAGAGGTGGGTAGGAAATATTTATCTTATTTTGGTATAATGGCCTTCAAAAGATTGAAATCTACACCTCAAAGTGCACCACTTCCCTTTCATTTTGGAAGGCATCAGACATTATGTGTTATCAAATAATACAATATTTAAGTAATGGTTATTTCCAAGATTTATAACATTTTTGGAGAAAACAAGTTACTAAAAACTAGCTGTTTATATTTCAAACTTACAACTGGTATCATTAGATATTATATACTTATACCACTATTGAAACAATGGATTTTTGCTCACTGAGATTATTTATATCATAGTTTTGTTTCTGCAATACTAACTAGAATGAAAATTCATCTTTCACACACAAACACAAAAACACTTGTGAAGGAAAACTGAGTACAGAATCACCCAAATTTTAAATGATGGTTCTTTTTGAGAATACAGTGATATACCATCAATTTTCTCAAGAAAATTTCCATTAACTCTGGTAATATATTCAATACAATAGAGGTGAATATATATATATATACACACACACACACATATATACACATATAAACATAATATATAACCAATGTTATAATAATATATATTTATATAAATCATCTGTGTACAATAAAATTAATCTGACAACATTTTACTCAAGAAGTTTTCAGAAAGAAGACTTCAGTTTGAACAGACAGTGCATAAACAGGATCAAGACATTAAGAACTGCAGACCCCTAAATTTCTGGTTTGATAAGACAAGGCTTTCTGTAACATTCTCAAGGAGAAAATGAAACCCAGGAAGAAAGAGAATGCTCATTTACTGGAATGCTTTTAGTTCAAGTAACCCAAAATAAAATATCTGAAATAAATTTACTTTAAAAAAAATACTGGCCTTATAATTTTATTTATTTATTTATTTATTTAAATTTTATTTTATTTAACTTTACAGTAGTGTATTGGTTTTGCCATATATCAAAATGAATCTGCCACAGATATACATGTGTTCCCCATCGTGAACCCTCCTCCCTCCTCCCTCCCCATACCATCCCTCTGGGTCATCCCAGTGCACCAGCCCCAAGCATCCAGTATCATGCATCAAACCTGGACTGGCAACTCGTTTCGTATATGATATTATACATATTTCAATGCCATTCTCCCAAATCATCCCACCCTCTCCCTCTCCCACAGAGTCCAAATGGCCTTATAATTTTATAATAAAATAAATTTCTAAGTACGTGGAGAAAATTATTTATGTATATGTATATATTATTACTCCTCCTTAGTCATAAGGATTGTTGCTAATTTAAAGATAATTCCCCTCTCTTTTAGCCTTCCTGTTACTCATTGGTGCCATTAAGAAGATTGAAAATGCCTAGAGTATGATCAGGAATGACATTTTTCAGTACAAGTTCAAGTTTTGTAACCTCATTTGAGGTTACATTCATTTGCAGTTTCTGGTAGCATGGGGCAACTGCTGCAAATGATGAGCAATCTTTTTTCAGATAATAAGGTACCTCTCACCAATCTATGTATTTGAAGAATCAATATGAATATGGACACAAAAGGCCAGAGAGCCTAATAAAATCCAAATTCCTTACTTTGACACATTATCTTCTGCCAGAAATGCTGTAACACTTGCTTAACTTATTCTTAAAATTTTATTCCTCCCTTCCAATTTCTATCCTTTCCAATCATACAATTTCTATCCTTTCCAATCATATAATTAATTATCTTTATAACAACAAGAATAATTTTTTTAATTTAAAGCTGACCTTATTATTCACCCTCATTAAAACCTATCAGTTTTACAATTTACTAGAAAAAAAATTCAAATATTTATTGTGACCTAAATTATCTGATTTTACTGATTTTATTTTCAGATTTTCAATGTATCCTGGTATAAGCTAGTAAGACAAGAAAAATAATGTGAACCTGATTGTAAAATGTATTGAAAATGAAGCTAAAGATACTTCAATTATTCTAAAAAGCAAAGCCTAGATTGCATGAATTAATAAATCAAAAATTTGTGATCCTGCCATTTGCCTACCAGCTAATCTGAGAATCGTGACACAGCGCCGTTAAGGACAACAGTCACTGACTGTGGTGATGAGCCAGGCACGTCTAGACCTAAGAAAGGAAAAGGGGGTGCTTAGGATGGCAAAGTATTACATAAATGGCCAAATACTTCAATGTGGAACCTTGAATAAGAAAACTAGAGAATGAATAGAATGCTTGTGATCTAAAATAGTTGTTTTTTGAAATGTAATTTTACAATTTAAGATCAAGTATATAACCAGCAAGGCATTAGACATCAGCAGAAATACAGGAGCTGATATAACTTGGAAGTTTTGTTTGGGCTGATAGTTGATGTTTGCCAAGGGAGACAATGGAGAGACTGACAATTGTAGACAAAACATTAAACATTGTAAACATGGAGAAGACAAATAACAACAACAACAAAAACGCGGCATGGTGGGGACAGGGGGAACACAGAAGCAATATTCTGTAGCTCAGTGTCTGAGGAAAAAAAAAAAGCTAGAATCTCAAAATAGAGGGTTGTCTGCAGTGTATAAGGGTGGAGGTTGACTGAGGAACATATTAGTAATTTTTCTTACAACCTTTAACAAATAATTTTGAAATAAATGAAAAAAATATAGTATACCTATCAAGGTAGGCATTTTCTTAAGTACCTGTAAGAAGAAACACAAGAAATGTGTCCCAGACTTAAATATTAACTTGCCTGAATGTTTTATAAATGTCTCATAAGTACCTAAAACTTAATATGTTCAAAATATCACTTTGGCCACTTCATTTTAATCATATCTTTTAATATTTGAAAACTGTAATGGCCAATGGCCTAAAAGATCACTAAAGTCTTTCCTATTCCTTCAGTTCAGGCACTCAGTCATGTCTGACTCTTTTTGACCCCATGGGCGGTAGCACGCCAGGCCTCCCTGTCCATCAACAACTCCTGGAGTTTACCAAAACTCATGTACATTGAGTCGGTGATGCCATCCAACAATCTCATCCTCTGTCGTCCCCTTCTCCTCCTGCCTTCAATCTTTCCCAGCATCAAGGTCTTTTCCAATGAGTCAATTCTTCCCATCCAGTGGCCAAAGTATTGGAGCTTCAGTTTCAGCACCAGTCCTTCCAATGAATATTCAGGACTGATTTCCTTTAAGATGGATCTCCTTGCAGTACAAGAAACCCTCAAGTGTCTTAAACACCACAGTTCAAAAGCATCAATTCTTCAGCACTCAGCTTTCTTTATACTCCAACTCTCACATCTATACATGACTACTGGAAAAACTTTAACCTTGACTAGACAGACTTTTGTTGGCAAAATAATGTCTCTGCTTTTTAATATGCTGTCTGGGTTGGTCATAACTTTCCTTCCAAGGAGTAAGTGTCTTTTAATTTTGTGGCTGTTGTCACCATCTACAGTGATTTTGGAGCTCAAAAAAATAGTCAGTCACTGTTTCTACTGTTTCCTATTCTATTTGCCACTGGAACACAAAAGTAGGAAGTCAAGAAACACCTGGGGTAACAGGCAAACTTGGCCTTAGAATATGAAATGAAACAAGGCAAAGGCTAATGGAGTTTTGCCAAGAGAACGCACTGGTCATAGCAAACACCCTCTTCCAACAACACAAGAAATGACTCTACACATGGACATCACCAGATGGTCAACACTGAAATCAGAATGATTATATTCTTTACAGCCAAAGATGGAGAAGCTCTATATAGTCAGCAAAAACAAGACCAGGAACAGACTGGGGCTCAGATCATGAACTCCTTATTGCCAAATTCAGACTGAAATTGAAGAAAGCAAGGAAAACACTACACCACTGAGGTATGGCCTAAATCAAATTCCCTATGATTATACAGTAAAAAGTGAGAAATAGATTTAAGGGACTATATCTGATAGAGTGCCTGATGAACTATGGACAGAGATTCATGACATTGTACAGGAGACAGGGATTAAGACCATCCCCATGGAAAAGAAATGCAAAAAAGCAAAATGGCTGTCTGAGGAGGCCTTACAAATAGCTGTGAAAAGAACAGAAGCCAAAAACAAAGGAGAAAAGGAAAGATATAA
Source organism: Bubalus bubalis (assembly GCF_019923935.1). Taxonomy (NCBI): domain Eukaryota; kingdom Metazoa; phylum Chordata; class Mammalia; order Artiodactyla; family Bovidae; genus Bubalus; species Bubalus bubalis. Next base: position 5,686,827 of record NC_059172.1, read on the forward strand.
GCATCTGAATGCAGACTTCCAAAGAATAGCAAGAAGAGATAAGAAAGCCTTCCTCAGTGATCAATGCAAAGAAATAGAGGAAAACAACAGAATGGGAAAGACTAGAGATCTCTTCAAGAAAATTAGAGATACCAAGGGAACATTTCATGTAAACATAGGCTTAATAAAGGACAGAAATGGTATGGACCTAACAGAAGCAGAATATTTTTTTTAATTTTATTTTATTTTTAAACTTTACATAATTGTATTAGTTTTGCCAAATATCAAAATGAATCCATCACAGGTAGAAGCAGAAGATATTAAGAAGAGGTGGCAGGAATACACAGAAGAACTGTACAAAAGAGATCTTCATGACCCAGATAATCACGATGGTGTGACCATTCACTTAGAGCCAGACATTCTGAAATGTGAAGTCAAGTGGGCCTTAGAAAGCATCACTACAACAAAGCTAGTGGAGGTGATGGAATTCCAGTTGAGCTATTTCAAGTCCTGAAAGATGATGCTGTTAAAGTGCTGCACTCAATATGCCAGCAAATTTGGAAAACTCAGCAGTGGCCACGGGACTGGAAAAGGTCAGTTTTCATTCCAATCCCAAAGTTGGGCAATGCCAAAGAATGCTCAAACTACCGCACAATTGCACTCATCTCACATGCTAGTAAAGTAATGCTCAAAATTCTCCAAGCCAGGCTTCAGCAATACATGAACCATGAAATTCAAGATGTTTAAGCTGGTTTTAGGAAAGGCAGAGGAACTAGAGATCAAATTGCCAACATCTGCTGGATCATGGAAAAAGCAGGAATTTCAGAAAAACATCTATTTCTGCTTTATTGACTATGCCAAAGCCTTTGACTCTGTGGATCCCAATAAACTTTGGAAAATTCTGAAAGAGATGGGAATACCAGACCACCTGACCTGCCTCTTAAGAAACCTATATGCAGGTCAGGAAACAACAGTTAGAACTGGACATGGAACAACAGACTGGTTCCAAATAGGAAAAGGAGTATGTCAAGGCTGCATATTGTCACCCTGCTTATTTAACTTCTATGCAGAGTACATCATGAGAAACGCTGGGCTGGAAGAAGCACAAGCTGGAATCAAGATTGCCGGGAGAAATATCAATAACCTCAGATATGCAGATGACACCACCCTTATGGCAGAAAGTGAAGAGGAGCTGAAAAGCCTCTTGATGAAAGTGAAAGTGGAAAGTGAAAAAGTTGGCTTACAGCTCAACAGTCAGAAAACGAAGATCATGGCATCTGGTCCCATCACTTCATGGGAAATAGATAGGGAAACAGTGGAAACAGTGTCAGACTTTATTTATTTCTGGGCTCCAAAATCACTGCAGATGGTGATTGCAGCCATGAAATTAAAAGACGCTTACTCCTTGGAAGGAAAGTTATGACCAACCCAGATAGCATATTGAAAAGCAGAGACATTACATTGCCAACCAAGGTCCATCTAGTCAAGGCTATGGTTTTTCCAGTGGTTATGTATGGATGTGAAAGTTGGACTGTGAAGAAAGCTGAGAGCTGAAGAACAGATGCTTTTTAACTGTGGTATTGGAGAAGACTCTTGAGAGTCCCTTGGACTGCAAGGAGATTCAGTCAGTCCATTCTAAAGGAGATCAGTCCCATGTGTTCATTGGAAGGACTGATGCTAAAGCTGGAACTGCAATGCTTTGGCCACCTCATGTGAAGAGTTGACTCTTTGGGAAAGACTCGGATGCTGGGAGGGATTGGGGTCAGGAGGAGAAGGGGACGACAGAGGATGAGATGGTTGGATGGCATCACTGACTCGATGGATGAGTTTGAGTGAACTCCAGGAGTTGGTGATGGACAGGGAGGCCTGGCTTGCTGCGATGCATGGGATTGCAGAGTTGGACACGACTGAGAGACTGAACTGAACTCGACTGAACTGATGGGACCAGATGCCATGATCCTATTTTCCTGAATGTTGAGCCTTAAGCCAACTTTTTCACTCTCCTCTATCACTTTATCAAGAGGCTCTTTAGTTCTTCTTCACTTTCTGCCATTACAGTGATGTCATCTGCATATCTGAGGTCATTGATATTTCTCCTGACAATCTTAGTTCCAGCTTCATCCAGCCCAGCGTTTATCATGATGTACTCTGCACCTAAGTTAAATAAGCAGACTGACAATATACAACCTTTATGTACTCCTTTTCCTATGTGGAACCAGTCTGTTGTTCTATGTCCAGTTCTAACTGTTTCTTTCTGACCTGCATACAGATTTCTCAAAAGGCAGGTCAGGTGGTCTGGTATTTGAATTTCTTGAAGAATTTCCCACAGTTTTTTGTGATCCACACAGTAAAAGGCTTTGGCATAGGCAATAAAGCAGAAGTAAATATTTTTCTGGATCTCTCTTGCTTTTTCGATGATCCTGGGGATGTTGGCAATTTAATCTCTAGTTTCTGTCTTTACTATACCTGTGGCGGATTCATTTTGATATATGGCAAAACCAATACAATATTGTAAAGTTAAAAAATAAAATTAAATTAAAAAAATAAAAATAAAATCAACACCTTCCTGCACAAAAAATAAATAAATAAATAAAACCAGCTTGAACATCTGGAAGTACACAGTTCCAGTACTGTTGAACTTTCTAGCTGCAGCACTGGAATGGCGGCTGCACGGCATGAAGCAGCCATGAGGACATATCCCACATCCAAGGTCAGAGAAACTCCAGAAAGATTGTAGGACGTGCAAATTCATGTTTAGAATCAAACTCCATTCCCTCCAGAGATGCTCAGAGGGCTCAAACAAACCCTGTGTTCACCAGGACCCAGAGACCCCACAGAGACTGAGACAGAACTGTGTTTAAGCATCTCCTGTGGAGGTAAGGGTCAGCAGTGGACTGCCGCAGGGACAGGGGCTCTGGGTGCAGCAGATTAAGGTATGGCATAAGCCCTCTTGGAGGAGGTCACCAGTAACTCTATCAGAGAGCTGCCAGAACTTACACAGGACTGGGAAAAAGACTCGTGGTGGGCACAAACAGAATGTTGTCCACCAAGACCCAGGAGAAAGGAGCAGTGACCCCACAAGAGACTGACCCAGACGTGCCTGTGAGTGTCCAGGAGTCTCCAGCAGAGGCATGGGTCAGTGGTGGCCAGCTGCAGGATTAGGGGCACTGAGTGTAGCAGTGTCTGCATGGGATCTTTTGAAGGAGGTCACCATTATCTTCATTACCTGCAACACAGTTTGGCCCCAGGTAAAGAGCAGGGAGGGAACACACCTCTACACATTAACAGAAAATTAGATTAAAGATTTACTGAGCATGGCCCCACCCATCAGAACAAGACTCAGTTTCCCCCTCAGTCACTCTTTGCCATCAGGAAGCTTCCATAAACCTCTTATCCTTCTCCATCAGAGGGCAGACAGGCTGAAAACCACAATCACAGAAAACTAACCAATCCAATCACATGGACCACAGCCTTGTCTAACTCAATGAAACTATGACCTATGCCCTGTAGGGCCACCCAAGACAAACAGGTCATGGTGGAGAGTTCTAACAAAATGTGGTCCACTGGAGAAGGGAATGGCAAACCACTTCAGTATTCTTGCCTTGAGAACCCCATGAACAGTATGAAAAGGCAAAAAGATAGGACACTGAAAGATGAACACCCCAAGTCAGTAGGTGCCAAATATGCTACTGGAGATCAGTGGAGAAATAACTCAAGAAAGAATGAAGGGATGGAGCCAAAGCAAAAACAATATCCAGTTGTGGATGTGACGGGTGATGGAAGCAAAGCCTGATGCTGTAAAGAGCAATATTGCATAGGAATCTGGAATGTTAGGTCCATAATCAAGGCAAATTGGAAGTGGTCAAACAGGAGATGGCAAGAGTGAACGTCGACATTTTAGTAATGAGTGAAGTGAAATAGACTGGAATGGGTGAATTTAACTCAGATGATCATTATATCTACTACTGTGGGCAAGAATCCATTAGAAGAAATGGAGTAGCCATCATAGTCAACAAAAGAGTCCAAAATGCAGTACCTGGATGCAATCTCAAAAATGACAGAATGATCTCTGTTCATTTCTAAGGCAAACCATTCAATATCAAGGTAATCCAAGTCTATGCCCCAACCAGTAATGCTGAAGAAGCTGAATTTGAATGGTTCAATGAAGACCTACAAAAGCTTTTATAACTAACACCCAAAAAAGATGTCCTTTTTATTATAGGGGACAGGAATGAAAAAGTAGGAAGTCTAGAAACACCTGGAGTAACAGGCAAATTTGGCCTTGGAGTACAGAATGAAGAAGGGCAAAGGCTCATAGAGTTTTTCCAAGAGAACACACTGCTTATTGCAAACACCCTCTTCCAACAACACAAGAGAAGACTCTACACATGGACATCACCAGATGGCCAACACTGAAATCAGATTGATTATATTCTTTGCAGCCAAAGATGGAGAAGATCTATACAGTCAGCACAAAGAAGACCTGGATCTGACTGTGGCTCAGATCATGAGCTCCTTATTGCCAAATTCAGACTTAAATTGAAGAAAGTAGAGAATACCACTAAGCCATTCAGGTATGACCTAAATCAAATTCCTTTCCTGTTCCTAATGTTACACAAATTATATCGTAGATATTATCTTTTTTCTTCTTCCAATTGTTAAATTTACCTCTTCTCTCTATTGCCAAGTTTTCTACTTTGGCTCATTATCTTCCGACCGAAATCCTGTAACACTGCTTAGCTCATTGCTAAAATTTTATGCCCCTCTTCAATTTTCTACTCCCTTCCCACATATATTTTCTACCCCCTTCCAACCTATAATTTCTACCCCTTTCCAATCATATAATTCATTATCTTTGTAACTACAATCTTTTTTAATATATAAATGTAAAGCTGACCTTGTTACTCACCTACCCAAAAACCTATCAGTGTTTTACAATTTACTTAGAAAAAAAATCCAAATATTTATTGTGACCTGCATTATCTGATCTTACTAATACTCACTATTATTCAGTGACTCTGGCCTTAAAGGAAACACTAGCCTCTATTAAGTTCCCATGACACAAACAAACAAAAACAAAAAAGATTTTCTATCTCAGGACAGCATCTTTAGGAAATATGCTATTCTTATAATCGTGAATGTATCTCTTAAAGATGCTTGGAATCCTGGGATATTCTTCCTGTGATTTATTCAGTACTTGATTACTTCTCATTCTTTACGGTTTAGTTGAAATTTCACCCACAGAAAGGAATTCTCTTAACAACATCTAAGAAGTAATTCTTCCAGGTTATCTTGATAAATCTTTTTTGTTTAATTTACATATGGTACTTAAAACAATCTACAGTTATCTTGTTTATGTTTTTTATTCTAGCCCTGTGTTTCTTTCTCATTACTGGAATAGTAGGTCCAGAGGCACACAGGACTTCAGACTGGGACTGAATTATACCACTGGCTTTCCTGGCTTTATACATTATAGGCAGGAGATTGTGGAATTTCTCAGCCTCCATAAATAGGGAACTAAACTCCTCAAGATAAACGTCCTTTATATATATAAAGGCTTCCCTCATAGCTCAGTTGGTAAAGAATCTGCCTGCAATGCAGGAGACCCAGGTTTGATTCCTGGATCAGGAAGATCCCCTGGAGATGGAAATGGCAACCACTCCAGTATTCTTGCCTGGAGAATCCCATGGGCAAAGGAGCCTGGCAAGCTAAAGTCCATGGGGTCACAAGAGTCGGACATGACGTAGTGACTAAACCAACCAACCAACCAACCAGGTCCAGAGGTAAGGGGCAAATAAAGTAACTGAAACTTTAATATTTCTTGGCACAAGTAGGAAACAAATAAGATTATATTGTTGTTGTCCAGCTCTTTGTGACCCCATGAACTGCAGCATGCCAGGCTTCCCCCTCCTTCACTATCTCCCAGAATTTGCTTAAAATCATGTCCACTGAGTCAGTGATGCCATCCAACCATCTCATCCTCTGTCACTCCCTCCTCCCCCTTCCCTCAATCTTTCCCAGAGTCAGGTTCTTTACCAATGAGTCCTCTCTTTGCATCAGATGGCCAAAGTATTGGAGCTTCTGCATCAGCCCTTTCAACGAATATTCAGAGTTGATTTCTTTTAAGATCGACTGGTTTGATCTCATTGCTGTCCAAGGGACTCTTACAAGTTTCTCCAGCACCGCAGTTTGAAAGCGTCAATTCTTGGACACTCAGCCTTCTAGTATGATTCAAAGTGTTAAAAGAAAGAATGATTTGGAGTCAGAAATGACTAATATCAAATACTCAAAAATGTTTGGTGTTATTATAAAACTGCTTCATTTTTTATTTCATTGCAGAAATTTTTTTAATCTTCTTTAGGAGAAGAGATATCAAATCTCTTCTTTAGAAGAAGAGATATCAATAACTTTTACTGGTCAGGCAATTATGATACATATCTCTTAAAAATCACTTTACTGACTTTTGTTTGACATAAAAGAGCTGTATGTGGTTAATGCATACAATTTGATGAATTTGAAGATAAGTATATATTAGTGATACAGTTACCAAAAATCTATGCTGTAAACATATCCACCATTCCCAAAAGTATCATCTTACCCATTTTATTATTATGATTATTTTATACATATACATAATTAAATTTTTGTTAAAGGGTAGATCTTATGTTAAATGATGAAATAGTGTTGATTCTTTGGATCTAAATTTTACCTTTTCGTATAAGAGACTGTGATAGAATATTTAAGGCCACAGACCATTACTGAGATCAATTAAAAGTGAGACGGGACTATAATTGGCTTATTTAGTAACAGGAAGCTATCTTTCAAGCAGATATTTCTAGGAAAATATTATATCCTAATTCCATGCTGATTCTTTGGTAACTATATACAATGTAATTTTCAGAGAAGCCTTATGAAAATAAAATGCTTAGCATCATTACAGCAATAAAAATTATCAAAAGTGTAAAAATGACAGAATTTGCAATTTCAGTCTACATTGAATAAATGTTAGTACAAGGATGGAATAAAGAAAAGAGGGCAGAATGGTGATTGGATCAGTGGTACAGTGGTGAAGAATCCACCTGCCAATGCTGGAAATGTTGGTTTCATCCATGGATCAGGAAGATCCTTTGGAGGAGGAAATAGCAACCCACTCTAGTGTTCTTGCCTGGAAAATCACAGCGACAGAGGAGCCTGACAATCTACAGTCCATGGGGTCACACACACACACAAAAAGAGTTGGACATGATTTAGCAACTAAATAATATTTTAAAATGACTAGATCATGCATTATTCAGAAGAAGAAAATATTTTCAAATTAGAGATCACAAGGAACATTGAATTATTTGGACAAATACTATTACTCAAGAGTTTCTCACACTCAGTGCAGAAGATATCAATATGATGCCATAATATGAATCATGGCTTTAAATATTTTCAAGCTAATAAGATATCCATAACTTAATAAAATTCAATGGATTGGATCTTTGAAATATTCATAATGTTGGATCATCTATTTAATTTGCCACACTTGAATATTCTCTTTAATAGATGATTTCAAATTTGATTTAATAGACCAAGAAACATGAGTTCAATAAATTCTTTGAGGAAATCTCATCCAAGGGATGCTTTTGCCATCTATTGACAGTCCTAGAAGATAATTCCTTAATTTCTAACCAAGTCTCTTCTTCTTCTTCCATATAGATGACTTTCTAAACTTATACATGGCTATTGGAAATTTCACCCGAGTCACTGAGTTTATTCTCATAGGAGTCTCAGAACGTCCAGACCTCCAGATCCCACTCTTCTTTGTCTTCCTGGTCATCTGTGGACTGACCATGACAGGGAACCTAAGCATCATCACCCTCACCAGTGTGGACTCTCGATCTCAGACCCCCATGTATTTCTTCCTCAGGCACTTGGCTGTCATCAGTCTTGGCAATTCAACTGTCATTGCCCCTAAAATGCTAATCAACTTCTTAGTAAAGAAACACACCACATCCTTCTATGAATGTGCTATTCAGCTAGGTGGGTTCTTGGTTTTCATTGTAGCTGAAATTTTCATTTTAGCTGTGATGGCCTATGACCGCTATGTGGCCATTTGTAACCCCCTGCTCTACATGGCGGTGGTGTCTCGACAGGCTTGCTTTCTGCTAGCTTCCCTCACACACCTCTATAGCTTTTCCACAGCTGTTGTAGTTTCATTTTGTGTATTTTCTGTGTCTTATTGCTCTTCCAATGTAATCAATCATTTTTACTGTGATACCATCCCTCTGTTAGCATTGTCTTGCTCTTGATGTTTTCCGTAACTGTAGTTGTAGCATCTTATTTCAACATCATTGTGTCCATTCTAAGGATACGTTCATCAGAAGGAAGGAAAAAAGCTTTCTCCACATGCACGTCACATATGACAGCAGTGTCGGTCTTCTATGGAACTCTGCTTTTCATGTATTTGCAGCCTCGAAATAACCATTCACTGGATACTGATAAATTGGCCTCCGTGTTTTATACACTGGTGATTCCCATGCTGAACCCCATGATTTACAGCCTGAGGAACAAGGAAGTGAAGGCTGCCTTGAGGAAATTTCTGACCAATTATTAATGTAGTGTTAGAACTCTATAGGTCACTAAAGAGATGGTTAAGATAGGCTACCACTGTGTGGAATATAATCTGAACAGCATTAGAAGCTAAAGGAATGGATGATTTTCCGATTTTGCAATTTCTGTTTTGACAATAGATCCTAGTCCACATTTTTCAAACAGAAATCTTAAATACAAGCCCATTTTTCTAATCTAATAAGTGAAAAATCTGAGACAACAGCCACAGAAATTTTGGGGATAAACAGCTAGTGAAAGTCAGATCCATGTTATTTGTACAAAATCTGTGCAATTCACTGGTCTTGAGGCACGTAGGTGTGGAGATTTCAGTATCCCAGGGAAAGTTGTGTGTATGTGCGTGCATGTGCCCAGTCATGTCTGACACTTTGAGACCCCATGGACTGTAACCCGCCAGGCTCCTCTGTCCATTGAATTTTCCAGGCAAGAATATTCAAATGGGTTGCCATTTCTTCCTCCAGGAGATCTTCCTGATCCAGGGATAAAACCCACGTCTCCTGAAGTCTCATGCAGGTATATTCTTTACCACTGAACTACCTGGGAATCCCAGACAAGGCTAAAAATATAAAGACATATTTATGTAACCACTCATGAGACAGAGTTCGTAGTCTGACACAACCTTGTTAATTTTTTTAAAATAAAAAAAGCAAGAAACAAATAAAATAAACTCTTTTAAGATTATAACAATATTTAGAAATCTTCACAATAGAAAGTCCCCATGTCCAGCATAGACTCCAAGTCCCCTGAACATCAGTGGTTTCAAGAAAATTAACATAATCCTTGAAGTGACAACAGAGAGTGATTCTGGGTTCTCCTGCTCTCTTCTCAGGCTTCAGTGTCAGTCTGTGTATCTTAGGTTGGGAATTTTTCAGCTTTATGTCCTCTCCTACCCACTTCATCTTCTTCCTCCCAATCTGTTTTGTACACATGAAACTGTTTGGTTGGAGAGACTGTTCTGTCTTCTTCAGTGGTAGCAAAACTCTTCTTTGTAAAACTGCAAGATCGTGGGTCAAAGTGTTAAAGAGAAAAATCAAAAAAATAAAACTTCTCAAATAAAATTTGAAAAAGTAATTTTATCTATCACACTTATAAAAATTATAAAAATCAATGAAAATAAAAATTTCAATTAAAATGAACAAAATTTAGACATTTAAGATGGAGATATATGAATGAACAACAGGTATATAGAAAAGTGTTCAGTATTATTAATCATCAAGTAAGTAAAAGTCAAACTCACAATATTATTTTTTATCCCAGTTTCAATTTATAAATCTTTTTTTTTTTTTGAATTTTGACTTCAAATATTGGCAAGTATGTGGGGAAAGTATGAATTCTCATACATGGTTTTAGGTAATGAAAATGCAACAGTTAGCTTAGAAATCTGCAGTTTGTTATAAAGTTAAATATATAGTTATCTATGTTCCAGTAACTTCCCTCATAGATCTTTTGCTAGGGAAATTAATACCTCTATGCACATGCATGCTAAGTCACTTTAGTTGCACCCAACTCTTTGAGACACTGTGGACTCCTCTGTCCATGGAATTCACTAGGCAAGAATACTGGAGCGGGTTGCATGCCCTCTTCCAGAGGGTCTTTCCAACCCAGGGGTGGAAACTGCATCTCATCTCATGTCTCCTTCATTGGCAGGCAGGTTCTTTACCCCCCGGGAAGCCCCACATATCTTCACATATACAGTTATATAGGAGTGTTAACACTAGACTTATTACAACAAGCCAAAATTCAATACCCATCAATAAAAGGATGGTTAAAGATGGGATATATGCATGTAGTCAATTATTATGTATCTGTATAAATGCAGCACAGATAATTTCAATATCACTATGCTGAGTGAAAGACTGCTTATTTGAGACTGTTTATTGTGTGATTCCACTTATATGAAATTCAGAAACAGGGAAAATAAGCTTATAGCAACAATAAGTAGAAGTTGGGGGATGTTGTTCATCATTATAATGGGAGTAGCCTAGGGTGTAGGGAAATTTTGGGGGCATTTAAAATATCAGGGACCATTTTTGATGTTGATAATGTTCTATATCTTGATTAGGTATTAGGAGCAAATGGCACATTTATTAAAACATACCCACTTTTACATTTTAAATCCATCTTTAACTATATAGAATTCCCCTCAATTCTACATGAGGAATTAATAGAGGAAGAGAGCATGAGTAAATGCTATGAGAGGGAATATATTATCTTCTGTTATATTTTAATGTCTATGAAGTTGTGCTGAACATTATGCAAGAAGGATGAGATAGCTCAGAAAACACTACCATTTAGACTATTATTATTGTATCACATTTCACTGCAGGAATTATGTGTTTGTCGTATTAAAGGCCAATGTATGTATATCACTCAAAGATGAGGTTTTAATTTCAAATATTCTAGCCACCAATTACATGTTTTTGATCAAATGAAATAGTTTGTCTTAGCTCGGAGTTATCTGAATGTGGGGATAATAATATCTATATCATTTAGGTCAAATGCTATATTTTTAACCCAGGGCCTACTACTTATTTTACTGGAAAAATTTAAAAAAAAAAAAACAAAAACAAACAAAAAAAAACTCTATGCAGTGATGATGATTCATTTACAGTTTTATCATGACTTTTTGAACTGTTCCAGTTTAGCTGAAATAGAACTCATACAGTAATGCTTTTATTGTTATTTAAATCACTGACTCTGTAAGTACTTTATGACATGTAGGTCTCTGTGGAACTCTACAGATCATTTACGCTGCTTTCTTCCTTTCCTTAAATTATTCCTTATAATTTTTCCACTAGAGAATATGCAAAATATCCTGGAGCATTAGCAGGCACCACAGGCAATTTCTTTTCTAAATCTCTCAGATGATTTAAATTCCATACTACTTCCTCAGGGACATTACAAAGAAAGAGGAAAAGCATATATTCTTTCTACCCAAAGAAATATCAGGAGAACAGAAGAGCAGAAAATCCAGTTCTTCATAAAGGTGAGCACATAAAAAATATTGATTTTGATAACAACTCTTGTGTTGGTAATTTCCCTTGATTCTTAGATTCTGACTAAGGACACTATCATGGTCACTGACTGCTTATTCTTTACACCACAAACATTTCATTATTTCCTTTGCTAACTGGTTTCCCTGGAATAGGATGGTAGGCATTTTAAAGGCATTAATCATATGACTTGACTACATGTCATTTATCCTTCTATTTGTGAAAGTCAAAAGTGGTATTTGGATATTGCAAGTGAAGAAGTTAAAGGTACCTGAAAATAATCATCACCAATGTAATCTAAGAGAATCCATTTATGTTAGGATTTCCAGATAAAATACAGGCTGCTCAGTGGCATTTAAATTTCAGATCAATAACAAATACTTTTTAGTATTTAATATAATATTTGTTTTTGTAAATATGCCCAATACAATATTTGAAAAATAATAATTTACATATTATTAATGAAATATTGTATATACCTAAAATAATTTTATTTATTTTAAAATTATCTCTGAAGTGAAGTGAAGTGAAAGTTGCTCAGTCGTGTCCAACTCTTTGTGACCCCATGGATTGAATTCTCCAGGCCAGAATATTGTGGGTATAACAGAATGAGTAGCTGTTCCCATCTCCAGGGGATCTTCCCAACCCAGGGATTGAACCCAGGTCTCCCACATTGCAGGGGAATTCTCTACCAGCTGATCCACCAGGGAAGCCCCCAGATAATTTTAATATATAGATAGGCATATTCTTCAGTATGAAAATAACTCCCATGCATAAACTTGGATAATTTTTACTTGTTTGTTTTTCTTGCTGGTTTCTTAACACTTGTTTGTTTGTGTTTCAAAAAAGATTTTACAAACTTAGTGAGTAGACTGGTAAAAAAGTATAATGATTTATTAAGAGCTATAAGAAAGTCATGAACCCCACATAACTCCTAACTGCTATCACCAGGACTGAAGATTGAAAAGTCAGTCTTCCCACTGCATACTTTTTGTATTCTGTCTACTCTAAATATTAGTCCTCATGGAAGGATATAAAATGTTGCACTAGGATATTAAAAAAAATGACCAGAAATACCTTTTCCCAAAGAAGAAGAATTGGCAGTGTATCCCTATCTATTTAAGATACTGAAGCAGTTCTATTGGATAAATAACCAGAAGTTGTAAGTTGAATCACATGGGGAATTAATTGCTAATCAACAAATATAGTTTCATTTACATAAGATTGAATAAGATATAGAGATCCACTGTACAATATAGTAACTTAAATTAACAATACTGTATAACTGACCCATAAATCATTTAATGGGGCAGATCACATGCTATATATCCTTAAAGCAGAAAATTAAAATCAAAATTAAAAAAAGAATGGGCAAGGTAAAAGAATCTGGAATTTCAGAAAGAGATAATTACTGACATCGATCATGGAGATACCCTCAGTAAGCATTTGAGTAATCCTAGCACAGCTGAAGACTTCAGGGTCGTAGGACTGATACCAGAAATCTGAATTATTTTGCTTAATCCAATGTGTCTCTCTTTGTCTAATGAAACCCATGAGAGCAGACCAGGCAACACCTGGTCCTTATCTGTGTGTGAGGGAGGAGCCTGAAAGCAGAGTGGGACTCGGTAGAGAAACAGCCATCTCCTTCTCCAGGGGATCTTCCAGGGATCGAACCTGGGTCTCCTGCATTGCAGGCAGACTCTTTACCACCTGGGCCACCACGGAAGCCCAGAGACAGCAGAAAATACTATGTAGGAAAGAGGAATAGATCTGGCTCAGCAACCTTCAGGATCTCCTTTCTTTCTCAACCCCACTCCTTGGACTGGACTAGATTCCTGGTTTGATAAATCAGAACCTCTGCAGCATAAGAGAGAATAACAGTAAGAATAAAAGATTTATATTCTAGGTTGTGTGCTCTTAGTGCAACTGGTCCTTTTGAATATCATCAGGGAAACAGAAAGACTGAGATGAAAATTTAGAGTTCAAAAAGCCTGGTCCGATGTGATATGAATAGAAAAAATGATATGTATCTGATTGTGGAATGCATTGAAAACAAGTCTAAAGCTTTTTTCAATTATTCTAAAAATATCTCAGATTACATGCTACCCAAAAGTTTTAATGACTGCTATCTGCCTATCAGCTAATATGAATCATGACATGGAGACCAGAAGGATACAATAGTCCATGACAGTGTTAATGCAAGCTTGACCTCAGGAGGTAGGTGAAGGGATGCTTACGATGGCAAATATCATGAAAATTGGCAAAAAAAAAAAAAAATACAATGTGGAACTCTGACACAGAAAATTAGAGGATGGATACAATGTTTGTGCTTTACAGTGGCTGCTTTTTCACATTTATTTTTTTTCCATTTAGGAAAGCTATATAAGCTGGAGCACACTAGAGTTCAGCAGAAGTAGAGGAGCTGATGTAATTTGGAAACATGATTTCAGGAAAACCCACCCCAAGAATTGCCCTTGTCATTTAATGACAATCAGTGAAAATAATTACTTGGAAGTTTGTAACCACATTTTCTTTTCTTCCCCAAATAGATTAATTTCAAAACTGTTACATGGCTAATGGAAATTTCACCCGAGTCACTGAGTTTATTCTCATAGGAGTCTCAGAACGTCCAGACCTCCAGATCCCACTCTTCTTTGTCTTCCTGGTCATCTATGGACTGACCATAACAGGGAATCTAAGCATCATCACCCTCACCAGTGTGGACTCTGAGCTTCAGACCCCCATGTATTTCTTCCTCAGGCACTTGGCCATCAACAATCTTGGCAATTCAACTGTCATTGCCCCTAAAATGCTGATCAACTTCTTAGTAAAGAAACACACCACCTCCTTCTATGAATGTGCCATTCAGCTAGGCGGGTTCTTGGTTTTCATTGTAGCTGAAATTTTCATTTTAGCTGTGATGGCCTATGACCGCTATGTGGCCATTTGTAACCCCCTGCTCTACATGGTGGTGGTGTCTCGACAGGTTTGCTTTCTGCTAGTTTCCCTCACATACCTCTATAGCTTTTCCACATCGATTGTGACTTCCTTTTCTGTATTTTCAATGGCTTATTGCTCTTTCAATGTAATCAATCATTTTTACTGTGATATTGTCCCTCTCTTAGCATTGTCCTGCTCTGATACTTCCTTTCCAGAAACAGTAGTCTTCATATCTGCATCTACAAACTTGATGTTTTCCATAACTGTAGTTGTAGCACCTTATTTCAACATCATTGTGTCCATTCTAAGGATACGCTCATCGGAAGGAAGGAAAAGAGCCTTCTCCACATGCGCTTCACATATGACAGCAGTGTCCGTCTTCTATGGAACTCTGCTTTTCATGTATTTGCAGCCTCGAAATAACCATTCATTAGAAACTGATAAAATGGCTTCAGTGTTTTATACACTGGTGATTCCCATGCTGAACCCCTTGATCTACAGCCTGAGGAACAAGGACGTGAAGGCTGCCTTGAAGAGATTTCTGACAAATCCGTGCTGTTGATGTCTTTTTGAACTCTATAGGTCAATGAAGAGATGGTTAAGATAGGCTGCCATTGGGTGGAGGAGATTCTTCCAGCATTAAAAGCCAAACGAATAGGTTATTTTCCCATTTTGCAATTTCTATTTTGAGGAAAGGTCCTAGTTTGCACCATTCAAATAGAAATCTTGAATACAACCCAGGTTTTCTGATCTAAAGAATAAAAATGTTTGAGTCAATAGTCACAGAATTTGGGGGCTGAATTGAAGAAAAAAAAAGAGCCAATGAAAGTCAAATCCTTATTCTTTGTATGAATTTTCCAGTTCACTTATCCTGATGCATGAGGCTGTGGGGGACAATTCCAGTACCCCCAGACTAAATGCTAAAATATGAACTAGTATTTATGAAATCATCCATGAGGCAGAGTCTGTAGTTTAACACAAACCTAGTTAATTTTAAAAAAGAAAAAATAAAATCAACTCACTTAAGAAGATGACAATATTCAGATATCTTCAGAGCAGAGTGTCACCATGTCCAAAATAGACTCCAGATTTCCTAACACACCAGTATATTCAATGCAACAAAATTAGAGTAATGTTTGAAGTGATAGGGCTTCCTTGGTGGCTCAGATGGTAAAGAATATATGGCAAAACCAATACAATATTGTAAAGTTAAAAAATAAAATAAATTAAAAAAATAAAAAGTGAAAGAAAAAATCTGCCTGCAATGTGAGACATCCGAGTTTGATCCCTGGGTTGGGAAGATCCCCTGAAGGAGGACAGAGCAATCCACTCCAGTATTCTTGGGGCTTCCCTGGTGTCTCAGAGGGTAAAGTGTCTGCCTGCAATGCAGAAGACCCGGGTTCGATCTCTGGGTCAGGAAGATCCCCTGGAGAAGGAAATGGCAACCCACTCCAGTCCTCTTGCCTGAAGAATCCCATGGAGGGATGAGCCTGGTAGGCTACAGTCCATAGGATCGCAAAGAGTTGGACAAACTGAGTGACTTCACTTTCTTTTCTTTCTTTCTTTTGAAGTGCTGACAGAGAGAGATTCCTAGTTTTCCTGCTTCCTTTCCTGTCTTCAGAATGTTTCTCTACGTGCCTTGGCTTGCAGTTTTATCAGTTTTATGGCCTCTCCTACCCACTTCATCTCCTGTATCCAAAACTGCTTTGTTTGGAACTTTTTGGTGGGAGAGGGTTTTCTGCCCTTCCTACTGGCCACACAACTCTGAATTGTATCACTGTAGCAACTTGAGACAGAACTAAATAGAAACATCAGAAGCAAGAGAGTCTAGGGAAAAAAACAAATCTGAAAAAGTAGTTTTATCTAGCAAACTTTTAGTATTCAAAAAATCAATAAAAAGAAGAAAACAATTAAAATGGGCAAATTTTAGAACTATAAGAGGTGGGTATATGAATAACCAAGTACATAGAAAAATGTCCACTTTCACTAGCCACCAAGTAAATGAAAATTCAACTCAGAATGAGATTATTTTATTCCAATTCCATTTATAAGTTATTTTTAAAATGTCTACATCAAATATTGCCAAGGAGATGGGGCAAATAGAATTCTCATACATGGCTTTGGTAATGTAAAATGTTACCATAAGTTCAGAAAGTTAGCAGGTTCTTATAGAGTTAAGAATGCAGATGTTTATGTTACAGTAATGGCATCTGGTCCCATCACTTCATGGGAAATAGATGGGGAACAGTGGAAACAGTGTCAGACTTTATTTTGGGGGGCTCCAAAATCACTGCAGATGGTGACTGCACCCATGAAATTAAAAGATGTTTACTCCTTGGAAGGAAAGTTATGACCAACCTAGATAGCATATCGAAAAGCAGAGACATTACTTTGCCAGCAAAGGTCCGTCTAGTCAAGGCTATGGTTTTTCTCATGTATGGATGTGAGAGTTGGACTGCGAAGAAAGCTGAGCTCTGAAGAATTGATGCTTTTGAACTGTGGTGTTGGAGAAGGCTCTTGAGAGTCCCTTGGACTGCAAGGAGATCCAACCAGTCCATTCTGAAGGAGATCAGCCCTGGGATTTTTTTGGAAGGAATGATGCTAAAGCTGAAACTCCAGTACTTTGGCCACCTCATGCGAAGAGTTGACTCATTGGAAAAGACTTGATGCTGGGAGGGATTGGGGGCAGGAGGAGAAGGGGACGACAGAGGATGAGATGGCTGGATGGCATCACTGACTCGACGGACGTGAGTCTGAGTGAAGTCCGGGAGTTGGTGATGGACAGGGAGGCCTGGAGTGCTGCGATTCACGGGATCGCAAAGAGTCGGACACGACTGAGTGACTGAATTGAACTGAATTACCTCTTAGATCTATAACTAGTAAAAATAATACATATATACACACATATGCTTTTATAAGGGTGTTTATACAAGAAATTTTATAATAAACCAAAACTCAAATATCTATTGGTAAGAGAAGAAGTAAGATGGGATATATGTATGCAGAGGACTATATGTATCCATATAAACTCAGCACAGCTGAATTTCAAAACAATTAAGCTGCATGCAAGATACAGACTAAGAATATTTATTGTGTGGTTTCACTTATATGAAATTCAGGAACAGGGAAAATGAGATTAGGGATAGAAACCAGAGCAGCATTTGGAAGTTAAGGTCTGAGGGAAATTGCCTTTATGATGGGAATAGCCAAGAAGTGGGGGTTATAAAGTATCATGGAAATGTCTGTGGTATTGAAATGTTATCTTGATTCAGGTATTGGGAACAAATGGCACATTTTCCAAAACTTACCCATTTGTACAATTTAACACCATCTTTTACTGTATGCAAATTTTACTTAATTCTAAAGCAAAAGGAATTCATAGAAGAAGAGAACATAGGTTAAATGTTATGAGAGGGAATGTATTTCCTTATATTAGATTTTATCTTCTATGAGACTATGTGAACATCATGCAAAAGTGGTAGATCTCAGCTCAGGAAACACTACGATTTAGACAACTATTATTGCAACACATTGCACTACAATAATTGTTATGTGTTTGTCATATGAAAAGAAAATGCATGTATATCACTCATTTAAAGACAAGGCTTTAATTTCAAATCTTGTAGTCATCAATTACACATCTTTGGTCAAATCACATAGTTTATCTGAGATTAGTGTCCTCTGAATCTGGGAATAGTAATATACACCTCATTTAGGTTAAATGGTATATTTTTAATGCATAGCCTATGACATATTTTTACTGGAATAATAAACTTAAATAAATTATATGCAATGGTGGTGATTAATTTGCAATTTTATCATGACTATTGAAACTGTTCCAATTTTGCTGCAATAAAACACGTTAGTCTTTTCTATTGTTGTTCTGATCATTGACTCTGTGTCAGTGATTGAGTACTTTTGTCATGTGGGTCTCTGTAGAACTGTAAAGATCATTATGCTGATTTCTTCCTTCTTTAAATTATTCCTTACAATTGTTCACTAGAGACTAGGCCAGATATCCCTGAGGATAGGTAGGCACGCAAGCAATCGTTTTTAAATCTCTCTTTAGATTTAAGAGAAATCATTTGAATAGCTCACATGCTATTAATGCTTTCTCAGGAAACATCACAAAGAGATACAAAAAGCATAAATTCTCCCTACTCAAAGAAAAGTCAGAGAAATTTGAGAGGAGAAAATCCAATTCTTCATTAACGTGAGTAGACAGAAGTTGTTGATTTTGATTATCACCTTGACATTGGTAATTTCCCTTGTTTCTTAGATTCTGACTATGAACACTTTTATAGACACTGACAGATATTCTTTAACCACAAAAACGCCATTATTATTATTTTTTGTTGTTGTTAAATTGTTTCCCTGGAATACTGTGGTAGTGTCAGGGCATTACCTATGAATTGACTAGAAGTCATATATCTATTTTATTTATGAAAGCTGAAAGTCAGATGTGGATATTTTAAGTGCAGAGGGAGTAAGATATATCTGAAAAAATCATGAGCAATCTAATCTACTAAAATCCAGTATGATTAGAATTTCCAGATAAAATATAAGATATTCAGTTGCATTTAAATTTCAGATCAATGACAAATACTTCTTAGTACTTGTCTCATATAATATTTGAATTTTCTATAAATATGTCCAATGCAATATTTGAAAAATACTTTAAGATATGTATTACCCATGAAACATTTTATAAACTGAAAATAATCTTAATACAAGGATATGCATATTCTTCTATATGAGAATCAATTCCCACACATGAACTTGGATAATTTTTAGTTGATTGTTTCCCCTAATGGTTGCTTACTTTTTTTTCTTTCAGGAATGACTTTACTAACTGATTGAGTAAACTAGTAAATGAATAGAATACTTTTTTAAGAGTTAAGGAGAAAGCCATGAACCTCAAGTAGTTCCTAACTCTTATCACCAGGTCTGAAGATTGAAATATCAGTTATATCTTTACCCATTTTTTATATCCTGTGTGCTCTAATGATTAGCCCTAAATAGAAGCATATAAATGTTGCATCAGAATGGTCAAAAATGACCAAAGATATTCTTTGCAAAATAAGAAGAATGGGCAGAGTATCACTATCACTTTAAGATTCTTATAGCAATTCTTTTTGATAAGTATCCAGAAGTTGTAAGTTGGACCATATGAGGAATTGCTAATCAACAGATATCAAATTTCAGTAATGGAAGATGAATAAGTTCTAGAGAGGAGCAGCATTGTGCCTATAATTAAGAATGCTAGTGTATTCAACCTTAAATCTTTTACTGGAACATATCTCATGTTATATATTCTTAAGGAGAAAATTTAAAAAAAAAATGAATGGGTAAGGTAAAATTATCTGGAAATTTAGAAGAAAATAATAAAAGACACTGAAAATGAAGATACCCTCAATAAACGCTAGACTAATCCTTAGCAGAACTGAAGACTTCAAACTGGTAAGATTGGTAGCAGATGTCTGAATTCCTTTGCCTAATTTGATGTGTCTCACATTCTACAAGAAAACCCATGATAGCAGACCAGGCAATACTTGGTTCTTCTCTGTGAAAGAGGAAAGGGCCTGAAAGCCGAGTGGGACACAATAAAGAAACAGCAGACAGTGTCATCTAGGAAAAAGCAAGAGAACTGGCTCCACAAAGCCCAGCGTCGCCTTCCATCCTTAAACTCATTTTTGCATCAGACTAGTTTCTTGATTTCAGAGAAGGCAGTGGCACCCCACTCCAGTACTCTTGCCTGGAAAATCCCATGGACGGCAGAGCCTGGTAGGCTGGAGTCCGTGGGGTCGCAAAGAGTCGGACACGACTGAGCGACTTCACTTTCAAATTTCACTTTCATACATTGGAGAAGGAAATGGAAACCCACTCCAGTGTTCTTGCCTGGAGAATCCCAGGGACAGGGGAGCCTGGTGGGTCACACAGAGTCAGACACGAGTGAAGCGACTTAGCAGCAGCAGCAGCAGTTTCTTGATTTAACAAGACAGAAACTCTGTAGTATCTTAATAAGGAAATAAAACCTATGAAGAAATGTTTATTTTCTAGGTTGCTCTTAGTTCAACTGGTATTTTTGAATATCAGCAAGGACACAGAGGGCAAGAGAAAAAAATGTAGGGCTGAGTGTATGCTGAGTAAGGTGATGTGAGTAGAAAGGCGATACAGACCCTGAATGTCAAATGCGTTGAATATGAGGCTAAAGCTTATTCTTCAATTATTCTAAAAATAATCTCAGATTACAAATTTGACTACTCAAAAAGTAAAGACTGTTATTTGTCTATCAGCCAAACTGAGAGAATCATGACATGGAGATCAAAATAATATAGTCGTCAATGACAGCATTAATTAAAGCTTGACCTAAGGAAGTAGGAGTGCGTAGAATGGCAAAGTATTATTGACACTGGCAAATAATAAAATGTGGAACTTTGAAAGAGAAATTTAGAGGGTGAGAGAGTCATTTCCTAGGCAGGTTGATAGGAAATCTAGGGGTCCCCAAGGAGAGAGGGGGTCTCCAAATGGAGGAAATAGCCTGCAAGTGTCAGACATTTTTATCTCTCTTAAGCGGCAGGAGGAAACAAACTAGCAATATTTTTTTTCCTTCTCTATACAAATTTAAAGAGAGGTTTCTCTTAAAATACTGTGTTGCCATAATGACACCTGGTTTCGCCTGAAGTTAGCTATTCTTGAGCCTAGAGATAACCAATGCCTTTTTCTTATGAAAATGTTTGTCTTAAGCTATGCTAATGTACTATGCCTTTACCCCAAACTCTGTCTCCAAGTCGATTCCGCCTCTTGGCCCAAAACCTACTTGACAAACTAGTATGTTATACTCAGATATTGTTCCCCTAATCTATGTAAATGAAACTATTTGTATGGTGGTCTGCCCTTCTTTAAGATTCAGTTAATCATTTTATGGCCCAGGATAAACCATTTGGTGCCATTCTGAATTTTAAGACATTCCTTTCTTTCATTAACAGACTGCTAGTGACTATATAACATCCAGTTGAAGACTAGCAGGGGGGTACTCTTTCTGCCCCCTTCTGATGCCTATGTCAGAAGCTTTCTCTATCTCCTTTATACTTTAATAAAACTTTATTACTCAAAAGCTCTGAGCGATCAAGCCTCGTCTCTGGCCCCGGATTGAATTCTTCTCCTCCGGGGGCCAAGAATCCCGGTGTATTCGCATGATTCAACAACAACCTTTCAAGGGTGGGTACAATATTTGTGATTTAAAGTGGTTCCTTTAAAATTTTTATTTTTGCCATTTAAAAAGTGTACATAGCCAGCAACACACTAAATTTCAGAAGAAATAGAGGAGCTGGTATAATTTGGAAGCATGATTCCAGGAAGTCTCACCCTAGGCATTGCCTGTGTCATCTAATGGCAATCCTAGGAAATACAATTTTTAAAAACTGTAACCATTTCTCCTTCCTTGCTCAAACAGATGACTCTCCAAACTCTACCATGGCTCATGAAAATTTCACCCAAGTCATTGAATTTATTCTCACAGGAGTCTCAGAACGCCCAGACCTCCAGATCCCACTCTTCTTTGTCTTCCTGGTCATCTATGGACTGACTGTGACAGGGAACCTAAGCATCATCACCCTCACCAGTGTGGACTCTCGGCTTCAGACCCCCATGTATTTCTTCCTCAGGCACTTGGCTATCATCAACCTTGGCAATTCAACTGTCATTGCCCCTAAAATGCTAATCAACTTCTTAGTAAAGAAACACACCACCTCCTTCTATGAATGTGCCACCCAACTAGGCATGTTCTTGGTTTTCATTGTAGCTGAAATTTTCATTTTAGCTGTGATGGCCTATGACCGCTATGTGGCCATTTGTAACCCTCTGCTCTACATGGCGGTTGTATCTCGGCGGATCTGCTTTCTGCTAGTTTCCCTCACATACCTCTACAGCTTTTCCACAGCTATTGTGGCTTCATCTTCTGTATTTTCTATGTCTTATTGCTCTTCCAATGTAATCAATCATTTTTACTGTGATATCGTCCCTCTGATAGCATTGTCTTGCTCTGATACTTCCTTTCCAGAAACAGTAGTATTTGTATCTGCATCTACAAATTTGGTGTTTTCCATAATTACTGTTGTAGCATCTTATTTGAACATTGTTCTGTCCATTCTAAGGATACATTCATCAGAAGGAAGAAAAAGAGCCTTCTCCACATGCGCTTCCCATATGACAGCTGTGTCAGTCTTCTATGGAACTCTGCTTTTCATGTATTTGCAGCCTCAAACTAACCACTCTATGGGTGCTGATAAAATGGCTTCTGTGTTTTATACACTAGTGATACCCATGCTGAATCCTATGATCTACAGCCTGAGGAACAAGGACGTGAAGGCTGCCTTAAAGAGATTTCTGATAAGTTTATGCTGTTCTTTTAAGCTGATGTAATTTTTAACTCTAAGGTAAATGAGGAGATTTTAAGAAAGGCGCATTGTGTGGAGGAGATTCTAAACAGCATTAGAAGCTAACGGAATGGGTGTTTTTCCCATTTTATTTATTTTGAGGCAAGGCTCTAGTCTGCATCATACAAATAGAAATCTTAAAAATAACCTAGTGTTTTTTTTTTTTTTTTTCTGATCTAAAGAACAAAAAGTCAGAATTTAGACAATAGTCTCAGAATTTTGGCAATGAATTGCAGAAAGGAAACAGTGTATGAAAACGAGATCCCCATTCTTTGTTAAAGCTCTCCAGGTCACTTATCCTGAGCCAAGTTTATTTATCCTACTGAGCCATGTAGGTTACTGGAAGATTTCAGTTGTCCCAGGCCAAACAAACAAACAAACAAAAAAGCAAAGAAAAAAAAAAAAAAAGAACTAATATTTATGAAATCACCCATGAGGCAGAGTTTGTAGTTTGCCACAAACCTTGTTAATTTCCTTCTGTAATTAAAAAAGATCAAATAAATCAACCTTCTTAAGAAGAAGATAATAATATTCACATGTCTTCACAGCACAATATAACCATGTTCAAGACAGATTTTAAGTTCCTGACAAACCAGTATAGTCAATAGAAGAAAATTAGAGTAATCCTTAAAGTGACAGCAGAGAGTGGCTCTCAGTTCTCCTGCTCTCTTCTCAGCCTTCAGATCTTCAGAGCATTAGTCTGTACCTTCATTTGAGACTTTGTCAACTTCATGGCCTCTTCTACCCACTTCATCTCCTGCATTCCAATCTGCTTTGTACTTGTGGAATTTTTCTTGTGGGAGATAACTTTTTGCTCTCCCTAATGATAGCAAAAATCTCTTTGGTAATACAATAAGATATAGGGACATAGAACAAAACAGAAATATCAAAATATAAAACATCAGGGAGAAAATATGCAAAAATTGTTTTATCTAGCACATATAAAAATTCAAAAAAATCAAATAAAATTTAAATTTCAATGGGCTAAATTTAGAAAACGTAAGATGTAGACTAGAACACAGACTGGGTCCAAATAGGGAAAGGGGTACATCAAGGCTGAATACTGTCACCCTGCTTATTTAACTTATATGCAGAGCACATCATGAGAATCTCTGGGCTGGATGAAGCACAAGCTGGAATCAAGACTGCTGGGAGAAATATCAATAACCTCAAATATGCAGATGACAACACCCTTATGGCAGAAAGTGAAGAAGAACTAAAAAGCCTCTTGATGAAAGTGAAAGAGGAGAGTGAAAGGGTTGACTTAAAGCTCAACATCCAGAAAACGAAGATAATGGCATCTGGTCCCATCACTTCAAGGCAAATAGATGGGAAAGAATGGAAACAGAGACAGACTTTATTTTGGGGGCCTCCAAAATCACTGCAGATGGTGACTGCAGCTATGAAATTAAAATATGCTTGCTCCTTGGATTGAAACCAGGTCTCCCACATTGCAGGTAGATTCTTTACTGTCTGAGCAACCAAGGAATAGAATTATTTTATCCCAAT
Source organism: Bubalus bubalis (assembly GCF_019923935.1). Classification (NCBI taxonomy): domain Eukaryota; kingdom Metazoa; phylum Chordata; class Mammalia; order Artiodactyla; family Bovidae; genus Bubalus; species Bubalus bubalis. The sequence goes on from NC_059172.1 coordinate 5,711,299, forward strand.
GTCCATTTATATTTATGTGTGTGTATTAATTTTTACATTAAATATTGGTAAGAATATGGTGAAAATGAAATTCTCATGCATGGCTTTTGCTAATGTAAAATGCTACAGTAAGCTTGGTAATCTTGCAGTTTCTTGTAAAGTTAAATATACAGTGACCTATGTCCTAGTTCAATACCACAGTATTTTTTTTTTTTTTTTTTGCTAATGTAAAATGCTACAGTAATTTTGGTAATCTTGCAGTTTCTTGTAAAGCTAAATATACAGTGACCTGTGATCTAGTTCAATGTCATAGTATCACCTATGTCCATTCAATATCACAGTAATCCAAGTCTATGCCCCAACCAGCACCGCTGAAGAAGTTGAAGTTGAATGGTTCTATGAAGACCTACAAGACCTTTTAGAACTAACACCCCAAAAAGATGTCCTTTGCATTATAGGGGACTGGAATGCAAAAGTAGGAAGTCAAGAAACACCTGGAGTAACAGGCAAATTTGGCCTTGGAATATGGAATGAAGCAGGGCAAAGACTAATAGAGTTTTGCAAAGAAAATGCACTGGTCATAACAAACACCTTCTTCCAACAACACAAGAGAAGACTCTATATATGGACATCACCAGATGGTCAACATCAAAATCAGATTGATTATATTCTTTGCAGCCAAAGATGGAGAAGCTCTATGCAGTCAGCAAAAACAAGACCAGGAGCTGACTGTGGCTCAGACCATGAACTCCTTATAGCGAAATTCAGACTTAAATTGAAGAAAGTAGGGGAAACCACTAGACCATTCAGGTATGACCTAAATAGTTTCCCTTATGATTATACAGTGGAAGTGAGAAATAGATTTAAGGGCCTAGATCTGATAGATAGAGTGCCTGTTGAGCTATGGACTGAGGTTCGTGACATTGTACAGGAGACAGGGATTAAGACCATCCCCATGGAAAAGAAATGCAAAAAAGCAAAATGGCTGTTTGGGGGGCCTTACAAATAGCTGTGAAAAGAAGAGAAGTGAAAAGCAAAGAGAAAGGGAAAGATATAAACATTTGAATGGAGAGTTCCAAAGAACAGCAAGAAGAGATAAGAAAGCCTTCTTCAGCTATCAATGCAAAGAAAGAGAGGAAAACAACAGAATGGGAAAGATGAGAGATCTCTTCAATAAAATCAGAGATACCAAAGGAATATTTCATGCAAAGATGAGCTCAATAAAGGACAGAAATGGTTGGACCTAACAGAAGCAGAAGATATTAAGAAGAGATGGCAAGAATGCACAGAAGAACTGTACAAAAAAGATCTTCATGACCCAGATAATTACGATGGTGTGATAACTGACCTAGAGCCAGACATCCTGGAATGTGAAGTCAAGTGGGCCTTAGAAAGCATCACTACCAACAAAGCTAGTGGAGGTGATGGAATTCCAGTTGAGCTATTTCAAATCCTGAAAGATGATGCTGTGAAAGTGCTGCACTCAATATGCCAGCAAATTTGGAAAACTCAGCAGTGGCCACAGGACTGGAAAAGGTCAGATTTCATTCCAATCCCAAAGAAAGGCAATGCCAATGAATGCTCAAACTACTGCACAATTGCACTCATCTCACATGCTAGTAAAGTAATGCTCAAAATTCTCCAAGCCAGGCTTCAGCAATATGTGAACCGTGAACTTCCAGATGTTCAAGCTGGTTTTAGAAAAGGCAGAGGAACCAGAGATCAAATTGCCAACATCCACTGGAACATCGAAAAAGGCAATAGAGTTCCAGAAAAACATCTATTTCTGCTTTATTGACTATGCCAAAGCCTTTGACTGTGTGGATCACAATAAACTGTGGAAAATTCTTCAAGAGATGGGAATACCAGACCACCTTGTCTGCCTCTTGAGAAATTTGTATGCAGGTCAGGAAGCAACAGTTAGAATTGGACATGGAACAACAGACTGGTTCCAAACAGGAAAAGGAGCTCGTCAAGGCTGTATATTGTCACCCTGTTTATTTAACTTATATGCAGAGTACATCATGAGAAACGCTGGACTGGAAGAAACACAAGCTGGAATCAAGATTGCTGGGAGAAATATCAATAACCTCAGATATGCAGATGACACCAACCCTTATGGCAGAAAGTGAAGAGGAACTAAAAATCCTCTTGATGAAAGTGAAAGTGGAAAGTGAAAAAGTTGGCTTAAAGCTCAACATTCAGAAAACGAAGATCATGGCATCCGGTCTCATCACTTCATAGGAAATAGATGGGGAAACAGTGGAAACAATGTCAGACTTTATTTTTCTGGGCTCCAAAATCACTGCAGATGGTGACTGCAGCCATGAAATTAAAAGACGCTTACTCCTTGGAAGGAAAGTTATGACCAACCTAGATAGCATATTCAAAAGCAGAGACATTACTTTGCCAACAAGGTTCGTCTAGTCAAGGCTATGGTTTTTCTGTGGTCATGTTTGGATGTGAGAGTTGGACTGTGAAGACGGCTGAGTGCCGAAAAATTGATGCTTTTGAACTGTGGTGTTGGAGAAGACTCTTGAGAGTTCCTTGGACTGCAAGGAGATCCAACCAGTCCATTCTGAAGGAGATCAGCCCTGGAATTTCTTTGGAAGGAATGATTGTAAAGCTGAAACTCCAGTACTTTGGCCACCTCATGCAAAGTGTTGACTCATTGGAAAAGACTCTGATGCTGGCAGTGATTGGGGGCAAGAGGAGAAGGGGACAACAGAGGATGAGATGGCTGGATGGCATCACTGAATCGATGGACATGAGTTTGAGTGAACTCCGGGAGTTGGTGATGGACAGGGAGGCCTGGCATGCTGCGATTCATGGGGTCGCAAAGAGTCAGACGTGACTGAGCAACTGATCTGATTTGATCTGATCTGATGTCCTAGTTATTCTAAGATCCCTAACTAGGAGAAAATAACACACTTTCACATGCTAGTAAAGTGTGAAATACACTTTTATAGGACTCTTTATGCTAGGCTTTTTAATAGCACAGCACAAACCCAATATCCATAAATATTTGAAGAGTTGTGGCAGTCACATGCAGTGGGATGTCATATAGTTATAAAATCACACATGGGTAAATTTCAAAATCACTATGCTGAGTGAAAGATACCAGACTGAGAATATTGTGTGGTTCCATTTACATGAATTTCAAAAGCAGGATAATAAGTTTAGGGATAGAAAGCAAAGTAGTAGTTGCTAGATTTGTGAGAATGTTGGTGAAGTTAAATGAGGGAAAATTCCATTGTTACCGGAAAGGTGAAGGGTGGAGGGGTTATACAGCATTGGAGAGGTTTCTGTTGTGCTGATAACATTCTATATCTTGATTTAGGTATTATGAACAAATGACACATTTTCCAAAACTTACCCATCTATGCAATTTAGATCCATCTTTAGCTGTTTATGATTTTTCCTCAATTCTAATACATAAGGATGAGGATATAGGTAAAATGTTATGAGAGAGCATGTCCTGTCTTATGTTAAATTTTACCTTCCATGAGGTTGTACTGAGCATTATCCAAGTGTGTTGGTGTCTCAGCTTAGGAAGCACTATAGTTTAAACACACACTGCATTTCAATAATTGTTATGGGTTTGTCATATTAAAGGTCAGGGTATGTATACCACTCACTTAAAGATGAAGCTTTAATTTCATCATGGCTTTGGTCAGATTACATAATTTATCTGAACTTGGTTTTCCTCTGTTTATTGTTATAGTCCATATTTATATCATATAGGTTAAATGATATATTTTCACCCCAGTGCCAACTACATATTTTTTTACTGGAACTATAAATTCAAAAAATTCTATGCAATGATGACGATGATTCATTTACAATTATATCATGACTTTTGGAACTGTTTCAATTTTGCTGAGTTAAAGCCCATACAGTAGCATTTTCATTGTTACTATAATCATTGAGTCTGTGCAAATGAATGAGCACATAAAACAGGCTGTAGGTTTCAATGGAACTGTGCAGATCATTTATGCTGTTTTCTTCCTTTCCTTAAATTGCCCCATACACTTTTTCACTAGGGAATATGCAGAATATCTTGGATAATTAGCAGAAACTACAGGCAATTTTTTAATCTCTCAGATGATTTAAACAAAAATGTCTGAATAAATACCATACTACTTCCTCAAGGAACATCAGGAAGAGAGAAGAAAAGCGTGAATTCTCTTTACTCAGAGAAAAGTCAGAAACTTGAGAGCAGAAAACTATAATTATTCTTTAAATGTGAGTAGATAAACATTGCTGTTGATTTTGATGATCACCTAATGTTGGTAATTCACCTTGATTCTTAGATTCTGACTAAAGACACTTTTATGGTCACTGACAGATCATTCTTTATGCCACAGGAATTTCATTTTTTCCTTTTTTAACTGGTTTCCCTGGAATAGTATGGTATTTAAGGCATTAAAATCCCATGAATTGACAACATGTTCTGTATCTATTTGACTTGTGAAAGTTGAAAGCTGCATTTGGATATTGCAAGTGCAGAAAGAATGTACAGATCATCACCAATCTAATTATTAGAATCCAGTAAGGTTAGAATTTGCAGATAAAATACAGGATATTCAGCTGCATTTAAATTTCAGATCAATAACAAATATTTTTAGTATCTGCCTCATGCAACATTTAGCTTTTTTGTTAATGTAACCAATTTAATATTTTAAAAAGAATATTTTAAAATATTGTGTCACCCATTAAATATTTTATAAATTGAAAATAATTTAATTTAAGATATGCATATTCTTATATATAAGATCAACTCCCATGCATAAACTTGGAGATTTTTTATTCATTTGTTTTCTCTCAGTTCAGTTCAGTTCAGTCACTCAGTCGTGTCTGACTCTTGTTTTCTCTACCAGTTGATAACTTGCTAACTATGTAGTTCATTTTTTTCTTTTTCTTTTTTTTTAAAGAAAAGACTTTACAAATTGAGCAAGTAGACTGGTAAATATAGGATGATTTTTTAAGAGTTTTGGAGAAAGTCTTTAAGCCCAAATAATTCCTAACTGCCATCAGCAAATCTGAAGAGTCAAAGCGTAGTTATCCCTTTGCACACATTTTGTATCTTGTCTGCGTTAATGAACACATGCATGCTCAGTTGTGTCCGACTCTTTGGGACCCCGTGAATTGTAGCCCCCTGTAGGATTTTCCAGGCCAGAATACTGGAGTGGGTTGTTATTTCTTCATCCAGGGTATCTTTCTGACCCTATAGGAGTAGAAACTGCATCTATAACCAGACATATCCTTTCCTTAAAAAAAAAAAAAAAAAAAAAAAAACACCAACTTGGCAGTCTAGTCGCTCAGTCATGTTGCTTTGTCGATGATCCAGCAGATGTTGGCGATTTGATCTCTGGTTCTTCTGCCTTTTCTAAAACCAGCTTGAACATCAGGAAGTTCACGGTTCACATATTGCTGAAGCCTGGCTTGGAGAATTTTAAGCATCACTTTTACTAGCGTGTGAGATGAGTGCAATTGTATGGTAGTTTGACCATTCTTTGGCATTGCCTTTCTTTGAGATTGGAAAGAAAACTGACCTTTTCAAGTCCTGTGGTCACTGCTGAGTTTTCCAAATTTGCTAGCATATTGAGTGTAGCACTTTCATAGCATCATTGTTTAGGATTTGAAATAGCTCAACTGGAATTCCATCACCTCCACTAGCTTTGTTCATGGTGATGCTTCCTAAGGAACACTTGACTTCACATTCCAGGATGTCTGGCTCTAGGTGAATGATCACACCATCGTGATTATCTGGGTCTTGAAGATTTTTTTGTATAGTTCTTCTGTGTATTCTTGCCATCTCTTTTTAATATCTAGTTTCTGTTAGGTCCCTACCATTTCTGTCCTTTATTGAGCCCATATTTGCATTAAATGCTCCCTTGGAATCTCTAGCGTTTTGAAGAGATCTCTAGTCTTTCCCATTCTGTTGTTTTCCTCTATTTCTTTGCATTGATCACTGAGGAAGGCTTTCTTATATCTCTTTGCTATTCTTTGGAACTCTGCATTCAAATCGGTATATCTCTCCTTTTCTCCTTTGCTTTTCGCTTCCCTTCTTTTCACAGCTATTTGTAAGGCCTCCGCAGACAGCCATTTTGCTTTTTTGCATTTATTTTTCTCAGGGATGGTCTTGATTCCTGCTTCCTGTACAATGTCACGAACCTCAGTCCATAGTTCATCAGGCACTGTCTATCAGATCTAGTCCTTTAAAGCTATTTTTCACTTCCACTGTATAGTCATAAAGGATTTGATATAAGTCATATCTGAATGGTCTAGTGGTTTTCTCCACTTTCTTCAATTTCAGTCTGAATTTGGCATTAAGGAGTTTTCATGATCTGAGCTACAGTCAGCTCCTGGTCTTGTTTTTGCTGACTGTATAGAGCTTCTCCATCTTTGGCTGCAAAGAATATAATCAATCTGATTTCAATGTTGGCCATCTGGTGATGTCCATGTGTAGAGTCTTCTTTTGTGTTGTTGGGAGATGGTGTTTGCTATGACCAGTGTGTTCTCTTGGCAAAAATTAGCCTTGCCCTGCTTCATTCCATATTCCAAGGCCAAATTTGCCTGTTATACCAGGTGTTTCTTGACTTCCTACTTTTGCATCCCAGTCCCCTTTAATGAAAAGTACATCTTTTTTGGGTGTTAGTTCTAGAAGGTCTTGTAGATCTTCATAGAACTGTTCAACTTCAGCTTCTTCAGTGTTACTGTTCAGGGCATAGACTTGGATCACCATGATATTGAATGGTTTGCCTTGGAAATGCAGAGATATCATTCTGTCGTTTTTGAGATTGTACCCAAGTACTGCATTTCAGACTCTTTTGTTGACTATGATGGCTACTCCATTTCTTTAAGGGATTCCTACCCACAGTAGTAGATATAATGGTCATCTGAGTTAAATTCACCCATTCCAGTCCATTTTAGTTCGCTGATTCCTAGAATGTAAATGTTCACTCTTGCCATCTCCTGTTTGACCACTTCCAGTTTGCCTTGATTCTTGGACCTACCATTCCAGGTTCCTATGCAATATTGCTCTTTACAGCATCAAACCTTGCTTCTATCACCAGTCCCATCCACAACTGGCTGGTGTTTTTGCTTTGGCTCCATCCCTTCATTCTTTCCAGAGTTATTTCTCCACTGATCTCCAGTAGCATATTGGGCACCTACCGACCTGGGGAGTTCATCTTTAAGTGTTCTATCTTTTTGCCTTTTCATACTGTTCATGGGGTTCTCAAGGCAAGAATAGTGAAGTGGTTTGCCATTCCCTTCTCCAGTGGACCACATTCTGTCAGACCTCTCCACCATGACCTGCCTGTCTTGTATGGAAATTATTTTCTTTTTTTTCTTTTTTTAAAATTTTATTTTTTAACTTTACAATATTGTATTGTTTTTGCCATATATCAAAATGAATCTGCCAGGGTATGAAGTCATAAGTTGGACTATACAGGGAGTTTCTAATCAACAGGTATAGAAGTTTCAGTTAAGGTGAATAAAATATAGAGATCTACTCTATAGCATTTAACTGTAATTTACCATACTGTACTGTTCACTCATAAATTATTTAATGGGGTAGATCTCATATTATGTATTTTATCACATTAAATCAAAATTTAAAATGTAGACAAAGTCCAAGGAATTTCCCAAGCAAAAATACTAGAGCGGGTTGCCATTTCCTACTCCAGGGGATCTCCCCAATCCAGAGATCAAACTCAAGTCTCCCACATTGGTAGGCAGATTCTTTACCACTGTGTCACCTGGGAAGCCCAAATCAACTATACGTCAATAATTCCCCGCCATCCCCACCCCCGGGAGAAAAAAATAAAAAACAGGCATGAGAGATACAGAATCAACATCCTGTAGTGCAGTATTACAGGACAAAAGAAAAACTAGAATCTCAAAAGAGAGGATTGTCCTAAGTGGAAAAGGATGCAGGTAGATTGAGAAACCTATTTTGAAGTTATTCTGCAATTAAAAAAAAAAAAAAAACTTGAAGCAGATGAAAAAATCTTGAAATAGATGAAAAAATATCGTATGATCATTAGGGCTCATGTCCTAAATATCCACAAGTCTAACTTACATAGTAGCTTGCCTAAATAAATATTTAAATGTCTCATAAACACTTAAGGTTTAATAAGTTCATAATATAGTGTTCATCACTCCATCTTAAATCATAACCCCAAATATTTGAAAAACCATATCTGATACAGTCACCAAAAAAAAAAAAATCACAAAAGTATTTTTTGTTCCTAATCTCAGTGTCATTCCCTCATCTCTTTCTCATAGAGCCCACACCATGAATTATGTTGCTGATGTTTTCTTGTTTCTGCTCTCAACTGTTAATGTACCATCTTCTTCTATTTCCATTTCTCTACTTTGGCTCATTATCTTCCACCAGCAATCCTATAAGCAACTGCTTACTCACTTTTAAATTTTCACTCATGATTTCTACCTCCTTTCAATTATGTAATTATTATCTTCATAGCAGCAAGAGTTATCTTTTTAAAGTTTAAAACTGGCCATGTTCCCTGTCTACCTTCAAACTTATCAATGCTTTAGAATTCACTTAAAATAAAATCCAAATATTTACTGTGACATATATCATATGATTCTACTGTCCCCATTTCCTCATTGTTATTTAGTCACACTGGCTCCATTAAGTTTTGCTATAAAAACAGACAGGAAAAAGAATAGTTATTTTCTACCCCAAAACAGCATCTTCAAGAAATCGGAATCCTGGAATGTTCTTCTGGTGATTCATTCTAAAGTTGGTTCTGCCTCACTGTTAAGTTTTAGTTCAAATGTCATGTCTCAAAAAGGTCTTCTCTTAACATCTTGTGTGAAATAATTCTCCCAGGTTATCCTAATGTGCATTTTGTTACTTGTTCTTATTAAAATTAATATACTCTACAATTATCTTGTGCTTATATTTTGTTACCAGCCCTTTTTCTCTTCCCTATTATTGGAATAGAATGTGCATGAGGTAAGGGACAAGTCATTCAACTGAAGCTTGGCTATTTCCTGACAAAAGTAGAAAATCAACAAATACCTGGTAATTAAGTAAGAAAATGATTCAAGGGACCAAAGAGAATGTTTGGTGTCAGAAACAAACTAGTATAAAATATTCAACAATATTAGAAGTAATTTTGGTCTTAATCTCTGATTTTTTTTCATTGTCACACTCTTTTTTTTTTTTTTTTTCCTTACTGTAGAATTTTTGTTTTAATTTTGTTTAGAAGAGAAATGTCAACAGTTCTGGTCTTTGAAAAGTCACATATTTATGATATATAGATTTAAAAAACACTTTATTGAATTCTGATTGACATGCAAAAACTCTACATGCTTAATGTATGCAACTTGATGAGATTGGAGATATGTGTGTATTAGTGAAATCATCACCACAATCTATGCCATAAGCAGATTCACCCTCTACAAAAGTTTCTTCCTGCTCACTTTACTAATTATTATTAATATAGTGCATATATATATATATGTTAATTGTGCTAAAGGGTAAATCTTATGTTAATTGATCATGTAGCTTTGACCCTCTACAACTTCTCTCCAAGTCCTCGGATTAGAGACTATGAACAGACTTCTCTGTGTCAGGTACCCCAACTAGATATCAATTGTTATTGAGAAAAAGCTCAACTTAGTGAGGTCAAATATCACCTTTCAAATATCTCTAGCAAAATATTCAGTTGTATTATAATCTCATGTAGATCCTTTAGCAAATATATGTAATGAAATTACCATAGAAGTTCTATAAAAGGATGTTTAATATTATTGCATTGATGAAAAACTATCAAAAATCTGATAAAATATCAGTAAAGTGATGAACTAAAATTGAGGTCAGAAGTATTTCATAATTCAAAAAATAACATTATAAAATTGTATAAATAAAAAATAATGGTTAAAAATAAAAGCACATTGAAATAATATGAGGAATTGTATCAACTTGTGGGCAAGAAGGAAAAGAGCTATGGAAGGAAGGAAAACACTTTCAAACAGAAAAACTTTTTTTAAGCTGAAAAGAGAATAGTTGATGTAAAAAATGTATCTGAGAACATGCCTCCATATATTTTTTTTCTGGTAATAAAGTGAAAAATGAACAAAGAGGTTAACAGAAATAGATGGTCAAAGTTGCAAGTTCAACATACACCGAATAGAAGCTATAGAAATACAATATAAACGAAAAGGGGTAGAGCATTGGCTAAATTATCTATTCTTAAGAAAAAGCAAGAAATTTCAGACTAAGAAATTAAGAATAGATGCCAAATTATTTGTGTGCTTAGTCACTCAATCATGTCCGACTCTGTGACCCCCCTCAGGACTGTTGCCCACCAGGGTCTTCTGTCCATGGAATTTTCCAGTAAAGACTGTTGGAACAGGTTGCCATTTCTTATTCCCAGGGATCTTCCCAACCCAATGATAGAACCTCTGTCTCTAGCATATCCTGCATTGGCAGGCAGATTTTTCACCATTAAGCCACTTGGGAAATCTTGAATTTTTAGCGAACTTGCAGTTCCTCATGTCTTCCTCACACTCTGTGCAAGAGGCATCAGATTGGAATCTCCATTCTATTTTTTAAGCTACTAAAACAGTCATAATTTAATAAGATTATGAGAAAATAAATTTTCAAAATATACATTACACTGGATCATCTGTTTAAAATTGCCATACCTGTTACATCTCTTCAGTAAATGATTGCAAAGTTGGTTTACTAGACCTAGAACTTTGAGTTTATTAACTGAGACCAATAGGAAATCTCATCAAAGAATTGCTTTTGACATCTAATAACAGTCCTGGAAAATAATTCCATAAAGTTTCTGACTACTTCTTTTTTTCTTTAAACAGATGACTTTCCAAACTGTTATATGGCTCATGGAAATTTCACTCAGGTCACTGAGTTTATTCTCACAGGAGTCTCAGAACGTCCGGACCTCCAGATCCCACTCTTCTTTGTCTTCCTGATCATCTATGGACTGACCATGACAGGAAACCTAAGCATCATCACCCTCACCAGTGTGGACTCTCACCTTCAGACCCCCATGTATTTCTTCCTCCAGCACTTGGCTATCATCAATCTTGGCAATTCAACTGTCATTGCCCCTAAAATGCTGATCAATTTCTTAGTAAAGAAACACTCCACCTCCTACTATGAATGTGCCACCCAACTGGGAGGGTTCTTGGTTTTCATTGTAGCTGAGGTGCTCCTGTTAGCTGTGATGGCCTATGACTGCTATGTGGCCATTTGTAACCCTCTGCTCTACATGGCAGTTGTATCTCGGCGGATCTGTCTTCTGCTGGTTTCTCTCACATACCTCTATAGCTTTTCCACAGCTATTGTGACCTCATCTTCTGTATTCTCTGTGACTTATTGCTCTTGCAATATCATCAATCATTTTTATTGTGATATCGCCCCTCTGCTAGCATTGTCCTGCTTTGATACTTCCTTTCTGGAAACATTTGTGTTTATATCTGCAGCTACAAATCTGGTGTTTTCCATAATTATAGTTATTGTATCTTATTTCAACATTGTTTTGTCCATTCTCAAAATACGTTCATCAGAAGGAAGGAAAAAAGCCTTTTCCACCTGTGCATCGCATATGATGGCAGTATCTGTCTTCTACAGCACAATGATATTCATGTATGCGCAGCCTCAAACTAACCATTCTATGGATACTGATAAAGTGGCCTCCGTGTTTTATACTCTGGTGATTCCCATGCTGAACCCCATGATCTACAGCCTGAGGAACAAGGACGTGGAGACTGCCCTAAAGAGATTTCTGACAAATTCACACTGTTCTTTTAAGCTGATGTAATTTTAGAAATCTGTAAATAAATAGAGTTAAGACAAACTGCCATTGTGTCAGAAAATGCAATGGTTAGATGACTGATTAATAGGTATGCATACTACTCTGGGAATTAAAAGGTGCTAGAATTTGGGATGCACTGATTTAAAAAATAATCTGGGGAGAGGGTGGGAAGATTTGGGAGAATGACATTGAAACATGTATAATATCATGTATGAAATGAGTTGCCAGTCCAGGTTCGATGCACGATACTGGATGCTTGGGGCTGGTGCACTGGGATGACCCAGAGGGATGGTATGGGGAGGGAGGAGGGAGGAGGGTTTAGGATGGGGAACACATGTATACCTGTGGCGGATTCCTTTTGCTATTTGGCAAAAGTAATACAATTTTGTAAAGTTTAAAAATAAAATAAAATTTAAAAAAAACAATAAAAAATAATCTGAAGCTCTTGGATGTATGAATTTAATACATAAACAAAGCAGTATTCACTGATTTTCTCAAGGATTATGCAAATATCTACACTGAAATAAATATTTCCAGGAGTCAGGAGAGAATGAATTTGAAAGTTTTAAATAAGTCAAAACAGAAGAAGGAAAATAATAGCTAAGAGAAATAAGTGGATTTTTCTCATTCTTTGGCTTTTTTTTTTTTACTTTCTGTGCACGTAGCAGATCACTGCATCTGGAATTGCAGATGGTCTAAATCCTTTTCATCACTAAGTAGCAAAATTAAACTGACAAATTTATTTAAAACAATCCCTAACTCTTTCTTAGTATGGTTTTAAGGAAAAGCTACACACTCCTCATACATTTGTATTTTGAATGATAACCAAAATGCAGTTGAAATTATTTTTATGGCAATGAATACAATTTATACAACTTATTAATGAAGAACACAAGGCATCATCACTGATGGCTTTCACTCTGAGTACTACTGTATGATAATCTTAGTGGAGTTTATAAGAATTTTCTCTTCTCACTCTAAGTATCAGTTTTCTGTAGTATGTTTAATAAATGTACTCTGTTTTGATATAAATAAGCACTCAATGAATCATGTTTTTGAAAGTTCCTTGCATCATTAAGAAAAAAAATTATTGTTTTTGTAATTTTTTGATTTCTGATAGTTTTTGAGTGCATATCAAAATTTATCATACAACTTGCATATATGTAGGTGACCAGACTATACCTCAGATTTATCAAATCAGAATGGAGTTAACCAATATGAGGATAATTAATGGAGTATTATTTATATAGTACATGTAACCAAGCTGAGCTTTTCCAGTGAAGAACAGTAAGTCTTGTTTGATACTAATTTACTAAAAATGTCTGGATTTCTAGACTAGCCATGTACCTGGTACACAAATAGTATCCCTGAAAAAGTTTAGTTTCATTTGGATCCTCAAATAGACAATATTAAAACCCTCAGTGTTTAATGATAAAGTATATCAGGTTAATTTTTTTTTTAATCATGTTGTACAAACTAACAGTGCTATGGGTGTAACTGCATTTGGAAGGAAATCTCTGAATATCCTTTTTTAATTTCAGAAATTTCTTCTCAACATCATTGGGTGAATATTTCCCAATTATGTCTCTTTTACACCTCTCTTCTGTGGACCAGAATAAATTTGTTTTGTCACTTACTTATATTTATCATTTGCCTTTAAAAAGATGTCACATTTAAAATACACAGAAATTGCACAGTGAATTTGCTATATCTGTACATTTGTAATACCACTAATAATACCCTTATGGCAGAAAGTGAAGAACTAAAGAGCCTCTTGATGAAAGTGAGAGAGGAGAGTGAAAAAGTTGGCTTAAAGCTCAACATTCAGAAAACAAAGATCATGGCATCTGGTCCCATCACTTCATGGCAAATAGATGGGGAAAGAGTGGAAACAGTGGCTGACTTTATTTTTCTGGGCTCCAAAATCACTGCAGATAGTGATTGCAGCCATGAAATTAAAACACTTACTCCTTGAAAGGAAAGTTATGACCAACCTAGACAACATATTAAAAAGCAGAGACATTACACTGTCAACAAAGGTCTGTCTAGTCAAGGCTATGGTTTTTCCAGTAGTCATGTGTGGATGTGAGTTGGACGATAAAGAAAGATGAGCACGGAAGAATTGATGCTTTTGAACCGTGGTGTTGGAGAAGATTCTTGAGAGTCCCTTGGACTGCAAGGAGATCCAACCAGTCCATTCTAAAGGAAATCAGTCCTGTGTGTTCATTGGAAGGACTGATGTTGAAGCTGAAACTCCAATACTTTGGCCACAAGATGTGAAGAGCTGACTCATTTGAAAAGACCCTGATGTTGGGAAAGATTGAGGGCAAGAGGAGAAGGGGACGACAGAGGATGACATGGTTTGATGGCATCACTGACTCAATGGACATGAGTTTGGGTAAACTCTGGGACTTGGTCATGGACAGGAAGGCCTGGCGTGTTGTGGTTCATGGGGTTGCAGGGAGTCGGACACAACTGAGTGACCAAACTGAACTTTATTAATACTATTATTGTAAATAGAAATATGTGATCTTTTTAGAAAATGCTATTTATTAAAGAAAATGAAAGAGAGTAGCTTCTAACCAGGCACTCAAAATTGATACTGTGGGATTTCCTTGGCAGTTCAGTGGTTGAGACTCCACACTTACAATGCAGGGGGTGAAATTTCAATCCCTGGTCTGAGAATTAAGATCCCTTATGTCACACAACACAGGCAAAAAAAAAAAAAAAAAGAAAAAGAACTGACATCGTTTCAGGTCAAACAGTGTGATATGATAGGCAAAAGTAGCAACACGGATAAATAAGTCAGATACCAACATGAATACACTAAGACAAGAGATCAAAAGAGAATGAGGAGAACACAGAATGCATGAAGACATTATAGTATAAGGTGCACTATGTTATATTGATGGAAGTGAAAGAGGAAGGTGAAAAAGTTGGCTTAAAACTCAACATTCAGAAAACAAAGATCATGGCATCTGGTCCCATCACTTCATGGCAAATAGATGGAGAAACAGTGGCAGGCTTTATTTTGAGGGGGAGCTCCAAAATCACTGCTGATGGTGACTGCAGACATGAAATTAAAAGACACTTCTTGGAAGAAAAGTTATGACCAAGCTAGACAGGATATTAAAAAGCAAGAGACATTACTTTGCCCACACAGGTCCATCTAGTCAAGGCTATGGTTTTTCCAGTAGTCATGTATGGATGTGAGAGTTGGACTATAAAGAAAGCTGAGCACTGAAGGATTGAGGCTTTAGAACCATAGTGTTGGAAAGGCTCTTGAGAGTCCCTTGGACTGCAAGGAGATCCAACCAGTCCATCCTAAAGGAGATCAGTCCTGGGTGTTCATTGGAAGGACTGATGCTGAAGCTGAAACTCCAGTACTTTGGCCTCCTGATGTGAAGAGCTGACTCATTTGAAAAGACCCTGATGCTGGGAAATATTAAAGGCAGGAGGAGAAGGGGATGACAGAGGATGAAAGGGTTGGATGGTGTCACTGACTCAATGGACATGGGTTTGAGTAAACTCTAGGAATTGCTGATGGATGGAGAGGCCTGGCATGCTGCAGTCCATGGGGTTTCAAAGAGTCAGACACGACTGAGTGACTGAACTGAGCTGAACTGATGTTATATACATTCACAACCTACAGGGGAAACACTCTATAAATTCAAAGCCTAAACATTATTAGGAGAAGGGAATGTCAACCCACTCCAGTATTCTTGTCTGGAGAATCCTAGGGACAGAGGAACCTGGTGGACGACAGCCCATGGAGTTGAAAAAGTTGGACAAGACTGTGCAACTAAAACACACAAATGGTTTTAAGGACCATATATAATTAGAAAGATGTAAGGCAAGAGAAACGTACTACAAGGACATGTAGTGTGACACGAGAAGACTGTGTGGTGGTGACTTGAGCATATTAACCACTTGTCATTCAGTAGCACAGTCATGTCCGACTCTTTGCGACCCCATGAATCGCAGCACCCCAGGCCTCCCTGTCCATCACCAACTCCCAGAGTTCACTCAAACTCATGTCCATCGAGTCAGTGATGCCATCCAGCCATCTCATTCTCTATCGTCCTCCTGCCCCCAATCCCTCCCAGCTTCAGGGTCTTTTCCAATGAGTCAACTCTTCACATTAGATGGCCAAAGTATTGGAGTTTCGGCTTTAGCATCACTCCTTCCAACAAACACATGGGACTGATCTCCTTTAGAATGGACTGGTTGAATCTCCTTGCAGTCCAAGGGACTCTCAAGAGTCTTCTCCAACACCACAGTTCAAAAGCATCAATTCTTCGGTGCTCAGCTTTCCTCACAGTCCAACTCTCACATCCATACATGACCACTGGAAAAACCATAGCCTTGACTAGACAGAACTTTGTTGGCAAAGTAATGTCTCTGCTTTTCAATATGCTATCTACGTTGGTCATAACTTTCCTTCCAAGGAGTAAGCATGTTTTAATTTCATGGCTGCAATCACCATCTGCAGTGATTTTGGAACCCCCCAAAATAAAGTCTGACACTGTTTCTACTGTTTCCGCATCTATTTCCCATGAAGTGATGGGACCAGATGCATGATCTTCATTTTCTGAATGTTGAGCTTTAAGCCAACTTTTTCACTCTCCAATTTCACCTTCATCAAGAGGCTTTTTAGTTCCCCTTCACTTTCGAAATGATCACATCCTCTGCCCAAGGCTTTCCATTCCAGGAGATAATTGCAAAACTAATGGCCTTTTTAATTTACTTCTTCACCCTCCCCTCATTTCTGTTCTATAAAAGAACCTGTCATCTGGACCCCGAGTAGATGATTATTTTGAGACATCAGTCTGCTATCTTCTTTGTCTGCTGGCTTTCTGCATAAAGTCAATATTCCTTGCCTCAACACCTAAACTCACAGTTAATTGGTTTCCCTTGCAGTAAGCAGAGTGAGCTTGGATTGGGTAACACATGTAGTAGTTAAAAATACATAATAGATACATGAAACTACATTTTTATTTCCCTGTTTTTCAATTTTGTGTAAGTTCCCAAAGCTTTAAAATATAAAAATGACCTAGCATGACTTACTTACTTACTTTTATAAAATAAGTACTTGATGCTATGTAAGTTAAAAGGTAATTAATCAGATCTATGGGAAACTATCATTTTATTTGCATAGGAATTAAACAGCCTTAGCATTATTTTCCAATTCAAAAATTGACTACATTTTGTAGTTTGTTTCTGAGAGATAATATTAAGTAGTCTGTTAGATAATTTATTTTGTACTATCTTCATGACCCAGATAATAACAATGGTGTGATCACTGACCTAGAGCTAGACATCCTGGAATGTGAAGTCAAGTGGGCCTTAGAAAGCATCACTACGAACAAAGCTAGTGGAGGTGATAGAATTCCAGTTGAGCTGTTCCAGGTCCTGAAAGATGATGCTGTGAAAGTGCTGCACTCAATATGCCAGCAAATTTGGAAAACTCAGCAGTGGCCACAGGACTGGAAAAGGTCAGTTTTCATTCCAATCCCAAAGAAATGCAATGCTAAAGAATGCTCAAACTAACACATAATTGCACTCATCTCACACGCTAGTAAGGTAATGCTTAAAATTCTCCAAGCCAGGCTTCAGCAATATGTGAACCGTGAACTTCCTGATGTTCATGCTGGTTTTAGAAAAGGCAGAGGAACCAGAGATCAAATTGCCAACATCTGCTGGATCATGGAAAAAGCAATAGAGTTCCAGAAAAACATCTATTTCCGCTTTATTGACTATGCCAAAGCCTTTGACTGTGTGGATCACAATAAACTGTGGAAAATTCTTCAAGAGATGGGAATACCAGACCACCTGATCTGCCTCTTGAGAAATTTGTATGCAGGTCAGGAAGCAACAGTTGGAACTGGACATGGAACAACAGACTGGTTCCAAATAGGAAAAAGAGTACATCAAGGCTGTATATTGTCACCTGTTTATTTAACTTATATGCAGAGTACATCATGAGAAACGCTGGGCTGGAAGAAACACAAGCTGGAATCAAGATTGCTGGGAGAAATATCAATAACCTCAGATATGCAGATGACACCACCCTTATGGCAGAAAGTGAAGAGGAACTAAAAAGCCTCTTGATGAAGGTGAAAGTGGAGAGTGAAAAAGTTGGCTTAAAGCTCAACATTCAGAAAACGAAGATCATGGCATTTGGTCCCATCACTTCATGGGAAATAGATGGGGAAACAGTGGAAACTGTGTCAGACTTTATTTTGGGGGGCTCCAAAATCACTGCAGATGGTGACTGCAGCCATAAAATTAAAAGACACTTAACTCCTTGGAAGGAAAGTTATGACCAATCTAGATAGCATATTCAAAAGCAGAGACATTACTTTGCCAACAAAGGTTCGTCTAGTCAAGGCTATGGTTTTTCCTGTGGTCATGTATGGATGTGAGAGTTGGACTGTGAAGAAGGCTGAGTGCCAAATAATTGATGCTTTTGAACTGTGGTGTTGGAGAAGACTCTTGAGAGTCCCTTGGACTACAAAGAGATCCAACCAGTCCATTCTAAAGGAGATCAGCCCTGGGATTTCTTTGGAAGGAATGATGCTAAAGCTGAAATTCCAGTACTTTGGCCCCCTCATGCAAAGAGTTAACTCATTGGAAAAGACTCTGATGCTGGGAGGGATTGGGGGAAAGAGGAGAAGGGGACGACAGAGGATGAGATGGCTGAATGGCATCACTGACTCGATGGGCATGAGTCTGAGTGAAGTCCGGGAGTTGGTGATGGACAGGGAGGCCTGGAGTGCTGCGATTCATGGGGTTGCAAAGAGTCGGACACGACTGAGCGAATGATCTGATCTGATATGTAGATGAACACCTTTTCCATAAACATGTGTCAGTATATTTCAGGGGATTAAAATATCCAAAGTACTTACCTTCAGTTGTAAACAAAGTTTTGTGGAAGCATGTATAGTAGTTCTTGATGAATGCTTCAGAATAATTACTTGTATTTTTGACAGCTCTGGAAAAATAAGACTAGTTTCTCTAAATCCAATGTTAGCCTGTTTGAATTTTATTTTTGATCCTTTCGTTATTTCCCACATAGTGGAACCATGAAACATTAACAAAAAAAGGAGCCTCAAGACATTACTGTGTATAACTGCTTCATATTTCAAATTTTATTTATTAATACTATTATTATTTATCTGTTGAATTTGAGGACTGTCCTTACAGATATTCTACATAGTGCAAAACATGAATTCACCTGTGGTATGGGTTTCCCTCACAGCTCAGTTGGTCTACTTGCAATGCAGGAGAACCCAGTTCAATTCCTGGGTTGGGATAATCCACTAGAGAAGGGATAGGCTACCCATTCCAGTATTCTTGGGCTTCTTTTGTGGCTCAACTGGTAAAGAATCTGCCAGCAACGCGGGAGACCTGGCTTCAATCCCTGGTTTGGAAAGATCCCGTGAAAAGGGGAAAGGCTACCCACTCCAGGATTCTGGCCTGGAGAATTCCTTGGACTGTGAAGTCCATGGGGTCCCAAAGAGTTGGACACGTCTGAGCGACTTTCACTTTTCATAGTTTCTTGCTAACACACTCTGATGAAATTTCTATCCCATCATATCTGAGTATCAATGGAAAAAACCCAGGCTTAGAGCTATGGTCACAGAGTAGGGACTTCCCTGGTGGCTCAGCAGTAAAGAATATGCCTGCCAGTGCAGGCGATGCAGGTTCAATTCCTATGTTGGGAAGATCCCCTAGAAAAGGAAATGGAAACCCACTCCTGTATTTTTGTCTGGGAAATCCCATGCTTAGAGGAGCTTGGTGGGGTACAGTCCATGGGGTTGCAAAGGGTTGGAAATGACTTAGCAACTAAACAGCAACAGCACCACAGAGAGTATATGGTACAGTATGGGTGTAACTGGGTTTGTTTGACTGCAGAGCCCATATTCCTAATCCATCAAGCCATGCTGTCCACTGTGTAACAATACTGGCAGATATGTCCACTTTGCTCTGGTATGAACCTAATATTTAGAGAAGTCAAACATGAAAACTGTAGTTGAGCCAAATTTCAGGAGATCAAACTTGTAAAAAGTTTTCTAAAAGCATTTGAAGTACAATTAGATATCCTGTAGAAAGGACTGAAATGCAGAGTATGAAAGTAAGAAATGCAGTTAAGACGTTAGAAGTATTATGATTCCATTTAATACAGCAGCTCATAAAGCAGAAAGGTTTCCAGTGGAAAGCTAAGTTCCAGGTGGATGGTTGACTATTCACTCTACAAACTTCATGGGACTCATCGGCTTAGCCATGATTCTGGCTCCGAATGTACTCATTCCAAAGTTGTCTGGGTCATTTAATAGTGTCTAGATCCCTCTGAGTCTAAATTTGAACCTCTAGAGATGTCTGAAAGATGCAATATCGCCTTTTCTGTTTCTTTCAAAGTATGGTGAGCTGAACAAATTATACTGGGGATTTGAAAAAAATATAATTATCTGTATTCCTGAAGGAACTATACTTCAAGTATGCCTATCAGACAATTTCCATAGAAGCAAAAGAAGGCTATATTAAAGACAGCAATGTAAAAAGACCATACACTTTCATTCATTTAAGTAAGAACTCAAGTTTTGTGAAAGGATAAGACCAGCATTTAAATTCTGAGTAAATTATGGGAATGTGGGTAATGTCCGTATTTTTTATTTTAGATCTCAGCTTTCTCAATTGTAAAATCAAGTAAAACATGTTTTATGTTCTAATGAATATTGAATGTATTAATGTATGTAAAGACTCAGTAAACTCTATGATAATAGTGAATACGCAAAAGATATTTGCTTTAAAAAGGGAAGTAAATCAGAACATAAAAAAAAATAAACATACTTACTCCAAAAAACTACCTGAAAAACGGAACCACTTCAGCACAGTGTCAGACTCTATCTTGGTGAATCTGCACAGTAAAGGAAACCTTATCACTAATGATGAAATCCAGATTTTTTTTTTTTTTTTAAATCCAGATTTTTTTTTCCACAAATTTCAAACTAGAAAATCAACTTTAAACCAATTTCAAAATGTTTGTGCATGAAAACGGTACTCACAGCAGTAGACCAACTTCCTGAAAAAGTTACCCACTGCTTCTGGTTTCTCCTAACCTTAGTCCTTTCCAACCAGTTTTTTCCCACAGCACTGACACCAGTCCTTTCTAGCTTGTGTGATTATTATATGATCGATAAACACAATAAACTTTTGCCAAGTCTTAGTTAGATTCCTCTGAAATCTGAAAATGTTGTATATTATCTCAGTTCTTGTCATTTATGATACCATGATTTCCTTGATTTATTTTTTTAATGTTATTTTTAATTTATTCATTTTGGTCTTCATTGCAGTGCGTGGGTTTCTCATCCCAGTGGCTGTGCTCGTTATGGAGCATGGGGTCTAGGGCCACAGGCTTCAGAAGTCTGTGAATTTGTGGTGCACAGGCTCAGTTTCTCCACAACATATGGGATCTCTCCAGACCAGGGATAGAGCCTGTGTCCCCTGCATTGGCAGGCAGGTACTTAACCACTGGGCCACCAAGGAAGTTCCTGTTTCTTTCTTTTTCTATTTTTTTTTTTTTCCTGTAGTAAGGACACTTACCATAAGATCTACCCACTTTATTTTTTTTTAATTTTATTTTATTTTTAAACGTTGCATAATTGTATTAGTTTTTTTTAAGTACACAATAAGATGTTGTTAACTATAGACAAAGTGTTGTACAGGAGATCTCTAGAGCTATTCATCTTGTATAACTGATACTTTTCTTTCCTAAACAACTCTTATTGACCCCTCCTCCCAGATCCTGGCAACCACCATTCTACCATTTCTTTGAAGGACTATTTTAGATACATTATATAAGTGGAATAATAAGCAATTTATCCTACTCTAACTGGCTTATTTTACTTATAATATCCTCCAGGCTCATTTATGTTGTCACATATGGCAGAACTTCTTTTTAAGGCTGATATTCCTATGTATATATATGGCACATTTTATTTTTTAAAATTTTTTATTAAAGGATAATTGACATTAATTTCTTCTGCAAAGAAAAGTGATTCATATTTCTGTGTATACATATATGTATATATTATGCCTGGAAGGCTTACAGTTCATGGGGTCTCAATGAAGTGGACATGACTGAGTGGCTGAGCATGCATTATATGTATATACATATATATTCTTCATGTTCATTTCTATTATGGTTTATCACAGAATATTGAATATAGTTCCCTGTGCTATACAGTGGGACCTTGTTGTTTATCCATCCTATATGTCCTTACAATTAAAATATATACAGTAGAATATTACTACTGAGCCATAAAGAAAAAATGAAATAATGCCATTTGCAGGAACATGAATGGACCTACAGATGAACTGAGCCACTGAACAAGAGGTACGGATGGAACATATCTGACAATGAACAGACATGCTAAAGCTGGCAGTTGTTTTTTTTTTTTTTCCCTCAGATTTCTTTATTTATTTATTTTTAAAAATTTTGTTTTATTTTTTAACTTTACAATATCATATTGGTTTTGCCACATATCAACATGAATCCACTACAGGTATATACGTGTTCCCCATCCTGATCCCTTCTCCCTCCTCCCTTCCCGTACCATCCCTCTGGGTCGTCCCAGTGCACCAGCCCCAAGCATCCAGTATCATGCATCTAACCCGGACTGGAGATTCGTTTCATATATGATATTATACATGTTTCAATGCCATTCTCCCAAATCATCCCACCCTCTCCCTCTCCCACAGAGTCCAAAAGACTGTTCTATACATCAGTGTCTCTTTTGCAGTTTTTATGGTGGAAATTATTGTATCAAATCTTGTAATTTTGTATAGGTTTTAAAATTTCCATAGTAAAAAACCTGATTATCTGATAATTAGTTTTCTTAGTAAAAAGATAAAAATCATTGAAAGCCTGTAAGTAGCTGTTTCAGCTTGTGGTTTGAAATACTAATACATCTTTTTTAAAACTAATATCATACAGGTCAGCAAATTTTCACACAAATAAAAAAAATTATATATATATATATATATATATATATATAACTTCAAACTGTCCTTTACAGTTGTTACCTCTGGATGTGATAGAAAAAGTGGAATTCAAAGTGAAAAAAATACATATTATAGATGATGTGTGTGTACTTCAAAAACAAGAGAATTTAGAGATGTAATTTTATAGTTTATTGCTCTCTGGTTTCTGTTGGTGTGATAAGGGGTTCTATACTGGGATTATTATTTGAGGAAAGAAAATTTCTTTGGTTGAGATATTTAAAACGAGTTAATGATATGCATAAGTATCTAAGTATGTATGCATTTGTCTATCTATCATCTGTCTATTATACTACTACAAAAATGACACAAGTATCCAGGAATTTTGTTAGACATTCTGAAAGGGACACAGTAATAGTACATTCTTGAGAATTTTAGATTGCATTAATTTTGAAATATATAGCCATTCTGCAGTTAGACCTTGATTCTTGATACTAGCTAATGATTTAATCAGCTGTGACATGAGACAAATTATTTAAATTGTCTGAATTTCTCTAATCTAAAATATGGGAGCATTTTTCCTGCATCATTGTGTTTTGTAAGGAATAACAATATAACGTATGTAGATCTTTTTACTACCTTGCTTGGCACATAATTAGGACTCAGTAAATCTTAGTCACAGTCACCACCATTACTATCATTCTACTTGCAATTATTACAGCAGCATCAATTTTCAGCTTGCAAATTCATTTACTGTCCATTAAAGGTTTATTCATCAAAAGTGCCTGGTGTTATAAGTAGTATTTTTCTTTCTTAATTGGGACTCAGAGTTTATGACTTTCCCAAATGTGTGTGGGGAGGTAATTGATGAGCCCGAGTCAAACCTACATCCTGCTCTAAAACCTCTAATCTTCCTACTACAGTCTGCAGTCTGATCTCCCAAAGGAAGATTCTTAAAGGCGGAGGACAGAGTCATCCCTGAGGAATCAGATGATTACTTCAACACACTCAAACTGCACCCCATATTCATTAATCCTGAGTTGAAACCTTGTTTGTTGAAATTGGTTTCTGTTAATACATCCCCAGGAAAAAGCTGAGAAATCATTTTAATAAGTCTCCTTGAAACTGATTAAAAGGTAAATCTACTTTCAGCAATTACAGTAGGGGATTCTATTTGCAGGGAAGAGTTTTGTAATAAGACCCAGAGAGACAGTTTCATCACTGGCACTCAAGCACACTCTGATTTCAGTTTCTCTTTACTTAATGATCAGCAATTATTCAATTAAAACAGACAAGTAAAGAATGGTAGCTACAAAAAATATATATTTTTCATAGTTTTCCCAGGTATTCTGAATTTTTGAAAATGGACTAGAAATGGAAATATTAACCTAATTTATTTCATATTATATATTATGGGCAAACAACAGGCACTTGGGAACTTATAAATTTTGTGGAGAGATACTTCATATTCACTAACACCAAATAATTTGGTAATAGAATCACTGATTAATTTTTTTCAAGTTCAATGCTGCTACTATTTTTTTTTTCATAATTCAGATTTTTAACATATAAGGGAAGGTCCTTCTAGAATGCATTAAAAGATACCAATGGGTTTAATACTTCCCTGAATTAAAAAATAAAATCCTAAATGGTCAGCTAGGTAAAAGCTAACTCAGATGGGAGACAGGATTGAAGTAGCAAATGTGAAATATATGTACTACCAATGTGAGACGCCATACACCATGCGTGCATAGTCTGGATGAGGTGATAGTGTGTGAGCTGCAATAATTAGACAAAGATTTGGTTTCTTCATAACTCTAGAATGGAAATTATGAATCAAAATATGATTAAAATACTCATTTATGGTTTGATCATTTTCTAGAAATTAGGGCACAAAAGTCTCATCATGATGAAAACAAGATAATGAAGGCATCAAATGAAGTCCAGTCAGTGCCAGGGCTCAGTGTCCAGCTGTGTCCAACTCTTTGTTACTGCGTGAATTGTAACCTGCCAAGCCCTCTGTCCATGGACTTTTCCAAGCAAGAATACTGGAGTAGGTTACTATTTCCTAATCCAGGGAATCTTCCCAGCTCAGGGATTGAACCTAAGTCTGTTGCATCTCCTGCACTGGCAGGCAGATTATTTATCATTATCTGGGATGCCCTCAAATCAACTAACTCTGTGAAAACAAATACAAAACTTGCTTCAAGGAATAAGTCAAGTTTTCAGCTTAAAAGTATCAGAGAAATAATTGTGCATGTGTGTGTGTTTAATACCAGGGTCTCCTACACTGCAGGCATATTCTTTACCATCTGAGATACCAGGGAAGCCCAAATAAAAGCTAAAAAAAACACAAATGAAGGTATATATGGAGAATTATTCATGAATAGCTGTATCCTCCTTCATAGTTAAATAAGAAAGATTGAAACTAGGGAGGGAGGTGGGAGGGGGGTTCAGGATGGGGAACACGTGTATACCTGTGGTGGATTCATGTTGATGTATGGCAAAACCAATACAATATTGTAAAGTAATTATCCTTCAATTAAAATCAATAGATGTATATTAAAAAAAAATTAAGTACAAAAACCTGGGTAAAGAAAATAAAAAGCCTTATGTAACTTGATTTAGGAATTAAACAACAACAACAACACAGAAAACATAACTAAATGGAGTCATTTTTTACCCACTTTATCTGTAGTTCCTGACACAACTGGGGCCTTAAAAAATTATTGTTGAGCAATAAATGAATTTCTCAAAAAGTTTTGACAGTTTGACTCGCAACAATAGCAATGTCATTATTTTCAAAGGATGTTTCCTCTTTTATGTTTATTTATTTAATTATTAGTAAAATTTATATTTTACTAATGATTAACATAAAATTTACTAAAGATTTAATGCTTCCCTGGTGGCTCAGTGATAAAGAATCTGCCTGCCAATGAAGGAGACACGAGTTCAATCCCTGGGTCGGGAAGATCTGCGGAAGGAAATGGCAACCCACTCCATATGCTTATCTGGAAAATCCCATGAACACAGGAGCCTAGTGGGTTATAGTCCTCGGGGTTGCAAAAGAGTTGGAAATGACATAGCAACTAAATAACAACAATGATTTAATAGGCATAAGAGATAAAATATTACTTTTAAAGAATGAGCTTGGTAAGTGATAACTATATATATATATATATAATTATTAATGTTAGTGCAGAAAAAATGTAAACTGTTACAACTCTGTTGAGAATCTTTATTGAGTCTCCAGTTTGTGTCAACAAATACATATAAAGAGACTGAAAAGAGACCAAAACTTCTTCCCACATGATACATAACAGAGAAAACAAAGAAACAAACCAACTAAAAATTTGGTATAATGATAAATGATATTGGAGGAAACAAAAGTAAGTTAGGGAAGAGAAGTAATGCACTAGCAATTAATGCTGATGTGGCATTTCTGATAACACAGACATGATTCTAGATCTTTTACACAATTTACATCCTTCATATTTGCATAGTTTACACACACACATTTAATCCTCAGAGCCACACCAGAAGCAGTTACTATGTCCATTTTTGGTTCAAAGATGTTGAAAACAAAACACAGGGTGTTATATGAATAACTATTGTCATGGCGCATATCAACAAAGCCAGAATTTGGGCCTAGATAATCTAACTCTAGTGTTCTCACATTTCACACTGTGAAAGTGTCCACGGGGTGAAAGATTGAGATGTCAAAGAAAAGTATTCTAGGCAGAGGGAGCAAATGCAAACATGGGGTCTCCCAGGTGGCTCCAGTGGTAGAGAACAAGTTTGCCAATGCAGGAGATATGAGACATGGGTTTGATCCCTGGGTTGGGAAGATCTCCCTGAGGGAGGGCATGACAATGAATACCCACTCCAGTATTCTTGCCTGGATTATCCAATGGACAGAGAAGCCTAGAACACACACATGCAAGCTGGCATGCCCCAAAATATTAAAAAATATATATATGGATAGAAAGAAGGGAATGGGGGGAGGGGGAAGAATTAAGATAAATGTCGTCAGAAAGCCATAAACAACCTAATCATTCCCAGTTCTGTGGACCCCTGTAAAATTTTTGAAGTGATGTTGATTAACCGAGAGCCTGTTATACAGAATGAAGTAAATCAGAAAAAAGAAAAATAAATATCATATATTAATGCATATATATATGGAATCTAGAAAAATGGTGCTGATGAACCTGTCTGCAGGACAGGAATAGAGACACAGACATAGAGAAGGGACTTGTGGACACAGGAGAAGGAGTTGTCGATCAGCCCCTAAGCATGTCTGGCTTTTTTCAAACCCATGGACTGCAACACGCCAGGCTTCCCTGTCTTTCACCATCTCTTGGAGTTTGCTCAGACTCATGTCCATTAGGTCAGTAATGCCATCCAACCATCTCATTCTCTGTCACCCCTTTCTCTTCCAGCCCTCAATCTTCCCCAGCATTGGGGTCTTTTCCAATGAGTCAATATTTCATATCAGGGGGCCAAATCATTGGAGCTTCTTCATTAGTCCTTCCAATGAATACTCAGTGTTGATTTCCTTTAGGATTGACTGGTTTGATGTTCTTGCAGTCCAAGGGACTCTCAATAGTCTTCTGCAGCTCCACAACTTGAAGGCATCAATTCTTTAGTGGTCAGCCTTCTTTATGGTTCAACTGTCACATCTTTACATGACTACTGAAAAAATCATAGCTTTGATTATACGGACCTTTGTCAGCAGAGTAATGTCTCTGATTTTTAAGAAGTTGCCTAGATTTATTATCTTTTCTTCCAAGGAGCAAACATCTTTTAATTTTGTGGCTACAGTCACAGTCTGCAGAAATTTTGGAGCCCAAGAAAATAAAATCTAGCACTGTTTCCACTTTTTCCCCATCTATTTGCCATGAAGTGATGGGATTGGATGCCATGACCTTAGTTTTTTGAATGTTGAGTATTAAGCCAGCTTTTTCACTCTCCTCTTTCACCTTCATCAGAAGGTTCTTTAGTTTCTCTTTGCTTTCCTCCATTATAATGGTGTCATCTGCATATCTGAGAGAGTGGGGCACATTGACAGTGGAGCATTGACATGTAAACACCACCATGTGTATAATAGAGAGCTAGTGGGAAATTGCTGTAGAGGACAGGGGGCTCATTTAGTGCTCTGTGATGACCTAGAGGATGGGATGGAGCAGGGAACTGGGAGGGAAACTCAGGAGAAGGACATGTATGTCTACTTAAAGCTGACTCACATTGTTGTACAGCAGAAATAGACACAACATGGTAAAGCAATTATCTTCCAATTCAAAATAATTTGAAAAAAACATTAAAAAGAATCTGATTTCTATACTGGGTGAAATGGGCAACTATTGGAGGATTCTGTGCCAGGGAATGAGATAACCTAACTTACTTTTTAAATAAATTACTCTGCTTTACGATCAACTGAAGAGAGATAGGATAGAAACAGGGAACCTAGCTGAAAGGATGATGGATAAAAAGATGGAGTAGCATTTTAGCTGGTAAAATAAGTTGGATGCCAGATGAATTGGAAGGTAACATCACTCTGAATTTCTCCAAATCAAGAGTGACTCAAGGTATTTGCCTGGAGCAAGCATAGGATTCAGAGGAGTTTGAGAGGAACAGACTTGAGAAAGAAAAGGGCATGGTATTAGAAACTCAGTTTTGGACACTAAATCTAAGATGCTTAGTGCACTGCCAAGTAAAGACATCAATCTGATGTTGAATGTGAGAGTTTAGAATTCAGAATGTACTAAGGTTAAGAGTTACATTGGGAACAATTTGCATATAGACACTGTTAAATGGAATAAGACTGAATGAAATGAACAAGTAAAGGAAAATGTGTAGATATAAACAGATGAAATTGACAAAGACTTGAACTTATGTCTGTCCAACATTTAGAGGTCAAGGCAATGAAGAGAAACCAGCAATGAAACTGAGGAGGAACATTCAGGGAGAAATTCAGGGGGGCATGAATATTCAAATGTGAGAAAATTCATCAAGGAAGGAAAAACTATAGCAAATACGGCCGATAGATTAAATAGCATGATCTTCTTAAGTAGACTTTATAGTGAATAATGGGAATAAAAGGGTGACTGGAATGATTTCATGAGGAGTCGGAGGACATACACTGGAGGCAGCATACGAACACAAACAACTTTGCAAAGAACAGTGCTGCAAAAAAGAAAATTTTGCTCTAAAGTTAGTACAAGGCTATGTTTGCTTGTTTGTTTCCAGTAGTCATGTATGGATGAGACGGTTGGACTGTAAAGAAGACTGAGGGTCAAAAAATTTATTCTTTCAAATTGTAATGCTGGAGAAGATTCTTGAGAGTCCTTGGACTGCAGGGAGATCAAACCAATTAATCCTAAGGGAAATTAAACCTGAATATTCATTGGAAGGACTGATGCTGAATCTGAAGCTCCAATACTTTGGCTATCTGATGTGAGAGCCAACTCATTGGAAAAGACCTTGATGCTGAGAAAGTTTGAGGGCAGGAGGAGAAGGAGGTGACAGAGGATGAGATGGTTGGATGGCATCACTGACTGAATGTACATGAGCTTGAGCAAACTCTTGGAGATAGTGAAGGACAGTGATGACTGGCATGCTGCTGTCCATGGGGTTGAAAAGTGATCATGCCATCGTGATTATCTGAGTCATGAAGAGCTTTTTTGTATAGTGCTTCTGTGTATTCTTGCCACCTCTTCTTAATATCTTCTGCTTCTCTTAGGTTCATACCATTTCTGTCTTTTATTGAGCCCATCTTTACATATCTAATGCAAAATTAAAGCAAATTCTACAACCAGTGGAGTTTATGTCCCTAATCCTACCCCACTGGTTGTAGACTTTGCTTTAATTTTGCATTAGATATGCAGTTCTTCATCTGAAGAGTCAACCAACTTTGAATAGAGCAAGTCTGTAGTAGTATTTATTGAAAAGAAAATGGCATATGAGTGGATCCATGCAGTTCAAACTCGTGTTGTTCAGATGTCAACTATACTTTATTTATGTATTTAAAAAACATTTTCTTTTCATAAAGTAAAGCATATATAAAAATGCCCTAAAAGTTTTCTAAAACTCTAAACTCGTGGATTTTATTGAAATATTTTAGTAAATGAGTTGATACTTTTAAAGTCTTGTTAATTATAAATATAATAAGAAGGAGATAGATTATTTAATTAATAGTATTAGGGAAATTAGGTCACTGTGTGGAAAAACAATAGCTTAGATTCTTGCCACAGGTCACACACAAATTAATGCTATGTAATTTTAAAAGTTGAATTTTAATGACATATGATGGCAAAAAGTGAAGAGGAACTAAAAAGCTTCTTGACGAAAGTGAAAGTGGAGAGTGAAAAAGTTGGCTTAAAACTCAACATTCCGAAAACGAAGATCATGGCATCTGGTCCCATCACTTCATGGGAAATAGATGGGGAACAGTGGAAACGGTGTCAGACTTTATTTTTCTGGGCTCCAAAATCACTAGAGATGGTGACTGCAGCTGTGAAATTAAAAGACGCTTACTCTTTGGAAGGAAGGTTATGACCAACCTAGATAGCATATTCAAAAGCAGAGACATTACTTTGCCAACAAAGGTTCGTCTAGTCAAGGCTATGGTTTTTCCTGTGGTCATGTATGGATGTGAGAGTTGGACTGTGAAGAAGGCTGAGCACCAAAGAATTGATGCTTTTGAACTGTGGTGTTGGAGAAGACTCTTGACAGTCCCTTGGACTGCAAGGAGATCCAACCAGTCCATTCTGAAGGAGATCAGCCCTGGGATTTCTTTGGAGGGAATGATGCTAAAGCTGAAATTCCAGTACTTTGGCCACCTCATGCGAAGAGTTGAGTCATTGGAAAAGACTCTGATGCTGGGAGGGATTGCGGGCAGGAGGAAAAGGGGACAACAGATGGTGAGATGGCTGGATGGCATCACCGACTCGATGGACATGAGTCTGGGTGAACTCCAGGGGTTGGTGATGGACAGGGAGGCCTGGTGTGCTGCGATTTATGGGGTTGCGAAGAGTCGGACACGACTGAGCGACTTAACTGAACTGAACTGAACTGATGATGTAGATAGAGGGTATTTATTGTTCTTAGGTCTACACTTAGCAAAGAATAAAGAAAACAACTTAAGATTTATATTATGGCATCTGGTCCAATCACTTCATGCAAATAGATGGGGAAACAATGGAAACAGTGAGAGACTTTATTTGGGGGGCACCAAAATCAGTGCAGATGGTGACTGCAGCCACGAAATTAAAAGACCCTTGCTCTTTGGAAGAAAAGATATTATCAACCTGCTGCTGCTGCTGCTAAGTCACTGCAGTCGTGTCCGACTCTGTGTGACCCCATGGACTGCAGCCTACCAGGCTTCTCCGTCCATGGGATTCTCCAGGCAAGAACACTGGAGTGGGTTGCAATTTCCTTCTCCAATGCATGAAAGTGGAAAGTGAAAGTGAAGTTGCTCAGTCGTGTCTGACTCTTAGCGACCCCGTGGACTGCAGCCTACCAGGATCCTCCATCCATGGGATTTTGCGGGCAACAGTACTGGAGTGTGGTGCCATTGCCTTAGACACCCTATTAAAAAGCAGAGACATTACTTTGCCAACAAAGGTCCTTCAAGTCAAAGCTATGGTTTTTCCAGTAGTCATATATGAATGTGAGAATTGGAATATAAAGAAAGCTGAGTGCAGAAGAATTGATGCTTTTGAACTTGGACAGCAAGGAGATCAAACCAGTCTATCCAAAAAGTAAATCAGTCCTGAATATTCATTGGAAGGACCGATGGTGAAGCTGAAACTCCAGTACTTTGGCCACTTGATGCTAAGACCTGACTCATAGAAAAGACCCTCATGCTGGGAGAAATTGAAGGCGAGAGGAGAAGGGACTGACAGAGTATCAGATGTTTGGATGGCATTACTGAAGTGATAGACATGAGTTTGAGTAAGCTTCAGGAGTTGGTGATGGATAAGGAAGCCTGGCATCCTGCAGTCCATGGGGCTGCAAAGAGTCAGACATGACTGAGTGACTGAACTGAACTGAATCAAGGATTAGTGATTTCATGATTACATTGTTATAGTTTATTTTTTTATTTTTTTAATTAATTTATTTATTTTAATTGAAGGCTAATTAATTCACAGCATTCTAGTTTAAAATAAGACCTATTGTTACCTTTGTCTTTATAGGCTATTTTTTTCTTTTTTTCTAATTGAAGCTTTCTAATCACAATTGCACCCTGGAGGGTCAGTGAACCTGGTGCAGTCACGTCTGGGGAATATTAGGAATTAAGTCCCCAAGGAATAGAGACTGCACTTTATAAAGGCCTACTTCACACATTCAGGTACGCTGGGTATTTCAAGTTTCAGGGGAAGATTTCTTCTACAACCAAGTAGGTTAAGAGGTACTGTCAGTCATTCCCATAATCCTCCTTTCCGAAGCCTCTACACTTTTCACAATTTAAAGGAAAGTAGATGACCCTGCCTAACTCTTCCCCAGCTGGATGAAGCTGACATGTATACACAATAATGAAATATCTGTCTTAGCCCACCCCAAATAAAATATCCTCTTTGACTTCTGCCCAAGACTTGGGTTTCCTTTAGAAGAAAACACTTTATTGATGAAACTGTAGAAGCCAATTCCTAAGGAAGAAGAGCATTTGTATGTGTGAGTGTTGTCTTTCTCTCAGGGGAAACTTTTGATGGTTTAACAAAATGTAAAAAAGAGACATTTGTGGCTGAAAGTAATTCAAAAAATAGGGAAGTTTTGTTTTTTTTTTTAATTGATGAGGCTGTGTGAGTTTGGCATCTTTTTCCTTTTATTACAAAAAAGAAATATAAAAAAATAAGCCTGATTTCAATGTATGCTCAATGAAAAGTAACTCAGTATCAAAATATCTGTTAATTACCTCTAAAATATCCGAATTGATATTTATCATGGAAGACCAAAGTGAGACCAGAGTTATTATATTACCATAATGGAAATGGGCAAATGATGTTCAGATCAATATTTTACCTTTTTTTCCATTCTTTTGCCAGAATGGTGATCTGTAGTGCCAGTAGCTCTGTTAAGATGTCTGTTCAGGAAGATAAGTTAGTTAAAACAACACCTTTCACAAGCTAGGTTTTGCCTCCAGCAAGAGGAAAATAAATAAATGGGGGAAAAGTTTTCATGTGATATTTTATGTATGCACTTATGTGTAAGTATGTGTGTGTTTGTATATATGCATATGTATGTATATATGTATGTGGTAGCTAAGTCGTGTCTGACTCTTGCAACCCTATGGACTATAGCCCACCAGGCTCCTCTGTCCATTGGATTCTCCAGGCAAGAATACTGGAGTGGGTTGACATTTCCTTTTCTTAGGGGATCTTCCCAACACAGGAATCGAACCTGGGTCTCATGCATTGCAGGCAGATGATTTACCATATATGTATGTATGTGTGTGTGTGTGTGTGTGTGTGTGTATATATATATATATATATACATATATATATATATACACATACTTTTCTAGTGGCTCAGCAGTAAAGCGTCTGCTTGCAGTTCAGGAGCCAAAGGAGATGCAGGTTCGATTCCTGGGTTGGGAAGATTCCCTGGACAAGGGTTCAGCAACCCACCAAAGTAGTCTTGCCTAGAGAATCCTGTGGACAGAGGACCTTTGCAGACTACAATTCATAGTGTCACAAAGAGTCAGACACAACTGAAGTGACTTAACACACACAAGTATGTACACATAGGTACATGTGTATTTTTTTTTTCTTGGAAAACACATTAGGTACAAGTCATAGCATTAAGCTGAGTCAATAAAAAAAGGAGGAAAAACTAAAAGGACACATTTTCTGACTACTCACAGTAACTTGTTAAAGAACAACAACTAGGAACAAAGCTTCCCTTTGGGTGAAATGTTTAGGGGGAAAGTAAGGGGTTATTCTTTCTATTTTGCACATTTCATTTTAATTTGCTATTGTGAAAATTTTTTTCTTTTTAACTTTACTCCTAAAATTAAAATTAGCTAGTTATCTTCCTTAGCCTCAGAAGTGAAAAAAGGCATAGAACTCTCAAAAACCACATCATGCAAGTTGAACATTATGATAGGAATACCATTTGCATATAATTGCTATTTCTCTTGTCAAAGAGATGGCTACCTTTCAAAAGTAGGAGTGCATGCTATTGCTACACTAAAAATTTACCAGACAATTTAGAAAGCATTCCTGATTATAAGTGTTGAAAATAATTAATGTAAAACTATTTGTTATTGTTCACTCACTCAGTCATGTCTGGCTCTTTGTGACCCCATGGGCTACAGCATGCCAGCCTTCCCTGTCCTTTACTATCCCCTGGAGATTGCTCAAACTCATGTCCATTGAGTAAATGATTATCAAGAACTCTACTTTTTAACATATGTGTATTCTAACTCTAACTACAAGTGTATGTTATCACTTTTAGAAAGTAGCATTTGAAAAGGAATCCAAAATTAATTGCCTCCATTTTTCTATCCATTGACTATCCTGTTTAGCTTTGTTTTATTATATTTAGCATAATGTACATTTGTTAAAATAAAATATATGTCTATTGAAACAGATAAAATATTACATATTAAAATTTTACTCCACTGAGAAGTAAATATTGGGAGCAGGATATTTAACAATATCTTTATTCTATTATTAAATATAACTAAAATAATCTAAACCTAAAATATTCCATATTTTTATAAACATTATTTTTTTTTAAATTTTATTTTATTTTTAAACTTTACATAACTGTATTAGATTTGCCAAATATCAAAATTAATCCGCCACAGGTATACATGTGTTCCCCATCCTGAACCCTCCTCCCTCCTCCCTCCCCATTCCATCCCTCTGGGTCGTCCCAGTGCACCAGCCCCAAACATCCAGTATCGTGCATCGAACCTGGACTGGCAACTCATTTCATACATGATATTTTACATGTTTCAATGCCATTCTCCCCAATCTTCCCACCCTCTCCCTCTCCCACAGAGTCCATAAGACTGTTCTATACATCAGTGTCTCTTTTGCTGTCTCGTACACAGGGTTATTGTTACCATCTTTCTAAATTCCATATATATGCGTTGGTATACTGTATTGGTGTTTTTCTTTCTGGCTTACTTCACTCTGTATAATAGGCTCCAGTTTCATCCACCTCATTAGAACTGATTCAAATGTATTCTTTTTAATGGCTGAATAATACTCCATTGTGTATATGTACCACAGCTTGCTTATCCATTCATCTGCTGATGGACATCTAGGTTGCTTCCATGTCCTGGCTATTATAAACAGTGCTGCGATGAACATTGGGGTACACGTGTCTCTTTCCCTTCTGGTTTCCTCAGTGTGTATGCCCAGCAGTGGGATTGCTGGATCATAAGGCAGGTCTATTTCCAGTTTTTTAAGGAATCTCCACACTGTTCTCCATAGTGGCTGTACTAGTTTGCATTCCCACCAACAGTGGAAGAGGGTTCCCTTTTCTCCACACCCTCTCCAGCATTTATTACTTGTAGACTTTTGGATCACAGCCATTCTGACTGGTGTGAAATGGTACCTCATAGTGGTTTTGATTTGCATTTCTCTGATAATGAGTGATGTTGAGCATCTTTTCATGTGTTTGTTAGCCATCTGGATGTCTTCTTTGGAGAAATGTCTATTTAGTTCTTTGGCCCATTTTTTGATTGGGTTATTTATTTTTCTGGAGTTGAGCTGTAGGAGTTGCTTGTATATTCTCGAGATTAGTTGTTTGTCAGTTGCTTCATTTGCTATTATCTTCTCCCATTCTGAAGGCTGTCTTTTCACCTTGCTAATAGTTTCCTTTGATGTGCAGAAGCTTTTAAGGTTAATTAGGTCCCATTTGTTTATTTTTGCTTTTATTTCCAATATTCTGGGAGGTGGGTCATAGAGGATCCTGCTGTGATGTATGTCAGAGAGTGTTTTGCCTATGTTCTCCTCTAGGAGTTTTATAGTTTCTGGTCTTACGTTTAGATCTTTAATCCATTTTGAGTTTATTTTTGTGTATGGTGTTAGAAAGTGTTCTAGTTTCATTCTTTTACAAGTGGTTGACCAGATTTCCCAGCACCACTTGTTAAAGAGATTGTCTTTAATCCATTGTTTATTCTTGCCTCCTTTGTCGAAGATAAGGTGTCCATATGTGCGTGGATTTATCTCTGGGCTTTCTATTTTGTTCCATTGATCTATATTTCTGTCTTTGTGCCAGTACCATACTGTCTTGATAACTGTGGCTTTGTAGTAGAGCCTGAAGTCAGGTAGGTTGATTCCTCCAGTTCCATTCTTCTTTCTCAAGATCGCTTTGGCTATTCGAGGTTTTTTGTTTTTCCATACAAATTGTGAAATTATTTGTTCTAGCTCTGTGAAGAATGCTGTTGGTAGCTTGATAGGGATTGCATTGAATCTATAGATTGCTTTGGGTAGTATACTCATTTTCACTACATTGATTCTTCCAATCCATGAACATGGTATATTTCTCCATCTGTTAGTGTCCTCTTTGATTTCTTTCACCAGTGTTTTATAGTTTTCTATATATAGGTCTTTAGATTCTTTAGGTAGATATATTCCTAAGTATTTTATTCTTTCCGTTGCAATGGTGAATGGAATTGTTTCCTTAATTTCTCTTTCTGTTTTCTCATTATTAGTGTATAGGAATGCAAGGGATTTCTGTGTGTTGATTTTATATCCTGCAACTTTACTATAGTCATTGATTAGTTCTAGTAATTTTCTGGTGGAGTCTTTAGGGTTTTCTATGTAGAGGATCATGTCATCTGCAAACAGTGAGAGCTTTACTTCTTCTTTTCCAATTTGGATTCCTTTTATTTCTTTTTCTGTTCTGATTGCTGTGGCCAAAACTTCCAAAACTATGTTGAATAGTAATGGTGAAAGTGGGCACCCTTGTCTTGTTTCTGACTTTAGAGGAAATGCTTTCAGTTTTTCACCATTGAGGATAATGTTTGCTGTGGGTTTGTCATATATAGCTTTGATTATGTTGAGGTATGTTCCTTCTATTCCTGCTTTCTGGAGAGTTTTTATCATAAATGGATGTTGAATTTTGTCAAAGGCTTTCTCTGCATCTATTGAGATAATCATAGGGTTTTTATTTTTCAATTTGTTAATGTGGTGTATTACATTGATTGATTTGCGGATATTGAAGAATCCTTGCATCCCTGGGATAAAGCCCACTTGGTCATGGTGTATGATCTTTTTAATGTGTTGTTGGATTCTGATTGCTAGAATTTTGTTAAGGATTTTTGCATCTATGTTCATCAGTGATATTGGCCTGTAGTTTTCTTTTTTTGTGGGATCTTTGTCAGGTTTTGGTATTAGGGTGATGGTGGCTTCATAGAATGAGTTTGGAAGTTTACCATCCTCTGCAATTTTCTGGAAGAGTTTGAGCAGGATAGGTGTTAGCTCTTCTCTAAATTTTGGTAGAATTCAGCTGTGAAGCCGTCTGGACCTGGGCTTTTGTTTGCTGGAAGATTTTTGATTACAGTTTCAATTTCCGTGCTTGTGATGGGTCTGTTAAGATTTTCTATTTCTTCCTGATCGAGTTTTGGAAAGTTGTACTTTTCTAAGAATTTGTCCATTTCTTCCTCGTTGTCCATTTTATTGGCATATAATTGTTGATAGTAGTCTCTTATGATCCTTTGTATTTCTGTGTTGTCTGTTGTGATCTCTCCATTTTCATTTCTAATTTTATTGATTTGATTTTTCTCCCTTTGTTTCTTGATGAGTCTGGCTAATGGTTTGTCAATTTTATTTATCCTTTCAAAGAACCAGCTTTTGGTTTTGTTGATTTTTGCTATGGTCTCTTTTGTTTCTTTTGCATTTATTTCTGCTCTAATTTTTAAGATTTCTTTCCTTCTACTAACCCTGGGGTTCTTCATTTCTTCCTTTTCTAGTTGCTTTAGGTGTAGAGTTAGGCTATTTATTTGACTTTTTTCTTGTTTCTTGAGGTGTGCCTGTATTGCTATGAACTTTCCCCTTAGGACTGCTTTTACCGTGTCCCACAGGTTTTGGGTTGTTGTGTTTTCATTTTCATTCGTTTCTATGCAAATTTTGATTTCTTTTTTGATTTCTTCTGTGATTTGTTGGTTATTCAGCAGCGTGTTGTTCAGCCTCCATATGTTGGATTTTTTAATAGTTTTTCTCCTGTAATTGAGATCTAATTTTACTGCATTGTGGTCAGAAAAGATGCTTGGAATGAGCACCACACAAGGGCCAACAAGTTCCAGGGAAAGACATAACAAGCAAATTCTCCAGCAACAAAGGAACACAGCCCTGAGCTTCAGATACAGGCTGCCCAAAGTCACCCCAAAACCATAGACATCTCATAACTCATTACTGGACATTTCATTACATTCCAGAAAGAAGAAATACAG
Organism: Bubalus bubalis; assembly: GCF_019923935.1. Lineage (NCBI taxonomy): Eukaryota > Metazoa > Chordata > Mammalia > Artiodactyla > Bovidae > Bubalus > Bubalus bubalis. The sequence goes on from NC_059172.1 coordinate 5,749,516, forward strand.
CTCCATCCACCAGAACATCGACACAAGCTTCCCTAACCAGGAAACCTTGACAAGCCACCTGTACAAACCCACACACAGCAAGGAAACGCCACAATAAAGAGAACTCCACAAACTGCCAGAATACAGAAAGGACACCCCAAACTCAGCAATTTAAACAAGATGAAGAGACAGAGGAATAGCCAGCAGATAAAGGAAAAGGATAAATGTCCACCAAACCAAACAAAAGAGGAAGAGATAGGGAATCTACCTGATAAAGAATTCCGAATAATGATAGTGAAATTGATCCAAAATCTTGAAATTAAAATGGAATCACAGATAAATAGCCTGGAGGCAAGGATTGAGAAGATGCAAGAAAGGTTTAACAAGGACTTAGAAGAAATAAAAAAGAGTCAATATATAATGAATAATGCAATAAGTGAAATTAAAAACACTCTGGAGGCAACAAATAGTAGAATAACAGAGGCAGAAGATAGGATTAGTGAATTAGAAGATAGGATGGTAGAAATAAATGAATCAGAGAGGATAAAAGAAAAACGAATTAAAAGAAATGAGGACAATCTCAGAGACCTCCAGGACAATATTAAACGCTACAACATTCGAATCATAGGGATCCCAGAAGAAGAAGACAAAAAGAAAGACCATGAGAAAATACTTGAGGAGATAATAGTTGAAAACTTCCCTAAAATGGGGAAGGAAATAATCACCCAAGTCCAAGAAACCCAGAGAGTCCCAAACAGGATAAACCCAAGGCGAAACACCCCAAGACACATAGTAATCAAATTAACAAAGATCAAACACAAAGAACAAATATTAAAAGCAGCAAGGGAAAAACAACAAATAACACACAAGGGAATTCCCATAAGGATAACAGCTGATCTTTCAATAGAAACTCTTCAAGCCAGGAGGGAATGGCAAGACATACTTAAAATGATGAAAGAAAATAACCTACAGCCCAGATTATTGTTCCCAGCAAGGATCTCATTCAAGTATGAAGGAGAAATCAAAAGCTTTTCAGACAAGCAAAAGCTGAGAGAATTCTGCACCACCAAACCAGCTCTCCAACAAATACTAAAGGATCTTCTCTAGACAGGAAACACAAAAATGGTGTATAAATTCGAACCCAAAACAATAAAGTAAATGGCAACGGGGTCATACTTATCAGTAATTACCTTAAACGTAAATGGGTTGAATGCCCCAACCAAAAGACAAAGACTGGCTGGATGGATACAAAAACAAGACCCCTGCATATGTTGTCTACAAGAGACCCACCTCAAAACAGGGGACACATACAGACTGAAAGTGAAGGGCTGGAAAAAGATTTTCCATGCAAATAGGGACCAAAAGAAAGCAGGAGTAGCAATACTCATATCAGATAAAATAGACTTTAAAACAAAGACTGTGAAAAGAGACAAAGAAGGTCACTACATAATGATCAAAGGATCAATCCAAGAAGAAGATATAACAATTATAAATATATATGCACCCAACACGGGAGCACCGCAGTATGTAAGACAAATGCTAACAAGTATGAAAGAAGAAATTAACAATAACACAATAATAGTGGGAGACTTTAATACCCCACTCACACCTATGGATAGATCAACTAAACAGAAAATTAACAAGGAAACACAAACTTTAAACGATACAATAGACCAGTTAGACCTAATTGATATCTATAGGACATTTCATCCCAAAACAATGAATTTCACCTTCTTCTCAAGCGCACATGGAACCTTCTCCAGGATAGATCACATCCTGGGCCATAAAGCTAGCCTTGGTAAATTCAAAAAAATATAAACATTATTTTTATTAAACCTCAATTTTTGGCTTCAGAAAATTATAAATAGTCAAACAGGAGAGTTTTAGAGGGGATGTATTTATTGGTTCTGATATTCTGCTTCAATGAGCAATAATTTCTCAAGTTAAAACATGCATGTTTTGGCATCTGATGACAATCCCTTACTCCTGATAACTTATCTATCTTTACCTTGTCACCTTGTCTCTTTTCTGCAGTTCAGAGACTAGAACAAATGATTGAAGAGAATATTACCAGGGTGATGGAATTCATTCTTTTGGGTTTTTCAGTCCAGAGAGAGATTGAAATCCTTCTCTTTCTTCTCATTTTAGTGGTATATTCTCTGACTCTGGTGGGAAACATTGGCCTGATTTCCTTAATCTGGTTGGATCCTCACCTTCACACACCCATGTATTTTTTTCTCAGTAATCTGGCCTTTGTAGACTTTTGTTACTCCTCATCAATAGCCCCAAAGTTCCTGGAGACCCTCCTGACCAAGCACAGGTCCATATCTTTCTATGCATGTGCAACACAGCTGGGCTTTTTCCTAAACTTCTTGGTTTTGGAGATGTTCCTTCTTGCAGTAATGGCTTATGACCGCTATGTGGCCATCTGCAATCCTCTTCTCTACATGGTGATCATGTCCCAAAAGGTGTGCATGCAACTGGTTGCGGGCCCTTACTTATACAGCTTTTCTGTTGCTTTCCTCCACACAGTTGTTACTTTTCGATTGATTTACTGTGGCCCCAATGCTATTAATCACTTCTATTGTGATGATGTCCCTTTGATGGCCCTTGCATGCTCGGACACCAGCCTCAAAGAGATCTTGATTTTTATCTTTGCTGGATTCAACATGATCAGCTCTTTGACCACGGTCCTTATTTCTTACCTATACATTGTGGCTGCCATCCTGAGAATCCAGTCTGCAGAAGGGAGGTGCAAAGCATTCTCAACCTGTGGTTCTCATCTGACTGCTGTCACTGTATTCTACAGGACTCTGATCTTCATGTATCTGCAGCCCAAATCAAACCATTCCCTTCACACAGACAAAATGGCCTCTGTCTTCTACACAATAGTCATTCCTATGTTGAATCCCATGATCTACAGCCTGAGGAACCAAGAGGTAAAACATGCCTTGAGGAAAGCCTTTGAAAAATGTTATTTTCTGTCTCTAATAAACATTAGAATGTAACTTGTAACACTGACTGTCTTGGAACTATGCCACGTGCCGATGTTTTGTTTTTATTATCATTGACAGGTTAATTTTACCATTTTTGTATGAGCAAAATGACTTTGCACATGAGTTCTATTTTTCATATAATTTATAAGTAAGATGAAAGGTTTAAAAGATTATAACGCACATTTTGAACAAATTGTTACTATTTGCATATGTGACACTTGATAATTTTCACCTGGATAGTTTCTATTTAACTGATAATAATATTTAGCCACTGCTTTCAAAAATGCTTCTATTTTATACATTGTGGAGACAGAAAAAGGGAGGTGGTAAGGAAGTTTCTTGTCCATCCCCACGTCATTCCATGCAGCAGCTGTTCCTCAACTGTATCCTGTCTGCTAAAAATCATTCCTCTCTGCTTCTGACTCCCACTAGATTCACTGTTGGTCACTCTCTGTAATTCCTTGGTTCTCATGTTGTTCAAAAAGATGTCATTATTTGCCATGCAGATATGGGAATCAGGGTCAGCTTTTGGAAAGTCATACTCTCTTTCTGTATCAAAACAAAAATGAAGACATAACCCTATATTCCCTCAGCAAAGCTTAAGACCCTTTTATATTTTAGGGATTTGAAGAAATTACAATGGGTTAAAGGGACAGAAAGCAGTAGTTTAAAACCAAGTTATAAATGTGGTTGCTGTAAGATGTCAGGAATATAGTTTTATGTTGGAGTGGTTGTAAAGTGATGCAATCTAAGACCCACTTAAACTGTCAACTGGATTTTTTTTTTTTAATTCAGATTCAAATATTTGGTGTCTACCATGTGGGTGATGGCACCCCTCTCCAGTACTCTTGCCTGGAAAATCCCATGGATGGAGGAGCCTGTTAGGCTTCAGTCTATGGGGTCACTACAGCGGACACAACTAAGCAACTTCACTTTCACTTTTCACTTTCATGCATTGGAGAAGGAAATGGCAACCCACTCCAGTGTTCTTGCCTGGAGAATCCCAGGGACAGGGGAGCCTGGTGGGCTGACGTCTATGGGGTCGCACAGAGCCGGACACGACTGAAGTCACTTAGTAGTAGTAGTAGTAGTATGTGGGTGATATTGTGAGCTATTCTTGTAGGGCAAAATCAAAAACATTCCTGAATATGCTGAATAGTTTGCTATTTTTGGAAATACTGGAAAAAAAAAAACATGATTGTATAAGTTATTCAGAAACATTTTAGCTTATTTTATCCAAGTTATCTTAGTACACATTTCATTGTTAGATTTCAGATTTATGTGAAGACATCAATATTGTCGTGTTAAATTATTTATATTAAACTTTATTTTAATATATGCCTTTAATATATGCCATTATTAAAGCAGCAACAAGGTGTTCTAAGTGGAGGTAAATTGTACAAATTCTGAAAAGAAGCAATGAATTACAATCCTGATTTTCAAGTTCTTAAATCAACTTCTTTCTGAATCAGGGAGCATAGCTGCAGAGAAATCAGTCTTGGAAATCATGACTGTCAATTGCCAAAGATAAAACTCAAGAAAAGAGAACATCTATGTTGTTGCTATTTTTTTAATAATTCCAAAAGTATAATTTAAATAGTTAAAAGCACAGCAGCGAGCTTCTATAGTAAACTGCAGAGTAAAGCCTGAATCTGAGATTGGCAATGTGAGAAGGGTTTAAAGGTTAGTGAATCTTTCTAAAGGAATCTGGTGCCCCTTCTGGGTAGCACACTGGATTCAGGGGAGGTTGCTGCAAAACCACACGTTTACCAAGGAAACTTCAGATACATTTGAAGAGCTCCCAGAGCAGAAAGGATGGTAGCATGGTAGACACAAAAGTCTAAAATAAAACCAAAGTTCTAACATTGAAACAATACTGTAAATAAATATATTAGTTTCATCAGTCTGCATTAACAAAGTACCACACATTCATTGATTTAGAACAACAAAAATTTATTTTCTCACATTTCTGGAGCCTACAAGTCTGAAGTCAAGGTATTGGCAGAACCATGCTCTCTATGAAGCTCTAGGGGAGGTTCCTTCCTTGTTTTTTCCAGCTGCTAGTGGTCCCAGGCATTCCTTGGCTTGTAAGCATCTTTCCAGTCTCTGCTGTCTTCTCATGATCATCTTCCCTCTACATCTGTATCCAGATTTCTTCATTCCTGTAAGGACATCACTCACACGGGATTAACAGTCCACCTTACTTCAGTATGACTTCATATTAACAACTGCATCTTCAATGACCCTATATCCAAATACTGACCCTATAACCCAATGATCCTATAACCAAACTCTGAGGTTCTTCAGGTTAGGAACTTAACACATCTTTTTGGGGAACAATTTCACTCATAATATGTGCATGTAAGTGTGTGCATACTCAGTTGTATTTGACTCTGTGTGACCCTATGGACTGTAACCTGCCAGGCTCCTCTGTCCATGGGATTTTCCAGGCAAGAATACTGGAGTGGGTTGCCATTTCCTTCTCCAGGGGATGTTCCCCCAGGGATTGAAACCATGTCTCTTGCCTAGCAGATGATTCTTTACTGCTGAGCCATTGGAGAAGCCCACTAATACGTAAGGACAGTTAAAGATGTGCTGGCTCAAATGTATGGTGAAAACACACCTTATCTACACCTGCAAGCACAGTGCAGAAAGAAAGAAAAAATAGCTGAGATTTCCTAAGCTTAAGAAAGAGACTTGTAAGTACCTAAAAAGGCTAGCAAAATGGCCTAGATGACAGGTCAAAAGGGATCCAAAACCATTTAATGTGAAAACTGGAGGTCTTAAGACTTCCCTGGTGGCTTAAAAAGCCCAAGGATTCATCAAGTAGTTAGGACAAAGGAATATATAGCCTAATATCTGAGGTAGATCAGAAGTTTGAGTTTTTTCCTTCTGGTTAAGACAGAATACAAGATGACCTTCTCTCAATACCAGAATCGTTTCTGAAGAGACTTGATCATTCTCAGGTAAAAATCGTCCTAGTGAGTGGTAAGATGCAGAGGTGAAGTGCCAAGGATATGTTTATGGAAAGTATTATAAAAGCAAATATAGTACTATTAGCTAAGTGAACTCCCAAGATGCAGTGACTTAATAAAGTAATTTATTCCTTTCTCAGGCAGCAGTATGAGTTAAGGGGTTTGGGAAGGGCAATTAGACCCTCAATATATGTTTTCCATCTTTATCTAAAAAGTGATCGTTTCAGTGGCAACATTTTCAAGTGGGAAGGAAGAGAAAAAAGTCCATATCTAATGGCTTTAACATACAGAAGGTGATCTCTAGGTTTCAGGCATCACTTTGTACTGATGGCTCATTGCCAAGACTTGACAACATTATGTATCCCACTGACAAGGGGCAATGGGAATGGTGGTGAGCAGCTGCATGACAAAGGTTTTACTTATAAAATAAAATGTCAAATAGTGGACACTGAGGAATATGTCTGCCATAAGCATCACAGAAAATGTGATCTTAAAGGGTAAAGTTATAATGATCTCTGTCAATATGATTGTTTCTTGAGCAGCCTATCGTTTCATACGTGACACCAACTTGTTAGAAGCAAACTTGGGTGATTTGAAAACATTAAAAAAAAAAAACTTTGTTAATGTAGTTTCCAATACTAATCAAATCGTACTCTTTTTCCTGCTCAGAACCTAAAGTTATGAAAAGTAACTCTCCTCCCACCATTTGCCTTTTCTCAGAACCAATCTGAGGGAATGTGGCTTGTAGGCAATTAGTAAATTAGCCTGAGTAACAATACTTTCTGTGCTTATATGAATACATCTTTCCAGTGATATTACCACAAGTAAATGTTACTTCTCAGAGTCTTTCTACACATGTTCAATTGTCCACCCCTTTTAATTGGATTAGCCCTTAAGCAAGAATAAACTCATTCATGAGAAATTACTTCTGCTTCTGATTTGCTTTTATGCTGGTATTATTAGCAAGAGTCAACAAGGACAAAAAATGTATTCCACTTATATTAAGAATGAAGGTAGAATAAGTGGACACCAATCAACATAAATTGAATAGTAAACTTGTAATCAGATCCCAATGGATACCAGTTTGAGCTGTGCTGATCACATTTTAACATGTCTAGTGCAATGGCATTCGGTTTTACAGAGATTCTTATCTGGTTGATCCACTCTAGTTATTAAAAGCTTGACTTAAGCAGCTAAACCGGAGAAGGCAATGGCACCCCACTCCAGTACTCTTGCCTGGAAAATCCCATGGATGGAGGAGCCTGGTAGGCTGCAGCCCATAGGGCCACTAAGAGTCGGACATGACTGAGCGACTTCACTTTGACTTTTCACGTTCATGCATTGGAGAAGGAAATGGCAACCGACTCCAGTGTTCTTGCCTGGAGAATCCCAGGCACGGGGAAGCCTGGTGGGCTGCCATGTATGGGGTCGCAGAGTCGGACACAACTGAAGTGACTTAGCAGTAGCAGCAGCAAGCAGCTAAACACAGACCTAAGAATGTAATGTTAGTGACAAGAATTTGGAATCAAACAATAGCTTCGTCATAGCAATCAAATGTTTAACAGGACATTCTTCTGATTAAAAGTTAGATTTTAAATGACAAAAGTCCATATTGCCTCATCTTTTTAAACTATGAGAAGGACATGATAGGCTTTAGTCATAAATATTTCACCTATTTAAATTAATAAAGAGAAAAACAACTAGCCAAAATCCAAATCAAAGAGTAGAATCACGGTGAGTCAACAGATTGTTTGAAACACAAATAGTTTTAATTATAGAGCAAAACATACTGAGAATTAATCTTCTGAATTCATGACACTAGTTGAAGATTCTGAATACATTTTTGTTTTCAAAAGTCCATTCATGTATGAATGTTATTGAAAGTTTTCTTGGTAAATGAGAATTCACCAACTTTTATATTCATGGAAAAGTAATGAAGTCTTAATTTTTCTCATGAACTTATATATTACCTATAAAACAAGTAAAGAGCAATTTTATATAGAAAATATCCTAAGAAATCATATTCAACTCTTACAAAGATACCCTCCAAATTAGCATGTGCTTATCCACATGTATTTATCAGTTATCCTATGACTACACTTAGCACAATTTTACATACACTGTGGCTAACAGTAATAGGTCAGGGTTAGTATGTTTGCATATGTAGATGAAGGAGGCTTAGTCCTGAGAGTCCATTCATGGGGTAAACCATCGCTGTGTTAGACTGGACCTCTTAGGATATTTAAGTGTTGCCGGTTTACAGTCTATTTTAAACAGGGTTATTTATATGCCTGGACATTTATAACAGGAAGCAGCATACCCGGAATTATGTACTGCAGGTTCACTGCCTCAAGTTTGCCTTGACGATTGCTTTGTTGAACGCCTCTTTCACATCTTTGTTCCTCAAACTGTAGATCATGGGATTCAGCATGGGAATCACTGTGGTGTAAAACATAGCCACCATCTTCCCCTGCTCCACAGACTCTTCAGTGGGCCTCCTGAGATAATGAAGAGGAGAGTCCCATAAAACATGATAACAGCTGTCAGGTGTGACCCACACGTGGAGAATGCCTTCCTCCTGCCATCGGCAGAATGCATGCAAAGCACGGCTGCTACACTGAGGTTATAGGAAATGATAACCACTAAGGGGGAATGTGTGAAATTAATCCCAGCAATAACAATCATGGTGCATTCTTTAATGTGGACCCCTCCACAGGCAGTCTTGATAAGAGGAGGGTCAGCACAATAGAAGTGGTTGATTTCAAAGTTTCCACAGAAGCACAGGCCATATGTCCACAGTGTGCAGATTAGGCTGACAGAGATCCATAGATGTATGGCACAGAGATGAGATGAGCACAGACAGTCCTGGACATTTTACTGCCATAAAGCAGAGGGCTGCAGATGGCCATGTAGTGATCAAAGGCCATCACAGCCAAGATATATACTTCCACGTGGACAAGGGCTGTGAAGAAGTAACGCTGCACCAAACACCCCACATAGGAAATGGTTTTTGTCTCCGAGAGTAAGTTTTCTAGCATCTTCAGAGTGACATTGGAAGAGAACCACACATCCACAAAAGACAAATGACTCAAGAAAAAGTACATGGAGCTCTGAAGTTGGAGGCTGATGATGATCAAATAATCATACCAATGTTCCCTATCAGAGTGATCATTTAAACTACTAGAAACACCACAAAAAAGAGAACTTGAAACTCCTGATGACTGGTCAACCCCAGAAGAATAAATTCTGTCACATCTGTGAACTTTGGCTTTGCCTTCACTTAGACCCAGTCTGCATTGCCTATGGACAAATTAAAAGAAATTAATGGATTTATTTTATTCTTGAAAATTTTGAGTCATGTTTATTAGTATTCTAGGTCAAATGATATAAAAATCAATGTAGACTTTGCACAAAGTCTAAAGTAAAACTATATAATCACATTTATTTCCTTTAATAGGCCTTATAGGTAATTATTGCAATATTTATTAGTTTCTTAACTCAAAAACAGACAATTACATTCATATACTACTAGTATTAGACACTTATTTTTGTGAAATTATTACAATGATGTTAACCTCATAGAGTTCCAGTAAAAGTAAATCTAGACTGAGAGTCATCAGAGAATGACTACATCCATTTCAACGTATTGTCTTATAGAAAAAGACTTGAGACTCATAAATGTAAATATTCAACCAAGGTCAGACAACCACTTTGTGCCGAACAGGGAAGTAAGAAGAGTGGATCATTGAAATTCCACTGAATACTAATTTTGTGTATGATGGTTGCCTCTCATTGTCAATATTAAAACAAATACACATGCAATATTAACTTACTCATTTTCCTATGACTTGGAAGATATCCTTTTTTTAAAAAAATGTATTTTTTTTATTTTTGGCTGCGCTTGGCCTCCTCTTGGTTGGGGTGTGTGGGCTTCTCACTGCAGGGCTTCTCCTGTTGTGGAGCACTGACTCTAGGTGAGCAGGCTTCAGTGGCTGTGGCTCGCAGGTTCTAGAGCGCAGGCTCAGTAGTTGTGGCACTCGGGCTTAGTTGCTCCATGGCACGTGGAATCTTCCTCCAAGCAGGGATCAAACTTATGTCCCCTACACTGGTAGTCAGATTCTTATCCACTGTGCCACCAGGGAAGTCCAGAAGGTATCTTCTTATCCACACAATTTTACGGGATGATTGTTTTAAACCTTGGTCTTACAATCTAGTCATTGACATACTTTTCTACACTATGTCAGCATATGATATCAAAAGCTTTCAACTTATGAAAATCCTAGTCATGTGTTATTTTATTTAGCTATATATTTCACTTGCTTGATTACTGCTGCTTGCAGCATGAGGTAAGAGGTATTTAACAACATGGACTGTATCAGTTTAACTGTTAGAAAAGTAAACTGCAAGTGGTTCAATCACCATATCAAAATTATATCAATAGATAAATTCTATATACACATAAAATAAAATTCAGGTGCCATGTTTTTAAAATTACTGTCTTATTTCAGATTCTTCTGCTTTTCAGCAACAATCCATTATATGTCTAATTATTTATTTTTAAATTTAATGTCATTACAAGGAAAATGTCCTCAAGGAATGTTTTATCCATTTAATACCTTTCCCCAAATAAGTCTTCTGAGAAGTAAACTGCTCTGAGTACTTAGGGATGCATCTGTAGGATTAACATCATCTTGGGAATTTAAGATCCCCATTATAATATTGCTTTAAGAGAATATTATGACATAAATGGGCTGTAGTTATAATTGCTTATAATAATTTACACACATCAAAACCAATTTTATGTCAAATATATTTGCTATATTATATTTATTACTTTATATCTAGAAGTAGTCTAAGTTTTGTAATATGAAATTGAACAAGCTACATGAGATTCTGGTTTGTATCATAATTGTTCAGTCCACTAAGTCATATTCGGCTATTTGAGACCCCATGGACTGCAGCACTCGAGGTTCCTCTGTCTTTCACTATCTCCCAGAGTTTGCTCAGACTCATGTCCATTGAGTTGCTGATGCTATCTAACCATCTCATCCTCTTATAATTAGTTGTACCAATAATCCAAGTTAAACTCTGTTAATTAGGTAATTATGGATTCACCAAGCAGAGTCAAAAGTTTTTATACATGAAAATTCTTGGTTTTAGCTTTATCTCCCAGTGAAAATCAGCAACTCTCATCTAGCTTAGTATATCCACACTGAGCAGCCATAAGATCTATGATCATGAAAATATAGGGTACAGGTGAACTCAGACCAGAACTGAAATATCAGTACCTATGTTATGTGCCCAAATAGTTTTCTATATGGTATATTTAATCCCCATGAATAATTTCAGGGGTAGGAAAATAGTTCACAGTGATTAATCAACTTCCAAATTGTGAGTTGCTACTACTTGGAGGAAGCCATGATACAATCAGAGTTTATACACTTTTTAAAATATTTCCTCTTGTAATTTTTCATATTTTCATTCTCTTTTTCCTCAATATTTTACATGGCTGGCTGCTGCTGCTGCTGTTAAGTCGCTTCAGTCGTGTCCAACTCTGTGCGACCCCATAAATGGCAGCCCATCAGGCTCTGCCATCCCTGGGATTCTCCAGGCAAGAACACTGGAGTGGGTTGCCATTTCCTTCTCCAACATAGCTGGCTACTGGTGCATAACTGAAAAGTCACCTCCTCAAAGAGACCTTTGACCATTATGTGTGCATCCTGCCTCTTCTTATTTCTGTTTTTGTCTCACTCCATTCCCTAAGTTGTCTAATTTGTATATTTTTCATTCACTCCTTTTCAGTCAGTTCAGTTCAGTCACTTAGTCATGTCCGACTCTTTGCGACCCCATGAACTGCAGCACGCCAGGCCTCCTTGTCCATCACCAACTCCCAGAGTCCACCCAAACCCATGTCCATTGAGTCGGTGATGCCATGCAACCATTTCATCCTTTGTCGTCTCCTTCTCCTCATGCCCTCAATCTTTCCCAGCATCAGGGTCTTTTCCAATGAGTCAGCTCTTTGCATCAGGTGGCTGGAGTATTGGAGTTTCAGCTTCAACATCAGTCCTTCCAATTAACACTTTGATTGATCTCCTTCAGAATGGACTGGTTGGATCTCCTTGCAGTCCAAGGGACTCTCAAGAGTCTTCTCCAACACCACAGTTCAAAAGCATCAATTCTTCAGCATTCAGCTTTATTTATAGTCCAACTTTCACATCCATACATGACCACTGGAAAAACCATAGCCCTGACTAGATGGACTTTGTGCCTCCCTTCTGATTAATGTATCTGTAGAATGGCAATGAGGATGAATGGATAAGATATGATTACTATAACCAGAGAATAGGTGAGATTAATGGCATGTATAGTCATTTTATATTCAAACTATTGTATATAACAAAGATTATACATATATATATATATAAATTGTATATAACAAAGTTTCCAGCACAGGCCATTTTGATGAGAGGTGGGTCTGCACAGTAGAAGTGGTTGATCTCAATCTTCCCACAGAAGTACAACCCATAGGTCCATAATGTTGCTGCCAGACTAATCAGAAAACCATACACATAAGGGAAAGAAAGCAGTCGGATACAGACAATCCTTGACATTTTGCTGCCATAGAGCAAAGGGTTCCCAATGGCCATGTGTCTGTCAAAGGCCATCACAGCAAGAATAAAAACTTCTACATGGACAAGAGCAATAAAAAAGAAACACTGTACCAAACAATCAGCATAGGAAATCGTTTTTGTCTCTGATAAAAGATTTTCCAACATCTTAGGGGTGACATTGGAAGAAAACCACATATGAACAAAAAACAAATGACTCAGAAAAAAGTACATGGGGCTGCTGAGTTGGGGACCAACCTTAATTAACAGGATCATGCTGATATTACCCACCATGGTGATCATGTAGACCAGCAGGAAAATGATGAAGAGAACGTGCCATTCCCGACAACTGGTTAGTTCCATAAGAATAAACTCTGTCACATTGGTGAAATTGAGCATTTTCTCTGTTCTTGGTCAATATTAGACACAAACTTCTGGGATAATAAAAAGGAAACAAATTTTAACTAAAATTATTTATTATTTATTAATTTATATATTTATTATGGACCCATTATTTTAATTATTAATAATTATCTATGAGTATTCCCTGGAAGAAAAGCTATGACCAAACTGACAGCATATTAAAAAGCAGAGACATTACTTTGACAGCAAAGGTCTGTCTTGTCAAAGCTATGGTTTTTCCAATAGTCATGTATGGATGTGAGAATTGGACCATAAAAAAAGCTGAGTGCAGAAGAAATGATGCTCCTGAACTGCAGTGTTGGAGAAGATTCTTGACAGTCTCTTGGAATGCAAGGAGGTCCAACCAGTCCATCCTAAAGGAAATCAATCCTGAATATCCATTGCAAAGACTGATGCTGAAGCTGAAACTCCAATAATTTGGCCACCTGATGTAACAAACTGACTCACTGGAAAAGACCCTGATGCTGGGAAAGATTGAAGGCAGGAGGAGAAGAGGATGACACAGGATGCAATGGTTGGGTGCCATCACTGACTTGATGGACTTGAATTTGAGCAAGCTCCAGAAATTGTTGATGGACCAGGAAGCCTGGCATGCTGTAGTCCATGGTGTTGAGAGTAGGACACGACTGAGGCTCTGAACTGAACTGATCTATGGCTGTACTTTGACACTCCTTTCAGCAAATCATTTCTGAGCATTTGCTATTTAACAAACTCTCTGAAGGTTACCTAAATATTGTAACCTTATGGAAAAATATACAGACCCAGTTGCCATTGTCACAGTTTTTACAAAATGTGATTGAACAAAGCTTGCAATAAAAATAATTTAAATTTTCATATATGATATTATACATGTTTCAATGCCATTCTCCCAAATCATCCCACCCTCTCCCTCTCCCATCTGTGTCTCTTTTGCTGTCTCGTATACAGGGTTATCGTTACCATCTTTCTAAATTCCATATATATGCGTTAGTATACTGTATTGGTGTTTTTCTTTCTGACTTACTTCACTGTCCAGGTTCGATGCATGATATTGGATGCTTGGGGCTGGTGCACTGAGATGACCCAGAGGGATGGTATGGGGAGGGAGGAGGGAGGGGGGTTTAAGATGGGGAACACATGTACACCTGTGATGGATTCATGTTGATGTATGGCAAAACCAGTACAATATTGTAAAGTAATTAACCTCCAATTAAAATAAATAAATGTTTATTTAAAAAATAAAAAAATTATATAAAAAATAAAGTAAAAGTTTTAGTATGAAAAAATATCATTTAAATTTTAAATGAATAAATGGGATAAATGGCCATTTATCCAAGACTGAAAGAGAAAATAGTGAAAATGTTAGTCTCTCAGTTTTGTGCCACTCTTTGTGACCCCATGGACTGTAGCCCACAGGCTTTTCTGTCCATGGGATTCTCCAGGCAAGAATACTGGAGTGGGTAGATGTTCCCTTCTCCCAAGGATCTTCCCAATTCAGATTCAAACCTGGGTCTTCTGCATTTCAGGCAAATTCTTTACCATCTGAGCCATCAGGGAAGTCCAAATATACTTCTTAAATATCCATTTTTTCCAGTACTGGTATTTTGTAGTCACCTATTTTTAAGATATTTATGGACAGTTAACATTTTTAATATAACTCAAAATATCATATTATATCTTTTTATTATAGTCATATTCTCCATGGTTAGATATGTAAACCATGTAATCAAATAATCTATTATCCCTAAATGTTGGATGAAAAATTATTTTTAATCTAATCTTATACTTGTACTCATTTAAAGAGGGACAGCCTAATCACAGTAGACTTCAAAATAAAGTGGTAAACCACTCAAACACATTCATATATTATATATATTTCCTGGATAAAGACTCTTTTCCATACCTAACAAGTAATTTAAATCTACTATGTATCTTCCACTGTTACATTCTGCAGAATAAACAAGAAGAGTAATGTAAATAAGGAGATTAATGTCACTCTTTAGAGTGGTAATGATGTAGCTAAATATTATAAGTATACATGCAATCTAGAGATGACAAAATATATACTGGGATGTGCATTGATTATAATAATGGTCTTCCCTGGTGCCTCATACAGTGAAGAATCTGCCTGCAATGTAGGAGACCAGGGTTCCATTCCTGGGTTGGGAAGATCCCCTAGAGAAGGGAATGGCTACCCATTACAATATTCTTGCCTGAAGAATTCCATTGACAGAGGAGCCTAGCAGGCTGCAGTCCATGGTGTCTGTATAATAATACATTATACCATTTTGGAGGAGTGACTTGAGCATGTGGATTTCAGTGTCCTGGAGAGTGGTAGGAAGGGCTTTCCTAGAACCAATCTCCCTTGAGATACTTAGGGCTGATTATATTTGTCCCAAATGCTTTGCAGGATCATTTTGAACTGCCTGTGAACATCCTTAGTCCATGGGAACAGCATCAAGAAAAGTAGCTTAGAGGTCTAACTGTAAATTGCCCAAACAATGCTATTTTATTAAAAAAAAAAAAAAAAAAAAAAAAGAGTATGTTGCAGACTCCAAACTTGCCCTACTCACCACCTGCCTATGCACTAGGTCACTTCAGTTCAGATCAGATCAGTCGCTCAGTCGTGTCCGACTCTTTGTGACCCCATGAATCGCAGCATGCCAGGCCTCCCTGTCCATTACCAATTCCCAGAGTTCACTTAAACTCACGTCCATAGTCGGTGATGCCATCCAACCATCTCATCCTCTGTCGTCTCCTTTTCCTCCTGCCCCCAATCCCTCCCGGCATCAGAGTCTTTTCCAATGAGTCAACTCTTTGCATGAAGTGGCCAAAGTACTGGAGTTTCAGCTTTAGCATCACTCCTTCCAAAGAACACCCAGGGCTGATCTCCTTTAGAATGGACTGGTTGGATCTCTTTGCAGTCCAAGGGACTCTCAAGAGTCTTCTCCAACACCACAGTTCAAAAGCATCGATTCTTCGGCACTCAGCTTCCTTCACAGTCCAACTCTCACATCCATACATGACCACTGGAAGAACCATAGCCTTGACTAGACAGACCTTTGTTGGCAAAGTAATGTCTCTGCTTTTCAATATGCTGTCTACGATGGTCATAACTTTTCCTCCAAGGAGTAAGCGTCTTTTAATTTCATGGCTGCAATCACCATCTGCAGTGATTTTGGAGCCCCAAAAATAATGGCTGACTCTGTTTCCACTGTTTCCCCATCTATTTCCCATGAAGTGATGGGACCGGATGCCATGATCTTCGTTTTCTGAATGTTGAGCTTTAAGCCGACTTTTTCACTCTCTTCTTTCACTTTCATCAAGAGGCTTTAGTTCCTCTTCACTTTCTGCCATAAGGATGGTGTCATCTGCATATCTGAGGTTATTGATATTCCTCCCAGCAATCTTGATTCCAGCTTGTGCTTCTTCCAGCCCAGCATTTCTCATGGTCCATGGAATTCTCCAGGCAAGAATACTGGAGTGGGTTGCCATGCCCTCCTCCAGAGGTTCTTCCTGACCTTCTGGGTCTCCTGTATCACAGGTAGATTTTTTACTGTCTGAGCCACATAGGATATTTAGCGCATATTTCTTATGCAGTCCTTATTACATTGTATCACATATAGTTTCAATTGCCTGATTCATAATGTGAAATTAGAACAATCTGAAAAAATGCACATTGTTCTATTATTGCATTCTTTGTAATTATTTAATAAAAAGCATTTGTTAGGTCTTATGAAGGATGCAGGAAGGTGTGTAACATCACATCATGTTTAAGTGGGGATAGTGGTAAAGAATCCTGCAGGAGCCACAAGAGACAAGTGTTCAATCCCTGCTTCAGGAAGATCCCCTGGAGAAGGAAATAGCATACCCACTCTGGTAGTTTTGTCTGGGAAATTCCACGGACAGAGGACCCTGGTGGGTTACAGTCCATGGGGTTGCAAAGAGCTTCACATGACTGAGTGTGCGTGCACACACACACACACACACATACACACTTCACACCTATTGGAACACATAGAGACACACTGAACACATAATAGACATACCAAATTCATCCCTACCTATCCTTACCTGGTTTCCCTCATGGCTCAGCTGGCAAAGAATCCACCTGCAATGTGGGATACCTGGGTTCGTCCCTGAGCTGGGAAGGTCTCCTGCAGAAGGGAAATTCTGGAGCTTTTTCAACCTAAGAATATTTGAAATAATTTCTTGGCTTAGTATTTTTAAGACAAATAGCTAATAGAGTTTCATGAACCCCTGAGAGCTGAGTTCATGATTGCAATTTCAGTGCCCAAGTATGCAAGAGTCCTCAATTCCTTCCCACTAACTATGGAGAAAATGCATCAGGTAAACTTACTAGTAATAGGTCACTACAATGTAATCTGCACTCCCTCAAGGAAATGTAGATTTCAGAAGAAACTGTGGTGTTTGTGTGTGTGTGTGTGTGTTAGTGAGGGAGAGATCAAGAAAGAGAGAGGGTGACTGAGAAAGATAAGTACACTTTATGCTGAAGATGCTTAACTATAATGATGTCGGTAAACACAGAAACAAACGTAGCAATAGCATTCAGTTTTAAAAGACATTTTACAAAACTATTCCAAATGAAAACTATCCTTAATTTAAAAGCTTTAAAATTACATTTTAAAATTAATTAGTAATCATCAACTAATTTGGAATGCCAAGAGTTTTCCAATAAATGGTGAATAAATAGTCTTACAGACAAAAGGAATTATGTTTAGCTCACCCAAATAGTAACATTAAGTAAGAGCTTAAATTCTTTAGGGAGGTTAAGTTTTGCATTACAGACACAATGATATTATTATACTTTAATCAAAATCCCCAATTTATTTACATGCAAATAGCTTTGAAATGTTGCCCATGATGTATGTGTGAATGAATGGAAATGAGTTTATATGTGCTTCTGCTTTCCCCTGAGGAAAATAAAAACTCACGTTGGACAAAGAGGACTTCCCTGGTGGCTCATTGTAAAGAATCCACCTGCCAGTGCAGGAAACATGGGTTGATCCCTGATCCAGGAAGATCCCACCAGCCATGGAGCAGTTCAGCCCAAATGCTACAACTATTGAGCCTGTGCTCTAGAGCCTGGGAGCCACAACTCTTGAGCCCATGTGCCAAAACCATTGAAGTCCACACATTCTAGAACCTGTGCTGGGCAACAGGAGATGCTACTGCAATGAAAAGACCATGAACGGTAACTAGAGATCAGCCTATGCAACTAGAGATTCCCTCCACTGGCCACAGCTAGAGAAAAGCCCTCACAGAAATGAAGATCCTGCATATCCAACAATAAATATATAAATACAATAATTAAAAAAAAAACACTGGACAAAGAGAAATGTGTTATCCTATACATTATTCTTATTTTATATCTACATCTCTGTAGATAAATTATGCATTTTGTGATGATTTAAATGCATGATCTTAATGTGTGAATGACATTTCAGTGCCTATGTGTTTCTGTGTCAAGATATCAAGATATTTATTTGTTTACTTATATCAGAAGACATAGAAACATTATGGATGTCCAAGTTGTAAACTTGTTGCCTCATTGCTGTACTAGACGAACCGAGCTACAACAGAGAAGCCAAACTATGTTTACACTATTAAGTCAGGATGTGTCATTGTTAAGAAAAAAGAGAGAGCACCCAAATATTCCTTCTTTCAAGTAAAAAGAAATTAATATTTGATATCATACTTAGGTCAAAAATGTGCAAAATAATCCATGTGAATATTAATTTAATTTGTGAGGAGAAATCTGTAGCTTTGTACTTGCAAAATGACATATTCACTAATTCTACCTCCTTCTCAGAATGACGGCACTTTGGCTGGGGTACATGATATGTGCACACGTCAGCAGCCACACAGCAGCTATTAGAACCAGTAAAAGAGAGACACTTACACTGCTGTGTCTCTTAAATACAAAAATGCTGGAAAAGGATTACATATCATAGTATTTCTATTTTCAAAACAAAGTTCTCTGAACAGATCCACCTTTCACATTGAAAAGGGCATTAAATATCAGGCTTAAGTTTTTCAACTACCCAGTGATGTCAATATAATTTGAACAAAATTCCCAATTTGTTTATGTGCAAAGAGCTTTGAAATGTTGCCCATAATGCACGTGTGAGTCAGTGGAGATGAATTCACATGTGCTTCTCCTTTCCCCACAGGAAAATAAAAACCATTAGCAAGACCACCATCTTTATGCACTTACATTAGAGAACTGAATGAAATATGTTGTTATTTCTTCTACATCAGATTGTAGTCTAGTAGAAAAATAGATAAATATTTCCTAAATTCATTACTACATTTTTGAATAAGAAAATCAAAATCTTTTTATTTTAACAAAGGACATAAACAATGTCAATACATATACCTGTGAACTTAGGCTGAAATAGTCTTCTCTATTAATTTATTAATTTTAGCTAAGCTTGACTACTTGTATCAATGAGAGAAAATTCACTTTTTCCCTCTGAATTTTATTTTTTTCTTGTTTTTTGTAAAGGGTAAAGTTCTTACTTTTTGTGATTTCTCTAAAGCTGTGTACTAAGCAGTAATCTTTTGACAAATGAGTATTGATGAAATGCAGAGAACAAAAGTAACACAACTTTACTTTGTTAAAATTGTCCTGCTGATCACTTTGTTCATGGCCTCTTTCACATCTTTGTTCCTCAGACTGTAGATCATGGGGTTCAACATGGGGATCACCGCGATGTAAAACACAGCCACCATCTTCCCCTGCTCCACAGACTCCTCTGTGGGACGTCTGAGATACATGAAAATAAGGGTTCCGTAGAACATGACGACAGCTGTCAAATGGGACCCACAGGTGCAGAAGGCCTTGCGCCTCCCTTCCGCCGAGTTCATCCGTAGAATGGCGATGAGGATGAACAGGTAAGATACGATAAGTACAGTTAGAGAATATGTGAAATTAATGCCCGCGAGTACGATCATCGTATATTCTTTTACAAAGGTTCCAGCACAGGCCATTTTGATGAGAGGTGGGTCTGCACAGTAGAAGTGGTTGATCTCAATCTTCCCACAGAAGTACAAGCCATAGGTCCATAATGTTGCTGCCAGACTAATCAGAAAACCATACACATACGGGAAAGAAATCAGTCAGATACAGACAACCCTTGACATTTTGCTGCCATAGAGCAAAGGGTTCCCAATGGCCATGTATCTGTCAAAGGCCATCACAGCAAGAATAAAAACTTCTACATGGACAAGAGCAATAAAAAAGAAACACTGTACCAAACAGCCAGTGTAAGAAATCGTTTTTGTTTCTGATAACAAGTTTTCCAGCATTTTAGGAGTGACATTGGAGGAAAACCACACATCAACAAATGACAAATGACTCAAAAAAAAAGTACATGGGGCTGCTGAGTTGTGGACTGACCTTAATTAACAGGATCATGCTGATATTACCCACTACAGTGATCATGTAGACCAGCAGGAAAATGACGAACAAAAGAACTTGCCATTCCCGACGACTGGTTAGTCCCAAAAGAATAAACTCTGTCACATCCGTGAAGTTGAGCATTTTCTCTTCTCTAAGTCAATATTCAATACAAACTTCTGTGATAACTTTTAGTAAATAAATTTAAAATTAAATGTTGATTATTATCAATTTATATTTTATTCATGATCCCTTTTATTTTTTTAATTAAATAACTATGACTTCATTTTGACAGTCTTTTCCAGAAATTTTTTCTGAACACCTGCTGTTTAACAAGCTCCCTGAAGGCATCTACATTGACAAATATAATCCTCTGACCCACTTACATAAGAGTTGTACAAAATGTGATTGAAACATGCTATTCCTAAAAATTGTAATTGTCCAAATGTCCAAGTGTGTATGTGTGTGTGTATTCAATTGTGTCCGACTCTTTACACAGACTATAGCCCACCAGACTCTTCTATCCATGGGATTTTCCAGGCAAAAATACTGGAGTAGCTTGCCATTTCCTCCTCAAGGGGATTTTCCCAACCCGGGGCTGAACCGGAGTCTCCTGCACTGGGAGATGGATTCTTTACCACTTAGCCACCAGGGAAGCTCAAGACTATTTCTTAAATATCCCTTGCTTCCAACTGGCACTTTAGTAATTATTCATTTTAAGATATTTATGAAGGGTAAGATTTCTCTTTTTAATGTCACTCAAAAATAATACTTTTCCTCCTTTTTAGTATAAGCATGTTCTTCAGGATTATGGGCTTTCCTGGTGGCTCAGATGGTAAAGCATCTTCTTGCAATGCAGAAGACCCGGGTTCAATCCCTAGGTCAGGAAGAACCCCTGGAGAAGGAAATGGCAACCCACTCCAGTACTCTTGCCTGGAAAATTCCATGGATGGAGGAGCCTGTTGGGCTACAGTCCATGGGGTCGCAAAGAGTTGGACAAGACTGAGCGACTTCACTTTCACCTCCAGGATTATAGGGCAAAACCATTTGATCCAATTGTCAACCCTAAATGTCAGATAAAATTTATTTTTGATCTAACCTCATACTTGGACTCATTTAAAGAGGGACAAACTGTTCCCAGTAATCTTTGAAATAAAGGAATAAATCACTTACACACTTTCATATATTGTGTGTATTCCCTGGATAAGGACTCTGACAAACCTAGCATGTAATTAGAATCTACTAGACACGCTCCACTGTTATGTTCTGCAGATTCAAAGATAAGACCAGGAGATCAGTGTCACTAGTGAGAAGTGGTAGTAATGTAATTAAACCTTGTAAAATCATGATGTATTCCTGCAGTGTTATAATACGGGGATAAAGCAGGGAATGATTGACTCTTCCGTGGAGATCCAGTGGTCTAGGAAAGCTACAAATTTATTTTCAAATACAGATTGTATCATATGAACCTCTCCAGGACAGTACTTCACAAAATATTTTCCTGAGAAAATACTAGTGTCTTGCATTCTGTTAATAAGTATTATGGAGGAAAATCCACAAATGTTTATTCATCAAATAATGAGAAATCTTGTGTCTTATCCAAATTCTTATAATTATGCAACTTACCTCATAAAATATGCAAAACTGTTTGGGAAAGAATTCTAATACACTTAGTCTAGCTAGCATTTACTTAGCTTTAAATGAGAGAAAGGAGAGAGAGATAGAGGTGACTTTAAGTATATGAAAGAATGTGCATAGGTTTTATGAAATCATGACACCATTGTATACAAGGGACTTGAGCTTCTGCAGATTTGGGGATCCTGGGGGGATAGGGTGGAGGGTGATGCTCTAGAAGCAATCCTTCTGAGATACAAAGGAGAGCCATATTTGTCCTAAATGTGCCACAGTATCATTTTGAACCGCTTGTGAACCTGCTCAGTCCAAGGGAACCAGAACAAGAAAAATGGAACACAGAACTGTTTGTAAACCACCCAAACAATGCAACTTAATAAAAAGTTTTAAAAATAGTATGTTGGCTTTTGAATAATATGAATGGGTTTTTAAAGATTGGGAAATTAATGAAAGATATGTTTTAGACACCATCATAAATGATATAGAAAATATAAAGATGAAGGAGAGATTCTGAATGTGGAAACAGATTACAAATATGTTAATAAAGCATGTTGATATTGTGTTAACAGTGCCAGGATTTTCCACTTATTTTTAAAACATTAGCTGAAGAGGAATTTTTATTTGGAATGTCAGATCTCACTGCATCTAACTGTACTAAGAATGATCCAGAAAGATGATATAAAAGATCAGTGTTGTTAGTACTTCACAAAGGGAAAACACATGAAAACCTGTGTGGTGGTTAGACAGGTAATTGAGAGCTCTGATGAATGCACAGGGAAAATGGAACAGCCAGATCTGATCTTAGGAATTATGGACACTGGAAAAAAGAGAAGGGTTTGGAGACAGACGGTTTTGCTCGCCACCTTCTTCAGGAAAAATTATACACACAAACTACCCATATTGTATCACCCTGGCTTTCAAATTAAGTTACCAGTAATTGTAGATTACTTTCCCCCAGGACCAGAAAAGAGGAAACATTAAGTATTCCAGTTAGATATTTCTGTTTCTGTTGTAAAAGTGGTTTTGAATTCTGGCCCCGTGACTTATTTTGTGAAGGTAGGCAGGCTTTGCTTTTAGTTTGTTTTGTGTTTCATTTTTCTGTGTCTTAAGATGATGTAACAAGTATTAATTAAGAGTATCAACTTCATTCTTTAAGAGTATGAAAAGGCATTTTCGACTCTCTTGCAACCCCACGGATGGCAGCCCACCAGATTCCTCTGTCCATGGAATTCTCCAGGCAAAAATACTGGAGTGAGTTGCCATTTCTTCCTCCAATAATAAATAAGAAGGTGCAATTATTACTGAATGTACTTGTGGAAAGTGTAGCTTCACTAATAGCTTTTAATAATCAAATATTCATATATCAATATAAAATTTCTGTCTCTCTCTAACAAATACACACCTCCATACATGGATAATATAAATGGAATAATTAATGAAGAATATAATAAAATAAAATAGATGATGAAAGCTTCATCTTCCAGCTCCAGATAGATGTGTTTGTATACCAACCTCTAAATAGAGCAAAGTATTCCCAGGAAGGATGCAGAATGGGAAAGTGAATGTTGTGTAAGAGATGAGATGATTCCAGGTAGAAAAGAAACTGGAAATCCACAAGAGAAGTTTCCCTTAAATTATTGCCTTATTGAAAAAAAAAAAAAAACAATTAAGAATATTCTTCTAGAAAAAACCCTGGGGAAAGCATATCTCTAGAGGAAAAGTTGATCACTGAGTTTTTGTTTTGTAACAGATTAGCAAAAATTCCCCCCCCTCCCCAATTCAAGTTATTTTGAAAGTATTCTGGGATCAAATAACTTTTTTTGCTTTGGGTTTGCATCACACTAAACTTAGTGATGATGTTCCTCAACATTCATAAGCCCAGCTTGTGTTCTGTGCTTCATGGTCTGTGCCACTTGCCTTTTCCAGTGAAAGATGAAGCAAGTATTATTCCCTATTTTAACCAAAATTATTGCATATCAAGCCAGGAAATGTATTTCCAGAATCTGAGGGCCTTTCACCACCTTTATTCCTATATTCTAGCAACCATCTCTCTTGCCTAAATCACAGACTCAGTATTATACTCCATTCTAAACTGAAAACCAAAGTGGGTCTTTAAAAGCAAGTCATTTCAAATAGTTTCTTAGCTTGGAACTTTTCCAGAGCTTCTCATTTTTCTCAGGGTAAAAGTCTTCCCGTGGCTCACAGGATCTTGGCCTCTAGTCCCTTATCATGCCTATGGTCTCATATTCCATTAATTTTCTCACTGCCCTGGGCTGCAGCCACATTGGCTTCCATTTGTTCTTAAAACTTTCCTTGAACGCTTGCATCTGCCTTTCCCTTAGTTACTCCATCTTCTAAAACACTGCTCTGTATGGACCTCCATGGCTCATCTCTAAACCACCTTCATGAGATTTTTGTTCAATTATCCTCTTCTCAATGAAATCAACCTTCCTTCTCATATCTGAGCCAGAGATCCCCCTTTGCTCCTTTATCTTAGAAGATGATTTTTTCCAGATTTTTCTATAACATCACTAATATACTCTAAGATTTATTTATGTATTTTCCTGATGGTTTATGCTTGTTTCACACAAATGGAATATAAGTCTCATGAGATCAAGGATTTCTTTTTCTGTTTTGTTCACTGATAACAAATAACTAAAACAGAGCCTCAAACATAACAGGCACTCAGCTAATATTCGTCAGACAAGTAAGTGAATTAATTAATTCAACTGAAGGTTAAAATGCCGAGAAGTAGGCCAAAATAATTATAAACAAGTTTATGTATTTATTATTGGCATTTCAATATGATTAGGGATAAAGAGATTATTAATTTACTAATGGTAATGTCTTATGAGAATTAGTGTTGGTATCTTGCTTCAGACTGCATGCAAAAACTAAATTGCAAACTATATAAATTAAATATTTTAAATATGTGTGTAATGCAATAACGTTTATGTGAATGATTATATAGTTTCTCATAGTAGTTAAAATTGCACTAGTTGCATAATTACCTCTGAAATCGCCTGGCTTTCAAATTGATTAAGTTTTATAATCTAGGGCAAGAATACAGCTAGGTAGAGAAATTAGTTCTGCTGTTGGTAAATTAGGCA
Organism: Bubalus bubalis; assembly: GCF_019923935.1. Lineage (NCBI taxonomy): Eukaryota > Metazoa > Chordata > Mammalia > Artiodactyla > Bovidae > Bubalus > Bubalus bubalis. The sequence continues at coordinate 5,774,641 of NC_059172.1, forward strand.
GTTTAGAGTTACACACATAAATAGAAGGAGAAAAAATAGCATACAAGATTATGTTATTAATGTTGATTATTTTATGTGACAACTAATTTAACCCTGAGGTAAATTCTTAAACAAAATTCCTAGAAAGTATTGATCAAGTTAAATACTCTGGAACATATATATGCACACACATATGCAAACACACATATAACCTACCTATATATGTGTAACATATATAACATTTATACTTACATATATAATGTCCATGGATAATTTTGTTTCATTTGTGGAAATCATTGTGAGAAAAACTTTATTTTTAAAATTTTCTTTTAAAATATTGATAAATAAAAGAAAATGAACAGAATTTGAATATTGACAAGAAAGTTTAAGATTCATTCACAATCAAGCAGCTATCTGTGCCTCAGATTTTTCTCATATTTCAAATAAAAACATTTTGAAAACCAGGCAACAGTATTGCTAAAAATAAAATTCAGGATATCTGCTATATTAATAATGTGTTCATTTTAAAATCAGATATAAAAGAATCACATTACATACATATGTACTAGGACTATCAAGGTTTCAGCTAGTTTCTGCTATGACCAACCCCAAAAATAGTTTCTAAAAATAAAACAAAATAAGAGTAAATATATTTTTCTATTTTCCAAAAATTGTCTAAAGATAAGTTGTTGAAATATATTTATGGAAACACATTCCAAACTCCAAATCAACAGTGAGATTATATTACCTTCTGATAGTCATTATAAGGTAAGACACAAATAGGGCCTTAAATAGAAACCATATAATTAAAATACGCTTACATATAAATGAGGTTTATTTAATTAATTAGTAAACATTTGAAAATCCAGACTCATCTAGGATACAGTTGCATTGATTAATATTATTGCATGAAGCTTGTAGCATATTTTGAATAAAATATTCCACAATCAGGGATGCTATCAATAATTATAACAGTGAGATACAGTGAAATAATGTCAATTTAAGCACCTAAAAATAACAGATATCCCAAATCAGTATCTATCTTAGGTGCAAGAAAAGACTGTTACACTTCTTCTAAAATCAGAATCTAAACAGGGAACATGTGTATACCTGTGGAGGAGTCATGTGATATATGGCAAAACCAATAAAATATTGTAAAGTTTAAAAATAAAATAAAAAAAATAGTGAATTTATAAAAATTGCAACTATTTTACATAAAATTTTTTCCAGTCACACCTACTAAATATAGATTTCAGAGACTCTTGTTTCAAATGTGCTTATTTTACTTTTACACTATTATTCCATTTTCAATTATATATAATCTTCATCTATTCATGGAAAACATAAATGACAAATTTCCTCAAAATTACCCAGAAGAAATGATAACTGTCTACCCCTTCTATTGAACCATGGGTCTCACCATATACTTTAACTTTCCATTTTATTTAGTTAAAGCTGTTCTGCTAATTGCTTTGCTCATGACCTCCTTCACATCTTTGTTGCTGAGACTATAAATCATAGAGTTCAACATTTAGGAATTACTGTCATGTAAAATATAGCCACAATTTTCCCCTGTTCTACAGACTCTTCAGTTGGACTTCCGAGACACATGAAGAAAAGATTTCCATAAAATACGGGGAACACTGTTAAGTGGGGTCCACATGTAGAGAAATCTTTCTTCCTTCTGCTGAGTGCATTCTCAGGACAGCAATAAGGATAAATGTGTTTAGTTCAGTCACTCAGTCATGTCTGACTCTTTGTGACCCCTTGAATCATAGCACACCAGGCACCCCTGTCCATCACAAACTCCCGGAGTTCACTCAGACTCACGTTCCTCGAGTCGGTGATGCCATCCAGCATCTCATCCTCTGTCGTCCCCTTCTCCTCCTGACCCTAATCCCTCCCAGCATCAGAGTCTTTTCCAATGAGTCAACTCGTCACATGAGGTGGCCAAAGTACTGGAGTCTCAGCTTCAGCATCATTCCTTCCAAAGAACACCCAGAACTGATCTCCCTTAGAATGGACTGGTTTTATCTCCTTGCAGTCCAAGGGACTCTCAAGTGTCTTCTCCAACACCACAGTTCAAAAGCATCAATTCTTTAGCACTCAGCTTTCTTCACAGTCCAACTCTTACATCCACTCATGACTACTGGAAAAACCATAGCCTTGACTAGATGGACCTTTGTTGGCAAAGTAATGTCTCTGCCTCTGAATATGCCATCTAGGTTGGTCATAACTTTCCTTCCAAGGAGTAAGCGTCTTTTAATTTCATGCCTGCAATCACCATCTGCAGTGATTTTGGAGCCCCAAAAAATAAAATCTGACACTGTTTCCCCATCTATTTCCCATGAGGTGATGGGACCAGATGCCATGACCTTAGCTTTCTGAATGTTGAGCTTTAAGCCAACTTTTCCACTCTCCTCTTTCACCTTCATCAAGAGGCTTTTTAGTTCCTCTTCACTTTCTGCCATAAGGGTGGTGTCATCTGCATATCTGAGGTTATTAATATTTCTCCTGGCAATCTTGATTCCAGCTTGTGCTTCTTCCAGTCCAGCGTTTCTCATGATGTACTCTGCATATAAGTTAAATAAGCAGGGTGACAATATATACAGCCTTGAGATACTCCTTTTCCTATTTGGAACCAGTCTGTTGTTCCATGTCCAGTTCTAACTATTGCTGCCTGACCTGCATATAGGTGTCTCAAGAGACAGGTCAGGTGGTCTGGTATGCCCATCTCTTTCAGAATTTTCCACAGTTTATTTTGATCCACACAGTCAAAGGCTTTGGCATAGTCAATAAAGCAGAAATAGATGTCTGGAACTCTCTTCCCTTTTTAATCATGCAGTGGATGGTGGCGATTTGATCTCTGGTTCCTCTGCCTTTTCTAAAACCAGTTTGAACATCTGGAAGTTTTCGGTTCATGGATTGCTTAAGCCTGGCTTGGAGAATTTTGAGCATTACTTTACTAGCATGTGAGATGAGTGCAATTGTGTGGTAGTTTGAGCATTCCTTGGCATTGCCTTTCTTTGGAATTGGAATGAAAACTGACCTTTTCCAGTCCTGTGGCCACTGCTGAGTTTTCCAAATTTCCTGGCATATTGAGTGCAGCCCTTTCACAGCATCATCTTTCAGGATTTGAAAGAGCTCAACTGGAATTCCATCACCTCCACTAGCTTTGTCCATAGTGATGCTTTCTAAGGCCCATTTGACTTCACATTCCAGGATGTCCGGCTCTAGGTGAGTGATCACACCATCATGATTTTCTGAGTCATGAAGATCTTTTTTGTACAGTTCTTCTATATAGGAGATGATTGGGGGCAGGAGGAGAAGGGGATGACAGAGGATGAGATGGCTGGATGGCATCACCGACTTGATGGACATGAGTCTGAGTGAACTCCGGGAGTTGGTGATGGACAGGGAGGCCTGGCGTGCTGTGATTCATGGGGTCTCAAAGAGTCAGACACGACTGGGCTACTGAACTGAACTGAACACATCTGCAAAAGACAGGTGACTGAGGAAAAAAATACATGGGGCTGCTGAGCTTGGGACTGATCCTTATCACTAATATGGTCATACCAATAATCCCAATTGGAGTGAATATGTACATCAGTAAGAAAACCACAAAGAAAAGGGGTTGCAATTCAAGATGGTTAGTTAATCCCAAAAGAATAAATTTGGTCACATTAGTAAAATTGAACATTTTCTTAAATCTGATACAGATCGAGATCAGTTCAGTTGCTCAGTCATGTCCAAGTCTTTGTGACCTCATAAACGGTAGCACGCCAGGCCTCCCTGTCAATCACCAACTCCCGGAGTTTACCCAAACCCATGTCCACTGAGTTGGTGATGCCATTCAACCATCTCATCCTCTGTCGTCCCCTTCTCCTCCTGCCCTAAGTCTTTCCCGGCATCAGGGTCTTTTCCAATGAGTCAGCTCCTCACATCAGGTGGCCAAAATATTGGAGTTTCAGCTTCAGCATCAGTCACACCAATAAACACCCTGGACTAATATCCTTTAGGATGGACTGGTTGGATCTCCTTGCAGTCCAAAGGACTCCCAAGAGTCTTCTCCAACACCACAGTTCAAAAGCATCAATTTTTCAGCTCTCAGCTTTCTTTATAGTCCAACTCTCACATTCATACATGACAACTGGAAAAACCATAGACTTACACAGACATACTAGACAGACCTTTGTTGGCAAAGTAATGTCTCTGCTTTTTAATATGGTGTCTAGATTGGTGATAACCTTTCTTCCAAGGAGTAAAGCGTCTTCTAATTTCATGGCTACAATCACCATCTGCAGTGATTTTGGAGCCCAAAACAATAAGGTCTGCCACTGTTAGAAATGGACTTGGAACAACAGAATGGTTCCAATTTGGGAAAGGAGTCCATCAAAGCTGTATATTGTCACCCTGCTTATTTAATTTCAATGCAGAGTACATCTTGTGAAGTGCCAGGCTGGATGAAGGACAATCTGGAATCAAGATTTCTGGAGAAATAACAATATCCTCAAGATGATGACATCACCTTTATGGCAGAAAGTGAAGAACTAAAGAGCCTCTTGACGAAAATTAAAGAGGAGAGTGAAAAAGTTGGCTTAAAACTCAGCATTCAGAAAACTAAGATCATGGCATCTGGTCCCATAACTTCACGGAAATTGATGGGGAAGCAATGGAAACAGAGAGATACTTTATTTTTGGGGGAGAGGGCTCCAAAATCACTGCAGATGGTGACTCCACCCATGAAATTAAAAGATGCTTGCTCTTTGGAAGAAAAGTTATGACCAGCCTAGACAGCATGTTAAAAAACAGAGGCTTTGCCAACAAAATCCGTCTAGTCAAAGCTATGGTCTTTCCAGTAGTCATGTATGGATGTGAAAGTTGAATTGGAAAGAAAGCTGAGTGGTGAAGAATTGATGCTTTTGAACTGTGGTGTTGGAGAAGATCCTGAGAATCCCTTGGACTGCAAGGAGATCAATCCAGTCAATCTGAAAGCAAATAAACCCTGAATATTCTTTGGAAGGACTGATGTTGAAGCTGAAGCTCTAATATTTTGGCTACTTGATGTGAAAAACTGACTCCTTGGAAAAGATCCTGGTGCTGGGAAAGATTGAAGGAGGGAGGAGAAGTGGATGACAGAGGATGAGATGGTTAGATAGCATCACCGGCTCAATGGACATGAGTTTAAATAAGCTCCAGGAGTTGGTGAAGGACAGGGAAACCTGGCTTGCTGCAGTCCATGGGGTTGCAAAGAGTCGGACACAACTTAACAACTGAACTGAACATCACAATGTGGTCAATATGAATAGCACTTCATTTTTCAGCTACCCAAACCATATAAATGAAACTAATAGACTTATATAATTTGAATAAATGTATAACAATATAGCAGAGAAGGCAATGGCGACCTACTCCAGTACTCTTGCCTGGAAAATCCCACGGATAGAGGAGCCTGGTAGGCTGCAGTACATGGGGTCGTGGAGTCGGACATGACTGAGCGACTTCACTTTCACTTTTCACTTTCATGCATTGGAGAAGGAGATGGCAACCCACTCCAGTGTTCTTGCCTGAAGATTTCCAAGGATGGGGGAGCCTGATGGGCTGCCATCTATGGGGTTGCACAGAGTCGGACACAATTGAAGTGACTCAGCAGCAGCAGCAGCAGCATAACAATATAGAATGCTTGGGGCTGGTGCACTGGGATGACCCAGAGGGATGGTATGGGGAGGAACGTGGGAGGGGGTTTCAGGATGGGGAACATGTGTACACCCATGGCGGATTCATGTTTATGTATGGCAAAACCAATACAATATTGTAAAGTAATTAACCTCCAATTAAAATAAATAAATGTATATTTTAAAAAAATTCCTGTCCAATGACTTGGGTTCTCAGAGTTCTTTTTAGTCCAAGTTTCTCCATGAAAATGTCCCCCAAGAAAAAAGATATACATTTGGACAAATTATTACTGGACTAAGAAAAGTCATTGTATATAGAAAATAAAAATAATACAATTAGCACTATATTTACTTAGAAAGCAATTTCCTGCTAAACAGTTCTTTGATCAAATCTTTCACATCCTTGTTCCTCAGGCTGTAGATCATGGGGATCAACACGGGGATCACTGTGGTGTAAAACACAGCCACCAGTTTCCCCTGCTCCACAGACTCTTCTGAAGGGGGTCTAAGATACATGAAGAAAAGAGTTGTATAGCAGATGGTGACAGCTGTCAGATGGGAGCCACAGGTAGAGAAAGCTTTGTGCCTGTCTTCTTTGGAATGAATCTTCAGGATGGCAAGACAAATATAAAGGTAAGAAATCAGAATGATGAGAAGAGAAAAGGAAAGGTTACATCCAGCCACACAAACATGGACAATTCTTTGTTGTAGGTGTCAGAACAAGCCAGCTTAATCAGCGGTAGGTCAGCACAGTAGAAGTGATTAATTTCTCTAGGGCCACAGAATGCTACGTTGTAGGTCCACATGGTCTCCATAAGCCCAACGAGTGCTCCATATGCATAAGGCACCATGATGAAGGATGTGCACACACTCTTAGACATTCTGCTGCCATAAAGCAGAGGGTTGCAGATGGCCATATACCGATCAAAGGCCATGACAGCTAGGATATAGATCCCTACATGGACCAAGGCAATAAAGAAGTAACACTGCACCAGACAAGCAGAATAAGTAATGGTTTTCTTCTCTGATAAAAAAATTGCCAGCATCTTGGAAGTCACATTGGCAGAGAAGCACAGATCTACAAAGGATAAATGGCTCAGGAAAAAGTGCATGGGGGTGTGGAGGCGGGCATTAATCTGGATGAGAATAGTTATGCCCAGATTCCCTGCCACCATGGCTATGTAAATGGCCAAAAAGAAGAGAATCTGCAATTTCAGGCAATTGATCAGTCCAAGGAGAATGAACTCAGTCACTGAAGTGATGTTTCTTCTCATAGTTTGCTCTATGAGATGAGAGATCTGTGTATTTATATTAGATAACAGGAAAATGAAAAATAAATGTCACTATGTCACTCATGACCTTCTCACTAATTTCGTTTCTTTCTTAGCAATTTTATTTTCACTCTATTTCCACTGGTGTTCATTCTAAGTAAACATAATCTCAGCCTGGAACTGGAATCTAGTGGTATTCAAAGCATCTTTTTATTTTTTTTGACATAGCCCTCTATTTTTTATTTCCTTATTTTCCATTTCCTATCTAATTAGGATTTATTCACTGTTTTCTTTCTCCAGTTTCTCCTTGTCTTTCTTGGTCCTGGGCTTTTATTGGCAAAACATACTTTGTGTGCATACTTGATCCCAGATATCACCATCAGGTTTATTTATCCTTATCTCCAATTATATAAAGATATGGGAATTTAAAAAGAAAAAAAAAAGATGGGGTATCAAAGGAAATATTTTCCCAAATGGCCTTACACATTTTGGATAAATTTACCTAACCAGTTTCTTACTGGAGAATCCAAAATAATTATGTATTTCAGTACACACAGTGGTTTCCTACTACCCAATGCTATATCAATAAACCTCTCTTGAGTCTTCATTTATAAAATAATCTTTTTATCTTGCTGTTGATGACTTTCTCCCATGGACTTCAGAGTCCTCATCTATTCAATATCAGATTTTGTCTAAATAATTTTAAATGAGTTTTATTTTTTGCTAGAACGAGTATAATTCCTGCTGAATCTGTCTCTCTTTTAAATTATTTCATACAGGTTTTTTGGGGGGAGGGGTGGGATATTCTTTCAACAGATATTATTTAAAAAGGTTTATATGATTGTCAAGTGCTCACTGTAATATGGTTACTCAGTGTCTGTTAAATACTGAATGAATGAAAATAATGTTATTTGTAGAATGATGAGTGTAAACGCAGACCAATCTAAATAAGAAATATATGCAGTGATTCATTTTAACTAGCTAAGACATTAAGATAGCTTTCAAAACTGCTTTTGTTGTCATCTGACTCCTACCGGGTGAAGATCCAAAACTTAAAGAGTAAGAGAAAATGCAGCTACAGAAGTCAGGATTTTCATTCCTATCTGACCCAAGGAAAGATTCTCTCAGAGATATTAGTCGCCCAAGTGATGAGTTTGCTAAGAATGATTTATACCTCCCGTATAATTTGGAGCTTTTATCCCTAAAGCATTTTTTAGCACACTGAAGAAATAAATGCAATGTTATTGCAAGAGAAATCTCCTGAGAAATATTAATTTATATGGATTTATACTCATTGGAGAAGGAAATGGCAACCCACTCCAGTACTCTTGCCTAGAGAATCCCATGGACAAAGGAGCTTGGTGGGCTACAGTCCACGGGTCGCAAAGAGTTGGACACGACTGAGTGACTTCACTTCACTTCACTTTCACTATACTCATTAGAGTCTTGGCATTTTCACCATGATATTGCATCATTTTGTAGTTATTTTGAACCTGATGGCTTTGGATTATCAAGAGATTTTTGCATTATGGATCACCACTTTTTTCAATTGGGTCAGTAGAACAATTAATAAAGATGGTTACATAATTCATACACTATGATGTTTCTGTGTTATCATTTCCATCTGAATGGTGTTTTTGTAAGCGCTTTCCCCTAAATTACTATTGAGTGAATGCTTGCTAAAAAGACTTTAATATCCAGAATTAAGTGATTAAATTATAAGACACAGGGAGAAAAATCACTTGGACAAGGTATCATAATGAGTTGTAGTAAAGTCAGTGCAAAGTGTGAGGTCCAGGTGTTGGAAAGTAATATTTTATGGAAACTTGATGAGCATGTAATTTAGCAATATTGCTTATTTGACCACAAATGAAAATATACAGGATAAAGGTGAAGATAGCATTACTGCATTTTCTTCCAATTTACCAAGTATTCAATTATTATCTTCTTCAAGAGATACAAAGATAAAAATGGTATAAACCCATGTGCTTAAGTAGTTCTTAGTCTAACTGGAAAATCTGGAGACAGGTGAATCTTTCAATACAACATATCATTCGAAGGGTATATTGAAATCAAAGCTCTCACTATGGTTTATACTATGTATGTATGTGTGTATATATATATATATATATATATATAGACTTATACAATGGAATATTATTCAGTCAAAATAAAAGAGGGTAACTGCCATTTGCTACAACATGAATGACCCTTGAGGATATTACATTAAGGGTAACAAGTCAAACAGAATGAAAAGTATTAAATACTCTGATCTTTTTGTGGAATCTACATCAGACTCACAGAAGTATAGAATGGAACTATGATTATCAGGACCTGGAGGGTAGGGAAATGAGAAGAAGTTGGCCAAAGGAACAAACTTCCAGCTATAAGACAAATTCTGGGAATCTAATATACAGCATAGTGGCAACACTTAACTATATGATATATATGTGGAAGTGCTAAGAGAGTAGGTGTTAAAGGTTTTCACCACCAAACAATAACAACAAGAAATTGTACTTGTGTGAGATGATAGATGTGACAACTAATATTATTATGATAATCATTTTGTAATACAATATATAAAAATATATACAATATCACATCTTAAGCTTATACAATATTTTATGTCAAATACATACAATAAAGCTGGATAAACATAGTCCTAATAAATTTTCAAAGTTAAAATCATGAGATATATCATCTCTGAGAACAGAGATAAATTAAAAACATGTGATAAAATATCTCTTTATATCCCAAATATATGTTAATTAAGCACTGTCATTTAAATAGTGCACAAGTTAACAGACACAGAAATATATATATATATATATATATTACAAACTCAAGGATAAAATATAGCAAAGTGAATGACTTTCAGCTCAAGCAATATATATGTGAAATATATAAAGAGTTTGTATAAAAAAAGAAATGACTCAAATCAATATTTCAAATTTTTGTTAAAAAAAATCTAGAAAAGAAAGTAAAAGTTAATCCCAAGTAATCTACAAGTTTCAGATGAATGACACAAAAAGCATTTTTTCTTTCCCTAGACCTGAGTATGTGTATTCACACTTACAGATCTGAGGGAGAAAGTAGGTCCCTACAGATCAGAGGCCTCAAACCAGATCCACAAACAGCTGTCTGGGAAAAGAATGATTATATTCTCTCTTCTCATTCCAGACTGACCATCAAACAAGTGCATTCATAAGAACCAGAAAAGCAATCATGACCCATAGTTCACAGTTTTACTTAGTAAGTTAGGGGAAGAGCACATAAGGTTGGTCTTCTTAAAGATTCTTAGCCCCTCAAAACAGATGGTAATAAAAAGAGAATAAATTCAAAGAACTGAGCTCACAGCATGTGTATCCTGTTTACTATTATCAGCAGTAAGAGCATACCAGTGCTCCAGGGAATACCTAGTAGGAATTTTCACTTAGAGGGGGGCTCCTCAAAATGAAATGCCTTCAAAGAACCTAAAATTTTGTTCTAAAAGCAGTTTTGAAATAGTTGATCTGGGGTGCATAACTCTATGCTTCATTTCTAACAATATCCAAGGAGACGTTACTACTGCCAACCCAGGTAAACATATTGAAGGACAGCAGTCTAGACTAAGTACAGCCTATTTATTCTCAGCCCCAAGAACAATTGAAACACAGACACAAAGAATATGAAAACTGATCTTATAAATGTAGAGACATTTGAGCCAAAGATTAAGAGTTACAGTTTATTTGAAATTGAGGCATGGCCATCTTAGTGACCATATTTCTTCTGAGGATTCTCTTCACTGGTTGTTTTACATCTTTGTTCCTCAGACTGTAGATCAATGGATTAAGTACTGGACTTACAAAGGTGTAGAAAACAGCTATTATCTTGGATTCTTCCACCGTCTTGTCTGTTGCTGGTCTTACATATATGCAGAAGAGTGTCCCATAAAATAGCGTTACAGCCATCATGTGGGAACCACAGGTGGAGAATGCCTTGTGCCTTCCTTCTGCTGATTTGATCCTGAGGATTGCAGTGAGAATTAAGGCGTAAGAAATCAGGATGATGATGAGCTGGAGAGGTTGAAGCCTGCTGATATCAACATGGCATGCTCTTTGACATAAGTATCAGAGCAAGAAAGCTTAATGAGTGGTGGGTCAACGCAGTAGAAATGGTTGATGATGTTGGATCTACAGAAGGTCAAGTGGAAGGTCAGGATGGCCTTGAAGAGTCCATCTGAGAAGCCATAGACATAAGGGAATGTGGCCAAGCTTATGCAGATGCACCTGGACATCTTCACACTGTAGTGCAGAGGGTTGCATATGGCCATGTAGCGGTCATAGGCCATTGCTGCCAGCATGTAAAACTCAGTGAGGAGAAGTGCTATGAAAAAAATAACTGTGCAAAACAACCAGCAAAGCTGATGGTCTTCTTCTGTGATACCAGATTAGTCAGCATCTGTGGGGCTGCAGTAGAGGTATAGCACAAGTCTACAAAGGATAAATGAGTGAGGAAGAAGTACATGGGTGTGTGAAGGTGAGAGTCCAGTCTGATTAACACCATCATGCCCAGGTTGCCTAGGAGGGTGGCAAGGTAAATGACCAGAAACAGTAAAAAGAGGAGAGACTGGAGCTCTGGGCGATCCGTGAGCCCCAGAAGGATGAATTCTCTTAGTGTAGTGCCATTGGTTAGGGGCATTTTCTACACTTGAAACAAATGCAACCAAAGGAGATAAGAAGGTACACATTTTATTACAACTAAAATGATTTTCCTAAAACTCCAGATGTTATTTAAAATGAATATTGTCATACACTGCTGCTTTACTTCTATTAAGCCATTGTTTCAGTTTCTTTAATACTGAACTATTATTTTATTTCCATCTTTTACCTATTCTTGTATCTATAACTGTATCTATAGATAACTATGCTTCTAACCATAGCTACGTTCACGGGCACAAGTGAGCTGCATAATCGTTATCTCCTTGCACTATTTTTTCTTCTGCAACTCTACTTATCTTATAAGGCCAACTTCAAGGGTAGTCCCTTGTGATGCATTTCTCACTCTTCTATCATTATACCTGAGATTGAATTAATCCCCTTCTGTTTTATACTTCCCCAATACCCTATAAACTCTAATTTATTCTTCAGCACATTACATCACCAAAGGAGATCCACTTTCTACTCATGTGTTAGTTCTCCAGTTCAGTTCAGTTCAGTTCAGTCGCTCAGTCATGTCCGAATTTTTGCAACCCCATGGACTGCAACAGGCCAGGCTTCCCTGTCCATCATCAACTCCCGGAATTTACCCAAACTCATGTCCATTGAGTCAGCGAAGACATCCAACCATCTCATCCTCTACCGTCCTCTTCTCCTCCTGCCCTCAATCCCTCCCAGCATCAGGGTCTTTTCCAATGAGTCAACTCTTTGCATAAGGTGGCCAAAGTACTGGAGTTTCAGCTTCAGCATCAGTCCTTCCAATGAACACTCAGGACTGATCTCCTTTAGGATGGACTGGTTGGATCTCCTTGCAGTCCAAGGGACTCTCAAGAGTCTTCTCCAACACCACAGTTCAAAAGCATCAATTCTTCACCACTCAGCTTTCTTTATAGTCCAACACTCACATCTATAAGGGACTACTGGAAAAACCATAGCCTTGACTAGATGGACCTTTGTTGACAAAGTAATGTCTCTGTTTTTGAATATGCTATCTAGGTTGGTCATAACTTTCCTTCCAAGGAGAAAGCATCTTTAAATTTCATGGCTGCAGTCACCATCTGCAGTGATTTTGAACCCCCAAAAATAGTCAGTCACTGTTTCCACGGATTCCCCATCGATTTGCCATGAAGAGATGGGACTGAATGCCATGATCTTCGTTTTCTGAATGTTGAGCTTTAAGCCAACTTTTTCACTCTCCTCTTTCACTTTCATCAAGAAGCTCTTTAGTTCCTCTTCACTTTCTGCCATAAGGGTGGTATCATCTACATATCTGAGGTTATTGATATTTCTCCCGGCAATCTTGGTTCCAGCTTGTGCTTCACCCAGCCCAAGGTTTCTAATGATATAGCCTGCACATAAGTTAAATAAGCAGGGTGACAATATACAGGCTTGGCATACTCCTTTTTCTATTTGGAACCAGTCTGTTGTTCCATGTCCAGTCCTAACTGTTGCTTCCTGACCTGCATACAGGTTTCTCAAGAGGAAGGTCAGGTGGTCTGCTATTCCCATCGCTTGAAACATTTTCCACAGTTTATTGTGGTCCACAGAGTCAAATGCTCTGGCATAGTCAATAAAGCAGAAATAGATGTTTTTTTGAAACTCTCTTGCTTTTACGATGATCCCACAGATGTTGGCAATTCGATCTCTGGTTCCTCTGTCTTTTCTAAAACCAGTTTGAAAATCTGAAAATTCATGGTTCATGTATTGCTGAAGCCTGGCTTGGAGAATTTTGAGCATTACTTTGCTAGTGTGTGAGATGTGTGCAATTGTGTGACAGTTTGAACAGTCTTTGATATTGCCTCTTTGGGACTGGAATGAAAACTGACCTTTTTCAGGCCTATAGCCACTGCTGTTTTCCATATTTGCTGACATATTGAGTGCATCTTTTTCACAGCATCATCCTTTAGGATTTGAAATAGCTCAGCCTGGAATCTATCACCTACATTAGCTTTGTTCATAGTGATGATAGTGATACCTCCTGAGGCCTGCTTGACTTCACACTACAGGTTGTTTGACTCCAGGCGAGTGATGATACCATAGTGGTTATCTGGGGCATTAAGGTCTTTTTTGTATAGTTCGTCTGTGTATTCTTGCCACCTCTTCCTAATATCTTCTGCTTTGTTAGGTCCATACCATTTCTGTCCTTTATTTAGCCCGTCTTTTCATGAACTGCTTCCTGGGTATCGCCAATTTGCTTGAGGAATTCTCTAGTCTTTCCTAGTCTATTGTTTTCCTCTATTTCTTTTCACTGATCACTTGGGGTTGCTTTCTTATCTTTCCTTGCTATTCTTCTGAACTCTGTATTCAGATGAATATATCTTTCCTTTTCTCCTTTGCCTTTCACGTGTCTTCTTTTCTCAGCTATTTGTAAGATCTCCTCAGACAACCATTTTGCCTTTTTGTGTTTCTTCTTGGGGATGATTTTGATCACTGCCTCCAGTACAATGTTATGAATACTCATCCATAGTTCTCCAGGCACTCTACCTATCGATTTATTCCCTTGAATCTATTAACCTCCATGCTGCATGCTATATTACCACTCTGCCCTATCCTTGGTTAACATACTGCTTTCATTACCTACTAATATTTCTGTTGCCACCCCTAGACTTCAAACATTTTTGAAGGATGTGATACCCATAGCTATTAAGGTCCCTGGAGATACTAATTGAAGGGCAAATATGTGCTGAATAATTTAAGGAAAGTGCAGTGTTCGTTTAATTCAATGACTGTACAACAAATCTTGGCATTTATCTCTCAGGTAATTTTGCATTCATTGAAGATATAACTTTATCCCTAGAAACTGAAACTCTGTAGGGAGATGATATGGCATAAGGGATTCTCTTGTTTAAAAAATATAGGAAAGAAAACAGAATTGAAGTAGTTTTATATAGATCATAGGCGCTGAATACTTAGTATATGCCAGCATTAGGCTTATCACTTTACACGTATTAGCTTAATTAATCCTCACAAGACCATGGGCCATTAGTACTATTGTCTCCATTTTTTAGATTGAAAACTGAGGTTAGTAGAGGTTAATTAATTTCTCTGGGAGAGATAACTAATGAATTGTGAGGCTGGGATTCAAATATATATATTTAATATCAAACAGTTTAGGAAAGAAATGTGACGAGTTTACATATTATTACATAGCCTCTGGAGGTTTGTGACATTGTACAGGAGACAGAAATTAAGACCATCTGCAAGAAAAAGAAATGGAAAAAAGCAAAATGATTGTCTGAGGAGGCCTAACAAATAGCTGTGAAAAGAAGGGAATGGAAAAGCAAAGGAGCAAAGGAAAGATATACCCATTTGAATGCAGACTTCCAAAGAATAGCAAGGAGAGATAAGAAAGCCTTCCTCAGCGATCAATGCAAAGAAATAGAGGAAAACAATAGACTGGGAAAGACTACAGATCTCTTCAAGAAAATTAGAGATACCAAGGGAACATTTCATGCAAATATGGGCTTGATAAAGGACAGAAATGGTATGGACCTAACAGAGGCAGACGATATTAATAAAATGTCGCAAGAATACACAGAAGAACTGTACAAAAAAGATCTTCATGACCCAGATAATCATGAAGGTGTGATCTCTCACACTCTCCTAGAGCCAGACATCCTGGAATGTGAAGTCAAGTGGCCCTTAGGAAGTATCACTACAAACAAAGCTAGTGGAGGTGGTGGAATTCCAGTTGAGCTATTTCAAATTCTAAAAGATGATGCCGTGAAAGTGCAGCACTCAATATGTCAGCAAATTTGGAAAACTCAGCAGTGGCCACAGAACTGGAAAAGGTCAGTTTTCATTCCAATCCCAAAGAAAGGCAATGCCAAAGAATGCTCAAACTACCGCAAAATTGCACTCGTCTCACAGGTAAAGTAATGCTCAAAATTCTGCAAGCCAGGCTTCAGCAATATGTGAACCATGAACTCCCAGATGTTCAAGCTGGTTTTAGAAAAGGCAGAGGAGTCAGACATCAGATTGCCAACATCCACTGGATCATCAAAAAAGCAAGAGAGTTCCAGAAAAAAACATCTATTTCTGCTTTATTGACTATGCCAAAGCCTTTGATTGCATGTGTCACAATAAACTGTGGAAAACTCTGAAGGAGATGGGAATACCAGACCACCTGACCTGCCTCTTGAGACACCTGTATGCAGGTCAGGAGACAACAGTTAGTGGCGGGGTCCAGCCCCAGCTGATCCAGGGTATTAGAAGGAGACACGGCGTAGGCGAGGGTCAGGGAACAACTGCTTAATTAAACGTTAATTAAGGATATAAAGAGTAATAGAATGAGGATAGCTCAGTAGGAAAATTCAGTGGAGAAAAGAGGCTGAGTAGCTTGGTTTATGCGGGGGACCAATAAAACTTCAAGACAAGAAGCTTGCACCACTTACATAGGCCGCAGGCATCCTTCCGTTCTCCCGAAGGAGAGGAGACACTGAGGCCTCCCCCGTCGGATCTTAGAAGCCCAGGCATAATTAGTAAGCATGGTGGGTTCCGCGCTCCAGATGGAGACTCAGCCAGAGTGAGAGAAAGAGCGACATGGGGAGACCAGTCTTTCGAGGAACTTATCCCAATTCTTTATTTTCCATGGTCTACTTTTATACACTGAGATGTTATGCAAAAGTCACGTGGGGTCAGCAGTCCTGACTTTTATCAAAGTCAGGTGCTTCATACAAATGTATACAGAGGTCTTAGGGGTGTTACATCATCTTCTGGCCGGGGGGCCTGCTGACAATTTATGACCCTCTCCTTGTGACAGCGGTCAGTCAACCAGGACACTTATTTCTCCAGGGGTGATTATTCTTAAAACAGACGCCACCCAAATAAAGTTACATTCCTATAGGGTGAGGGTATAGTGGGTTTTAGTTAAGGAAAGAATTTACTTAGCCTAAGGTCTAACGTGATTTATATCAAAGGTTAATACTTATTTCTTCTATATATTCATTAATGTGTATTAAGGGCAGGGGATATGGAGACTTAGCAACAAACATTGGCTCAACAAATGAAAAACCCTTTACCAATACAATTTCTAATCAGCCCACTATACTTATACTAATGGTTTTCTAACTTCTCTAAAGAACCTGTTTTTAGAAGGTTTAAAGCATCTCGTGCCTCTCACGGTTGGGAGGCTGTGAACAATCACATGTGGCCGGACAAGCCTGTCAGGCAGGCTAGAGAACCTTCAGAGGAGTTTGTAGGTTGAAACATTCCTATCACACCCAGGAATTACTATTAACTGGAGCTCTAAGTTAACTCCTTCTCCGAAAGAGGTGGTGGGGGAGAGCCCCCCGTAAAGTCAGAGGTGTAGGTGAGAGCACAAAGTAGTAAAGTAGGCAGGCTCTGGTTATGGGGGTAGATGCTCGAGGATTTCCAGGGGGACTCCTGAGGCTCGATCCCACCTTTGCATATGTCGAGCCTCCTTCCTCATGACCTTTGCCATGGGTGGAGTGCCTCACGCCGGCCCCCAACAAGTTAGAAATGGACATGGAAAAACAGACTGGTTCCAAATAGGAAAAGGAGTACATCAAGGCTGTATATTGTCACCCTGCTTATTTAACTTATATGCAGAGTACATCATGAGAAACACTGGGCTGGAAGAAGCACAAGCTGGAATCAAGATTGCCTGGAGAAATATCAATAACCTCAGATATGCAGATGACACCACTCTTATGGCAGAAAGTGAAGAGGAACTAAAAATCCTCTTGATGAAAGTGAAAGGGAAGAGTGAAAAAGTTGGCTTAAAGCTCAACATTCAGAAAACGAAGATCATGGCATTTGGTCCCATCACTTCATGGGAAATAGATGGGAAAACAGTGGAAACAGTGTCAGACTTTATTTTTTTGGGCTCCAAAATCACTGCAGATGGTGATTGAAGCCATGAAATTAAAGACACTTACTCCTTGGAAGGAAAGTTATGACCAACCTAGGTAGCGTATTCAAAAGCAGAGACATTACTTTGCCAACAAAGTATCTAGTCAAGGCTATGGTTTTTCCAGGAGTCATGTATGGATGTGAGATTTGGACTGTAAAGAAAGCTGAGCGCCAAGGAATTGATGCTTTTGAACTGTGATGTTGGAGAAGACTCTTGAGAGTCCCTTGGACTGCAAGGAGATCCAACCAGTCCATTCTGAAGATCAGTCTTGGATGTTCTTTGGAAGAAATGATGCTAGAGCTTAAACTCCAGTACTTTGGCCACCTCATGAGAAGAGTTGACTCATTGGAAAAGACTCTGATGCTGGGAGGGATTGGGGGCAGGAAGAAAAGGGGATGACAGAAGATGAGATGGATGGATGGCATGACCGACTCGATGGACGTGAGTTTGAGTGAACTCTGGGAGATGGTGATGGACAGGGAGGCCTGGCACGCTGCAATTCATGGGGTCGCAAAGAGTCAGACATGACTGGGTGACTGAACTGAACTGTGTTCTCTTTATTAAATTAAATTCTTTCCTTTAAATTCTCTTCTGCTAATGAGTATAATTTTGTTTTGCCTCCAGAGTTTGACATCCATTCACCATGCTGTCTACCTCTCTGCCCTACCGTTGACTAACACACTCTGCTTTCATTACTTATATTTCTAGTGTCACTGCTAGAATTCAAATCTTTGTGAGCAGAGGTGTCATTTCCATAGCTAGCACAGTCCCTGGAGATAACAGTTATGAACCAATATGACCTAAATGCTAAAAGGACTGTGCAATGTGTATTTATTGAGAACTGTAAAACAACTCTTAGTTTTCCCACTCTCGGGTAAATCTGCATTTCATTGAATACATAATCTCAGCCCCCAAGATGAAAGTCTACAGAGAGAGGATTTGGGATTATGACAAACTTGTTTCAAAGTCACAGGAAGAAAACAAAAGGGGAGTAATTAGTTATAGATAACAGGCATTGAGTAATTAATATGTGCCAGCCTTAGGCTTAACAGCTACACACATATTAGCTCAGTTAAACTAACAAATGGTATAGGTTCTTAGTATTAGTACCTTCATGTTACAGATAGGAGACTGAAACAAGTAGAGGTTAATTAACTTTCCCTGGAACTTACAGTTAATACATTGTTAGGATGGGATCAAACAGATTATTAGTCAATGATATTGTATTGCTTTGAATAGAAATGCGGCAAGTTCACACAGTGCTGCACATTCTCTGGGTATAAAGGCATTCAGTTATCAATTAATCCATTCATTCATCCATCCACATAGTTGTCAAATATTCAGAGAAAATCTTCTGTTTGCCACTGTGTGGTCAATGGAGAAAGTGTAAGAAAAAGACAAAGATGGTTTTTGTCCTTCAAATGTTTCTGTTTCATGGTAGGAGGCATGAGGCATAGAAACTGTACAGTCAGATTCTAAATAAAAATTGAATAAAAATTATGTTGGAAAGTGGAAGGGAGTAGATCTTTCACTACTGAAAGAACTGTAATGCAAAGATCATAGTGATAGTTTATTAACTCAAGTGATATTTATTCAGAATATTTCTATTCTAGATTTTGTGATAAATTCTGACTTTAAATTAGTGAGCAAAGCTAGACAAGGACCTTGGACCTGGCCCTCATGACACTGAGAAGACTGGGGATAATATAATCATGAGTCAATCACAATGATAATATTAAAAATACAGTTTTTAAATTTCTATGAATTAAAGGTATATGATATTGTGAGAATATATTCTAATAGGATACTACTTTAAGAGATCAGCAAAGAGGCACTGAAAATACAAAAGCATAAATATAACTAAATCCCAAAAAACACTGAAACTGAATATTAGAAAATGAAAAAGATAGTATCTTACCCACAAAGAAATAACAAATAATCTGGTAATACATCCATCTGCATAGCCAAAAAAAAATAAGCCAGAATGTAAGATATTTTAAATACTGAAAGCAAGTATCTGTCTTTCTACATTCATACCCAAATAAATTCTCCTCTGAGAATGGACAAGTGATATTCTCAGATAAGTGGATAGAGAGGGACTCTCACTGAAAGAACTGATTAAGCATATATATCACACAGAAGAAAACTAAACCATAAATGAAGAGTGGGTGCCGTATAATAGTGAAAGAAAAATTGACAAATGGCATGAAAGTTAAAGGAACATGAACATTGAATCACCATTTAATATAACTGTAATCATATACAATAAAGATAATATTTAAAGTTCATTAATAAATAATTTACTATTGATGATTTATTCTATACCTGCAAATGACAGTTTATAAGTTAGAAGCAGGATGAATTCATAATTAAAATATTGTATATCCCTTTTATTATTTAATAACAAAGTAGATGAACTGATTAATGAAGACTAAGTTAAGACAAGTATGCATACACAATTTAAGGGAACTTACTAATAATAGAAAATAGAATGTGTCATAGTCAAACAAGGATTAAAAAGGAAAGAAAGTTGCAAAATATGATTTAATTCACAGAAGGTAAAGAGGAGAAAAAGCATAAAGAAGTTTGTGAAAAGCACAAACTAAGTTGTTAGAAATATTCAAAAGTGTAAATATCCACAATAAAATAAGAAATAATGATCAAAAGGACTCTGGGCCTGAAAATAAAAAAGTAAAAATAAACATACTGGATATAACCAACTAAAAACAAAAAAATAAACAGCCAAATATATGAGAATATCAGACAAATCAGACGTTTAGACTTTCTACATCATAGAAGGGATAGAAAGTATAAGTGATAAAAGGAATAATACCAGTTCAGTAGTTGATAAGACCTAATAATATAGTCTCAATAGTTTTAAAAACTACAAAAGAAAATAGGCAAGTCCAGATCATCGTTCTCCATTTTCATGTCTGAAAATTCAAACATCTGTAAGGACACTGAAGATCTGATAAAAGAAAATTCACTGGATAGACTTAATAGGACCCTGCTCTGCTCAGTTCCCACCTCTTCTAAGCATGTTTCAGTGTCATAGTCTTTCCCCAAGATATGCTTCAGGAGGAGATGCCAAAGATGAGCCCTAGTGTCCATGGCATGGAGAGGTGATGGATCTGAGTTTCTGAAACAATGAAATAAAAGGACCTGCTGTTATAGCACAGGGAGGACCGTTCAATATTCTACAATAATCTAAATGAGTAAACAATTTGAAAAATATAGATACATGTATAGTTATAACTGAGTCACTTTGCTGTACACCTGAAACTCACACAAAATTGTTAATCCACTATGCTCCAAGATAAAATAAAAATTAAAAAAAAGAAAAACGTGGCATTGTGTGATATATTAATTGCTAGTTATCCTGACACTGGTAGTCTATGTTGCTTTATATTTTGGATGTATGCTGGAAATTGTTCATAACAAAACAAAACAAAAAATGAAATCTCAAAACTAGTTTTGTGATTGGGATATAGATAGATTAAAATACTTAAAATATATAATGAAAATATTCTGTAGGATATTTAGGATTTACTTCAACAATCTTATGAATGAGGATTTTATTGGACCAATACTATTAGCTAAAGATATATCTTGGAGTAATAACCTGAGATTCCTAAAGATTTTCATTTCTATATAATTTGAATAAAAAATACAAAAAATAAAACAATCCAACAAGCAAGTTCACATATTTGGTGACTATGGGTAATGTACATAGAATAATCTGTCTTTTGTTAATTTTACAAAGCAATGGCAATGCTGTTTGGTCTTGTGTCTTAATATATGTGTGGTATTATTTTAATATACTGAGTTAAATCTAACAATTTGATAACATTCTTCCAAGTCTCATAGGTGAATTATAAAAGGAAAAGAATAGTCAATAGGCAAAATGATTTGTTAATTTAAAGTGCTCACTGATTGATCAGAGAATATGGATATGTTACATACCCATGACCAAGATGTCTATGCTATTTGGCAAATAACTTCTCTTGAATTGCTCTTCTTATTGTTTTTTAAACATTTCCTCCACCAGTGGATCTTACAAAACCAGTTCTGAAACCTGCGTTTCCTGAGTCGCCTGCACTGCAAGGATACTTTACCACTGAGCCACTGGAAAAGCCTCTATAGCAGTTCTAAAAATTATAAATCACTATGCTGAACACCAGGCTTCCCTGGTGGCTCAGATGCTAAAGAATCTGCCTGAAATGTGGGAGACCTGGGTTTGATCTCTAAGTTGGGGAGATACCCTAGAGAGGCATGTCAACCCACTTGAGTATTCTTGCCCAGAGAATCCCCATGGACAGAGGAGCCTGGCAGGCTACAGTCCATGGTATCACAAAGAGTCGGACATGACTGAGTGAGTTTCAAATGTTGTATACCTGAAACTTAAAATTACAAATCAGTTATAAATCTTTTTTTTTTTTTTTAATCAACTCGATTGACTTAACAGAACCAAGTTCTGCTCAACTCTCATCTCTTCTGAGTTTTCCAGCATCATGAGCTTCCCCAACTTGTATGTCCTGGGGGAGACGCCGAAGTTGAGCAGTCAGATCCATGAAATGGAGATTTGTGTGAATTTTAAACAAGTGTCATTGTGTGAAAACTTAATGATGATTAGTTATGCTTCGAAAAGTGCTCTTTATATCATTCACTGTTTTTGTCTGTGAGCTGTTAACAGTGCATAATTTAAAAAAAAAAAAAAAAAGAAGAAGAAGAGAAAGCCCAATATAAGTTAGTGCTGGAGCCATATTGGTTAAAAAAAAAATTAAAAGAAATAATTTTAAAAAATCTAAAGGAAATTTGGCATTTCTGTCAAACATTTAATCAATGAGGATTCAGTTAGTATAGTTCTTAAGTAATGATTTAAGATACCCAAAGATCTTGGATATATAACGTGAACAAAAGAAAATACCAACAAACCAAAGAAAAAACTTTCCTCCTTATATGATTGACAAGTTTTGGAAAATAATTTGGAAAATATTAAACCCCTCAAATCAAACAAATTGGCATTGTCTTAGCCTTTTATAACTTTCTACCTTTATGAATACTGTGCACAGAATTATCTGTCCTTTACTAATATTACAAAAATAGCAATGCTGTCTGGTCTTGTCATTGAATTTCCATGTGGTATTCCTTTTAAATACACTGAAATGACACAAACTAATGATATGACAGATTCTTCCACATTTCATAAGTGAATTGCAAACGGAAAAAATAAGTCAATGACAAAAAGTGACTTATTAATTTAAAATTCTCTCTAATCGGTCAGAAAATACAAATATATTACATACCTCTGGCCAAATGTGTACCTAATTAAACAAAAATTTTTGCTTGAATTACTCTCCTTATTGCTTTTTTAACATCTTTGTTCCGAAGGCTGTAGATCAAAGGGTTAAGCATAGGACTCAGAAAGATATAAAAAACAGCTGCAGTTTTGGTCTGTTCTACAGATGCCTCAGAAGGCGGCCTCAGATACATCCAGAACAGTGTGCCATAAAACATAGTGACAACTGTCAGATGAGACCCACAGGTGGAGAAGGCCTTGTGCCTCCCTTCTGGAGAATGCATTTGCAGGATGGCTGTAAAGATGAAAGCGTAGGAAATGAGGATGATGGTGAGAGAAAACACGAGGTTGGAACCAGCCACCACGAACATGGCAGTTTCATTGACATGAGTGTCTGAGCAGGCCAGGACTAGGAGAGGTGGGTCTGCACAATAAAAGTGGTTGATTTCATTGGGTCCACAGAAGGAGAGGCGGAGCATCAGGATGGTCTGTGCAAGACCGTTTGCAAAGCCATAAGTATAAGATGTAGCAACGAGAGAGAGGCAGACACCTCGGGACATTTTGCTGCCATATAACAAGGGTTTGCAGATGGCCGTGTAGCGGTCATAAGCCATTGCTGTGAGCATATAGCTATCTGTGAGCCCCAAGGAAATGAAAAAGTCAAACTGTATAAAGCAACCAAGGAAGGAAATAGTTTTTCTCTTGGATAAAAGATTGACCAGCATCTGAGGAGTGACGTTGGTGGCATAACAGAGATCTACAAAGGAGAGGTGGCTGAGGAAGAAGTACATTGGAGTCTGAAGCTTTGAGTCAGTTCTGATTAATAAAATCATGCTCATATTGCCGAAGACTGTGATCAGGTAGATGACTAGGAAGACCACAAAAAGGACAGGCTGCAACTCAACTCGATCTGTCAGTCCCAGGAGGATAAACTCTGTCACTTCTGTGTAATTTTCCCTTAACATTGTGTTTGCTCAGCTTCCAATGATGTCTAAAGTAAATGAAATGAAAATGCATTTGTTTTTTATCATTTTCCATTACTCACATCATCAATGCCTACTTCTTTCAAACTTCTAAATACATATTGCATAAAAAAGTTACATAGGGGACTTTCTAGGTGATCCAGCAGTTAAAACTTCATTTTGCAATGCAGGGAACGAGGATTTGAACCCCTTTTAGGGAGCTATGATCCCACATGCCTCATGGCCAAAAAAACAAAACATAAAACAGAAGCAATATTATAAGAAATTCAGTAGTCTTTAAAAATGTTCCACATCAAATTTTTCTTTAAATATCCAGAAATAACCTAGTAATCATGCACTAGATGCTTCAATATTTAACTTAATATAGAACACAATTACATAGTTTCAAATGCTTTTCTGCAAGTCTTTTCATAGTTGAGAAGCTTAGATCTTTTCTACAAATCGTTATCATGAATAGGTCACTTACAATCCCTTTAAATATTGCTTTTCTTTAAAACTATGATTCTTCCCAAATCTTCCCACCCTCTCCCTCTCCCACAGAGTCCATAAGACTGTTCTATACATCAGTGGGAAGATTTGGGAGAATGGCATTGAAACATGTAAAATATCATGTATGAAACGAGTTGCCAGTCCAGGTTCGATGCACGATACTGGATGCTTGGGGCTGGTGCACTGGGACGACCCAGAGGGATGGTATGGGGAGGGAGGAGGGTTCAGGATGGGGAACACATGTATACCTGTGGCGGATTCATTTTGATATTTGGCAAAACTAATACAATTATGTAAAGTTTTAAAATAAAATTAAAAAAAAAAGACAACATAGAAAAAAAAAAAAAAACTATGATTCTTTGTTTTCAGGATGATTTTGATGTGGTGTCTAAAGTGTCAGTAATTGAAATTCATTTTGTTTCCCCCACAGGTGAACCATTTAGGGAAATGGAACAGATAGATCTTTATAGAACTAGTGTCTGCCTACCTGCCACTCTAACCTCAAGGTCATTTTCAAACTAGTCCCTAACCCAGTGATGCATGTTCATTTTATCCACACTTGCCTACCTCAGGTTGCCCTTACATTACCAAATCTTACTTCAGTAAGATATCCCAGGCTCTCCTTAGCTTTGTATATTTCAGCCAATTATTTGGTGCAATAATTGACTTAGCAGCAGCAGCAATTGGCTCATGAGACACAAAATTAAATCGGTGTTTTTGTATAAATACAGGTAAAAATACAGTACATAAACAATATGTAATTATTTTTTATATATCCAGATTTATAAGTGATGTTAAATATTAAAGGAGGGAATAATTGGGATAAAATAATGTATTAAAAATGTCCCCTTGAGGAGAAGACAATTTTTTAAAAAGTGATTGACACACTCATCCCCAAACTGTAATAATTTTGTTGTAACTTTACTTCATTTTAACTCTTTCAGAATGTAAGAATAAGCTGTATGATAGAGATTCAATTTGAGTTCTGTAAAGGTCACACTGATAATAATAACCTTATTTTTTACAAAACTGAGAAAGTATGTAAGAAATCATAAAGTGCATTTTGCAACTTTTGTACATGATAAAGGAGACCATTTCCTTGGAAGAAAATCTATGATGATCCTAGACAGCATATTAAAAAGCAGAGACATTACTTTGCTGACAAAGGTCTGTCTAGTCTAAGGTATGGATTTTCCAGTAGTCAGTTATGGATGTAAGAGTTGGACCATAAAGAAAGCTGAGCACCTAAGAATTGATGTTTTTGAGCTGTGGTGTTGGAGAAGACTCTTGAGAGTCCCTTGGATTGCAAGGAGATCCAACCAGTTCATCCTAAAAGAAATCAGTCCTGAACATTCATTGGAAGGACTGATACTGAAGCTGAAGCTCAAATACTTTGGCCACCTGATGCGAAGAACTGACTTGGCAAGGTAATCTTAGACAGTAGTGGACAGAAATGGCTCGCGACACTATAAAGCTTTCTATTCTTGATAGACACTCTCGACCTGAGGCTCTGTCTTGTACCCTTTGATCTATTTCTTTTTCCATTGTGATACCACTCCATGGTATATTTATAGATACTTGTCCTATGAGAAAAATAGAATTTTGCTTAGCTGGTAAAGAATATGCCTGCAATGCAGGAGACCCCACTTTGATTGCAGGGTCCAGAAGATCCCCTGGAAAAGGGATAGGCTACCCACTCCAGTATTCTTGGGCTTCCCTGATGGCTCAGATGGTAAAGCATCAGCCCTCAATGCAGAAGACCTGGGTTTGATCCCTGGATTGGGAAAATACCCTGGAGGAGGCCATGGCAACCCACTCCAGTATTCCTGCCTGGAGAATCCTCATGGACAGAGAAGTCTGGTGGGCTACAGTCCATGGGGTCGCAAAGAGTCAAACAAGATTGAGTGACTAAGCACACACCACAGCAAACTGTTCAATACCTAGTCCTACCTGAGAAAGAAGGTGACTTCCCAGTGACAGCACAAATATGAAGAAGCTGAGAAATTTATACCAGAATTGTCACAGAGGGATCAGCACCCTAGGGTTCAATTATTTCTCACAGAAAATCATTTAGACTATAAACCACCATGAGTGATTTACTCTTTTTTAAAATCTTAAGCCCATTGAGGACATGATTCTTGCCTTTCCCCAGTATCTTCAGGGAATCAAATCTTCTGAAATGGTATACTAATGGGACTCATTTTTTTTTTTTTAACTTGTGCCTAAATGTCTTGATATTTTGAGACTTGACTTGGGTAAGTTATTAAGTTCTCATGCAGATGGAAGACTGAATGATATAGGAAAACCATCAGACAGTCAGATAACTTTTGCTGCATTTGGACTACTTATTTACTGATTCTGAACCTTGCTCTTTATATTTTAATTGTTATAAAAATAAACACATAGCAAAGAGAACACCATGGATATACAGATAATATAAATGTGCTAATGATGCTTCCTTTGTCAGTATAGACCATCTATACAGTTTACCTTTCTTATCTTTTTCTTTTTTGGTCTACCTGGAACTTAATCCTTAAATTCCATCAATAGGATTTCTTGAATGTCTAGTTTCCATATGAGTTAGGCCAATGGAAGAAAACAGGAGCATAACAGAATGAAAGGAAGAGAAAAGTATCCAAATTCCATTTTCTCCCAGTTTTACAATGAAGTGTTAAGGTGGCTGCATCTTTTCAAGGAAAATTCCTGCTAAGGTGTGTGTTGAAAACGTGGCCTGGCAAGCTTTTCCTGGATCTTGTGACACTAGAATCCTGACAGAGGCCCTGTGTTGACTTCTTCAGTACTGGTATGACAATTGCCTTATGAACTTAGCCTCCAGGTACTTCAAGTTCTTGGACTGATTTACTTAACACTGCCAGTATTCTCCTTATTAAATTAAATTCGTTCCATTAAATTCTCTTAAGTTAAAACATCTGAGTAGGATTTTGATTTGTCTCACATCCCTGACCCAGACCAGAGTGTTGCACAATAATTACTCAATAAAGGTTTCAATTGAAGTGATATTTCTGGCTTCGCCATTGCTGGATACTAAAAGGACCATTGAATCATCATCCTTCTGGGTCATGGATCGCTTGAAGACTACACACAGGAGTCAGAGATTAAAATTACTAGCATTGTGCTGTACTTATTCACTCAATTAGTCTGACTCTTTGTGACTTCATGGACTGTCGCCTACCAGGCACCTTTGTCCATAGGGATTCTCCAGGCAAGAATGCTAGAGTGGTTGCCATGGCCTCCTCCAGTGGATCTTTCCAATCCAGGGGTTGTGCCCGGGTCTTTGCATTGCAGGCAGATTGTTTACTGTCTGAGTCACCAAGGAAGCCCAAGAACACTGGAGTGGGTAGCCTACTCCTTCTGCAGGGGAACTTCCTGATCTAGGAATTGAACCAGGGTCTCCTGCATTGCAGGTGGATTCTTTAGCAGCTAAAATACCAGCATTATTGCAGATAAAACTGGACATGAGAATGTGGCTTATACATGCTTCTCCACCTCTTTCTTGAGAATTAGAGTCACCTGGGCAAACAGAATAGTAAGATAATTCTTGCTCCCTCCTCCCCTTTGACATGATCAAGCAGCATCTCTGACTGAGATGGACATGGGTATCAACTACACAGAGCAGAAAAGGACATTTCTATTGATGATGAGGCACCTCTGGTGATCTTTTGCATCATGTCATATGTTTCCATTCATCAAACCAGTGTAGTTAACTGGGAATCTATAGAGAGGATCTGAAGGGCCCTTCAAAATCAACACTGCTTTTACACTTGCCTCTGGATATCTTTGAAAGAAAGATAGTGTACACTATTGTACAGTAGAATACACAAAAGCACAACCATTTGTAGAGGATTTATGCACATAATGTACACCAGTCATGAGAACTAACTTAAGTAATTCAACATGTGAACAACACATTCACATCTTTGAAAATTCAGAGTTTGAAGGTTCATATGTAAAGGACTTATTGTATATGAATATAGTTTTGCTGTTTGTGAGAACATGGATTCACTTGGAGGGCATTAAACTGCTGAAATAATGCATAAAGAGAAAACACACAAATGTTGTATGATATGACATGTATGTGGAATAGCAAAAGTACAACAAACTTGATAAGTAAACAAAAAAGCAAACTCGCAAATATAGGAACAAAACTATGGCTACCCGTGGGGAGAGGGAAGTGGGGAAAGGCAATATAGGGTTAGGGGGAAATAGAGTTATTATAAGAATATGTAAAATCATGTGTATGAAACTCTTGAAAATTTTAAAGCATTGCAGAATTTTAAAAATCTTTCATTAAACAAGGATGGAGGTCCTAAGATGGCAGAGGAATAGGGTGGGGAGACCACTTTCTCCCCCACAAATTCATAAAAGGGTCATTTGAACGCTGAGGAAATTCCACAAAACAACTTCTGAATGTTGGCAGAGGACACCAGGCAACCAGAAAGGCAACCCATTCTCTTCGAAAGGAGATGTTTTATCATCAGTGTGATATGGATGAAGAAGGCTTGAGGCTACTGTAAGACTGAAAACCAGAGGCAGGAGGCTTAAATCTAAAACTTGAGAACACCAGAAAACTCCTGACTCCAGGGAACATTAATTGACAAGAGCTCATCCAAAAGCCTCCATAGCTACACTGAAGCCAAGCCCCACCCAAGAGCCAACAACTTTGAGAGCAAGACATACCAAGCTAATTCTCTAGCAATACAGGAACATAACCCTGAGCATTAATATATAGGTGGCCAAAAGTCACACCAAACCCATAGACACCTCAAAACTCACAACTTTACACTTCATTGCACTCCAGAGAGAAGAGATCCAGCTTCACCCACCAGAACACCAATGTAAACTTCCCTAACCAGGAACCCTCGACAAGCCACTCATCCAAACCCTCCCCCCAGGGAGGAACCTTCACAATAAAGAGGAACCACAAACTTCCAGCATACAGAAAGGCCACTCCAAACACAGCAATCTAAACAAGATGAAAAGGCAGATAAATATTCAGCAGGTAAAATAGCATGATAAATACCCACCAAACCAAACAAAAGAGGGGGAGATAGGGAGTCTATCTGAAAAAGAATTCAGAATAATGATAGTAAAAATGACCCCAAATCTTGAAAACAAAATGGAGTTACAGATAAATAGTCTGGAGACAAGGATTGAGAATATGCAAGAAATGTTTCACAAGCACCTAGAAGAAATAAAAGAGTCAATGAATAATGCAATAACTGAGATCAAAAGCACTCTGGAGGGAACCAACAGTAGAATAACTGAGGCAGAAGATAGGATTAGTGAGGTGGAAGATAGAATGATGGAAATAAATGAAGCAGAGAGGAAAAAATACAAAAAAGAAAAAGAAATGAGGACAACTTCAGAGACCTCTGGAACAGTGTCAGATTCCCTAACATTAGAATCATAAGAGTCCCAGAAGAACGCAAAAAGAAAGGTCATGAGAAATACTTGAGACAATAGTTGAAAAGTTCCCTACAATGGTGAAGGAAATAGCCATCCAAGTCCAAGAAACCAAGCAAGTCCAAACAGGATAAACCCAAGGAGAAACACACCAAGGCACATATTAATCAAATTAATTAAGATCAAACACAAAGAATGAATATTATCTTTCAGCAGAAACTCTTCAGACCAGAAGGGAATGGCAGGACATAAAGTGATGAAAGAAAAAAGCCTACAACCCAGATTACTGTACTCAGCAAGGATCTCATCCAAATATGAAGGAGAAATCAAAAGTTTTACAGACAAGCAAAAGCTGAGAGAATTAAGCAGCACCAAACAAGTTCTCCAACAAATGCTAAATGATCTTCTCTGGACAGGAAACACAGAAAGAGTGTATAAACTTGAAACCAAAACAACAAAGTAAATTGAAACGGAATCATACTTATCAATAATTACCTTAAATGTAAATGGTTTAAATGCCCTAACCAAAAGACAAAGACTGGCTGAATGGATACAAAAATAAGACCCCTATATATGCTGTTTACAAAAGACCCACCTCAAACCAAGGGACACATACAGACTGAAAGTGAAGGGCTGGAAAAAGATATTTCACGCAAATAGAGACCAAAAGAAAACAGGAATAGCAATACTCAGATAAAATAGACTTTGAAATAAAGGCTGTGAAAAGAGACAAAGAAGGACACTACATAATGATCAAAGGATCAATCCAAGAAGAAAATATAACAATTATAAATATATATGCAACCAACATAGGCACACCACAATATGTAAGGCAAATGCTAACAAGTATGAAAGTAGAAATTAACAGTAACACAATAATAGTGGAAGACTGTAATACCCCACTTACACCTATGGATAAAACAACTAAACAGAAAACTAGCAAGTAAACACAAACTTTAAATGATACAATGGACCAGTTAGACCTAATTGATATCTATAGGACGTTTCACCCCCCCCCCCCCCACAAAAAATGAATTTCACCTTTTTCTCAAGTGCACATGGAACCTTCTCCAGGATAGATCACATCCTGGCCATAAATCTACCCTTGGTAAATTCCAAAAAATGGAAATCACTTCAAGCCTCTTTTCTGATCACAATGTGGTAAGATTAGATGTCAACTACAGGGGAAAAAAAAAAAACTATTAAAAATGCAAACACATGGAGGCTAAACAACACACTTCTGAATAACCAACAAATAAAAAATATGCTTAGAAACTAATGAAAATGAAAACACAACCCAAAACCTATGGGATTCAGTAAAAGCAGTGCTAACGGGAAGGTTCATAGCAATACAAGTTTACCACAAGAAACAAGATAAAAATCAAATAAAAACCTAACTCTACACATAGAGCAACTAGAAAAAGAAGAAATGAAGAACACCAGGGTTAGTAGAAAGGAAGAACTCATAAAAATTAGGGCAGAAATAAACAGAAAAAAAAAAAAAAGAAAGAAACAAAGAAAACTATAGCAAAAATCAACAAAGCTAAAAGCTGGTTCTTGAGAAGATAAATAAAATAGCCAAACCATTAGCCAGACTCATCAAGAAAAAAAATGGAGAAGAATCAAGTCAATAAAATTAGAAATTAAAATGGAAACTTCACAACAGACAACACAGAAATATGAAGGATCATAAGAAACTACTGTCAGCAACTATATGCCAATAAAATGGACAACTTGCAAGAAATGGGAAAATTCTTAGAAAAGTATAACTTTCCAAAACTGACCAAGGAAGAAATAGAAAATCTTAACAGACCTATCACAAACACAGAAATTGAAACTATAATCAGAAATCTTCCATCAAACAAAAGCCCAGGACCAGATAGCTTCACAGCTGAATTTTACCAAAAAATTCTACCATTCTGCCATTTAGAGAAGAGCTAACACCTATCCTCCTCAAACTTTTCCAGAAAATTGCAGAGGAAGGTAAAGTTCCAAACTCATTCTATGAGGCCACCATCACCCTAATACCAAAACCAAATAAAGATGCCACAAAAAAATAAAACTACCAGCCAATATCACTGATGGACATAGATGCAAAAATCCTTAACAAAATTCTAGCAAACAGAATTCAACAGCATATTAAAAAGATCTACATCCTGACGAAGTGGGCTTTATCCCAGGAATGCAAGGATTCTTCAATATTTACAGATCAATCAATGTATAGCACATTAACAAATTGAAATATAAAAACCATATGATTATTTCAATAGATGCTGAGAAATCCTTTGACAAAATTCAACATCCATTTACGATAACAACCCTCCAGAAAGCATGCATAGAAGGAACATACCTCAACATAATAAAAGCAATATATGATAAACCCACAGCTAACATTATCCTCAATGGTGAAAAATAGAAAACATTTCCCCTAAAGTCAGGAACAAGACAAAGGTGCCCACTCTCACCACTACTAGTCAACATAATTTTGGAAGTTTTAGCCACAGAAGAAGAAAAGAAATGAAATCCAGATTGGAAAAAAAGTAAAACTCTCACTGTTTGCAGATGACATGATCCTCTACATAGAAAACCCTAAAGACTCCACCAAAAAATTACTATGCTATGCTACGTTAAGTCAGTTCAGTCATGTCCGACTCTGTGTGACCCCATAGACGGTAGCCTACCAGGCTCCCCCGTCCCTGGGATTCTCCAGGCAAGAACACTGGAGTGGGTTGCCATTTCCTTCTCCAATGCATGAAAGTGAAAAGTGAAAGTGAAGTAGCTTAGTCGTGTCTGACTCTTAGCTAGAGTTAATCAATGAATATAGTAAAATTGCAGGATATAAAATTAACACACAGAAATCCCTTGCATTCCTATACACTAATAATGAGTAAACAGAAAGAGAAATTAAGGAAACAATTCCATTCACCATTGCAACAAAAAGAATAAAATACTTAGGAGTAAATCTACCTAAGGGGGGGGAAAAAAAGACCTATATATAGAAAACTATAAAACATTGATGAACAAAATCAAAGATGACACAAATAGATGGAGAAATATACCATGTTCATGGATTGGAAGAATCTATATAGTGAAAATCAGTATACTACCCAAAACAATCTATAGATTCAATGCAATCCATATCAAGCTACCAATGGTATTTTTCAGAGAACTTGAATAAAATAATTTTGCAATTTGTATGGAAATACAAAAACCTCGCATAGTGAAAGCAATCTTGAGAAAGAAGAATGGAACTGGAAGAATCAACCTGCCTAATTTCAGACTATATTGCAAAGCTACAGTCATCAAGACAGTATACCAATGGCACAAAGACAGAAATATAGATCAATGGAACAAAATAGAAAGCCCAGAGATAAATCCACAGACCTTATCTTTGACAAAGGTGGCAAGAATATACAATGGAGAAAAGACAATCTGTTTAACAGGTGGTGCTGGGGAAACTGGTCAACTACTTGTAAAAAAAAAAAAAAAGAATGACTCTAGAACACTTTCTAACATCATACACAAAAATAAACTCAAAATGGATTAAAGATCTAAATGTAAGACCAGAAACTATAAAACTCCTAGAGGAAAACATAGGCAGAACACTCTCTGACATAAATCACAGCAGGATCCTCTATGACCCACCTCCCAGATTAATGGAAATAAAAGCAAAAATAAACAAGTGGGACCTAATTAAAAGCTTGTGCACACCAAAGGAAACCTTAAGTAAGGTGAAAAGACAGCCTTCAGAATGGGAGAAAATAATAGCAAGGGAAGCAATTGACAAAGAATTAATCTCAAAAATATGCAAGCAGCTCCTGCAGCTCAATTCTAGAAAAATAAACCACCCACTTAAAAAATGGGCCAAAGAACTAAACAGATATTTCTCCAAAGAAGACATACAGATGGCTAATACACACATGAAAAGATGCTCAACATCACTCATTATCAGAGAAATGCAAATCAAAACCACAATGAGGTACTATCTCACGTCAGTCAGAATGGCTGCTGTCAAAAAGTCTACAAACAACAAATGCTGAAGAGGGTGCACAGAAAGTGGCAAAGATGATGGATGTCACTTACATAATTAGGCTATATAAAATTGTGACTTTTGTCTTGCCAGTAGTATCTCTTTCTCTCTGGATTTGAGATAAGCAGATATATTGCGAGTTTCCTGAGGAAGATATCATTGTGACAATGAACTGTGTGTGGACACTTTCAGGAGCCAACAAGAAACTGAAGCCAATGAGGTACCATCTCACGCTGGTCAGAATGGCTGCTATCAAAAAGTCTACAAACAATAAATGCGGGAGAGGGTGCGGAGAAAAAGGAATGCTCTTACACTGTTGGTGGGAATGCAGACTAGTACAGCCACTATAGAGAACAGTGTGGAGATTCCTTAAAAAAATGGGAATAGAACTACCATATGAACCAGTAATCCCATTACTGGGCATACAAACCAAGAAAACCAGAATTGAAAGAGACACGTGTACCCCGATGTTCACTTCAGCACTGTTTACAACAGTCAGGACACGGAAGCAACCTACATGTTCATCAGCAGATGAGTGGATAAGAAAGCTGTGGTACTTATACACAATGGAACATTACTCAGCTATTATAAATAATGCATTTGAATCAGTTCTAATGAGGTGTATGAAACTGGAGCCTGTTATACAGAGTGAAGTAAGTCCAAAGAAAAACACCAATACAGTATATTAATGCACATATATATGGAATTTAGAAAGATGGTTACCATGACTCTCTGTGCAAGACAGAGACACAGATGTAAAGAACAGCCTTTTGAACTCTGTGGGCGAAGGCAAGGGTGGGATGATCTGAGAGAATTGCTTTGAAACATGTGTGTTATTGAAAGGTTGTTATTGACCCACGAAAAGATACCAGGATTCTTGGCCTCTGGAGGATAATTCAACCCAGGGCCAGAGACGAGGCTTGATCGCTCAGAGCTTTTATGTAACAAAGTTTTATTAAAGTATAAAGGAGATAGAGAAAGCTCCTGACATAGGCATCAGAAGGGAGCAGAAAGAGTGCCCCCCCTGCTAAGTCAGACATGACTGAGCAACTGAATTGAACTGAACTGAGCAGTCTGTTAATGAAAGAAAGGAATGTCTTAAAAGTCAGAATGGCACCAAGCCCCTCATCCATAAGATGCATTTTGGGATAATCTTGGCACCAGAAGATTCATCCCAGGACATAAAACGATTGACTTGAATCTTGTAGAAGGGCAGATTACCATACAAATAGTTTTGTTTACACAGATTCAGTTCAGTTCAGTTCAATCGCTCAGTCGTGTCCAACTCTTTGCGACCCCATGAATCGTAGCACGCCAGGCCTCCCTGTCCATCACCAACTCCCGGAGTTCACTCAGACTCATGTCCATCAAGTCAGTGATGCCATCCAGCCATCTCATCCTCTGTCGTCCCCTTCTCCTCCTGCCCTCAATCCCTCCCAGCATCCGGGTCTTTTCCAATGAGTCAACTCTTCGCATGAGGTGACCAAAGTACTGGAGTTTCAGCTTTAGCATCATTCCTTCCAAAGAAATCCCAGAGCTGATCTCCTTCAGAATGGACTGGTTGGATCTCCTTGCAGTCCAAGGGACTCTCAGGAGTCTTCTCCAACACCACAGTTCAAAAGCATCAATTCTTCAGAACTCAGCTTTCTTCACAGTCAGGGGAACAATATCTGAGTATAGCATGCTGGTTTGTCAAATAGGTTCTGAGCTATTAGGCGGAACCAACTTGAAGACAAAGTCTAGAGTAAATGCATAGTACATTAGCATAGCTTAAGACAAACATTACCATAAGAAAAATGCATTGGTTAACTCAAGGTTTGAGAATAGTTAACTTCAGGTGAAACCAAGTGTCATTATGGCAACACAGTATTTTAAGAGAAACCTCCTTTTAACTTTGTATAGAGAAGGAAAAAAAATATTGCTAGTTCGTTTCCTCCTGCCGCTCAAGAGAGAGAAAAATGTCTGACACTTGCAGTCTATTTCCTCCCTTTGGAAACCCCTAGCCTTCCTGCCTGTTACCCTCTCATTATCATATGTGAAAGAGATCACCAGTCCAGGTTCAGTGCATGAGACAGGATGCTCAGGGCTGGTGCACTGGGATGACCCAGAGGGATGCCATGGGGAGAGAGGTGGGAGGTGAGTTCAGGATGGGCAACACATGTACGCTCATGGCTGATTCATGTCAATGTATGGCAAAACCCACTACAATATTATAAAGTAATTAGCCTCCAAATAAACTAATTAATTAAAAAAATACAGGGAAAACAGTACGTTTTATATATTTTGGTATTTGTTTTTCTACAATTAATATGTTCAATTATTTTTGTAACTAAGTTAGTGTGATTTAATTGTTAATATTAACTACATTAAAAGTGGTGTTCACTGAAAATAGTATCTTTGAAATGTAAACCTTATACTATCAAATGAAACTCAAGATTTATATATAGCACATGATTCCAATTTTTCTTTATCAATTATAATAATATATGTGCATAATATTATTGAGAAGCAATATTTAAAAACACAAAGAGAATTCATTCATTGGTTTAGAACACATAACTCATAAAATTTATTTCTTCACATCTGTTTTTATTTTCTAGTCATTTATAATGAACATGTATGTTTTATAATATGAAAAATATATTCATAAAATATGGTCAAAATAAATCTTCCACATATCAAAATTGCCTGCTTTACATGCAACAACAAGACAGTTCTATCATATTACCCACAAATTATCCTCAGGACATGTAGAAGAAATTCACATTAGCTGTTATTAGTTATCTTGCTCTCATTACAATCACCATGATCATTTATAGCATTAAACTAGTCAATTCATCACCCCCAACATCCCATCCAGTATTTGTTGTATAATAAGGGGTTTAGCTGAGTTTCTCAGGTGATTCTAGTGCTAAAGAACCCACCTGCCAAAGCAGGAGAGGTAAGAGATGTGGCTTTGATCCCTGGATTAGGAAGGTCTTCTGGAGGAGGGCATGGCAACCCACTCCAGTATTCTTGCCTGGAGAATCCCATGGTCAGAGGAGCCTGGTGGGCTACAGACCACAAGGTCACAAAGAGTCAGACACAACTGAAGTAACTTATCATGCACACGAAAGAGGTTTAGCCACTTCAATATGAATTGAAAAGAGAGAGAATTTGGAATCAAATTGCCTTTGTGCTACTAAGTGGCTGAATGACTTTGGGTAGGTCATTTAGTCTCTTTGTGCCTAACAAGGTAAAGCTTATAAATGGAGATGATCATTTTCTCACTAGTTCATTTGTTAGGATTTAATGCATAATGACATAAAAGTGAGAACTCAAATATAATTGTGTTACTTATGATTATTTTCATATATGTTGATGTATACTCTCAAGAATTTCTGAGGTGAGTTTCACACAAAGACTTACAGAGTACAAAAACATAAATCACAAATAGAGGTCAATAAGTAGAATATTAAACAATGAGAGACTCCAAATAGGTCAACATTGGATTAAGAATTGCAAAGACTGGGTTTAAAGACTGTGGTCCTAAAAGCCACAGTGGTTTTCAAGACTATAAAATTTAGGCAAAATGTTAAGTACTTTGCAATGATTTTAAAACACATTTTCAAACTGGATATAAATCTTGACATCAGAATATTCTGTTGGCTAAGAGGGAAACACAGCTCTTTGCTTAACCAAAAGAAGAGATTGCTATACGTCATGTCCCAATGTCTAAATGATTCTGATCCTCAAAAAAAAAAAAAAAGGAACCTGGCGTTCTATCACAGTTAGAGTTCTGTGTTACTCATTTCTAATATCTATAAAACAAAGTTGTTATGGACACTTAGTCATATCAAGTGAACAGATGCTTAAACTGCAATTTTATGAAAGATTTCTCTTAATCATTTGCTGCATGGCTTGGATCACATCCTTGTTCCTCATACTGTAGATCAATGGGTTCAACATTGGGCTCAAAAAACTATAAAAGACTGCAAATATTTTGGACTCCTTTACAGACTTCTCAGTTGGAGGCCTCAAGTACATGCAGAAGAGGGTTCCATAAAATAGAATGACTATTGTCAGGTGGGAACCACAGGTAGAAAAGGCTTTGTGCCTGCCTTCCACAGAACGGATCGCCAAGATAGATGCAACGATGAAAACATAAGACAGGAGAATGATGAACAAAGAGCTCGAGAGAGTAAAACCAGCAACCACAAACATTGCCATCTTTTTTACATAGGTGTCAGAGCAGGCCAACATTATCAGAGGAGGATCAGCACAGTAGAAATGGTTGATCTCAAGGGAGTCACAGAAGGACAAGTGAAAGGTCAGCAGTGCCTGAGAGAGACCACTGAAGAATCCACAAGTATAAGGGACTGTGACTAGAAAGATGCAAATGTCCTTGGACATCCTGGTGCTGTAATATAGAGGGCTGCAGATGGCTACATAGCGGTCCAAGGCCATTGAAGCAAGGAGATAAAACTCAGTGATCACCAGGGCAATGAAGACAAGACACTGTGTGAAGCATCCAGCATAGGAGATGGTCTTCTGGTCTGAGAGGAAATTGTGCAGCATATTTGGAGTAATATTGGAGGAATGGCAAAGGTCTACAAAGGAGAGGTGGCTGAGGAAGAAGTACATGGGGGTCTGGAGGTGGGGATTCGTCCTGATCAGCACAATCATGGCCAGATTCCCTGCCAGTGTGACTAGGTAGATCACCAGGAACACCCCAAACAGGGCCTTCTGTAGCACTGGGTCATCTGTGAGTCCCAGGAGAATGAATTCAGTCACTGCAGTGTGGTTAGGGGAAGACATATTCTCATCCCTTAAAAACTGAAAGTGGTAAAGTGAAGAATTCTATCTGATCTTGATTCTGCATTTATTCCATTCTTTTGTCATTTACTTTTGATCTATCTCTCTATAAGGAAATTACTGTTCTCAACCAATGCATCAGATCATCTATGTAAATATTTGCACCTTATCTCTTTGAGATATATTTTTCTATATATATACTGGAAACACACACTCACAAACTCACACATTCTCTTTCTCCTTATTTGTAAATAGTGTATACACATATACAATTAAACCTATTTTCTTGGAAAACTCCATATTCGGTTTTTTTTTTTTTTTTTTTCAAATTCTGTGAAAAAGAAACCCAAAAGAATGAAAACCAGGTCTGGAAAGCAGCAGGTCAGTGGCATCATTCAAATGGACGAATGAAGGATGCAGAGTTTCTATGGTCCCTGCACCTCTGATACACTATTGTTTTCGATACACATTAGAAGACATGTTCAGTCCAGCATTTTCTCCTGAAACCCATACTTGTCTAGCTTAAATTCATTCAGAAGACATTTAATTAGTAGATGCATCTCTTCACATATGGCTAAGAAGGTACAGAATGAAGAATTGTTCTTTCTGCTTTTCAAAGGCCATGGCACCCCACTCCAGTATTCTTGCCTGGAGAATCCCATGGATGGAGGAGCCTGGTGGCTACAGTCCATGGGGTTGCAAAGAGTCGGACACGACTGAGCGACTTCACTTCACTTTCACTCATTATTTAAGGAGGCTTTTTTTTTTTTTTTTCCCTATTCTAGCTTCTGGGGTTACATGAGTGAGCAAACTACATATCCTGGTGAACCATATATTGTAAGAGAGGTAATAGATATTGAGCACATAGACAAACGTTTACCGCAGTGTGTCACTTAGAAGAAAACACTATGAGGAAAATTAAAGGTGGAGTGCTTTTAGATGGCCATTCAAAGAAAACCTGAGAAGACAGAATTTGAACAGTAAATAAAGAATTCAAATATCTGAAGAGGAATTTGTTTCCATTATTTTTTAAAACTGACACACCTCTGAATATATTTGTTTAGGAAAGCACATTAGGATAATATTTAA
The DNA here is from genome assembly GCF_019923935.1 of Bubalus bubalis. NCBI lineage: Eukaryota > Metazoa > Chordata > Mammalia > Artiodactyla > Bovidae > Bubalus > Bubalus bubalis. The sequence continues at coordinate 5,814,246 of NC_059172.1, forward strand.
ATGCAGACTTAGCTCCCAGCTGGAATTATCATTTCTGTTTTTGTGTGTGTGTGTGTGTGTGAAAGTAAGATATGACTGGAAGCATTATGCCTCAAGAATTTCACCTTAAGTCTTTTTAAATTTAGTTTTCACATACACATCAGAAGAGCCTCTATATAATACTTAATTTTTCAGAGATGCCATGAAATATTAACATTTGAATAGAAAAAACAAGTATAAATGATGAAAATAATTTTTTCAATATTGGTGAGAATATTAATTTTCACACAAAATAAAAAACATTTTTAGTGAACAAATGTAGAAAATGACTTACCTGTAAAACTGACTTACTATATTTTCTAAAACAAGGTGGGAAGATTTATAGTGTTTCTTAGGAATATTCCCTAGTGCATTAAAAAAAAAAAATCGTATAATCCAATTAAGATAGATTTTGTTCCCTCAAGGGCATAACCTTAATTTCATGCTTTGACATTTTTAATTTTCCTTCAAGACCAAAATCTCTATGCAACATCTTTGTACCCTGCTTTATACTATGTGGCTGAGATCTTTGGCAAAAATAAAGAAGTTCACCATCACTTTTAATACTATGAAAGGACAAAAATGTGGTTGGATGAATTTTGCACTTTTTGTGTATAAAAGTGACTGAGAACCAGGATCATTCATAAAATTGATGTATCATAAAATTGGTGATTTAGGAGGAGAGGTCAAATATGAGTAAAGAATATCTGAATATTGTTTGATACTGCATTTGTTAGAGAATAAAGGAATCTAGAGATGGTCTCAGTAGCCTCTACCTTCCAGGGCATTGATAAGTCCAGCCAATTCAATCAAAGGAATTGAAGTAGAGTCTCATTAAGATAAGAGAGGCATCTCTGATTATTTTAAATTTCCAAATACTGGCTTACAGTCTGAGAAATCAGTCAGTGAATAAAGCTGTATATCATTATAAAAATATATATTGTCATCAACTTAGCACATTAGGAGAGATTCGAGCATAATGGTGTATTTTTCAGATTGGGGTCAAAAATATTTATTTATCCCAACATTTTCTGTTTTATCTTGATTCCTTGAACAAATTAAATAAAAATTTAAAGTGTAAAATCCTAAATATTCCCATGAAATAAAAGTTTCTTATATGATTGTAAGGCTAATTGTAGGATAGTAGAGCTCCTATTGGAGAAGGCAATGGCACCCCACTCCAGTACTCTTGCCTGGAAAAATCACATGGAGGGAGGAGCCTGGTAGGCTGCAGTCCATGGGGTTGCTAAGAGTCGGACATGGCTGAGCAACTTCACTTTCACTTTTCACTTTCATGCATTGGAAAAGGAAATGGCAACCCACTCCAGTGTTCTTGCCTGGAGAATCCCAGAGACGGGGGAGCCTGGTGGGCTGCCATCTATGGAGTTGCACAGAGTTGGAAACGACTGAAGCGACTTAGCAGCAGCAGCAGCAGAGCTCTTTATTTCCTGACACCTTAATGTAAAGATTCCTTATCTTGCCTAAAGATACTTGAAGGTTTGACCCTTCTTTAAGCTGAATGTCAGCACTGGTTTCCTAAAGTACTTATATATGTATGTAAGTACATTCTGATATGGGCTTCCCTGGTGGCTCAGATAATAAAGAATCAGGAAACACTGGCTCAATCCCTGAGTTAAAAAGATCCCCTGGAGAAGGAAATGGCAACCCACTGCAGTATTCTTGCTTGGAGAATCCCATGTACAGAGGAGCCTGGTGGGCTACAGTCCATGGACACACAAGAGTTGGACACGACTCAGTGATTAAACCACCACCACCACTATATCCTGATATACTTTAATATAGAATACCGTTGTGATAATCATAATATTTACAACCAGATTTTTCCAAGAAGAGGTAGGATTAACTCAATAGCAATTGAACAAGTAGGAAAAAAAGTAGTGAATTAACTCTGGAAAGGCAAAATAACAATACTTTTCAGTATGAGATCACTTGATCAAAAGTTCATGCATAAGAAGTAAATGCTTATTTACTTTACATGTATAACAACAAATAATATTGGAGAGCACAGAATTTACCTATCTACCATTGATACTGGTTAAAAGAAGGCTTTTCAGTGTTCTTATTTTATTTTCCTAAAAAGCCTTCAGGAGACTCTATTTAATTTATATTTGAAGACACAAATTCCTTAGTTAAAGGTTATTCCTTTAGTATAACCTTTAGAATATTCCTTAGAAGCAGAGTGATCTCTGCTTCAATTGCAAAGACCAGTTGACACATGTCTGCTAAAAGAACACATAATTGCTTTAGCTACACAAATGTCAAACAGTCAGATAATTGAAACTATCCCACTGACACTGCTATTTGTGTTCTTGTGATTATTTAATTCACTATATTTTTGGTTATAGAAGATTCAATAATATACTGGAAGTCCTAATCTATCTAATAAAATTGTACTGATTCAAAGGGAAAAAAAATAAAAGCATCCTATTCATAGATTGCTTAATAGTTTATATAGAATCTCCTTTTAAGATACACAAATAAAATGTTAACTAGATTTATTGTGGTGATCATTAAGTTGTACATCACATTTTTTAATATGCAGAAGGAAAGCTAAGAGTACATAGTAGAAGGTCACAAGGTAAAGATCAATATGCATAGATTATTTATATTATTATGTAAAAACCAACCAAAACTAGAAAATAAATGCTTCTATATATCACTTATAATAACATTAAAAGAGTAAGTACTTAAAAATGATTTTTTAAATAAAACTTCAAAAGTTACATACTGATAACCACAAAATATTGCATGCAGAGAGAAATTAAAGGAGACTTAAATAATGGAGAGATATATCTTCCTTGTGGATTGTAATATTCAGTAGTTTTAAGTCCAATATTTTTAAGTTACCAATTTGTCTAAAATTGATCAATAGTTTTAAAGCCAGTTCAGCTGGCTTATTTTTAATAGAAAAACTGACTCTAAGTTATATAGAAATTGTTAAAAAAATGTTAAATTAGCCAAAACAATTTTGAGACAGAAGAAAAATCTTTAAATGATTTATACTATCTAATTTTAAGAGTTAGTAAGGAACTACAGCATTCAAAACAATAAATTTAGCTACACTGAACAAGATATTTTCAATAAGGGTGAAATAGTTTATATTGGAAGGAGATATTATCTAGGACTTCCAAAGCTAAAGAGAAGTCAAAGTTTCAAAGGACAAGGTTTGCCTCACTTCAAACCTTCAAAGGATTGACTGACTCTCTTGTTAGGGGCTAATGTAGCTCGAGGCTTCAATTGAAGCCAATGCTCATTTACCACTTTGAAAATTCTAGGGCCCTTAAGAAGTATGCTAAATCTACTCTGCCTCTGCTCTATAAATAAAACAACAGTGTAGATGATAGCACATCTGCTTACAACATGCTGCTGCTGCTAAGTTGCTTCAGTCATGTCCATCTCTGTGCTACACTATGGACTGCCGCCTGCCAGGCTTCCTCTGTCCACGGGATTCTCCAGGCAGGAATACTGGAGTGGGTTGCCATGCCTACTCCAGGGGAATCTTCCGGACTCAGTTTGAACCTACGTCTCTTGTATCTCCTGCATTGACAGGCGAGTTCTTTACCACTAGTGCCACCTGAGAAGCATGGTTCACTAAACATTTTAAGCTCACTGTTGAGATCTACTGCTCAGAAAAAAATAAAAGGAAGAAAATAAGATTTATTTTTAAAGTACTATTACTTATTGACAATGCACCTGTTCACCCAAGAGTTCTAATGGAGATGTACAACAAGATATGTGCTGTTTTTATGCCTGCTAACACAACAGAGCAATCACATTCCCCATCCATTCTGCTGCCTATAGATCAAGGTATCATTTCAACTTTCAGATGTTATTATTTTAAAAATATGTTTTGTAAGGCTATGGCTGTTGTAGTTAGTGATTTATTTGATGTCTGGGCAAAGGAAATTGAAAGCTCCAAGAAAGGATTCATTATTGTGAATGCCATTAAGAATATTCATGATCCATTTGGAAGATGTAAAAATACTAACATTAACAGGATTTGGGGTAAGTTGTATTCCACCTTCATGAATGACGTTGAGGAGTTCAAAATTTCAGTGGTGAGAGTAGCTGCAGATGTAGTGGAAATAGTAAGAGAACTTGATTAGAAGTAGAGACTGAAGATGTGACTAAAATGCTGCAACCTCAGGATAAAACTTTAGTGGATAAGGAGTTGTTTCTTGTGGATGTGCAAAGCATATCGTTTCTTGAGATGGAATCACTCCTGGTGAAAAATGTTTTACAGATTGTTGACATGACAACAAAAAAATTAGAATATTACATAAACTTAGTTGATAAAGCAGTGTGAGCCTTTGAGAGTATCAATTTGAGATTTCAAAGTTCTGCTGTGGGTAAAATGCTGTGGAACAGCATTACATGCTACAGGCAAATCTTTTGTGACAATGTCAATTGATGTAGCAAACTTCATTGCTGCATTTTAAGAAACTGTCACCACAACCCACATTTTGAGCAAGTGCCACCCTGATCACTCAGCAGTCATCAGCAGTAAAGCAATACCCTTCACCAGTAAAATGATTGTAACTCACTGAAGGCTAAATTTTAATAAAGTATTTTAATTAAAATATATACACTTTAGACATAATGCTGTTGCATACTTAGTAGACTACAATATAATATAAATACAACTGTTACATGAGCTGGGAAACCAAAAAAATTGTGTAATTTGCTTTATTATGCCATTCACATATTGCAGTGGTCTGGAACAAGGCCTACAATATATTTTACATATGCCTATTTTGAGTTTTTTATGCTCCTAAATAGGGAGTTGAACCATGATAATTGGTTTTTTCAAGCATATAGGTTCTCTGGAATAAATGGGATTTATATAGAGCAATCATATTCCCCAGGATGCTTGGAATGTTTGGTCCAATTCCACTATTAGAAAAAAAAAAAAAAAAAGCAAAAACAAAACAGAAACCCTCATGACAGAATGACATGGAGCCAGAGTAAACACATGTGGATTTGACCATTTCTAAGTTCCCTCTGAGCCCTAAAAGCCCACGCTTTGGCAATTCTAAGTTTAGAAGCAAAAAGAGGATGTTTTAAAAATGTTGCCAAAGGACGTTTTGACCTCCTTGTTTCTCAGACTATAGATGAGAGGATTTAACATGGGGATGACCACTGTATAAAACACAGACAGCACTTTGTCTTGGTCCATTTAGAAGCTGGAGCTGGGGCGCAGATACATGAACAGGATTGTGCCAGAGAAGATGGTGACCACCATCTGGTGGGATGCGCAGGTGGAGAAGGCTTTGTGCCTCCATCAGCAGAGCGGATCCTCACGATGGCAGTGAGGATGCAGAGATAGGAAGTGAGAATGGTTAGGAGGCAGCTCAGCTCATTAAAACTGGCAAAAGCAAGAATGACAGCTTCATTGACACGAGTGTCAGAACAAGTGAGTTTCAGGAGGGGTGGAATGTCACAGAAAAAGTGGTTGATGACACTGAAGTGGCAGAAAGGCAGCTGGAAGGTGAGGCCATGTGAATGGCAGCATTTATGAAGCCAGCAAGGTATGTGGCCAGCACCAGCGTGACGTTAAATTGGGAGGAGTGACCGTGTAAAGGAGAGGTTTGCAAATGGCCACGTAACAGTCATAGGCCATCACGATCAACAGGAATCCCTCAATGCCAGCAAAAGAACCAAAACAGAAGAACTGAGTGGCACATTCATTGAATGAAATGACTGGGTTCTCTGCCCAGAAATTTACGGGCATTTTAGGGGCAATGACAGAAGAGTAACAGAAGTCAACAAGGGACAGGTTACTGAGGAAAAAATACATTAGCATGTGGAGATGTGAGTCAATCTTGATTAAGAGGATCATGCCAAGATTTCCAAACACAGTGATCATACAGATGACTAGAAATGCCATAAAAAGAAGATTCTGTAGCTCTGGATGATTGCTGAACCCCAGGACAATAAATTCAGTCACTGTCGAATGGTTGCTCATCCCTTTGTCTCAGAATGGATGATTGGCTTGCTGAGATAAGAAAGAAATCAGTGATATAAATTATTAAAAAAAAGAAAAAAAAGAAAATCAGTTTATTCTCTACTGTAAAATTACTTCTAAAATGTCCAAAGAACGTGTATATTAAGGCTTTTTATTCTTTTAACTGCAGAACAATAAAAAGATTTCTTAAGTGAACTCAGCAACTTTTATTTTAAAATGAGCATTTATCCATGCGTGTGTGAAATTGTTGATAATCAACCCCTGCTTGTCTATATCTTACCTTACCTCCCAAAGTTTTTCACCTCCTCCGTTGATCTTTTTGCCTTCACTGTCTATCATCCAGTTCCTTTGCATTCTCTTTGGCAGTGAAATGTGAGACATACTTGGATATATAATACTTCCTGAATTCAGTTCGGTTTTTTTCCTGTTTTCTCTTAAGCCCACTCCAATCAAACTTTCACTCCGTCACTACACAGAAATTGTTCTTGTCAAGGTTGTCAGGGTTCTTTATGCTGCTAAATTCAGTGGTCAATTCTCAATCTTCATCTTTTTGATCTATCAATAATATTTGGCAGAGTTAATTGCTAACTACTCCTTGAAAAACTATCATCTCTTGTCTTTCAGGACACACCATTCTGAGTTTTCCTCCTACCATATGGGCTGCTCCTTCTAAGCCTTCTTTGTTCATTCCTCTTTTCTCTGACTGTTAAGATTGGAGTAGCTCAGAACTCATTTTGTGATCTTCTTCTATTTTTTTTTTCTTATTTACACTCTACCTTCATGATCTTATTCAGTCTCTTGACTATAAATACTATCTATATATTTACAACTCCTGAATTTATTTCAGCCCTGACCTCTTTCCCAAATCCCAGACTTATAATGCAATCACTTACTCACATTTTCACACTAATATCAAATAATGACTCAACCTAACTCAAAGCTGATTTGCTCATGTCTTCCTTTAATTTTCCCAAACATAACATTCTCTGTCTCAAGTCAGTGACAACTCTCTACTTCCATGTGTTCAAATAAAAAATAAATACAAGCAAATAAATATTAAAGAAATTGTTCTCTTTTCTTTCTCACATACTATGTAACTAGTCTATCAGATAATTATGTTGTCTCTATTTTCAAAATGTCTACGTCAACAAGCCAACTTTATTTATTTCTACCATTAAGGCTCAAGTCAACATCATCTTTCACCTAGATTACTACAATAGTCCTTTAACTGACCGTTCTTTCTCTAAAATCAGTTAAATTCCACCCTATAAAATACCATTTAAAAAAATTCACAGCCATTTTGTAGATCTCTACTTTATACATATAAATATATATATATACATCTATATATATGATATAAATTATATTCTACCTGACATATATGACCTCATATGTGTGTATGTGTTTACATATGTTTCTGTATATAGATAGATAAAGGCTGACAATTGCAGTGGTTCCTCAAAGCCTGCATATAAGAGCATAAAACAATTTTATTTAATGCACTACACAGTGTATTAGATATGCCAAGTGCTTTGGCACTCTTTCTGCACAAAATTCATTAAATTTCCCTGCTTCATACATGAGAAGGCAATGGCAACCCACTCCAGTGCTCTTGCCTGGAAAATCTCATGGACGGAGGAGCCTGGTGGGCTGCAGTCCATGGGGTCGCACAGAGTCAGACAAGACTGAAATGACTTAGCAGCAGCAGTTTCATACACACACAAAAACACACATATATACACAGAAAGATGTATGGGTACATGTGTGTTTGTATGTGTATGCATAGGTTGAATATTCTATAAAGTTCTCATCTCTTATTAGTCGTCCTAAACCCCTTTCTTCTAAAAAAAAAAAAATAATTGTGTTAGTTTAGTTGCTAACCTTCAATTCAGTGTTTCAGACACAATTTAGAGACATAGTGTTTTTAAAATTTTTATTTATTGATCTTAATTGGAGGATAAGTACTTTGCAATATTGTGATGGTTTTTGCCTACATCAATATGAATCTGCCATAGGCACATGTGCGTCCCCTCCATGCTGAGCCTCCTTCCCTGTCAACCCTGTTCTTCCAGGTTGTCACAGAGCACTGAGAGATTGTGTCTTAATTCCTTGAATGCTTTTTGAATCCTCTTTGAAGCTTTCTATATCTAATCACTTAGAGATAAATTAAATCATCTTACCTGCTGTCCTTAAGACATACTCACTGAAAGTAGTGGTGTTTATAAGTTTAGTTTTATTTATTGCTTTTTGGAGGAATACAAAATTTTTCCCCTACAGCGTGAAATTTATAGCTTTGATGAAAATGGAAGTGGCCTAAGGAACTCAGCTGTGACAGACTTAAGATATGGTTAATTAATTCAACAAAGAGTATAAGATGCTACTTCTGAATTTGAGGCTGAGGGTCAGATTATTAAGGTTGCGATGAAGCTCTTGAGATTTAATCATCTTTGCAAAACACTAAAAAAACAAAAGCCTGAAATATACTAACCCAAAATTAAGACATCCACTTATTTTTCACTGAGATAATTGAACTATTTTCTCCCCAGAGAGTCACTTATACCTTTGTGAACAAGTTAGGCATTTGAAGTACAAAATATCTTTTATGGTCTTAAGACTCCATTGTGAATAACACTGAATTAAATTAAATGATATAAAATGTATTAGGTCTTGCCTCAAAAATTCACAATTCCACTGAAAATATAATCCATACTCATATCTATTTTAATAGGCAAGAATATTGGAATGAGTTACTATAACCTACTCCAATTGATCCATCACTCCCCAAAGACCTTCCTGATTGCAGTTTTTTCTCTTTTTATTTACTCGTTCTGTTCCATGTATACTTGTTCCCTTACTATTCTTTTAACAAACTAAGGAGGATCTCACCTCAGGGCCTTTGATTCACCACAGGTATTCATGAAATATTATTCCTATGCAGGACTTGCTCAAATATTATTTCCACAGGTTGCTCTACTCCCATACAACCCTTTTCTCTCACTTTAATTTCTTTAAAGCACAACTCTTATCCATGTCACACACATGCATCCCACACAAACAGGAACAAATGCCTGTGCAAATGTGTATAAACACTTTGATGTTGACAATAAAGTCTTCCTCACTCAAAAACAAGTTTAATGAAATCAAGAATTTTGTTTTCTCACGTGATATATCTTCAGCATGTGTTACCTGCTGAATATATTTTTCCACTAATGTCCTTGAGAGAAACATTGGTTAATAATTAAAAGTGGAATTAACAAGAGATTGGAGGGTTGAAACACAAGCTGGAATCAAGATTGCCAGGAGAAATTTCAATAAACTCAGATATGCAGATGACACCACCCTTATGGCAGAAAGTGAAGAGGAACTCAAAAGCCTCTTGATGAAAGTGAAAGTGGAGAGTGAAAAAGTTGGCTTAAAGTTCAACATTCAGAAAACGAAGATCATGGCATCTGGTCCCATCACTTCATGGGAAATAGATGGGGAAACAGTGGAAACTGTCAGACTTTATTTTTTTGGGCTCCAAAATCACTGCAGATGGTGACTGCAGCCATGAAATTAAAAGACACTTACTTCTTGGAAGGAAAGTTATGACTAACCTAGACAGCATATTCAAAAGCAGAGAGGTTCGTCTAGTCAAGGCTATGGTTTTTCCTGTGGTCATGTATGGATGTGAGAGTTGGACTGTGAAGAAGGCGGAGCACCAAAGAATTGATGCTTTTGAACTGTGGTATTGGAGAAGACTCTTGAGAGTCCCTTGGACTGCAAGGAGATCCAACCAGTCCATTCTGAAGAAGATCAGCCCTGGGATTTCTTTGGAAGTAATGATGCTAAATCTGAAACTCCAGTACCTTGGCCACCTCATGCGAAGAGTTGCCTCATTGGAAAAGACTCTGATGCTGGGAGGGATTGGGGGCAGGAGGAGAAGGGGATGCCAGAGGATGAGATGGCTGGATGGCATCACTGACTCAATGGACGTGAGAGTCTGAGTGCACTCTGGGAGTTAGTGATGGACAGGGTGGCCTGGCATGCTGTGATTCACGGGGTCGCAAAGAGTTGGACACGACTGAGCAACTGAACTGGAGGGTTGTTCCAGGGGGATAGGGTGAGTTATCTCCTCCTTTGTGGTCTCTAACAAACCTTTTGGGGATGAAGTGGTTTCATTTGGAACATTGGTATTCCACCTTCTGGTCTGTAGTGGAGAGTGGGATGGAAAAACATAGGAAACAGACATTTAGCTGATTGCAAATCATTACTTAGTCCTTCTTCAACATATCATCTTATTCAAGACAGTTTTTTCCCTGTTGATCCAACATTGACAGCCCCGATCCCATTACAATGAGCAATAAATAGATAATTGTGTTTGATAAATGTTTATTGAAAATTATGTGAAACTTTGGCTGGGCTACAGATAAAAAGAATGCTTTGACTTTGAGATTACTACACTCCAAAATATTTCAGTTAATTCACAAAGTCAGTAAACTATACCCCCATTATTGCTATGGCACTCTTATTATTAAACAACTAGGACTTTCTTCTATAGTATTTGGTACTCTTGATATCCATGTGAATGGAAGAGTGTTACTATTTACAATAGATGCTGTGATATTCTACCCGGATTGGACTTTCAGTATTGAAGTATTTACTTCCCCAGCTTCCTAGGGCATCAACAGCTCACACCTCATAGCTGAGCTCTACTCTTGGAATATCCCTGCTGAAAGGCATTGTCATTCTGAAAGTTAGACTGCTTCCAGTGGGTGACCCATATGTAAAGCAGGTTATTATGGAGGTATAAATTTGAAACATTTCTGAGAAGGATATGAGAAGGATATTCTGATAAGGTATAAATTTGAAACATTTCTGTTCAAATTTGAAACATCTCTGAGAAGGATAATCTCAACTCCAGATCTCCACATGGAACTGGCTGAATACTCTGTTGTAATTTCATCACAAATTAGTTTCTTCTACCCAATCCTATTTCCCTTACTTCTTTATCAGTATTGTTCCTGGGAACATTGTCCAATAAATTTCCTAAATACAAATATCTGTTTCAGAGTCTATTTTCCAAGATCCAATCAAAGTTATATATATATAAAATTAAGAGTGAAAAAGCTCAATATTGAAATTGAGATTTAAATCTAGGTCAGCCAATTCCAAGTATTTTGATATTTTACCAGACACTGCCTTCCTTCACTGTATTGATTCATGCTACAGGCTAATAAATACACATTTAGGACACCAGGAAATTAAGAACAAATCTCATTTTAAACAATATACTTTAACACAGAAAAACAGTTCAAGCAATTAGACAATACAGTTAACATGAAAACATTCTTATTCCACATAATAGGGTGATATGTAACATGGCTTCACATTATCTGTTGCTGTAAGATCTTCTTTAAGGCCCCTTTCACATCCTTATTTTTCAAACTGTAGATGAGGGGATTTAGCATAGGGATCACGACCGTATAAAAGACAGAGACAATCTTGTCCTGCTCCATTGAGTAGCTAGTCTTAGGACGCAAGTACATGAAGAGAATTGTGCCAAAGAATATGGTGACGGCCATGAGGTGAGAGGCACAGGTGGAGAAGGCTCTGTGCCTGCCCTCCAAGGAGGGCATCCTCAAGATGGCAACGAGGATGCATAGGTAGGAAGTGAGGATGATCATAACACAGCCGACGACATTAACGCTGGAGAAAGCCATGATCACGATGCCATTGATGTGGGTATCAGAGCAAGAGAGTTTGAGCAGAGCTGGTGTATCACAGTAGAAATGATTGATCTTATTGGAGCCACAAAAGGACAACTTGAAAGTCATTCCTGTGTGTATGGCTGCATTTCCAAAACCTGCTAGGAACGAGGTAGCCACTAGCAAGAAGCAAATTCTCCCAGACATGAGAACTGGATACAGCAAAGGGTTCCAAATGGCTACGTAGCGGTCATATGCCATCGTAGCTAACAAGAAGCACTCAGTCCCCAGGAAGGAGCCAAAGAAATAGAACTGGGCAGCACACCCATTAAAAGAAATGGCCTTGCTCTCAGCCACAAGGTTCACCAGCATCTTAGGAGTGACAGAAGAAGAGTAAGAGGCATCAACAAAGGAGAGACTGCTGAGAAAAAAGTACATGGGGGTGTGGAGACAAGGATCCATCTTAATTAACACAATCACCCCCAAATTACCCACCATGGTTGCCACATAGATCAACAGAAATAATCCAAAGAGGACGACCTGTAGCTCTGAATTGTCTGAGAGTCCTAAGAGGATAAATTCGGTCACTTCTGTTTGATTCCTGGTTTGCATCTCTTTTGTATATCTGACCATTTGAACTGCAATAAGAGAAAAGATAGAACATGCTATTTGGTCAGATGAATACACAACAGTTGGTCTTCCCTGCTGGCTCTATGGTAAATGAGCTCGCCAATACAGAAGCTTCAGGTTTGATCCTTGGGTGGGGAAGATCCCCTGGAGAAGGAAATGGCAACCCACCCCAGTATTTTTGCCTAGAACATTCCATTGACATAGGAGACTCATAGTGAAGCTGAAATGCCAATACTTTGGCCACCTGATGTGAAGAACTGACTCATTGGAAAAGACCCTGAGTCTGGAAAAGATTGAAGGCAGGAGGAGAAGTGGATGACAGAGGAGGAGATGGTTGGATGGCATCGCGTACTCAATGGGCATGTGTTTGAGCAAGCTCCAGGAGTTGGTGATGGACAGGGAAGCCCGGTGTGCTGCAGTCCATGTCACAAGCAATCAGACATGACTAAGTGACTGTATGGATGTGAGAGTTGGACTGTGAAGAAACCTGAGTGCCGAGAATTGATGCTTTTGAACTATGGTGCTGGAGCAGACTCTTGCAAGTCCCTTGGACTGCAAGGAGATCCAACCAGTCCATTCTAAAGGAAATCAGCCATGAATATTCATTGGAAAGACTAATGTTGAAGCTGAAACTCCCATACTTTGGCTACCTCATGCAAAGAGTTGACTCATTGGAAAAGACCCTAATGCTGGGAGGGATTGAGGGCAGGAGGAAAAGGGGATGACAGAGGATGAGATGGCTGGATGGCATCACCGACTCGATGCACATGAGTTTGGGTGAACTCTGGGACTTGGTGATGGACAGGGAGTCCTGGCGTGCTGCAATTCATGGGGTCACAAAGAGTCGGGCATGACTGAGTGACTGAACTGAACTGAATGGGAGCGACTGAACTGAATTAATATAAATCTTTTTTTAAAAAACTTAAAACAGAAGATCAAAGTAACTCAGCACCTGTGCTAATATTGATGTTAAAGGATCTACTGAGCACAGCTTGGGGGAAGGGTGGCAGGATCTGGTTCCATTCTTACAGACACCACTGTACAAGAAGTGCCTAGTCATGCTCAGATCCACTCAGTTTCCACTGGGACAGGGACTCAATACTCCAATAAGCAAAAAGCCTGGCAGTTTTATACAATACTGTAATACTTTCAATGTATCACTGCACCCATTATCTTACCTAAACCTCACCACAATTCAGTGAGGGAGATAATCAAGAATAAGCCCATGAGTATTAAGAAGATAATCTTTTGTTAGGTGAGGTTAGTGAAGTATAGGAATGTCTCAGCTAATCAGTGGTGAATGCTGGATAGAACATAAGTCTCTTGATGCCACATTATTTGTTCCTCAAAACTACACTGCCCCTCTTCTGATTTCACTGGGCAGATATTCAGCCTAGGTCCTTGTTCTTGGACTAAACTTGCTGTTTGAATTTCACAGAAGAGCATCTTCAGCAGGTATTAAAAAGAAGGAAAGGGTCTTTTCCTCTCATCTTCAACATGAAAGCTTCCATGAGAGTACTTTTCCATCAGAAATAGCAGAAAGAATAAAATGCTCTAGAAATTTGTGTGTGTGTGTTAGGCACATAAAGAAAGGCAACAATGTGTAAAAATAGCAAGTACTAAATTAGGTTACTCATTCCTTATGATCTACAAGCTCTGTGTTAAGTATGTTTCCTGCATTATTTTATTTAAATTCTATGAGGTAGGTGGTATTATAGTCCTCTTTTTGCACATGAGAAATGAGAGGTACAAAAGATTGGTGACTGCTGCTCAGAGTCTCATAGATCGCCTATGGATGTCTAATTTACATCCAGTCAGTGCAGTTCTCCTTCAGGACCTTGTCATTAATAGGTGTGAGCACTAATATACAGAGATGTTGATTTTATAATTCTAAGAACTGTATTAATACATTAGAATCCATTTACCTACATTAGGAAAAAAAATATGTATATCTCCTAAAAAGAAAATACAGTGGCTGAAAATTGCCTTTTTCAGAACTCACTCTCATTAATTTGTCTTTTAGCAAAATACCATTCATTTTACATCTAGCATTGCAAATTACATGTCTCATTCTCTCCTCTTCCTTAGCAAGCAAATTCATTTATTGTTTTTGTGAAATATACTCTTTTCCCCAGCTGAGAGTTTGCAGTCAACCATCTAGTCCAGAGATTCTTCATCTGGGTTTTCAATTTCTAAATTTGTGAAAATAATAGTAAGATTTCCTTAAAATCTCCGGTGTTTAAAAAAGCATTCAAGTCATATATTATTTATTCTCCTCAGCTTTCTCCTAAAGACTAAGAAATTTTGTGTTGATAAAAAAGGAGCAGTTATTTAAAATACTTTCTTAGTCATTTAGTAATTCTTGGAAACTTGGGTCTGTGGGTAATTGGAAAAATTAACAAGATTGTGAATTTTTCTTCAGATCAGTAAGCTACATGGGACACAACTTTAATATTTTTTTTCTTACCTTTCTTAATTGGTTGACTTCTACTTGATCCCTTTGCTTGTTCTTATCCAATGCCCAAATTCACCAGAAAAAGAAAATCGGGAGGCAAGAAAACATAAAAACTTTTTAGAAAAGTGTTTTAGAAAAGTGTCCTCTAATTGCCCCAGGTTAAGCCGTAGACACAGTTGTAAAGGACTTTAGACACCAACCATTACAGAGACGAGAAAAGTGAAACACTTATACCTTCCCTGTCATGAGAGAATCTCTCACATTCAGCAGAGACTGAGTCCTCCTTATTTTTACTTTTCCTTTAAGGTAAGAATCCCAATGTGTTAATGTAAAATACATTTCAAAATATAGAATACATTGCTGCAATATATATGTAATACTGTTTGCAGCTATTTCCAGTTGGAGAGTTCCTAGACCAGAGTCTGGAGTAAGCATCCTGACATTTTAAATAGGATATATTTCTTGTTCTTATGGCTCTGGGGACTGTGTTCCCCATGTCATCTCATTTTAATATACTTGTTGTTGTTTTTTTTTTCCCCCTCTGCAACTAAGGGACTCACATATCTCTTTCATGGTCCTCTCCTTTATCCTTGGGATACCTGGGGCTAAATAGAATGAATTTTTAGATGAGTATTCCTAATCACTGTTTTGATTTTTTTTTTTTTTTTGATTCATTGCTTCATTGCTATGTCAGACTTTCACTAATTGCCACGAGCAGGGACTGCTCTCTCATTGCAGTACGCAGGCTTCTCATTACGGTGGTGTCTTGTTGCAGCGCATGGGCTCCGGTGTGTGGGCTTCAGTAGTTGTAGCTCACAGTCTCCAGGGTGCTGAGTGCTGAGGCATAGGCTTAGTAGCTCCTGCACCAGGTCTTTCTGGCATGTGGGGTCTTTCCAGACCAGGGATCGAACCCATGTCCCCTGCACTGGCAGGCAGATTCCTAATCACTGAAGCACCAGGGAAGCCCCTCTAATCACCATTAAACACCCTTTTATTGTCATCCCAACAGTTAGTGGTCTGGTTCCCTTGGGAACATTAAAAATATCCACAAAAGAGCAGGTTAGTTCAATCTCTGATCTTGCCTTGTATAAGGACTTTGGGTACATAAAGGAAATTATGCTACCTGAATCATGGTAATGGACTAATTGAGGGAGGTAAAGGGAGCCAGCAAGAACAGGATTGACCTGACTTTCAGTCATGGCTATCTGTCACTGATTTTGGATAATGCATCAAACCTCTTTATATCTCAGCTTTTTCGTTTCTATATAGGAATACCGACACCCGCCTCATAGATGGAATCTGTAGATAAATGGATGAATGCATGTGAATTGTTGCATCAAATACATATAGATAGCTGACTGATAAGCAAGAGTTTCCCCCACCCTGGCTCTCCTTCCTACTGTCTAGAATAAGAAATAGTTATCAGCGTATGTAGTTTAGATTGATGCTTACAAGTTTCCCATTGCCTAAATGTATCTTCCATTTAAGAGATACAGAGTCTGAAATAAATTGATCAACATATGACAATCATTTATATTATCTATGTCACTTTGAGAAGATACCCCAAATAATTTCTCTCATTACAATGTACTCAATGTACTTTGCACTAAATTCTGGGGGATACAAAGACTTAAAAGATACATTGATTTATCTCTAGCAATTCAGACAATATTTACATTATTTTGGTTAAATCTTAGCCTTTCTTTAGAGGGAAAATACAGTAGGCTCCTATCAACACAGAGTCTGAAACATAATTGGCAAACAATGAAGTTTATTTAATAAGTAAATAAATAACTTTTCTTCAATTAATAGTGAATTCATTATTATACAGAAGTGTGAGTGGAAGCTGGAAGAAAGATCACACAGCACTAAGAGATCAATGGTAAGGGATATAGGACTGAAAGGACCCTAGGTGACATCACAGTGGTGGAATGAGACCACTGAACAACATAGGAGTAATTAATCATGGACCATCCTAGTCAGCCCAAGCTGTGAAGCAGAAAGTCTCAAGGAGTTTCAGAATAAGAAACCCAGTTTAAGTGTCATTCAAAGAGGCACCAGACAGGGACTTCCCTGGCAGTCCAGTGGGTAAGAATCCACTTTGCAATTCAAGGGACATGGGTTCAATTCCTGGTCAGGGAACTAGGATCATACATGCCCAGAGCAACTAAGCCTACCCTCCACAGCTACTGGAACCAGCTTGCCTCAACTACTGAGCCCATGTGCCACAACAGGAGTCCATGCGCTGCAACGAAAGATCCCACATGAAGCAACAAAGATTCCACATGCTGTGACTAAGACCTGGCACAGCCAAATAAATAACTATCCTAGAAAACAGACAGCATTTTATCTCCCTACTACCAAGATGAGAACCATCAGAAGTTAGGATGCAATGAGAGCTCCATGGAGTTTTCTGAAAATTCACCTTGGAAATAAGAATGTGAGATTGGCACCATAAAAGAGAAACCACTGACAAGTTGTAATGCAGTTTTCATGGAGAGTCATGGGACTCTCAAGTCCCCAAAACAAGCAACTACCATTTATTCATCACAAAACAGAGGTAATGCTGACTAACGAAGATATGACTTTTCCTCATATGACTTTTCTGATCTCAGTCATGGTACCATCAGAAGATTCAATTGACCAAATAAGGAAATTACCCTGCAGAATCCCTGATGAATAAATGCTCAAAAAATGTTAATTTTCTGCAGCCCTTTTTTTTTTTTTTCCATTTTCCTATCCACTAGGCTCTCAAACGGAGAAGGCAATGGCACCCCACTCCAGTACTCTTGCCTGGAAAATCCCAAGGACAGAGGAGCCTGGTAGGCTGCAGTCCATGGGGTCGCTAAGAGTCGGACATGACTGAGTGACTTCACTTTCACTTTTTACTTTCATGCATTGGAGAAGGAAATAGCAACCCACTCCAGTGTTCTTGCCTGGAGAATCCCAGGGATGGGGGAGCCTGGTGGGCTGCCATCTCTGGGGTCGCACAGAGTAGGACACGACTGAAGCAACTTAGCAGCAGCAGCAGGCTCTCAAAAAAGATCAATCTCAAAAACTTGGGTTTTGTTGTTGTTGTTGCTAAATTTCAGTCTTTTATTCCAGATTCTTTCAAATTAAATAGAGAAATATAGTTTAAATATGAGATGGTCGGATGGCTTCACTGACTCAAAGGACATGAGTCTGAGCAAACTCAGGGAGATGTTGAAGGACAGGGAAGCCTGACATGCTATAGTCAATGAGGTTGCAAAGTCAGACATGGCTGAGTGACTAAACAGCAACAAAATATGGCCACTCTGTATAGCATGGAAAGTCTCATCCTCTTTGAAGTGACTTCAGCCATCAGTAAGCAGAACTTTCTAAATTACAGTCAAAATAATCATGAAGGCAGTTTGGGGATTGTAAAAACAGCTCAGGTAACATTCATCATTGACTCAGTTACCACAACTAGAGAGGCTGAAAAAAATTCCCTTGTGTTTCCTTCTTTTATTGTTGAAGTTGAAGGGAGAGGGAGCGAAATTCCATAGGGAATGGTAGTTCATCAAATCTTTGAGTCTCCTGTGAGTGCAAAAACCATTTCATCATATTTCCTCTGGGAGAAGAAGTGATGACTCTGAAACTTAAATACTTTCTGCAAATAGAAGCAAAAGTGGGATGAGCAGATGGCTCAGGGAGAGCAGGGGGGTGATTGCTCATCTTGGGCTTCTTCTCAGAATATTTGTTCAGCATAACTCAGTAAGAGAAAAGGAGGCATTGGACCTCTCCCCAAAGGTAGAAAACAAACAAACAAACACAAAACCACACAAGTTAGTCCCATGTCAGCGTGTTTGGGGCTAAAAAGAAATATAACCTGTTCAGAGTGGAGTGTTATGCTACTAAGTGCTCCTTTGGGCATGGATTTCCTTGGCATCAGGTCCATGCCATCTTAAAGTTTACAAAGGAGATATAGACCATGGGTTTGACTTTTAAATGTCTCACTGTAAGTCAGAATTTAAACTGCTAGAATTGGAAAGCTCCATAGAGTTTGCATTCTCGCCCCCATTCATTTTGCAGATAAGAAAGCTGTATCTCACAGCAATTCATCAAGTTCAAACAATTAATTTAGTTGATGGGGTTATCACTATCAATCACACCAAGATTTAGCTTATTATGAATGTATGCATACTGTGTGCTAAGTCACTTCAGTCATGTTTGACTCTCTGTGACCCCATGGACTGCATCCTGCCAGGCTCCTCTGTCCAAGGGATTCTCTAGGAAAGAATACTGGAGTGGATTGCCATGCCCTCCTCTAGGGGATCTTCCAGACCCAGGAATTGAACCCGGGTCTCTTACATCTACCTGCATTGACAGGCAGGTTCTTTACCACTAGCACCACCTGGGAAGCCCATTATGAATGACCACACTCCAATGAAAGATGCACTATACTTCTCTACTTTCTTGTCTTTCTTGAGCCAATAAACCAAATAAAGTAGATTCAGTCTGACTTCTTTCAGGTTTACATAGAGGGTGCTACTTATTTCTAAGTTCATATTTTGGTTTAGTTTGGTTTACTCTTGCCCATTCCCTTCTTAGAATTCTTCAATGGGCCAGTTTTCCATAAAAACAGAGAAAAAGTTTACCAACACATGCTCCAGTGTGTCCATAGAGATGAATAACACTTTCCCTATTCTCGCAAGAGAGGAATCCTTGAATCTTAACTCTGAGTTGAAGAGTTGAAGCTGTTGGCTAGGCAATAAAATCGTCCAAAAACACAGCAGTGTCTTCATCCTTGTTATGCTCCATGCCAAAATCCTGGGTGCTTCTGAAGATCAGAGAAACCAGAGAACTAATTCCATGCCCATGAATAATAGGCAAGACAGGAAAGAAAGAAAGGTGGGCACAAAAGTAAAGGTCTATAACCTCCATCAAATCACATAAACACAGAAGATGACAAAGTGAAGTAGATTCTAGAGTCTGAGCCAGCTCTGCTACTTACTGGCTCTTGATTGTACAGAAGCTACTTAGTATCTAGCTTTGCTCTTTTCAGATGTAAGATGGAGATAACATTGGAACCTACTTCATAGAGCTGTGATGAGGATGAAATTACATAATGTGTGGATGAAAGGAAAATTCTGGCATACAGTTAGCATTCTGGCCTTTTAAAAATTATCATTTTTCACTGCTTTAATCTTGTATTGCTCACCCTCTGCTCCAAGTGTTTCACTTTCTGTGTATGTGTGTGTGTGTGTGTGTGTGTGTGTGTGTGGAGAGTAGGGTGGCATGATGTGTTATGTCCTGAGACCCTGGGATCTTTTTGTGTGTGTTTGTGTGCCTATATGCAATGAGAGTGAATGTTTGCTGTCTGCTTTGTTTTAGAAAGAAGGGGCATGCAAAACTATTCTTTACTAATTAATTAGGTATATATTCACAACAATCAGGTCAAACATTTGGTACTATGTGGTAAATGACCTCAGAACGCCAAGGTTTTTGGAGAAGATTATTTGCCATCCCTAACATGCTAACATCTTCTCCTATGTTGACTGAGTTCCTGCAGGAAACCCATGGCCATCACCTTCACCAAAGTCATTTGATTTGCCCTGTGGATTACTGAATCTAATTACTGGGAGGATTTTTAAGAATCACCTCAAACAATAAGCCAAATCCACACACACATAAAATTGAAAAGGTGGATAAAGAAAACCACTCAATGGTGACTGAGTTTATCTTTATGGGCATCACTCAAGACCCTCAGCTGCAGGTCATCTTTTTTGTGATCTTCCTCTTGGTCTACCTGGCCAATGTAGTGGGGAATGTTGGGATGATTATCCTGATCATAACAGACACTCAGCTTCACACATCCACATATTTTTTCCTCTGCAACCTCTCTTTTGTCGACCTGAGCTACTCCTCAGCCATTGCCTCCAGGATGCTGGCTGACTTCCTAACAAAGCACAAAGTCATCTCTTTCTCCAGCTGTGCCATCCAGTTTGCGTTCTTCATAGGCTTTGTGGATGCCGAGTGCTATGTCCTGGCTGCCATGGCCTACGACCGCTTTGTGGCCATCTGTCAACCCCTCCGCTACAGCGCTCTCATGTCCAAGCAAGTCTGCTTGGCTCTCATGCTGGGCTCCTACCTGGCTGGCTTGGTGAGTTTAGTCTCCCACACTGCCCTCATTTTCAGTCTGAGTTACTGTGGTTTCAACATCCTCAACCACTTCTTCTGTGAAATCCCACCACTCTTAGCCCTCTCTTGCTCAGACACCTACATCAGCGAGATCTTGCTCTTCAGTCTCTGTGTCTTCATTGAATTCAGCACCATCCTCATCATCTTTATCTCCTATGCCTTCATCCTCATCACAATTATCAGAATGCACTCAGCTGAAGGCCGCCTTAAGGCTTTCTCCACCTGCGGGTCTTACCTCACTGGTGTCACACTTTTTTATGGTACAGTCATGTTTATGTACCTGAGGCCAACATCCAGCTACTCCCTGGATCAAGACAAATGGGCCTCCGTGTTCTACAGTGTTATCATCCCCATGTTGAATCCCTTGATCTACAGTTTACGGAACAAGGATGTGAAGGCTGCTCTCAAGAAAATAATTGGAAAGAAACCTCAATAATATTAATCACAAAAATGAAAAAAAAAATATTAACACAGGTAAATAATAGTGGTAGAAGGATGTGGCAGGAAATTAAAAAAAAAATTCTAGTAACTTTCTCATAAGCCCTACAACTTACCAACTATTAGCTGAGTCAATCTTCTATTTTTTTTTTTTTTCATTGAGGTATAGTTGATGTGCCATTTTGAATAAGTTTCCATGTACAGCATACTGATTCAAAATTTTTAAAGGTTATGCTTCACTTATAGTTATTATAAAATACTGCCTATGTTCCTTGTACTGTACAATATATTCTTGTAGCTTATTTATTTTTTATGTTTGCTATATTGACTAGTTTGTTTTGTTTTGTTAGATTCCACATATAAGAGATATCATGCAATATTTGTCTTTCTCTGTCTGACTTAATTCACTAAGCATTATATCCTCCAAGTCAATCCTAAATTCCTAAGATTTTCAGTAATCTTTAACTCTATGATCTGAAGAAAAAATAAACTAATATTTTTGAAAGTCAAGCTGAGAAAGATGCATTAGGTTTTTTCTTTTTTAAAAAAATTCTTATTGGAAGATAGATCATTTTCAATGTTGTATTAGTTTCAGGTGTACATTAAAATGAATCTGATATACATACATCCTCTCTTTTTTAGATTCTTTTCCCATATAGGTCATTAGAGAGTATTGAGTATACTTCCCTATGCTATCCAGTAGGTCCTTGCTAACTATCTATTTTATATATTGTAGTGTGTATGTCCGGAGAAGACAATGGCAACCCACTCCAGTACTCTTGCCTGGAAAATCCCATGGATGGAGCAGCCTGGTAGGCTGCAGTCCATGGGGTCGTGAAGAATCGGACACAACTGATCAACTTCACTTTCACTTTTCACTTTCATGTGTTGGAGAAGGACATGGCAACCCACTCCAGTACTCTTGCCTGGAAAATACCAGGGACAGAGGAGCCTGGTGGGATGCCATCTATGGGGTCGCACAGAGTCGGACACGACTGAAGTGACTTAGCAGCAGCAGTGTGTATGGCAATCCCAATCTTCCAATTTATCCCCCCCTCACATTACCTGCTGACATACATATTTTTTTGTTTGTTCCTAGTTTTGAAATTGGCTCACAGGTTGATTCGAAATGGAGACAGGACATGAAAGAGGAAATAACCAATCGCTCTAAAGAATATTTTTTTCAGAGTCATGAAGAATGATAGATTCAAATGTTGAAAATTTCTCTACTGTGAAAGGAAGTCAGAGAAAACTTATCTAAATACATGAGGGATGGGGCTGATGTGAAGGATGACTTAACTCATCCCAGGATCCTTTCACTCATATATTCAGCAAAACCTTATAAATGCCAGATATATACCTCTGGAGGATACAAACATGAGACACACATGTGCCAAGGACAGGGATTTTCTGTGCTTCCAGAGAGAGTTTACCGTGTTTTCTCTCTGAAACTCCTGCCACCAAGAAAATCAGGAGCTATGCAAAGGGAAAGATTAAGGACAGGAGGAGAAGTGGGTGACAGAGTGAGATGGTTGCATGGCATCATCAACCCAATGGACATAAGTTTGAGTAAACTCTGTTAGACAGTGGACAGGGAGGCCTGACACACTGCAGTCCATGGGGTTGCAAAGGGTTGGACACGACTGAGCAACTAAACAACAATGCAAAGCCCAAGAATAAGAGCTGGAGACTCAGGCTCTTCTAACTAGGTTTGTGAATATTGACAAGACTCTTTTCTTTTTTTTTTTCCTGTCCTCAGTTTTCCCTGATGCCAAGTGGTTGGTTTCACCTAATAATTACTGGTACCCTATGGTCTCTTCTTCCTAAAATTGAAAGGGGTAGGCATCTGAGTTTGGTCAACTTCACATATTTACATCCTTTCAGTCCTCAAAGAAGCTCTAGGATACAGTTTGGATCAATCCCTAAGGCTAATTTTAGCAAGACTGTAATGTCTATAGGACTGGCTGTCCAGCTCTCATCCTTAATTTCCCCTCTGCCTTCCTTTCCCTCTCTTCCAATTGCACGTAAACTCTAGCCTCTTGGGGTGCCAGGAGTCTTCATGTTTTCCACCATCATCCCAAGGCCCTTATCAAAGAATAGTTCCATTAACCCTGACATATCAATGACTGACGATAGAGAAGGATATAACTTCTCTTTGTGTGTTCTCAATGTTATGGTGTGTGTGCACACATGTGTCCAATTCTTTGTGATTCCATGGCTGTAGCCCTCCAGGTTCCTCTGTCCATGGAGTTATCTCAGCAACAATACTGTAGTGTGTTGACATTTCCTACTCCATGGGATCTTCTTAAAACAGGGATCAAACCCCCATCTCTTGCATCTCCTACATTGGCAGGCAGATTCTTTTTTACCACTGTGCCACCTGGGAAGTGGAGAAGGAAATGGCAACCCATTCCAGTATTCTTGCTTGGAGAAGTCCATGGACAGAGGAGCCTGGTGGCTATAGTCCATGGGGGTCACAACTGAGTGACTGAGCACCTGGGAAGCCTACAAATCTTGAATTAGAAAGCAAGAGTGCTAGTATCAGGATAGGGTAAAGACAGAGACTGGGATCTAAGGACACCTAAGTTTTTCTCAGGTATGTTGAAATTCCATCACATCATCCATTTTAAATACTTGCACTGTTTCTATCTCAGCCCTTCATCCAATCCAATATAGTGAAAGGTCAGGGAAACACAATGGTTGCCTTAAAGTATAGAGCATCCACACTCATCATGAAAAGCATCAGAGACCCTTAGGGATAGAAGCTTCAGAATTTACCAGTCATTCTAATGAGTGTCATTATATATGAGTTGAAATTGATCTGGTTCAAAATCACTCAATCCCAACATGAGTTCTTAAAATATCACTGATGTCACATTATGGAGGAAACTACAGGGGTTAATAGACAGATGTAGAGTTGGGAGAAGGAAATGGCAACCCACTGTATGCTTGCCTGGAGAACCATACGGACAGAGGAGCAATAATCCAATGAATAATCCTATATGCTATGTGAAAAATAAGAAAATGGGATTTCCTTTCCCACTAACTACAAACCAAGTAGTATATGTCATAATTTTTAAAAAAGAAAAGAATAGTAAACAAGAAAGAAAACAAGACCGAGAGCTGACTGTGGCTCAGATCATGAACTCCTTATTGCCAAATTCAGACTGAAATTGAAGAAAGTAGGGAAAACCACTAGACCATTCAGGTATGAGCTAAATCAAATCCCTTATGACTATACAGTAGAAGTGAGAAATAGATTTAAGGGACTAGATTTGATAGATAGAGTGCCTGATGAACTATGAACGGAGGTTCGTCACATTGTACAGGAGACAGGGATCAAGGCCATCCCCATGGAAAATAAATGCAAAAAAGCAAAATGGCTGTCTGGGGAGGCCTTACAAATAGCTATGAAAAGAATAGAAATGAAAAGCAAAGAAGAAAAAGAAAGATATAAGCACCTGAATGCAAAGTTCCAAAGAATAGCAAGAAGAGATAAGAAAGCCCTTCTCAGTGATCAATGCAAAGAAATAGAGGAAAACAACAGAATGGGAAAGACTAGAGATCTCTTCAAGAAAATTAGAGATAGAAAGGGAATATTTCATGCAAAGATGAGCTCAATAAAGGACAGAAATGGTATGGACCTAACAGAAGCTGCAGATATTAAGAAGAGGTGGCAAGAATACACAGAAGAACTGTACAAAAAAGATCTTCATGACCAAGATAATCACAATGGTATGATCACTCACCTAGAACCAGACATCCTGGAATGTAAGTCAAGTGGGCCTTAGAAAGCATCACTACGAACAAAGCTATTGGAGGTGATGGAATTCCATTTAAGCTATTTAAAATCCTGAAAGATGATGCTGTGACAGTGTTGCACTCAATATGCCAGCAAAATTGGAAAACTCAGCAGTGGCCACAGGACTGGAAAAGGTCAGTTTTCATTCCAATCCTAAAGATGGGCAATGCCAAAGAATGCTCAAACTACCACACAATTGCACTCATCTCACATGCTAGTAAAATAATTCTCAAAATTCTCCAAGCCAGGATTCAGCAATACATGAAGCGTGAACTTCCAGATGTTGAAGCTGGTTTTAGAAAAAGCAGAGGAACCAGAGATCAAATTGCCAACATCTTCTGGATAATCAAAATAGCAAGAGTTCCATAAAAACAGCTCTTTCTGCTTTATTGACTATGCCAAAGCCTTTGAGTGTGTGGATCACAATAAACTGTGGAAAATTCTGAAAGAAATGGGAATACCAGACCTCTTGACCTCCCTCTTGAGAAATTTGTGTGCAAGTCAGGAAGCAACAGTTAGAACTGGACATGGAACAACAGACTGGTTCCAAATAGGAAAAGGAGTACGTCAAGGCTGTATATTGTCACCCTGATTATTTAACTTATATGCAGAGTACATCATGAGAAATGCTGGTCTGGAAGAAGCACAAGCTGGAATCAAGATTGCTGGGAGAAATATCAATAACCTCAGATATGCAGATGACACCACCCTTATGGCCAAAAGTGAAGAGGAACTAAGAAGCCTCTTGATGCAATTAAAAGAGGAGAGTGAAAAAGTTGGCTTAAAGCTCAACATTCAGAAAATGAAGATCATGGCATCTGGTCCCATCACTTCATGGGAAATAGATGGGGAAACAGTGGAAACAGTGTCAGACTTGATTTTTTGAGCGCCAAAATCACTGCGGATGGTGATTGCAGCCATGAAATTAAAAGACGCTTACTCCTTGGAAGGAAAGATATGACCAACTTGGACAGCATATTCAAAAGCAGAGATATTACTTTGCCAACAAAGGTCTGTCTAGTCAAGGCTATGGTTTTTCCAGGAGTCATGTATGAATGTGAGAGTTAGACTGTGAAGAAAGCTGAGCACTGAAGAATTGATGCTTCTGAACTGTGGTGTTGGAGAAGACTCTTGAGAGTCCCTTGGACTGCAAGGAGATCCAACCAGTCCATCCTAAAGGAGATCAGTCCTGGGATTTCTTTGGAAGGACTGATGCTAAAGCTGAAACTCCAGTACTTTGGCCACCTCATGCGAAGAGTTGACTCATTGGAAAAGACTCTGATGCTGGGAGGGATTGGGGGCAGGAAGAGAAGGGGACTACAGAGGATGAGATGGCTGGATTGTATCACCAACTCGATGGACATGAGTTTGGGTGAACTCCAGGAGTTGGTGATGGACAGGGAGACCTGGCGTGCTGCAATTCATGGGGCCACAAAGAGTCGGACACAACTGATAGACTGAACTGAACTGTGTAGCTTCACCACCGTAAAGATCTCTGAATATCATTTCTATGTCTCAAATCAATATTCAGTGACTTTAATATTAAAGGACTATCTTTTTTTTTTCTCTTTCTTAATTGATAGTTGTATCCAGTGAGTAAATGAATCACTTTAAATTTCTTTAGGTTCCTACAACAATGAATAGTGGTAAGCATTATTCCAATTTTAAAGAGGATAAAACCAAAATTCAGAAAGATCAATAAACTTGTCAAGTGTAAGTAATAGAGTCAAAAGTTGATCCAAGGGCTCTGCTTTCCACTCTGACCAATGGCAAATATTCAGGCTTTTTGAAAATAGTATTTGAGTATAGCCCTCATATAGGTTCTGCTATTTCTTTCTGTTTTAAGACTTTGGACAACTTAATAAGTCTATATAAGCCTTCATTTCTTTACCTACTAAATGGGAATAATAATGCTTACATTTTAGCATTTGTCCAATAATATGCAGTGATCTTTATTAAAAATCTGTTCCAAAATTATTGAATAAACATAAACTCCTCCTATTTTTGCTTCATTTATATCTTAACTGCAAAAAATATCACTGTAACTGTGATGCAGTTAAATGAGGAAACTAAGTTTTTTCCATGTAAGTGGTGGTTGAAGCATTATATCAACTTATAATAAAAAGAGAAAAGTGGATAGATGTCGGATCACCTTAGTCTTTGTCAGTCCCACCAATAATCATGTCAGATAAATCCTGCAATGTCTCTGTACTTCAGTCTTTTCAACAGTAAAATGAAGGCATTCTTTACACTTCACCTATCCTATGAGTTTGCTCAAATAAGTATACATAAATATCTGGTGCTTAAAAAGACTTGAATTATCTTTCATACATTAAAAACTTAATCCAGCAATACAATCGTAATAAAGGTAAGTATTTTGATTTTGATCATATTATCTACAATAGACTACAAAGACCTTTTGAATGGCTATTCCCATTAATCAACAAAGAACTGGTAAACACCATACTAAAAGCAAGTAAAGGCAAAACGGATGCAGAAGTGGTTAATACAGATGTCAGAGTGAGATAAAGCTGAGGCTAAATTCAGCTTCTCTACTCTCAAGCTATAAAAGCTCAGGTTAGATTGTTTTTTTAACAATTGGTGCTTAAATCTATCTATCTATCTGTCTATCATTTCTGACTTCACCTAGTTGACATTCAGTTCAGTTCAGTGGCTCAGTCGTGTCCGATTCTGTGAGATGCCATGGACTGTAGCCTGCCAGGTTCCTCTGTTCATGGGATTCTCCAGGCAAAAATACTGGAGTGGGTTTCCTTGCCCTCCTCCAAGGGATCTTTCCAACCCAGGGATCGAACCTATGTCTCTTACACTTCTGCAACTTTACCACTAGTGCCACTTGGGAAGCCCCTTAGAGCGGATACTAGGCATAATTAGGGTCTAAGATTCCTCATCCTATCCCATGGTTGCCCCTATTCCCTAACATGGAAACTGTAAAAGTGCCAAAGTCCTTTGCTTAGTAGTCTAAGTCCTCTTCCTTAAACCACTTCTCTGATATTGTTTCTCCCTGCTTGTTTTGTGCACAAATTCTCCTATAAAGTTATTTCTTGAATGGCCTTCACATTTTTCTACCTCTGTATTCTTCCCAGCTTTCTACTCCTTCCGTCTCTACCTCCTGCTTCTCTAATAGTCTGAACTCCACGTCTTGTAATATTCAAACTTGTCTCTTCCTTCAAGGATCACTCTCTCAAAAGCCCTCATTCTCTGATCTACTGAAAAGCTAAAAATCCTACTCTTCTGAATAGCAAATCCTTTCACTGATAAGTTGCACTTGTGGATGTGATAGTTATGCACATATGTGTATAAATGCCTTGAAACACAGACACTATATAAGATGTACCTGGGTGTTGCCATGGCAATAGAAACCTCATAATGAACACTGAGAAACGTTTATGAAAAGAAAGGAGTGAGTTGACATATTTGATGCCTGCTGCTGCTGTTGCTGCTAAGTTGCTTTAGTCGTGTCCAACTTTGCGACCCCATAGACTGCAGCCCACCAGGCTCCCCCATCCCTGGGATTCTCCAGGCAAGAGTACTGGAGTGGTGTGCCAGTGCATTCTCCGATTTGATGCCTCAGATCTGATCTGATCAGATCAGATCAGTTGCTCAGTCGTGTCCGACTCTTTGCGACCCCATGAATCGCAGCACGCCAGGCCTCCCTGTCCAACACAAACTCCCGGAGTTCACTCAGACTCACGTGCATCAAGTCAGTGATGCCATCCAGCCATCTCATCCTCTGCCATCCCCTTCTCCTCCTGCCCCCAATACCAGCATCAGAGTGTTTTCCATTGAGTCAACTCTTCACGTGAGGTGGCCAACATACTGGAGTTTCAGCTTTAGCATCATTCCTTCCAAAGAAATCCCAGGGCTTGTTTCCTTCAGAATGGACTACTTGGATCTCCTTGCAGTCCAAGGGACTCTCAAGAGTCTTCTCCAACACCACAGTTCAAAAGCATCAATTCTTCGGCGCTCAGCCTTCTTCACTGTCCAACTCTCACATCCATACATGACCACTGGAAAAACCATAGCCTTGACTAGACGAACCTTTGTTGGCAAAGTAATGTCTCTGCTTTTGAATATGCTATCTAGGTTGGTCATAACTTTCCTTCCAAGGAGTAAGCGTCTTTTAATTTAATGGCTGCAGTCACCATCTGCAGTGATTTTGGAGCCCAGAAAAATAAAGTCTGACACTGTTTCCACTGTTTCCCCATCTATTTCCCATGAAGTGGTGGGACTGGATGCCATGATCTTCGTTTTCTGAATGTTGAGCTTTAAGCCAACTTTTTAACTCTCCACTTTCACCTTCATCAAGAGGCTTTTGAGTTCCTCTTCACTTTTGGCCATAAGGGTGGTGTCATCTGCATATCTGAGGTTATTGATATTTCTCCCGGCAGTCTTGATTCCAGTTTGTGTTTCTCCCAGTCCAGCGTTTCTCATGATGTACTATGCATAGAAGTTAAATAAACAGGGTGACAATATACAGCCTTGACGCACTCCTTTCCCTATTTGGAACCAGTCTGTTGTTCCATGTCCAGTTCTAACTGTTGCTTCCTGACCTCCATACAAATTTCTCAAGAGGCAGATCAGGTGATCTGGTATTCCCATCTCTTTCAGAATTTTCCACAGTTTATTGTGATCCACACAGTCAAAGGCTTTGGTATAGTCAATAAAGCAGAAATAGATGTTTTTCTGGAACTCTCTTGCTTTTTCCATGATGCACCGGATGTTAGCAATTTGATCTCTGGTTCCTCTGCCTTTTCTAAAACCAGCTTGAACATCAGGAAGTTCACGGTTCACATATTGCTGAAGCCTGGCTTGGAGAATTTTGAGCATTACTTTACTAGCATGTGAGATGAGTGCAATTGTGCAGTAGTTTGAGCGTTCTTTGGCATTGCCTTTCTTTGGGATTGGAATGAAAACTGACCTTTTCCAGTCCTGTGGCCACTGCTGGGTTTTCCAAATTTGCTGGCATATTGAGTGCAGCACTTTCACAGCATCATCTTCAGGATTTGGATTAACTCAACTGGAATTCCATCACCTCCACTAGCTTTGTCCATAGTGACGCTTTCTAAGGCCCACTTGACTTCACATTCCAGGATGTCTGGCTCTAGGTCAATGATCACACCATCGTGATTATCTGGGTCCTGAAGATCTGTTTTGTACAGTTCTGCTGTGTATTCTTGCCATCTCTTCTTAACATCTTCGGCTTCTGTTAGGTCCATACCATTTCTGTCCTTTATCGAGCTCATCTTTGCATGGAATGTTCCTTTGGTATCTCTGATTTTCTTGAAGAGATCCCTAGTCTTTCCCATTCTGTTGTTTTCCTCTATTTCTTTGCATTGATCACTGAAGAAGGCTTTCTTATCTCTTCTTGGTATTCTTTGGAACACTGCATTCAGATGCTTATATCTTTCCTTTTCTCCTTTGCTTTTTGCTTCTCTTCTTTTCACAGCTATTTGTAAGGCCTCCCCAGACAGCCATTTTGCTTTTTTGCATTTCTTCAAACAACCAAGTACCAAAACTAAACAGCCAATTGAGGTGCTCTGAAAACAGCTGTTTTGGTATCTTTGTATTTAAGTCTACTAGATTAAATGTTAATGAAATAAGCCTCTTCACCAGACCTGGCTCCTGGAGACAGGAATAGGAGCCCATAGTAAAATTAGTGCTATGAATGCCATCCACAGGTGACACCTGAAATTCAGCATTTTCTGCTTCATCTTAGGCATTTGCTTTGACATCCCGCCTCTTAAAAGTACAAGAAAGTGTTAGTCACTCAGTTGTGCCTGACTCTATGTGACTCTAAGGACTGTAACCCACCAGGCCCCTCTGTCCTTGGGATTCTCCAGCAGGAATACAGAAGGGGGTTGTCATGCCCTCCTCCAGGGAATCTTCCGAACCCAGGAATGGAATCCAGGTCTCCCGCATTGCAGGTGGTTTCTTTATTATCTGAGCCACCAGGGAAGCCCAAGAAAAAGGGAGTGAGCAGCCTATTCCTTCTCCCAGGGATCTACCTGGCCCAGGAATCAAACTGGAGTCTTCTGCATTGCAGGTGGATTTTTACCAGCTGAGCTACCGGGGAAACCCCTTAGAAGTACAAGTTACATTGAACTCGAATATACCTTCAAATTTCTTGCTTCTAGTCCTATGCATTGAATAAAACTAACCCACCTAGAAAACACATGCTTCTGTTTTATGTCACAAATCAGTCATTACTTCTTCTAGGACTCACTCCTGAAATCACTTTCCAGATTTTTTTCATCTGTAAATGGTATCAATAATACCTACAACATGGAGTTTCTGTAAGAACAAAGCAAGATAATATTACCATAGCCAGTTGTGCCTTTCCTTGAGAGTTTTATTTCTTTGCCTACTATCTTGAAGTATCAATTGTGTAAACTTTTACTCTCAAAAATGCCCTAATTCAGATATTAAAATATAAGAAATTCCAAAGTAGTGTATTTAAGCATTTTGGGTCTTAATTAATGGCAGCAGTTCTTTGTGCTAGAAAAGTACTGCACATGTAATTTTTCTATAACATTAAAACACATACTGTTTTTATATGAAGCCAGTGGTGCCAGTGGTGAAGAACCTGCTGCCAATGCAGGAAACACAAGAGATTCAAGTTCAACCCCTGGGTGGGGAAAAGCCCCTAGAGTAGAAAATGGCAACCCACTCCAGTACTCTTGCCTGGAAAATGTCATGGACTGAGGAGTTTGGTGGGCTTCAGTCCATGGGACCACAGTCAAACAAGTCTACTTGGTAGACTGTGAAACTTTAAGGTAGTCTCTTTTCATCCTCAAATCATATGATATAACAAGATTGAGCTGGTGTCTTCTATGTCTTTTTTGCATTGGCAAGCAGGTTCTTTACCACTAGAGACACCTGGGAAGCCCAAATGGCATATTAATGTGCTCTTAAATAGTAGAGCTGGGAAGAGAGCTAACTTCTACTGGTTCCTAGTCCAGTATTCTGAAAACAGAGACATGTACAGCATTATAGAAAATGATAAGTATGATTAGAATTGAGAAGAGCTTTGGGGAAACTCTATGAAGGTCTGGTACATGGCTGTATTCAATCTGATATTTTTGATTAAATTGATGAGTCAAGATTTAGACAGTATTGTGTTGTGAAGCATTTGTTGAAAGCCCCCCATTGCCTATGGTTTATGGTGAGCTGAACCATTGAAAATTCAAATGGGTCAAAAAGGCACTATTGATGTTTAAGTGAAGGAAAACAGCAAAGTAGATGATACCAAAGAAGCAGTTCAGCTTTCAGATGATTTTGGAATAGAGGTACTGATAACAAATAATTTGTTTCCCTGTGACTTTTCTCCTTTTCAATATTTTACAACCCTCATACTTCGTAACAGTAATGTTAAATTAATTTTATTCTCCTAAAGGACAAATATACCTATTGAGAAAGCTGGTACCCTGATGTATGATGTATGATAATAGTGTTTCTGTACCTACAGTGATTGCAATATTGTTCTTAAAATTATTATAGCATGCCCAAAAAGTGAAAACGATTTCAGAAGAAATTTTGACAGGTTTATAATACATACATTTTAAAATTATTTTTATAATAAATCTCTTCTAGAGATTAGAGATATCTAGATAGAGATAAAGAGAAGGTTGATGGCTTTTTACTTTTTTAATGAATGTATTTGTTTTTGGCTGCACAGCATGTGGGATGTCAGTTTCTCAGCCAGGGATTGAATCCATGACACCTGCATTGGAATTGCAATCTTAAATAAAAAGCCCCTGCTTTTAATTTTTTAAAACATTCTTTAAACTGGTGATGTTTCCTTTACCTGTTTAACCAGAGATAGTTCTTTTTTTGATTGTGTACAACCTTTGTATTTAATTAAAATAAATGGTTGCATTTAATTATTGGACATCTATAAAACAGAAATTACCTTCTTTTTATTTTATTCTAAATTGTGAAATAAGCAAGTGATAAAATTTTAGAAACCACTACTTCTGTGCTCAAAGGCCATCTTTAAGCTTTTTGTTTGATTGGTTTTGCTATTCTCTTAATTTAAGGAATGATTCTTTTCTAAAGATATCAGTGGTTGAAACGCTTCAAAACGCAGGAATCGTTTCCACGCGTTTGTGACACACATGTATGCCTGTCTGCTACACAGCATTCAGAAAAGCCTTTCCAAACTGGTTGTGTCATATCACGCTTCTTGATAATACTTACACATTTCTAAGGATAAACTCCTACTCCTCACCACAGTCAGTTTAGTCCTGCATGGTCAGGCTATTGTCTGCTCACCACACACCTCCTGCTTCTCACCAGTTTTCTTTATCCCCTCAGATAGAGAAAGCTGTCTCCAGTCTTTGCCCACAAACCCCCTTTACATAGAAATCTCTTCTCAATGTGACTACTTCTCCTTCCAATCTTTGTATGCAGCTTGTCTGCCACTGCCCCTTGATCAGTACTTCCCTTATTCCATTTATCATAATTTGCCGATATGTGTCCATATTATATGTATATTATAAATATTTATGTATACATAAGGAAAGGAAGTATTTCTATTTTATTTAGTGTTATGTTCTATAATCACTCAATAATACATAGTGAATGAATGAGTTTATTTATTCATTCACATTTGACCAAATCTTCTGCTTCTGACCGTTGCTATCCTCCTGTCCACACAATCATCCTAGGACCACCAGGAATTAGCCTATAGTCAATTAAAATCAGATTTATTGATCCACTATAAAGAAGAATACCACACACCAGGATTTAGGGGAAAGAGTAGGGTTAAAGTAAAAGTTAAATGAATAAATATTTGATAGATTCATTTCAAAGTGGGCTGTGTGTAATGGGGTCAAAATAAGGTCTAAGCCACAAAGTACCTGCAGGTTCTTGGTTCCTTAGGAACTAAAAAATTAAGATAGATGTGAAATGTGGCATCCAAAAACCCTTATCTGAAGTTCTGCATCAGAGTTAAAATTTGAGAATTATTCTATCAGGGCCCTTTACATACTTTATGTATAGTTAAGGTAGCAAAAGTTAAGATAATTCACCTTATTGATATGATTTAAAGAAATCACTTACAGAGAGTGTATGATTTTAGAGAAGCAAGTGTTTTCTGGGAGTAAGAAAAGAGTAGTCACTTGATAAAGGGTATTGCTTTAACACATGAAAGCTGTGGTTTGTCCTTGGGGGAGTCATGATGTTTGTTGAGTTTGCAGCTGGAATGATGTGCCTTTTATGAGTTGGCAGGGCAGATACTGACCTTCAGAGCTACTTTACAGTCCATCACTTCATATTCAGCAGTCAATCATCTTATAATAACAGTTGACATTGTGTCCCATTGAGAGCTCTTGAGGTCCTCTGTTTTGCCAGAGCTCTTCTTAGAGTCCCTTTTACATCTTGGTTCCTTAGGCTGTAGATCAAGAGGTTGAGCATGGGTGTGATCACAGTGTAGAACACCACGATGATCTTGCCCCCAGCCCTGGAGGTCTTTGACTGAGGTCTTATGTACATGAAGATACCAGTTCCATAGAATAAGGCCACCACTGTCAGATGGGAAGCACAGGTGGACAGAGCCTTGTGCCTTCCAGAGGCTGACTGCATCCTGAGAACTGTCAGAAGGATTTGGGCGTAGGAAACAACAATGAGGAGAAAAGGAATGAAGACAATGACGATAGTGAAGAAGAAAACAACCATCTTGGTAAATGATATGTCAGTGCAAGCCAACCTCAGGATGGAAGGAACCTCACACAAGAAGTGATCCAAGACATTGGGTCCACAGTAGGGTAAGCTCAAGGTGAAGATGTTGATGACCATGGAATTCAGGAAACTACTGGCCCAAGAAATGCCTGCTAACTGGACACAGGTCCTTTGGTTCATAATGACTGTGTAGTAAAGAGGATGGCAGAAGGCCACATATCTGTCGTAAGCCATGACTCCAAGGAGAACGCATTCAGTCATTCCCAAGGAGAGGGAGAAGTACTTCTGAGTAGCACATCTCGGAAATGGGATGGTCTTCTTTCTGCCCACCATGTTGGACAGCATTTGTGGGACGTCAGTGGATGTGTAGCAGATATCCAGAAAGGATAAATTAGTGAGGAAGAAGTACATTGGAGTTTGGAGATGTGTTTCTATCTGGATGATAGTGATAATAATAATATTCCCCACCACGGTTAATACATAGAAGAACAAGAACATAATAAAAAGAATGAGCTGCATCTTTGGCTGTGATGAGAGCCCCAGGAACACAAATTCGGTCACAGTGAAGTTTGTTGTTATCATATTCATTTTTGAGGCCACCTCTCTTTCATAGAACCATGCACTCACCTGAAGAAGAAATCAAATACCTTCTAGATCACAATGTTGGAAATTTAGGACGTAAGTAAGACAGCAAGGAGAAGTCTTGGTCTGATGATATATCTTGAGTATCTGAGTTGTATTACAAGTGGAAAGCATTTCTTCTGCTTTCCAAGGAAATATTCCAAGAGAACAGTCAAACTCAAATACTGATGACATGAAATAGATATTCTTGTCTTTTCTCTAAGGGTGCATGCTTTTAGCTGTTCATAATCTTTTCAAGGCTTCCTTGGGGGCTCAGTGCTAAAGAATCTGCCAGCAATGCAGAAGACACAGGAGACACATGTTTGATCTCTGGGTCGGGAAGATCCCCTGGAACAGCAACCTATGCCAATATGCTTGCCTGGAGAATCCCATGGACAGAGGAGGATGATGGGGTACAGTCTAGAGGGTTGCAAAGAGTCAGACAGGACTAAAGTGACTGAGCAGGCACACATGCAACCTTTCCAAATTATACCCATTCTTCAAAACCTTACTTATGCTTCTCTCTTCAAATAGATCTAATTATTTCTGTGTTCTGCATCTAGCAGTAGCATGTTGTAGCACTCAAGTAAAAAGTAATAAAGGGCTTTGCTTTATGTGCTACCCGCTAACCTTAAAGTAAAAGCCAGAACTGCAGCCTGTGTATCTTCTGTATCACCTTGATGCAGCTTTCTAGTGATTAGACACTCTGATACCCTAAGAACAGAGTGTACACACAATCACAAACCAGTGATGGATCACACTAATCGCCAGTTCTCCCAGCTTCACAACTTTCCTGCAGAGGGGTCTTGGATGGTTTTATTTTATATATATACTATATATATACACACACAATAAGAATAATGATAGAACCAATTTTTTGAGGATTAAATAGTGTGTATAAAGAATTAAAGACAATTTAAGACAATGTTTACACATAAAAGATTCATAAATAATACTTATTATTAATAGCCCTAAAACATACAGTGTTCCTGCATTTATCCAGAATTTATTTCTCTAATAAAAAAACATTTCAGAGAAATAATAGCATTAAAAAGGATCCAGACAAGTTAAACTTACTTGGTCGATTCACTGAGAGTTCCTTAGCTTCTATGCCTCGTGTTTACCTACTCTTAGCTTATGCACAGTTATCAATAGTGTGTGTGGTTAACTGATTTGCAGCAGATCAAAAGCAGGGAGTTAGAAAGGTACGGAGTAATGAAGAGTCTTAGAGGTAGGCACAGTTACAGTATCAAGAAGCTGCCAGTTATTCATCTACTCATTCTTCATTCTTTATTTTTCTTTCTTTCTTCCTTTGAAATCTGTCTTTTCAATAATCTAGTATGTACCAGATGCTGGGCTTGCTCTGATAAACACAGCAGACATTTTGATACTCTCATAAATGCTACTGTTCATATAAAGTTAAGATGAAGGAAACCAATTGATTCCCAAGAAAGTGAGGAATCTTCATAAATATCCCAAGAAGACATTTATGAACCAAGTAGTTGCAGATCATGAAAAAGACTACTTTATGCAAAACATCATTTTCAAATAATATTAATTTGCAGGTGACATGTTTTACACAGTCTTCTTATATTTTGATTTAAATCAAGGCTTTTCAAATCAAACAGCTCAGTGAGCTGATAAACCAAATGATCTAAAATATGAAGTCCTGAGATAAAGGAAGGATGGGTCTGGACAGAGGCCTTTCAGACTCTCCAAACAACAGTCAGAAAGTCCTTCTGAAAATGAGCCATTCAAGTAATGTTAAGAAGTGATTAGCAAAATAGCAAAGGATATGCAGAGTGAGTTTCTCAGTTGACAGCGAGCTGGCACACTGTGAGCATGGTCCACCACTGGAGAGTTGAGATCACAGGCCTGGCTCTGCTTTTCACCAGCTGGGAGGCCTTGCTTGCACAATTCAGACCACCAGTCTGTGCTTAACTTTACTTACCTGCAGGACAGGGGCAAGAGTGGGCATTCTCATAGAGTTGATGGGCCAGGTGAATGAGATGATACATGTGAAGCACCTAGAACAGAGTTAGCTATATCTTATAAGGACTCGAGGTATATTAACTCTATCAATATTTTATATACATATATATGCGATCTTCATTAGGGGATCTTTGTTAAGCACCCAAGACAGGAATTATGAGCACTCCTAATCCACTCCAGTACTATTGCCTGGAAAATCCAATGGATAGAGGAGCCTGGTATGCTACACAGTCCATGGGGTCGCAAAGAGTCAGACACAACTGAGCGACTTCACTTGCACTTTAATCTCTACACCACATGATAGATAAACTAAGTATTTTAAGAATAGAAAGAAGGGAATGGCTACCCACTCCAGTATTCTTGCCTGGTACCTATTGTAATTCTCTATTACATGGCAAACTGTTTAAGTACTTTGCTGATAGTAAATCATATCTTCATAACAACTCCAATAGAATTTATGTCCATTTTAAATATGAGAAAATCGATGGTCAGAGAGTATACAACTGTCTCAAAGTTAGGGTATTTAGCAAAGCCATAATTTTATACTTGAGTTTACCTAAGTCCAAAATGCCCTTTAGTTAAATAATTTATTGCTTTATTTTACTATTATTATTTTAATATCTCAATAAACAATTTAAATCAGAAACACAACAGATAAAATACCTGAAGCTGTTAAGTGCTGTGTAGAAATAGTCTTCATATCTGTCCTCACCACATATTCATGCAAAAAAAAAAAAAAAAAAAAGACATGATATCCATGTGTAAAAACTATAATTCCATGAAAATAAAATAAAGCTCCTTCTATGATAACCACAAATGAAACATTGCTATAATCCAACCCAACCTTTTTATAGATTAAAAATAAAGATAATGAATGCATGCACAGTGAAATCCCTAAGTTATTTGAGTTTTCTCATCTCAGTACCTTAGGCTGAATTTTAGGTTCTTGAGGCATGATGTCCCAAGACCTGTGATTAAAATTTAATTAATGATTTGTTCTGAGGGAGTCCTGGTTGCTGTGTGTATTGGTTGCTCCCTTCTTTTCCATTTCCTACATTTGAACCATTACCAGGTTATTTTTTTTTAATAAATTTATTTATTTTAATTGGAGGCTAATTACTTTACAATATTGTATTGGTTTTGCCATACATCAACACGATGCCTTCCAAGTGACCAGGGTGTTCTCAACCTTACGTGTTGCCTAATTCTGGCAATCATAAAAGTAGATGCATTCAACACAAATACAGCAAACTCATCAAAGACCGTGCACAGAATCATGTCCTAAAATCAACTGGAATTTAGAGATGATTATACTCTAGTATACTCTCAGTTGTCCACATAGAATATTTGAACCCTAGATTCTCTTCTCCCTGATCATGCTAAACTCTGGAATCATCCACAATTGCATAGCTGATAAACGCAAACTGTTCATAAGGAAACAGTAAGGTCAGCATGGAAAGTTACTAGTTTTGTAAGCTCGAGTGTATCATCTCACTTTCTTAAGTTTATTCATTTTCAAAATGGACATTAACATATTCAGACCACTACATCGCTCCCTTGTTATGAATCTAAAGGGAAGAAAAGAAGGAAGGAAGGAAGGGAGAAGGAAGGAAGGAGAGAGGAAGAAAGAGCAAACTAGAAAGTTAATATTAATTAAGTACTTTCAATGTGCAAAGAGCCAGCTGAGTCAAATAATGTCTCCACATAATAATATAACTTAATCTCATGATTCTCAACTCCTCAATGCACTATAGTTTGTTGTTGTCGCTTGTTTGATTTTAATATCAATTCCCAGGCCATATCCTGAATCAAAATCTCTGCACATAGGACTCATATATAGGTATTTTTAAAAGCCACAGGGGTGAACTCTTGAAATCTTATTCTTTCAACCTTTTACTGGGAAAAAGATACAATTGTGGATTAGACAAAGCTAAGCCTGAAATATGCTGGGAGTTCCATTTGTTACTTCAACTTTTTTTCCCTATTGTATTCCAGCTTTTAAGAACCGTTGTGTGAAAACCATCTAAAATGTACAACATTCATCTAAGACTTTTCAAAATATCCAATTACATTTTGCTTTAAATGATGCTGGAATCTCCCAGCTTAGATCCCCATTAGTTGTCATCCCCCTCAGAGTGCATTGACCCTGGCATTATGGTGGAAGTTACCCAGTATGCAAAGGAGGAATAGTACATGATAGACACAGCCTCCTTGAACATAGATTTTCTCATTTGAGTCTCAGGACTCTGGGAAACAGAGGGGACTCCATTAGACTGATATCAGAACAGATCACGTGATTTGATTTGCATAGTCCATAAGTGATATGAAAAGCGATTAAACATTTCTCATATTAATAGATATGCTGTCTAGGGCCACTGTCATCCTAAGAACATATTACAAACCCTGGAGGCTTCTTGAGCAATATGAGATTACAAGCTAGTGTGATCCATGGTTTATCATGACATTATGTGTGTGTTTATATGTGCATGTATATATCTTTAAATATGTGTAAACACATGTAAAAAGTTTCCAGGTGGCACAGTGGTAAAGAATTCACCTGCCAATGTAGAAGATGCAAGAGACAGGGCTTCAGTTTCTGATTGGAAAGGTCACCCGGAGCAGGAGGTGGCAACTTGCTCCTGTATTCTTGGCTGGAAAATCCCATGGATAGAGGAGCCAAGAGGGCTAGAGTGCATGGTATCACAAAGAGTCAGATGTGACTGAGCACATATAAACACACACATAAAAGCTAATACATTTAAATATGATTATATATGTCATTTTAAAAAGAAAAGGATGTAGGGAACAAATTATGCTGGATCTTCTGTGAGTTCTCATCAAGCTTTAATATACATAGGAATAGCATAGTTTTCTTGTTAAAATTCAGATTTTAATTCAGTAGTTCTGAGTCAGGGCTCAAGAGTCTTCTTTCAAACAAGATGCTCATGATGCTTGTTTTGAGCCATGCTTTTGAGGAGTACAGTTTTAGCTAAATTGTAAGAAGTTTAAGTTTTTTTCCAATTTACAATATTTGCAAATTTTAAGCAGTAATACACTATGATCTGATTTATATTTAAAATTACTTTTACTATTATGGAGAAAGAATTTAGATAACAGAACACAGGGCAGTGGTACCAATTAGGTGAGAAAATCTGTGGCTCCTCAGATTAGAATTGTATTGATGAAAATGGCTAAAAATGGAAGAAAAACAAAGAAAAAACAGTTTTATTGAGTTCAGGCATGGCCTCCATCCTTGCCGCTATGGTTAATTTGTAATGTTCTCACTATTTAAGTACAGGGCTTTCCAGGGAATAAGGCTCAACAACATTCTCGTTGTGGATCCTTTTTGCAAAAAAGACCCTCCAGTGGACGCTTAACAATGCAACATGAATACTACCTTCACAGTCCTTTCCAAGAGATCCATCTGTATACCTCTCCCAGACTTCCCTGTCACTTACCTTCCAGTGTTATTCTGAGACCTCGTTCTGTTAGTCAATCAAATGGTTGTTGTTCTTCAATTGCTAAGTTGTGTCCAACTCTTTGTGGAATGCCGTTGTGTCCGATGCATGGACTGCAGCACGCCAGGTTTCCCCTTCTTTCACTGTCTCCCAGAGTTTGCTCAAACTCATGTCCACAGGGTCAGTGATGCCATCCAACCTCTCATCCTTTATCGTTCCCTTCTCCTCCTGCCCTCAATCTTTCCCAGCATTAGAGTCTTTCCCAATTAGTCAGCTCTTCACATCAGGTGGCCAAAGTACTATTTATAAAAGTGTAGGGACACATCTCAGACTCCCCTTCTTCCCATGCTAAAAGAAAAGCAAGATATACTTTGTACCCCATGCTATGCTGCATGTACATACTCTGGTCCTTAATTTGTGTCCCTAATACTGCTACCTACCTAAAGGAATAAAAATTTCTTAGAGTATAGAGCAGTCTACGCTTTATAGTGAGAAAATAAATAACTTGTGCCTGAAATTTTCTGTTATGTTTAGAAAATGTAGATGCTTCTACAAATGATTGGGGGAAAGACTAAGGAAACCAACTTAAAGAGCTTCAATATCCTAAATATCAAAATAATTTTAATAATAACTGAAAAAAATTTCAATTACAACTTAGTGAATCAATGAAAGCCAAGGACTTCAAGGCTTCTCAAGAAATGAAAAATGTACAGATAGTATAAGAACAGTAACCATGATAGATTAT
This sequence comes from Bubalus bubalis, assembly GCF_019923935.1. Lineage (NCBI taxonomy): Eukaryota > Metazoa > Chordata > Mammalia > Artiodactyla > Bovidae > Bubalus > Bubalus bubalis. The sequence continues at coordinate 5,855,939 of NC_059172.1, forward strand.
TTCATTTTTAATGGACTTTAAAGGTCATGATTTAATTAAGTATATGACATAGAAATTCAAATAAATATAGATATGTACATGTTTTATTGGTACAGCAGCAAATGATAAGTATAAATAACTATTTTCAAGAAGTTCCAATAAAATTAGAAGCTCTACAAAGAACAATAAGGAAAATCAACATTGATGAATATTACTATTAATAATAATCAATAATTGTCACATCAAATAAGTTGAGACAAAGTAAATAGATAACAGTTCTTAAATGAAAGCTAATTATGCAGACTTAATCGCTGACATTGTAGTGGAAAACTGAGTGTATTTATTGATTAGAATAAAGTTATCAGAAGATTAAATTATTTTTGAATAATGTTATATATTAAATTAATATATAATATTATTTAATGCTGGCTGACATTTTAAAAAATAATTTTAGAATGAGATGTCATTTTGCACAAGAAACTATTGTTTAAAATGGTGGACATAAAAAATCATATTTATATTAAAATTTAACTATTAAAAAAAGAAAAGGAACCATTTGACACATTGCTCCTATTTTGTTTACTTTAAGAAAACTGTTCTATTTTTCAATAAGAAACTTCTGCTGGCCCGAGAATATTTTTACTTATTTTTATATTAGTTAAAGGAAGGTCTAAATAGTATTACTAAAACATAAAAAGATTACAAATAAGTATATGAAAAAATCTTAGCTAAACACTGAATATAGACATAATGAAGAAATTAAGCCTATGGTATTGATGTTAACCACATTTTGCAAGCACTGCATTGGGAATGTTTTGTATTTGTTAAGTATTTTGAATTTAAGCAATTCAAAAGAATCAATCATGACATGTTTCATTATAATACAAATTCTTAAGTTTCTTGAGGAAACAGTGAATTCTTGAATCCTATAAGGGTGCACATGTGCTGATAACTTGAGCTTGATTAATCCTTATAGATCATTCTCCTTGGTTTACCACTTTTATAAGCCAGTCCCTTACATGCTTTCCAGACTCTTGCCAATACAGATTAGTGAGAATCCATAATTTTTTAGTGTGCATTTCCCCTAAGAGCAAGTTTTTTATTTCATCATCTGGGCAAGTGATATTTAACTTTTGCTATAAAGGCGATGTGGAGTGGTCAGGTTGAGTGTTGAGGAGAATTACACCAGCTCATAAGTCCCTATGTTCAGTCACTGAAAGATTTTTGTCCAGGGAAAAGCTGAATCTTTCAGATAGGCGAAGTTATGGATTGCCTCTTAAAGCAAGGGTTTTGTTTTTACCTCTGTTCTTGTTTGCCCAATGTCCCTATCCCATTACTTTGTGATTTCAATTATTCTCTCCATCATTTCATATGAAGTGAAGTGAAGTGAAGTCGCTCAGTCATGTCCAACTCTTTGCAACCCCATGGACTGTAGCCTACCAGGTTCCTCAGTCCATGGGATTTCCAGGCAAGAGTACTGGAGTGGGTTGTCATTTCCTTCTCCAAGGGATCATCCCGACCCAGGGATCGAACCTGGGTCTCCCGCATTGTAGGCAGATGCTTTACCATCTGAACTACCAGGGAAGCTTACGATAAAACCCCTAGCATTTAATTAATAGGTCTTTTCTGCAGTTCTTACAATTAGGCCCAGGCTTAAACCTCAACCTGAACTTTCCTAAAGGACTAAAGCAGTTGGGAAACTCCTTCAAACCTACCGCTGGGGCATTCCAAATGCTCTTTCATGTTGCCAGTAGAATAATCATAGTTTTCAATTTAAAAGACCCTATATTCATCGCAGCACTGTTTATAACAGCCAGGACATGGAAGCAACCTAGATGTCCATCAGCAGATGAATGAATAAGAAAGCTGTAGTACATATACACAATGGAGTATTATTCAGCCATTAAAAAGAATACATTTGAATCAGTTCTAATGAGGTGGATGAAACTGGAGCCTATTATACAGAGTGAAGTAAGCCAGAAAGAAAAACCCCAATACAGTATACTAACACATATATATGGAATTTAGAAAGATGGTAAGGATAGCCCTGTATGCAAGACAGCAAAAGAGACACAGATGTATAGAACAGTCTTTTGGACTCTGTTGGGGGGGGGATGATTTGGGAGAATGGCATTAAAACATGTATAATATCATATAAGAAATGAATCGCCAGTCCGGGTTCGATGCAGGCTACAGGAAGCTTGGGGTTGGTGCACTGGGATGACCCAGAGGGATGGTATGGGGAGGGGGAGTGGGGCTCAGGATTGGGAACATGTGTACACCCGTGGCAGATGCATGCTGATATATGGCAAAACCAATACAATATTGTAAAGTAAAAAATAATAATAATAAAATTTAAAAATTAAAAAAAAAAGACCTCATGAATTTTACAACCAATATTTTCATGGTCATGATGAATGCTGCTGCTGCTGCTACGGCTGCTAAGTCGCTTCAGTCGTGTCCGACTCTGTGCGACCCCATAGACAGAAGCCCACCAGGCTCCCCCGTCCCTGAGATTCTTCAGGCAAGAATACTGGAGTGGGTTGCCATTTCCTTCTCCAATGCATGAAAGTGAAAAGTGAAAGTGAAGTTGCTCAGTCGTGTCCAACTCTTAGCACCAATTGAGTTTTCAGTGCTTTGATCTCCGACTGCATTTCATGCTATGCCATCACTGGTGATAATTTAAACTATCATGACACTACTACATGCCAGGGCTCACCAGTGTCCCCTTTCTCTGGCAAGTGGCATATCTGCACATTTTTTAGCTATGTCAGCAAACTAATCCCAGAGATCCAGTTAAAAGGTCTGACTCTAGGGCTACACCCAGTGTTAAAAGATTAGATCACTAGGCAACATGTAACCTAACTCATGAGTTTTGCTTTACTGAATGCACACGATGGCTTGCCTAACCTGTTGATTTCTTTCCTGGATTAGAAAGAATAAGAATGAAGAGTTATGTAGTTGAAGAATGATTGACTTTCTACCCACTCCCACCCCTCTTCTTGCCAGCAAATTTGCCACATGGGCAGGTTGGCATCCAATTACAGGTGGACCACATAGGCAAAGCAGCATCCAGAGGAAGGTCAGGAAAAGTCAGCAGTCTATACACAATGGAAAAATGATGAAGAATCTAACCTCGTACTTTAATGATTAACCGAGATTATTTCTCCATTTTCCCTTTACAAATTGTCATGGCTGAGCAGGATCTTGGGAGTTGGTCTTCAGACAAGAGTTCACCTTCTCCCCAGGTAGCTCACTTTTCTGAATAAAGCACCTTTCCTTTTTACCAGCATTTGCCCTTTGATCATTGCATTTGAGTGATGGGCATCTGAACCTGAGTTGGTAACAGAAATAGGTATTCTGAACCCAGTCTTTCCTTTGTATTTCCTCCCCTCATTGAAAAGTTAATTGACTTAGTTCATGTAGGTTCATCTCATGGAGCAGAAAGCAGGATGGCAAATGATGGGAGACCATCCAGAAGGAGAAGTGGAAGCTATCTGAGCACCCCACAGATATATAGATACCTATCTGTATATTAATATTCAAAGGTACATAGTAGATATAATCTCTATATATATACATTTGGATACAGAAAAACTCAATACAGAGGTAACAGAAAATTATGGTTGAATATGTCTATCCCTGGGGAATCACAGTCTCTAAACAAAACCTTTCTGAGTCTTATTTAATAAGACTGACCTGACTTAGTCAATGCATAGTTATGATTAACCTCCTAGCTTGCCTTTCCCCCAAACTACAAAACCAGGAAGAATTCCCTTGGGATCTGCTGTTATCAATGATTTTGAATTCTGGATAAGGCCACACTACAGATGTTTGTATGTTGTGTGATGCAGATTTACTCCTGGCATAGAAATACTGTTTAATTTGTATAACTCAGCAGCCATTTATATTCTGTTACAATGGGAACTATAAACCAGTATTTCTTATACCTCATAATTGTCCTATGGCAGTCTCTGAAACTGCTGAGAGTAAAAGTGGGAGACCTGACTTTCCCTTCTATTTGTGGTGACAAAGGACAATTTATATTAAAGGAAGGAAAGGTAAATAAAATGATATATTTGACACAAAAATGCAACATCAAAAAAGCAATTGAGAATCATTTACACTGGAATATGTTTGTAGCTATTCCAAGAGCCCTAGGGGACAGAAGACAAAAAAAATGCCACCTATGCTCAGGCTCGAAATAAATCACAAAAAGTTTAATTATTTAAATTTGTTTTTGTCCCAGTGGATAGAAGGACAAAATGTACATTTAAAAACAATGTTAGATGCTGATCATTCCTCTCAGGTTGTCATAACCTCTGGGTGAGATTGCTGGAAAAGAATTATTTTTTTAAAGTAAAATATTTAACCCATGGGAAGGTAACTGTGTTTAAGCTTAAAAGGAAACACAATGAAAATGTGTGCACTATTTTGTTTGTGTGTGTGTTTATGCTATGGATTTGAGCATTTTCAATTGAGAAGATCCACAGAGGTATCAGTGACCCCCAAAAAATCCATAGTTGGAGCATAAGATAGAGAAATGAAATCACCAGAAGATGGGTTGAGGCACCATGATAAGCAATTTTAACTCATCAAAAGAGCTCTGGGGTAAAGGAGAATGTGCTTGACTAGCAGAGGAAAAGAGCAAAGGTTGGAAAAGAGCAAAGGAAAAGGGCTGTTTCACCACCAATTTTAGCACCTTTGCTGTTTTGTTTAATAATAATTCTACCACTTAACAATTATATGACATTAATAACTAACATAACATCAAATAATCAATACATCATATTGAATCCCAACAATTCTTATCACTTCAAATACATTGTCTCTATTAACTCTCCCCACAATTGTAAGAAATGCAGTGTTACAGATGAGAAGTCATTACATTATAGGTCAGTATACCACCTTGGAGAAGGCAATGGCACCCCACTCCAGTACTCTTGCCTGGAAAATCCCATGGACGGAGAAGCCTGGTAGGCTGCAGTCCATGGGGTCGCTAAGAGTCAGACACGAATGAGCGACTTCACTTTCACTTTTCACTTTCATGCACTGGAGAAGGAAATGGCACTCCACTCCAGTGTTCTTGCCTGGAGAATCCCAGGGACAGGAGAGCCTGGTGGACTGCAGTCTATGGGGTCGCAGAGAGTCGGACACGACTGAAGCGACTTAGCAGTAGCAGCAGCAGCATACCACCTCAGATTCTCCTAAATAAAGTCAACACACTCTCCAATTAATTGCTATTTAGAGACTTTCAAAGCTATGAACCCATGAAGTACTTAACAGGTTAAATACACTGGGAACCTTGAGCAAGTATAATTTATCTGGACCCACGTTATGGTCCTGTTGGCTGTGACTGTGAGAGCTACAGGCAAGTGTCCTGGTCCTGGGTGAGGTGAGTGGAATATCTCTATACTCATAATTGGTATTGGCTGCCAGTGAAGAGACACAGGACTCTGCCAGAAGGTGATTTGGAAGCTACTTGGAAGCGTTCATCTGATGCCAGTGGTATGAAGTACTCACCTGGATAGCCTCTGAATCTCTCGGCATTATTCTATTGTGTTTGAGTTAAGGTCTTATAACTAAAAAGAGAGGGACCCATGGAATGCATAAACAGCTCTTAACCTAGTATCAGATATTAAAGGAAGTGGCTTAGAGGTTAAGTACCAGCTCTCTGGAGGAAGACAGCACAATTATTTATTAACTCTGAAATTACTACATACTTATAAAACCTTGATTTGGTCATCTATAAAATCACTGCTATTAATCTTTAAACATACCTATGATAGATGTTGTGGGAATAAATAGAACGATTCATGTGAAACACCTAGCAAAGCATTTGAGTCAGAAATGCTTTTGAACTGTGGTGTTGGAGAAGACTCTTGAGAATCCCTTGGACTGCAAGGAGATCCAACCAGTCCATCCTAAAGGAAATCAGTCTTGGGTGTTCATCAGAAGGACTAATGCTGAAGCTGAGACTCCAATACTTTGGCCACCTGTTGCAAAGAGCTGACTCATTTGAAAAGATCCTCATGCTGGGAAAGATTGAGGGCAGGAGGAGAAGGCAACAGAAGATGAGATGGTTGGATGGCATCACCGACTCGATGGACATGGGTTTGGGTGGACTCCGGGAGTCGGTGGTGGACAGGGAGGCCTGGTGTGCTGCGGTTCCTGGGGTTGCAAAGAGTCAGACACAACTGAGTGACTGAACTGAACTGAACTGAAAGTATTCAAAATACTTATCTAATATTTTTATATATAACAAACTTCTGGAATAATATGAGAATCATAGAACATAAAGAAATGGAAGATATGAATTTTAAAGTGTGATCCAGGATTGTTCCACACTTTCTCATAGGAAACCACATCTAGTTTTCATGAATCCATGTTTTCAAAGATTTTGCCCAGCCACCAAATGTTTTCAGTACATATATATTTTTTTAATTTAATTTTTTTTTATTTTTTAACTTTGCAATATTGTATTGGTTTTGCCATATATACATATATTTTTGTATTCAGTTAGACAAAACAGCCCACAAAACTTTCATAGTAAACCTACAAATTAAAATAAAATAAAAATTGAACTGACATACATTTTCCATCAAAAGCAAATGTGAAAGATTATGCTTTATTAATAATAAAAGGAAAAGAGAATAAGTTAAACTAATGGGATATATGTAATATTAGAAAATAAGCAGTTCTAGTGATAATCATACAAAAGAAAGGGGATATAAGAATATCAGGAAGCAGACTGAGTTCAGTGATCAGGGAATCCTTGAAAACAGGTGATATTGGTGGCAATGAACACCTGAAAAAAGGGAAATATCTTCTCTGTAAAGATATTTGAGGAAGGGCATTCTAACCACAAGAATGAATAAGTACAAAGGCTCTGAGTGAATCAGTTTATGTGGGAACTGAAAGGAGGGTGGCAGAGCTGGAGTGAGCAGTGAAAGGGAGGACAGTAGAGCCAGAACAGAAACGTCATAAGCTGTGCACATCTTTGCAAGGATTTGGGCCTTTACTCTGGAAAAGCTCTGAAGTCATTGGAGTGTTTGAAGATGAAAAGTAACACAATCTATCTGGTATTTTAACAGGATCACTCTGGCTTCCTTGTTAAGACACTCAAGTGAGGTAAGGATGGAAGTAGGGAGGAGGCAGGGAGGCCATTAGGAAACTGCAATAATACAAACGTGAAATGAGAGTGGGCTCGTGTTCGGTGGAATCACTGAAACTGGGAGCAGTTGGTTAAGTTCTGGATATATTTTGAAGGTGGAATGAAGATGTTGCCAATTAGCTACAGTGTAAAAAACAAAAAGGGGTAAAAAATGTCTGATGCTGCTGCTGCTACTGCTGCTAAGTCGCTTCAGTCGTGTCTGACTCTGTGCGACCCCAGAGATGGCAGCCCACCAGGCTCCCCCATCCCTCGGATTCTCCAGGCAAGGACACTGGAGTGGGTTGTCATTTCCTTCTCCAGTGCATGAAAGTGAAAAGTGCAAGTGAAGTCGTTCAGTCATGTCCAGCTCTTAGTGACTCCATGGACTGCAGCCCACCAGGCTCCTGCGTCATGCAAGAGTACTGGAGTGGGGTGCCATTGCCTTCTCCTAAAAAATGTCTGATAATTTCCCCTAAATTAAGATAATGCCTTTACTGCAGTGAATAAGATTTTGAGAAAGTAGGCTTATGAAGGATTGTTAGGAAGACACTTTTTTCCTAAACTTCCCAATAGACATCCTATAAGAGATGTTAACTAGGCACTTGGATACATGAGTCTGAACTTCAGGGAAGAAAAATGATCAGGAGATAAAAAGTAGGTAGGCAGGTAGATAGATAAGACTATGGAGAGTATTTACAGTCATTAGACTGTATGGTCTACTAGAGAGTGGTTGTGAAAAGAGAAGAGAAAGAAGAGAAGAGAAGAAAAGAGAAGAGAAGAAAAGAGAAAGCAAAAAGATTTGAGGAAAAGAGAAGAGATTTGAGGGTTGATTCTGGGGTTCTCCAAAATTCCAACCTGGGGGCAATAACACTGAGATCATGTAGCTTCAGAAGGAGAAGAAAATCCATGCAAGTTTGATGACCTGGAAATCTGATGAAGAGACTGTTTCAAGCAGGAAGGGCTGAGAAACTATTTCAAACGCTACTTATAGATTAGGGGTTTTCTTGGTAGCTCAGCTGGTAAAGAATCCACCTGTAATGCAGGAGATCCCAATTCAATTCCTGGGTCCAGAAGATCTGCTGGAGAAGGGATAGGCTATCCACTGCAGTATTATTGGACTTCCCTGGTGGCTCAGACAGTAAAGAATCCACCTGCAATATGGGAGCCCTGGGTTCCATTCCTGGGTTGGGGAGATCTCCTGAAGGAAGGTCTTGGAGGGATGGCAACCCACTCCAGTATTCTTGCCTGGAGAATTCCCATAGACAGAGAAGCCTGGCAGTCTACAGTTCATGGGGCTGCAGAGAGTCAGACAGGACTGAGCAACTAAGCACAGCACGGTCCAAGAGATAAACTTTCAGAGGGTTCTGAGAAATTCCTCCAAAAGGAAAGATGAGGAGATAGGATATGTAGTGATTTTGCAACAAAGGGCAGGCAGTCTGAACATCAAAAAATCATTGTAAATTAAAGAAAACCAGATATCTCAAGTTAAAGAATTAAGCACTTTTCTATGTATGGGAAGATGCAAGAGTCTGGGCTCTCGGAAATCTTGCCTTTGATATGTGCCTCAGCTATCTGGGGCCAGTATCATGTATTTTCACATCCCAAGTTTCTTCAGAGTTCACCATAGGGAGTGACTGCAGTCTCATGGCTGCTGGATTGCAGGTATTCTTTTCTTTCCTGAGTTCCCTCAGGGCTCAACAGTTAACCATCCTGGTGGCTGCAATTGCCAGTGACTGTGACATCCTTCGTTTACTGAAATGGCAGGAAATATTCCATTTTTTTCACCTCTACAGAAATTGACAGACTTTTTGGTTAATTGCCTTTCAAAGGCAATTAACTAAAAAGTTTTAAGTCCTGAGGTACTTCAGGAATCATATGCACAGGAGACCCTGAGCAAGTATAATTTATCTGGATCCATCATGTGGTCTTTTGTTGGCTGTGACTGTGAGTTATAGGTAAGTGACCTGGACCTGGGTGAGGTGAGTATAATGTTTCTGTACTCACAGTCAAGGTGGCTGAAACTATAAGAGACATAGGACTTTGCCAGAAATGACTTGGACACCACTTAGAAGCATTTATCTGAAACTGCATGCATGAGGTACTCCTGCTGACAGCATCTGATTCTCTCAGTATCATCTTACTGGTGTTGAGTTCAGGTGTTATAACCAAAAGGACAGGGACCCATGAATCCTGCAAGGAACTCTTAGCCTTGTATCAGGTATGAAAGGAGGTGACTCAGTGGTTAAGTACCAGGTCTCTGGAATAATTTTTAAACATGTGTGTAATTGATGTGGCAGAAATAAATTTTAAAATGCTGTGAAACAATAAGCACAGTACTTGACTCAGAGTAAAGCATTCAAAATTAACTATCACTTTATAAATAATAAAATTTTAATATTGTCTTGAGAACCAGAGAACAAAATAGAGAATATTGAGTCCAGGGATTTTCAATTTTTTTCCCCAAAGAAATAGAAACCACTTTTAGTAGTCATGGATCCAAGATTTCAAAGATTTTCCCCAGCCACAATATAGTTCTAAATTTGTATTGTGTTTCAGGTAAAATAAGCAACCAATAAAATCTCCTAATAAGCTTATGAATTGAGATAAAAATGGAACTCTATGTGTTTTCCATTTAAAGAATACAGGAAGGAATATATTCTAATGGAGGAAAAGAGAAAAAGTTAACCTAATAAAATGTGTAAGTGTGCATTTGTTGCTCAGTTGTGTCTCATGCTGTGACCCCATGGACTATAGCTCACCAGGTCATCTGTCCAAGAGACTTCCCAGGCAAGATTGGTAGAGCAGGTTGTCATTCCCTTCTCCAGGGGATCTTCCCGACCAAGGGATCAAACCTAGGTCTCCAACACTGCAGGCAGATTCTTCACCATCTTAGCCATCAGGGAAGCCCTAATTATATGTATATAATATTAGATACTGAACAGTTCTAAGGAGAATAATAAAGTATAAAAAAATATATTAAAAAATGTCAAGGAAGTGGATTACAGTACTTTGATCAGGGAACACCTGAAAAGGGGTGATATTACCAGCAATTGACACTGTAAGAAGGGAGGGTGTTTGTTACAAAGATATCTGAACAAGGGCGTTCTAACCACAGGAGCCATGAAATTAAAAGATGCTTACTCCTTGGAAGAAAAGTTATGACCAACCTACATAGCATTTTCCAAAGCAGAGACATTACTTTGCCAACAAAGGCCCATCTAGTCAAGGCTATGGTTTTTCCAGTAGTCATGTATGGATGTGAGAGTTGGATTGTGAAGAAAGATGAGTGCCGAAGAATTGATGCTTTTGAACTGTGGTGTTGGAGAAGACTCTTGAGAGTCCCTTGGACTGCAAGGAGATCCAACCAGTCCATTTTAAAGGAGATCAGCCCTGGGATTTCTTTGGAAGGAATGATGCTAAAGCTGAAACTCCAGCACTTTGGCCACCTGATGGGAAGAGTTGACTCATTGGAAAAGACTCTGATGCTGGGAGGGACTGGGGGCAGGAGGAGAAGAGGACGACAGAGGATGAGATGGCTGGATGGCGTCACTGACTCGATGGACGTGAGTCTGAGTGAACTCCAGGAGTTGGTGATGGACAGGGAGGTCTGGCGTGCTGCGATTCATGGGGTTGCAAAGAGTCGGACATGGCTGAGCAACTGAACTGAACTGAACTGATAGGTGCTGACAAGAAAAAGCCAGTAGGAAATATAAAGCAAATAATTCCCCCATTATGTGATAACTCATGAGAGGAAAGTCATTACCTTTGCAATTCTGAATTAGTAGGAAGCTGTCTGATCTAACCATCCTGTTACCCAGTGGTTTACCAGAATTTTTTTTTTTTTTTGCCTTGTTGACACCTCATGCATGCATGCTAACTCACGTTAGCTTTGTCCAACTCTTTGTGGCTCTATGGCCATAACCATCTGCCAGGCTCCTCTGCGCATTTTGACAACTCACAACAATATTAACCAAATTAGCCTTCGTGGGAAGATGGTCATGTTGAGCTCATTTCAACTGCTATGGTCACTTTGTACAAGGGCCTGTGAACATGAAGTCTGGTGTGGGGGGAAGGAGGCTGACTAATACTCAGGAGGAAGGTCACTTCATCCACCTCATTCGTGAAGCCTCCAGTTTATGTATGTGTGGCTAGAGTTCTGTGCATATGTGTGAGCATAACGGGTTTAGGATATCTTCTGATTCAGTTCAGTCACTCAGTCATGTCCGACTCTGCCACCCCATGGACTGCAGCATGCCAGGCCTCCCTGTCCACCACCAACTCCCAGAGTTTACTCAAACTCATGTCCATTGAGTCAGTGATGCCATCCAACCATCTTATCCTCTGTTGTCCCCTTCTCCTCCCACCTTCAATCTTTCTCAGCATCAGGGTCTTTTCAATTGAGTCAGTTCTTAGCATCAGGTGGCCAAAGTATTGGAGTTTCAGTTTCTGATTAGTCTATGACTTTGAAGATTCAATGAAATATGACAATCTCTCAGCCTCTCTGGCAAATTTAATGTCCTCACAATGCATTGGGTATTCCTCAAAGGCTACAACCATTGAATGCTAGTGTGGTGCTGTTCAACTGTACTGTTTCAAGAGGTATATAAATCTATTTTTATTCCAAACTGACTTCCTCAATTTTACTTCTCAAAACAAATGTTATTAGTCCTGCATCCTTTCTTCAACTTCTCTTCCTGTAAACGTTGTTCATTCATGATCTCCACTTAGAAGATCTTCAACTCTTTTCCCCTCAGACAAACAGAGGAGTTAACGGTGATAAATTGGGATCTTAACCAATGCATCTTTCATGTCTTTATAAAAACACTAAACTTTGCACTTCTCCCCAGTGATGCAATATGGTTTTCTGTTTACTGTCTGAGCAGAGAATGTATTGGGGGAGTAACTTCACAGACATCCATTTGAAAATTCCAATAATTATAACACTGTATCCAGAGATCAGGGACAGGAAACTAAAATTAGGGTTCTGTTTTATTCTGTATGTCTGGGAGTTGGTGATGGACAGGGAGGCCTGGTGTGCTGCGATTTATGGTGTTGCAAAGAGTCAGACACGACTGAGCAACTGAACTGAACTGAACTGATACCCAGTATGATCTCTGAGTATGGGTACATAATGATCACCTATATATCTAGTCTCAGACCCAATGAAAGAAGAAAGCAGATCAAAGCTATATTTAAATTATTTCATTAGACCCACTGGCAAGAGTGTGCCTTGGGTGTTTTTCTGTCACTTAAGGTTAGTGTTAACTCAGAGTCAGAATCCAATAACCCACAGAAGAGCTGGGTACTTACCTTTGCCCAGGGTAGGATTATTCTCATAAGTGGTTTCTGGCCATCTACAAGAAGGCTTGAAGGAATATGTATAGAACATATACTGGCTAAATTTCAAGATCCTTTATCAAAGGCTCCATGCTTTTCCATAAGTCTAAGGTTTCAGTGGCTGTAAACTAGCTTAGGTCAGAGAATTATATGTGATAGTATTTGCCTACTGGAACATTTTGTGCTGATTTTTAATCCAAATAAAAATGAAATATTACTGTGGTTATTTTCCCATCTACTTCATTCCATTAGAATCCCCTGATCCATGAGACACTGCCATGAATGTGTGAACAACAGAATACTTGGCTAAGATCTAGAGTTTGTGACTTATTGGAAAATTGCTTCCATCTTGTCTCTCAGAGTTACACAGTAAGATATGGCTTTCTGGCTTCTTGGGTTCCTTTTTTTTTTTTTTTTTTCCTTTTTTGGTTGAACACTCCAGGTTTAATTTTCAACAAATGTCAACTTACCACACTACACTTATAATTTCTATTGCATACCAAACAATTTTAATAACTTTAGAACTTGTAACTTCTGAGAGCAATTATCTTCTCTATTCCTGAAGGAGCAAGACAAAGAACAGCTTATGAGTTGAAGGGAGTTCTGGGAAATGGGTCACCTGGCAAGTTCCATGGTCTAGGTCCAGGGATGAAGCCAGCTGTGGCATCTTTGCAAGAAATAGGAAAGAGAAAACCACTCTGACCCCACTTCCTATCCTGCTATTTATAGCCACTGGCTAAACCCATTAAGTAAACAGAGAGCAAAGGAACCCATGGACACAGTTTATGGAGCTGAGCATACTGGAAAGAAGATGAGCTTAAAAGTATAGACAATGGATTGGAAAGAACAAAGGAAAGGTATTCAACAGATAGTAAAGATATCAGTGTCATTGAACATATGTGTTTTAATATCCAAATATACACATATGAATATATAGTACACTTAATAAATGCCACACATGTTTATTTTGGCTTCTACACAACTGGAGAGAATGAGAATGAAAATTCTGATTGATTACATTTCAGCTGAGAATTTTAGTCTTAAAAAAAAATTCCATCACTGAATAATGCCCAATTCATCAACGCAGATTTTATTTAATTGTCTTGTTAGTCATTTCCCATGACCATGAAAACCTAAGGGACTGCAGAATCTATCATCCTGGGGATTCAGAAACTAGTATAGAGGATTCTGGAACACTCAGATTTGAACTCTGTTGAGGTGGTGGTGTGGCTGAGAATTTTAGGTAAGTTATCTAACTGAGATATTAGAATTAGATGGAAAAGTATACTTATTCCTCCAACCAATCCTAAGGTCATTTACATCCTAAGACATATATGTGCTAGTAGTAAGAGGGCCTCTTTTCAAATATCTCTCCATCTTCCTATTGAAGTTTCTGAACCTGCTCAGAGTTCACAAGAGAAAGTAGCATTTCTCATTATTAGAGACAAAAAAGAGCAATAAATATTACCAAAAACTGACAAGGAATGTGAAAAAAACCAGTGTAAAATAAAATAACGATATATGCTACAACATGGATAATAAAGGAAACATTATTTCAATAAGGTCTCTTTCTATAGAATTCTTTTGATCTCAAATTCCTGTGTATAATAATGATCATAGGAATATTTCTCTTTTGTTGGGGTATTGGCCTTCCCAGATGGCTTTAGTGGTGAAGAATCTGCCTGCCAATGCAGGAGATGCAAGAGACATGAGTTCTATCCCTGGGTCAGGAAGATTTTCTGGAGTAGGAAATGGCAACCCACTCCAGTATTCTTGCCTGGAGAATCCCATAGACAAGGGAGACTGGTGGGCTACAGTCCATGGGGCCGTAAAGAGTCAGACGTAACTGAGCACATGGCACAGGTATTGAGAATGCAGTTCTCACATGAGTTTTATCTCCTGCTTTCAGTAAGAGAAGGGGATATCAGAGTGTCCCTTAGGTTTCTGCTGCTTTTTAAATGCTAATGAAATAATTCTTCTGTCAAAGTGGCATATTTGGGGGTGGCAATACCTACCACCCTTCATATGTCACTACCTCCTAAACCATGGGGACTTTACCATGTCTCATGAACTTTGAACAACTTGTTCATTTGTAGCTGGGAAATATAAAGCAGATTTTTTTTTTTTTCTCTCAGGGCAAAAATTAAATTAGCACCTTTCCCAGTTCCTCTTCACCAAATCATTCAGTTTTTTCTTTTTAATATCATCTATCATTAAATGAAAAAATTTCTTATTTGTTTCCTTGCATAGTGTGTACATGTTCAGTCACTAAGTCGTGTCTGACTCTTTGTGACCCCATGGACTGTAGTCCACCAGGCCCCTCTGTCCATGGGATTTTCCAAGCAAGAGTACTGGAGTGGGTTAGCATTTCCTCCTCCAGGGTATCTTCCTGACTCAGATCAAACCTGCATCTCTGGCAGCTCCGTCATTGGCAGGCGGATTCTTTATCCCTGAATTACCTATGTATGCATCCTTTCTAAATAAAGCCTCCACAGAATAACGGTCATTGCTGTTAGCTTCACTACTGTATCCTAATGCCCACACAGGCCCAAGGACTCAAGAAATATTTTCCTAATAAATAAGCCCCAAACAGCATTAAGGCTTTCTAGTATTCAAGTCATTTTGTTGAAATAAATATGTTGAGGCTCAGAGAACTTCCCTCATCTTCCCAAATAAGCCAAGATTCCTGTTCAGCTCTTCTGTACTGTAATAACCATAGTCTTGACCATATTTCATAGATTTGTATAAGAGAATGCCCTCCTTTGATATGGGTTGAGGTAATTAAACTCTTAATTCCTTCACTTGTAGGTGAGGTCTCTTTAAACCATGGAGAAGAACAATCATACGGTGACTGAGTTCATCCTTGTGGGATTCACAACAGACCCCAAGATGCAGCTGGTCCTGTTTGTGGTGTTCCTTGGTGTGTACTCCATGACCCTGGTAGGAAATACCACCCTCCTAGTGTTGATCTGTAATGACTCTCGACTGCACACACCCATGTATTTTTTCATTTGGAATCTCTCTTTTCTGGATCTCTGGTACTCCTCTGTGTACACCCCAAAGATCCTAGTGACCTGCATTTCTGAAGACAAAAGCGTCTCCTTCACTGGCTGTGCAGTCCAGTTCTTCTCGGCGGGGCTGGCCTACAGCGAGTGCTACCTGCTGGCTGCCATGGCTTATGACCGCTATGTGGCCATTTCCAGTCCCCTGCTCTGTGCTCAGGTCATGTCGAGGAGACTCTGTGTCTGTTTGGTTATATATTCCTATACTGGGGGTTTTGTCAATGCAATAATACTCACCAGCAACACATTCACATTGAATTTTTGTGGTGGTAACATTATTGATGACTTTTTCTGTGATGTTCCCCCTCTCGTGAAATTGGCTTGTGACGTGAAAGAGACGTACCAGGATGTGTTGTACTTCCTCCCAGCCTCCAATGTCATCACCCAGACTGTGCTCATCCTGGCTTCCTACGCCTTCATCGTTGCTGCCATCTTGCGAATTTGCTCCACCCAGGGCCGCCTCAAAGCCTTCTCCACTACTCCTCCCACCTGATCTCTGTCACCTTGTACTATGGCTCCATTCTCTACATCTACTCCCGTCCAAGTTCCAGCTATTCCCTTGAGAGGGACAAGATGGTATCTACATTTTACACCGTGGTGTTCCCCATGTTGAACCCCATGATGTACAGTCTGAGGAATAAAGATGTCAAAGATGCCCTGAAAAAACTCTTCAGGTTCACATAATCTGAAGTCTAAACTGACATAAATTTCTTGAAACATTGGTCAGTGAAAACAGACTGCTTCAGGGGCAGTTTGGGAAGGAATATTTTTAAAAAACACACACACCCGTTTCTTTACTCAAAGAAATTCAATGAAAAAGTCTTTTTCTTTGCTTTAGTTTGTTTTGTTTAATAATTCTGCTATAATCTATTCTACAACTTAATAAATTCAACTTAATATAACTTTTAAAAAATGATATCAAAATTTAATGCAATACAAGAGTATATATCACTTCTGAAATTCCAAATGATTAAATTTTACTATTTCCTTGGGATAGACCCATTTTCCACCAACTTGATGAGCATTAAGGGATTGTGAAGAAACCATTAAATGGATTCTTGACATTTGTGGAACATATCCCAAATTCTTCTTGTCTGATACAATGCTTCTGTGGTAATGAAAGAGTAAGGACTGTGAAGAATTTTTTGATGGAAAGAGGAGGCAATTAGGTGTTAGATAATAAACACAGATAAAAAGAAAAATCAGAAATATCAGATCTAGTACAAATAATGAATTGGCCTCAACTATTGGTTCTGAAACTTTTATTTAACTGTATTTTATAAATGTACCCATTATGACAATAGCTATACTCTTTCAATAAAAAAATTGTAACTTCTGATGTGCAAACTACTCGTTTGTCAAATGTAGCCATCATTCTGTAATTTGCAGTGTTGTTGTAAAGAGCACTTTTTAAATTAGTCATTTCAGGTGGTCAAAAAGTAAAAAGAAAATAATTATTAAAATTATTAAAAATTAAGTAAAGTTGACCAGAGAATTTTAAATGTTGTTCTAAAATGCCTTCCTTTCAATGTTTATCAGTGAATGATTTTAACTTTTTTTCATAAGAAATGAGTTTCTCTGCTTTCTTCTGGTTTTCTTCTCTCTTTCTCCATCTAATCTCTAGCTGATTCAGACATTTCCCACTAGCCAATGATATCATATATAGTCCATAAATATAGAATCTATACATATTATGTTCAAAGTATTTCAAAAGCTACTTGCTGAATAGACTTGGCAGGAGGTAGACAAGTCAAACAGAGACAGAACCAATACCAGGATGTGCTCACTTTTAGAGTAATAACCAGAGGTGGATACTACTAAGCACTTAGCTTTCCCTTGCCATGCAAATTCACATTTGGGGATGGCAACCTGATTTGAATTTAGCCTCTTTTTAAAGGTAAAATGTAAACTGCCTAATACAAATTGCAAAAATGGGGGGATAACAAGATAATTTTTTAACTTAATCACCTGTGTCAGAAGCTTATAATTCCAGACTAGAATCATAGATTCATTGTTTTCAATTGCCTAGCTATCATTTATGCATATATGTGGAAATTAAAACATATCTTGAAGGATCATCTACAACAAATGAATTAGTATGTTTGGAAACATTATCTTCAGTTTTATAGTTTACAGTTTCTATAAACTTTTTATAGGCATGAAAGTATTTTTGAGAGTCAAATATATAACATCAGATTATGAACAACAAGAGTATCTGGAGAGTTACTGTTCATTACTTTTGTTATGAATGTTGATGGCAGCAAGAGGATCAGTACTCTTCCAAAAGCAATGGAGGTTATTATTGCTTACAGTGAACTTTTTAAAATGTTAAGTGTAAAATGCAGAATCAGTTTTCAAAAAGAGCTATATATTGCAAGCAAATCACAGGAAGAAAAACAACTAAACCTGCCTTGTACTAAATATTGACCTGTAAGGTTCTAGGTAATTAAAAAATCCCATCATTGTCTGTGAGGGTGGGAACAAACACTGAATCTAGAATACAGCAGAGCTTTAATTTGTTGGGGCTTTGGTGTTTTTTTGTTTTTTTGTTTTTTTTTTTGTCTTTTTGTTTCTATTTGTCCCATTTGATGTTGTTATTTTCCTTCATGGGGAATATGCAGTTCATCATCAGATGGATGGCATGGCAGACTACTCATTCTATCTGGAAGAGATCACACTTAAGGTAGTAATCCTAATAACATATGTTTCTCTATATTTAGAAAAGTGTTTTCTTCATAATCTAAATAATTCAAACACTTTGCTTAATATTTCATCGAAGTTGAAGGCACAAGGATGACAAAGAAATAATCAATATACACAATTAGAGTTTTATGAGGGAGTTTGGAAGAATGTCTTAATAAAAACAAGTATTTGTCAAATTTTGTTTCCAGCTTTTCACAATTTTAAATCTACTTCCCAATCAATGAAGTTTGCTCACCAAGATTCAAACTCAAACTATGTATTTGAAAGCCATCCAAATCTTTCTTTTCAAAGAGCTCCCACAAAATCAAAGAGGATGAGTTTTTATGAAAATCAAGTACTGCAAAGTAGCAGAATGCAATATTGTAGAGCACCAAACAACTCAATGTTAGTTTTAAAAGTTTAATCACAACAAAGGAATAATCAACAGAAAATGGTTCAATCAATGATTCATCTTTTAAGCAAAATGTGTTGTATTTACTTGAAATATGGCAATGTGCACAAGCATGTTTATAAGACAATAATTTGGAAAATGCAATGCCAGCATCCTGCAAAAAGATCACCTTCATCTTTGAGGTCTTATAGTCTGCGTTGCTTTCCAGAAGGCTGCTTTAACATCTTTGTTTCTCAGGCTATAGATGAGAGGGTTGAGCAATGGATTGACCACAGTGTAAAACAGAGATGCCACTTTGTCCTTCCCCAGGGAGTAGGTGGAACTTAGCCTTGAATATGTGAAAAGCAAGGATCCATAGAATAGCATGACCGAGACCAGGTGTGAGGCACAAGCCTTGCACCTTCCTGAAGCTGTGTGGATCCTCAGGATAGCGAGAAGGATGCGGAAATAGAAAATGATGATGACAAGAATGCTCGAGAGGACTGTGAAACCCACGAGACCCAGGAGGACCTGCTCATAGACCTTGGTGTCTGTACATGACATCTTCACCAGTGGCGGTGCATCACAGAAGAAGTGGTCGATGATATTTTTGCCACAGAAACTCAGACGAAAAGTGTTGGCAGTATGTGCTATGGCATTCAAGAACCCTCCTATATAGGAGCCAGCAACAAGCCTAGTACAGAGAGAAGGGGACATTGAACTTGAATAAAGTAGCGGGTTACAGATTGCCATGTGGCGGTCATAGGCCATGGCTGCTAGGAGATAGCACTCAGTGTAGGTTACGGCACAGGAAAAGAAAAACCGGGCTCCACATCCAGCCAATGACATATGCTTATCCTCTGAGACACAAGTCACCAGGATTTTCGGGGTGTACGCAGAGGTGTACCAGAAATCCAAGAAAGACAGACTGCCAATGAAAAAATACATAGGTGTGTGCAGGCAAGAATCAATATGGATTAAGATAACTAAGGACATGTTACCTGACAAGGTGATCAAATAAAGTATCACAAATATTCCAAATAGGGTCAGTTTCCACAGGGGGTCTGTTGAGAGGCCCAGTAAGATGAATTCATTCAGGATGGTGCAATTTCCAACTTCCATGTCCACTAGGAGAAAGTCTGACAAGATAAGAAAAAGTTGCTAAATGATTTAATGATTTTCTATTGAAAGAAATAAACTGTATATTAAACCAGCAATTCCTAGGAAGCTTATGGACTTTTATCTCTTATTGCTTAGAATGATAGAACATCAGTCTGTGACTTAGGGGCCACTGGAATTCAAGTTAGAATCTCATTTTGAAATTTGGTCTTTCACTTCCTAATTGTTTAATGTAGAACACCTCCTCCCATAGGCACCCCCAAATTACAACTGTTTACAGAGCAACTATCAATGAGAAAAACCTGATTCCAATAGACCATATTTGGGGCCATAAAAACACTCAATAATTTTAAAATAATTCAAGCTATAGGAAGTATATTTTCTGACCCCCATGTGTTGATAATTACATTAGAAACCAGTAGTAGAAAATAGATCTATGAAAAATTCCCAAATATTTGAAAGAATATTTAAAACACTTTTTTAAATATAAATTTATTTAATTTAATTGGAGGTTAATTACTTTATAATATTGGTTTTGCCATACATCAACATGAATCTGCCACATGTATACAAGTGCTTCCCATCCTGAACCCCCCTCCCACCTCCCTCCCTGTACCATCCCTCTGGGTCATCCCAGTGCACCAGCCCCAAGCATCCAGTATCATGCATTGAACCTGGACTGGCGATTTGTTTCATATATGATATTATACATGTTTCAATGCCATTCTCCCAAATCATCCCACCCTCTCAAAACACTTCTAAATACCTTATAAGCAAAACTTAAAAGTACATATAGAAATTATTTTTAAGAAATTGAAAATAAAACACAACATATTAGTAAGTGGGAAATAGTAAAGCAGCACTTACAGGGAAATTTCCAGCACTGAACACCAACAAAAAATAAATAAATAAATAAAATCTGTTTAATCAGTGATATTTGCTTGTAAGTGTGGGCAGGAAGTGGCCCAGACGACAGAGTAGAACACTGAGCTCACCTCCTCCCTTGAGCACACCTAAATTATAACTATTTACAGAGCAACTATTGCTTAGCATCATCTGAAGACTTTCCACAACTGAAGAAACTGAATACATAAAGAAGAAACCATGAGATAAATAGAAGATATGAAGATACAGATAAGTTGACACCTTGCATATATATATATATATATATATATATATATATATTGAGAGAGAGAGAGAGAGAGAGAGAGCTATATTTAAATGTCACGGTAGTTACAAAAAGAGAAGAGAGAAGAATCCAAACACAACACTAAAGACAGTCAAAAAATCACAAGAGAAGACAACAAAAAAGGAATTTTTAAAAGGATTACCAAAAAAAAAATGAACAAAATGGCATTAAGAAATGCACATGAATACTTATTTTAAATATAAATAGAATATATTAGCAAATCAAAAAATATAGAGTGACTAAATGAATAAGAAAATAAGACCCATGTATGTACTAACTGGGCTTCCCAGGTGGCGCTGGTGGTAAAGAATCCTGCCAATGCAGAAGACATAAGAGAGGCGGGTTCAATCCTTGGGTCAGGAAGATCCTCTATAGGAGGGCATGGGAATTCACTCCAGTATTCTTGCCTGGAAAATCCCATGGGCAGAGGAGCCTGGAGGGCTACAGTTGATACAGGTGCAAAGCATCAGACACAACTGAAGTGACTTGGTACATACACACACATGTACTGTGCCTAGAAGATATTTCAGATCTAAAGACACATACATACTGAAAGTTAAAGAATGGGAAAAAGGTATTAAATGTAACTGGAAAGAATGTGGGGTAACAATACTTTTATCAGACAAAATCAACTTTAAAACAAAGACAGTGATAGACAAAGGCATTACAAAATAATAAAGATATCAATCTATCAGTAAATATGTATACACACATATATAATGTGTGCATGCTCGGTTCTGTTCAACTCTTGGCAACCCCATGTACTGTAACCCTTAAGACACTCCTGTGTCCATGAAGTTATCCCAGAAAGAATACTGGCATGAGTTGCCATTTCCTCCTCCAGGGGACCTTCCCAACCCAGGGATCTAACCTGTGTCTTCTGAGGCTTTTGCATTGGCAGGCAGATTCTTTACTGCCAAGCAACCTGAGAAGCCCTAGACTCACAACTGGAATCAAGATTGCCAAAAAAAAAAAAAAAAAAATCAACAACTTCAAATATACATATGATACCACTTTAATGGCAGAAAGTGAAGATTAACTAAAAAATTCTTGATGAGGGTGAAAGAGGAGAGTGAAAAGGCTGGCTTAAAATTCAAATTCAAAAAATGAAGTTCATGGCATCTGGTTCCACCACTTCATGGCAAATAGATGGGTAAAAAGTGGAAACAGTGACAGATTTTATTTCCTTGAGCTCCAGAATCACTGTGGATGGTGACTATAGCCATGAAATTAAAAGACACTCACTCCTCAGAAGAAAAGCTATGACAAAACTAGACAGCGTGTTAAAGAGCAGAGACATCACTTTGAGGGTAGAGTCAAAGCTATGATTTTTCCAGTAGTCATGTAGGGATGTGAGGAGTTGGACCATAAAAAAGGCTGAGTGTCAAGTAATTGATGCCTTTGAATTGTAGTACTGGAGAAGACTCTTGAGAGTCGCTTGGACAGCAAGGTCATCAAACCAGTCAATCCTAAAAGAAATCAGCCCTGACTATTCATTCATTGGAAGGACAGATGCTGAGACTGAAGCTCCAAAACCTTGACCACCTGATATGAAGAGCTGACACCCTGGAAAAGACCCTGATTTTGGGAAAGATTGTGGGCAAGAGGAGAAGGGTGTGACAGAGGATAAGATGGTTGGATGGCATCATTGACTCAATGTACATGAGTTTGAGCAAACTCTAGGTTATAGTGAAAGACAATGAAGCCTGGTGGCTATAGTTCATGGGATCACAAAGAGTAGGACATGACTTAGCAACTGAACAACAACCAACCAATGGTTACTAAAAACTTCAAAGAGAAAAGTTTAAAAATTGGAAAAATAATTCAAAAAGAAATAAAACTCTAAATTCAACAGAACATTGCAAAAGCAGTCATTTGTAAGCGTTAAGTCTATAATGTTAAACTCAAGAAACAAGAACGTATACCTGTGGCGGATTCATTTTGATATTTGGCAAAACTAATACAATTATGTAAAGTTTAAAAATAAAATTAAATTAAAAAAAAAGAAACAAGAATAATCTCAAATAAACAACTTCCCAGTACATTTAAAGAAACCAGAAAAAGAAGAACAAATCAAAGTTAGTAGAAATAATAAATATCAGAGTAGAAATAAGTGATAGGTACATTAGAAAAACAATAGAAGATATCAGTGTAACTAAAAATTAGTTATTTGAAAAGTTAAAAAAAGAGATAAATCTTCAGCCATATTCATTAACAAAAGAGAGAGTGACCAAATAAATAAAATTAGAAATAAAATAGAATTTCAGTTCAGTTCAGTTGCTCAGTTGTGTCCAACTCTTTGCGACCCCATGAATTGCAGCATGCCAGGCCTCCCTGTCCATCACCAACTCCCAGAGTCCATTCAACCTCACGTAGTTACAACCTATTTAACAGAAATACCAGCAATCATAAGAGAATACTATAAACTGATAAGTGCCAACAAATTAGAAAACCTGGAGGAAATGAATAAATTCGTAAAAATATGCAATATTTAAAGACCAAACAAGGAAGAAAGAGAAAATATGGGCCAACCTGTTATTGGTAATGAGATTGAAAAAAAAAAAAAAACAATCAAAAAATCTTCCAATAAACAAACCTGGGACCAGATGAAATTGTATGATTTGCAACCACATGGAAGGATCTAGCGGAGAAGGCAATGGCACCCCACTCCAGTACTCTTGCCTGGAAAATCCCATGGATGGAGGAGCCTGGTAGGCTGCAGTCCATGGGGTCACTAAGAGTCAGACATGACTGAGTGACTTCACTTTTATTTTTCACTTTCATGCATTGGAGAAGGAAATGGCAACCCACTCCAGTGTTCTTGCCTGGAGAATCCCAGGGATAGAGGAGATTGGTGGTCTGCTGTCCATGGGGTCACACAGAGTCGGACACAACTGAAGTGACTTAGCAGCAGCAGCAGCAGCAGGAAGGATCTAGAGGATATTATACTAAGGGAGTAAATCAACTGCTGCTGCTTAGTTGCTTCCATTGTGTCAGACTCTTTGCGACCCTGTGGACTGCAGACTCCAGGCTTCTCTGTCCATGGATTTCTCCAGGCAAGAGTACTTGAGTGAGTTGCCATGCCCTCCTCCAGGGGATCTTCCCAACCCAAGGATCAAACCTGGGTCTCCTGCATTGCAGGCAGATTCTTAACCATTGAGACAACAGGGAAAGACTAATACTGTATGATCTCATTTATATGTGGAGTCTAATAACCAGACCAAAATCACTGCAGGTGGTGACTGCAGCCATGAAATTAAAAGATGCTTACTCCTTGGCAGGAAAGTTATGACCAATCTAGACAGCATATTAAAAAGCAGAGATATTATTTTGCCAACAAAGGTCCATAGAGTCAAAGCTATGGTTTTTCTAGTAGGCATGCATGGATGTGAGAGTTGGAATATAAAGAAAGCTGAGTGCCAAAGAATTTATGCTTTTGAAATATAGTGTTGAAGAATCTTGAGAGTCCCTTCAATGATATCCAACCAGTCCATCCTAAAGGAAATGCGTCCTGATTATTCATTGGAAAGAATGATGCTGAAGCCTAAACTCCAATACTGTGGCCAGTATTGGAAGAGCTGATGGGAAGAGCTGACTCATTTGAAAAGACCCTGATGCTGGGAGAGATTGAAGGTGGGAGGAGATGGAGATTACAGAGGAAGAGATGGTTGGATGGCATCACTGACTCAATGGACATATGTTTGAGTAAACTCCAGGAGTTGGGAGACCTGGTGTGCTAGAGTCCATGGGGTCGCAAAGAGTCAAACATGACTGAGTGACTGAACTAAACTGAACCATGTAAATAAAGCTAGGTTAGCTTTCTGGATAATAACACATCTGACTTCATTCTCTTTTTGACTCTAGCTGACAGCAAGCTGGACCCCAGACTTGTGAGTGGGTCCATTCGTCCTCATCTAGCTCTCACTGAGTTAGCAGCTGTGCACAGGCATATCAGCCAGCCTAGGTCTGAGAAGACAGGGCTGGTGTGGTCAGCCTTGCAAAACCACCAGGTTGAACTGGCACCTGAGTTCAAATCCTGATTTCACCCCTTCTTAGCTCTGCAATCTTGGGAAAGTACTTAATAGCCACCATTCCACATCTCTATACCTTTTAACCCTACCTTTTAAAAGGTAGGAAAATGTCAGAGTTATAGATTAAACGAGTAGCCCAGGCTGGGGACAAAAATTAAATCCAGTAGAAGCTAGTAAGAGTCAGATTTAGACTGGTGATGTCCTTCAGAACTTTTTAAAAATTTTTGAATAAATATCTTTGTTGCCTATTTGCATGTAATTTGACAAAGGAGCATCACGTTCAGTGTGCAAAGTTCACTGGCCTTGGATGTAGGAGTCCGGTGATAAGGACAGGGCCTGACACCATTTGTGTGATTTTTTAAAATTCAGATTTAATAGACATAATGACATAATGCCTGTATAATTTTAAGAGAGTCACCGGTCCTCCCTGGAACGCAAGTTTATCACATGAAGAAATGTGTTGATTCTTTTCTAGAGCCAACTTTCTGTGATTCCAGTGTGTTAAAATCTCTTATAACCTCTATAAAATCTATCATAAATATAAGAACATGTAACCTCACCTGCAATGATACAGTGTGCAGAACAGATTAACAACCTATATGCTATGCATGTATCTTTGTAGACATTAAGCATATCATCATCTTGGCTTAATTGAGAGATGAAATATATCCTTATTTTAACATGAAGATTTGCATTGTCATACTTGTTTCTATAATAATCAATAATGTGAACTTGTGTACATTCCTTAATTTCTTTATCAGGAAAATAATTAACTGCTCTTAAATTTTTGAAATGTTAAACCTCTTTGAAAACCTAACAAAAGCAATGTATGTTCTTCCCAATTTCCAAAACTGCATGTATGTTTAAACAAACAAAATTTTAGGGGGTTCAAGAATCCCTATAGATCTACCCATAGATTTTGTGGTCATGATTCTAAATTAAAAATTTTACCTGTAAAAGGGACTTACCTGGTAGCTCAGTTGTTCAAGAATCTGCCTGCCATGCAAGAGACCCGGATTCAATCCCTGGGTCAGGAAGATCCTCTGGAGAAGGGAAGTCAACCCATGCCAATATTCATGCCTGAGGAATTCCATGGACAGAGGAGTCTGGCTGGCCACAATCCATGAGGTCAGAAAGAGTCAGACAGGACTGAGTGACTCACTCACACACACAGTAAAAGATATCTAATGCTAACATTCTATACTCCTAAGAGATGAGTAACAAATAATTCAAACTTCAGAAGTTTGCAGTTGAATTCCTAACCTTCAGTCCTCCAAAGTGATCTCTCTGTTCATTTGTTATATCAGGTAACAAATTCTATTATTCTAGCTTCTCACACTACAAATTTGGAATCAATCTACTTTCTTTCTCCTCCTATTTTCTCTTCAAACTTCCCTCTGAAATTTGCACCTAAAAAATGAGCACCAAGAAGTTAAAATATTACACCTATAGTTGAGTCAACACAGAGTATCAGAATCACTAGAGTCAAAAAGCATGTCACCTTCTATGTCCTCTTGTTTTCTCCACTGTGTAAAAGAATATGTGATGAGTCAGCATAACTGTCACACTGAATTTGAATTCTAGATGAGAGTTACGTTTCTCATTAATGGACCTCTGTTTAGAAGTGTGTGTGTGTGTGTCTGTGTGTGTGTGCACGCGCATGTACATTTGGCAAAAGACAAACTTTGTACTTCTCTTCTGATTTCAACTGAGGTCGAGTGAAAGTGTAAGTCTCTCAGTTGTGTCCAACTGTTTGTGACCCATGGACTGTAGCTCTTCTGTCCATGGGATTATCCAGGCAAGACCACTGGAATGGGTAGCCATTCTTTTCTCCAGGGGATCTTCCCAACCCAGGGATAAAACTCAGGTCTCCTGAATTGCAGGGAGATTCCTTATTGTCTGTGTTACCAGGGAAGCCCAACTGAGGTCAAAGAGAAGCCAAATCACTTAACTGCCTCTGATCTGAGATGCTTACCTTTGACCAGAAGGATACTCCTGGAAGTGATACTCTTTTCTGTCTCCTCTAAAGTTTCAGCCTGCTTTGTTAGACCTGATGCATTTATTTCTTCAGAAACCCTTTGGGATTCCTTCCACACAGAAGCCCAGAAATATGTATAATAGTCTCCAAAGACATAGAGTTCATTTGAAGTATGGGGATAATGTAATTAAGATATAACAATATGATGAGTACTTTATTAAAAATTGGCTCTTTAAATGGATCTAAGTCACAATCTTACTACTAAATATGTCTGATAATTGAAACTCTCCAAATTGTTATTAATTAGACTTCTCCAAAATGAATCATGCAATCCATAATTTTCTTCTTTGCCATATGCTCTTCTCTCTGTCAAGGCCACACTTCCTTTTCTCATTCATCAGACAATTCCTACCCATCTTTGTTGGTATGGCTTGAATTGTATCCCTTCAAAACTCTTTTGTTGGAGCCCTAACCTCCCCTGGCTTTGGAGAAGGCAATGGCAATCCACTCCGGTATTCTTGCCTGGAGAATCCCAGGGACAGAGGAGCCTAGTGGGCTGCCGTCTATGGGGTCACACAGAGTCGGACACGACTGAAGCAACTTAGCAGCAGCAGCGGCAACCTCCCCTGGATTACTAACTCAGAATATGACTGTATTTGTAGATGGTGCTGATAGTCACGTCTGGCTCTTTGCCACCCCATGGACTGTTGCCTGCCAGGCTTCTCTGTCCATGGGATTTGCGGGGCAAGAATACTGGAGTGGGTTGTCATTTCCTTCCCCAGGGATCTTCCCAGCCTAAGGATTGAACCCACATCTCCTGTATTTCAGGCAGGTTCTTTACTACTGAGCCACCAGGGGAGTAGGTAGGGCCTTAAGAGACATGATTAAGTTAAAAAGAGGTGACTAGGATAAGCCTTAATCTAATATTACTTGTCAGTCAGTCAGTCAGTTCAGTGGCTCAGTCATGTCCAAATCTTTGCTACCCTAAGGACTGAAACACCTAGACCTTCCTGTGCATCACCAACTCCTGGGGTCTTCTCAGACAAATGTCCATTGAGTTGGTAAAGCCATCCAATCATCTAATCCTCTTTCATTCCCTTCTCCTCCTGCCTTTAATCTTTCCCAGCAGTAGGGTCTTTTCAAATGAGTCAACTCTTCACATGGATGGCCAAAGTATTGGAGTTTCAGCATCAGCACCAGTCCTTCCAATGAATATTCAGGACTGATCTCCTTTAGGATGGACTGGTTGGATATCCTAGGTGTCCAAGGGACTCTAGAGTCTTTTCCAACACCACAGTTCAAAAGCATAAATTCTTCTGCGCTCAGCTTTCTTTATAGTCCAACTCTCACACCCGTACATGACTACTGGAAAAACCATAGTTTTGACTCTATGGACCTTTGTTGGCAAAGTAATGTCTCTGCTTTTTAATATGCTGTCTGCTGCTGCTGCTGCTAAGTCGCTTCAGTCATGTTCAACTCTGTGCGACCCCATAGACAGCAGCCCACCAGGCTCCCCCGTCCCTGGGATTCTCCAGGCAAGAACACTGGAGTGGGTTGCCATTTCCTTCTCCAATGCATGAAAGTGAAAAGTGAAAGTGAAGTCGCTCAGTCGTGTCTGACTCCTAGCGACCCCATGGACTGCAGCCTACCAGGCTCCTCCTTCCATGGGATTTTCCAGTCAAGAGTACTGGAGTGGGATGCCATCACCTTCTCTGAATATGCTGTCTAGGTTGGGCATAACTTTCCTTCCAAGGAGTAAGTGTCTTTTAATTTCATGGCTAAAGTCATCATCTGCAGTGATTTTGGAGGCCAAAAAAATAGTCTGTCACTATTTCCACTGTTTCCCCATCTATTTCCCATGAAATGATGCAACCAGATGTCATGATCTTACTAATCTGAATGTTGAGTTTTAAGCCAACTTTTTCACTCTCCTCTTTCACTTTCATCAAGAGGCTCTTGAGTTCATTTTCACTTTCTTCTGTAAGGGTGGTATCATCTGCATATCTGAGGTTATTGATATTTCTCCCGGCAATCTTGATTTCAACTTGTGCTTCATCCATTAGGCATTGCTCATGATGTACACTGCATAGAAGTTAAATAAGCAGGTGACAATATATGGCATGGATGTACCCCTTTCCTGATTTGGATCCAGTCTGTTTTGCCATGTACAGTTCTAACTGTTGCTTCTTTACCTGTATACAGATTTCTCAGGAGGCAGGTCGGGTGGTCTGATGTTCCAAAGTCTTTAAGATTTTTCCACAGTTTGTTGTGATCCACACAGTCAAAGGCTTTGGCATAGTCGATAAAGCAGAAGTAGATGTTTTTCTGGAACTCTCTTGCTTTCTCTAAGTATCTTTATTCAAAGAGAAAACTGAGATTTGGACACATAAAGAAATACCAGGAATGCTTGTACACAGAGGAAAAAAAGATGTGTGGAAAAAGCAAGAGGGTTGTTGTTTTTCAGTCACTCAGTCATGTCCGACTGTTTGTGACCCCACGGACTGCAGCATACTAGGTTTCTCTGTCCTTCACCATCTCCCAGATTTTGTTCAAACTTACGTCCACTGAGTCAATGATGCCATCCAACCATTTGCTCCTCTGTTGTGAGGGTGGCCATCTACAAGCAGAAGACAGCAACCCTGATGGCATTTTAACCTTGGCCTTTTATCATACAGAAATGTGATAAAATAAATTGCTGTTGTTTATGTCACCCAGTCCCTGATATTTTGTTATAACCTGTCAAAGTAATACACTTTTTTCTCAACAGTAGGGCTTCTTTATGCTGGTAAACATCACGTTTTACATGTATAGGGAATGTGATGACCATAATAAAACATTCTCTAACTTTTAATTAATTTAAAGCTGAACATGCAAAGAAATAAAAAAATTGGTGGGATCTTAACTGATATTAGTCATTCATTCACCATATAGAGATTTTTCAGGCCTTCCCTGATAGCTCAGTTGATAAAGAATCTGCCTGCAATGCAGGAGACCCCAGTTTGAGTCCTGGGTTGGGAAGATCCACTGAAGAAGGGATAGGCTACCCACTCCAGTATTCTTGGGCTTCCCTTGTGGCTCAGCTAGTAAAGAACCCACCTGCAATTCGGGAGGCCTGGGTTCATTCCCTGGGTTGGGAAGATCCCCTTGAGAAGGGAAAGGCTATCCACTCTAGTATTCTGGCCTGGGGAATTCTATGGACTGTATAGTCCCTGAGGTTGCAAAGATTTGAACATGACTGAGCAATTTGCATTTTCACTTTCATTGAGATTTTCATTCTGAATCTTTCTTAGATATAGAACTGTTTGAAATCTTTCTTTTTGTCCCTCTACTTATCTATCTATATCTCCATTTATGTTTACGTCTTCAGTTCAGTTCAGTTCAGTCACTTAGTCATGTCCAAATCTTGGCGACCCCATGGACTACAGCACACCAGGTCTCTCTGTCCATCCTCAACTGCCAGAGTATACTCAAGCTCATGCCCATTGAGTTGGAGATGCCATCCAACCATCTTGTCCTCTGTTGTCCCCTTCTCCTCCTGCCTTCAATCTTTCCCAGCTGATTTGACAAGGGGGGTCAGATCACAAAATAATCAATGGCATTGTTCCCACAGAAGTTCAAGGTAAATGTTTAACTAGTGATGATGGTTGGGTTCACAAAGCCACCAAAATATGATGCTGCAACAAGACTGGCACATAACCTTGGGAACACAGCCTGGGAATAAAGCAAGGGGTTGGAGATGGCCACATAGCGGTCATAAGCCATGGCAGCTAACAGGTAACACTCAGTGCAGTTCATTCCAGCAGCAAAGAAGAACTGAGCTAGGCAGTCAGCAAAAGAGATGCATTTGTCATCAGAGATGCAGGTCATCAGGATTTGGGGGGCATATACAGAAGCATACCAGAGATCCAGGAATGACAGACTTCCAATGAACAAATACGTGGGTATATGGAGCCAAGAATCAGAACAGATCAGAAAAATCAGGGTCATGTTCCCTAAAAGACTCATGATATAAATGATGAGGAAGATGTAAAAGAGAACTCTCTGTAACCACAGGTCTGTCATAAATCCTAAAAGTATGAACTCCTTCACTGTGGTAAAATTTTTCTCATCCATTGATTTTGGGTTTCTATGGTTCTTTTCTATAAATGGATTGATAAATATGTCATAATTTATGGTATCAGTATATCACCCACTCACCCCCCGGTCACCTAATCTAAAACAGAGGAGGCAATAATACACAATGGGGAAAAGATAGTCTCTTCTATAAGCGGTGCTGGGAAAACTGAAGAGCCACATGGGGGGAAAAAAATGAAATTAGAGCAATTTCTAACAGTATACACAAAAACAAACTCAAAATGGATTAAAGACCTAAATGTAAGACAACATACTATAAAACTCTTAGAGGAAAATATAGGCAGAACACTATCTGACATAGATCACAATAAGATTATTATTTTTTTTTTCTTTTTCAAATTCTTTTTTTTATTATTTTTTTTTTTATTTTTAAACTTTACATAATTGTATTAGTTTTGCCAAATATCAAAATGAATCTGCCACAGGTATACATGTGTTCCCCATCCTGAACCCTCCTCCCTCCTCCCTCCCCATACCATCCCTCTGGGTCGTCCCAAGTGCACCAGCCCCAAGCATCCAGTATCGTGCATCGAAGCTGGACTGGCAATAAGATTATTTTTGATCCACCTACTAGAGTAATGAAAATAAAAGCAAAAATAAACAAATGAGACTTAAGCAAACTTAAAAGCTTTTGCATAGCAAAAGAAACCATATGCAAAACAAAACAAAATAACCCACAGAAAGGAAAAAAAATAGCAAATGAACCAACTGACAAAGGATTTATCTCTAACTACACAGCTTATGTAGTTTGATGTCAAGCAAACAAAAACCAATACAGTATACTAATGCATATTTATGGAATTTAGAAAGATGGTAACGATAACCCTGTATGTGAGACAGCAAAAGAGACACAGATGTATAGAACAGTCTTTTGGACTCTGTGGGAGAGGGCAAGGGTGGGATGATTTGGGAGAATGGCATTGAAACATGTATAATATCATATATGAAATGAGTCGCCAGTCCAGGTTTGATACATGATACTGAGTGCTTGGGGTTGGTGCACTGGGACAACCCAGAGGGATGGTACTGGGAGGGAGGGGGGAGGGGGGTTCGGGATGAGGAACACGTGTATACCTGTGGCGAATTCATGTTGATGTATGGCAAAACCAATACAATATTGTAAAGTATTTACCCCCAATTAAAATAAATAAATTTATATTAAAAAAATGAGAGGAAAATCTACAGACATTTCTCCAAAGAAGACTTATAAATGACCAAGAGGCAAAGAAAAGATGCCCAGCATAGCTAATTATCAGAGAAATTTGAATAAAAACTGTAAGAAGGTATCTCCTCTCATCAGTCAGAATAGCCATCATCAAAAATTCTACAAACAATAAACGCTGGAGAGAGAGAGTATGGAAAAAAGGAAACCCTCCTATACCATTGATGAGAATATAAATTGGTATGACCACCATGGAGAACAGGAAAGAGTTTCCTTAAAAAAAATAAAATAAAATAAATAAAAATAAAAATAGAACTACCATATGACCCAGAAATCCCACTCCTAAGCATATATCCCTGAAGAAAACCATGATTCCCAATTCATTGCTCCACTATTTACAATAGCTAGGACATGAAAGCAGCCTAAATGTCCATCAATGGAGGAATGGATAAAGAAAATGTAGTACACAAATACAATGGAATATTGTTATTGTTATTTTAGTTGCTAAGTTGTGTGCTCTTTTGTGAACCCATGGGACTATAGTCCACCAGGCCCCTCTGTCCATGGGATTTCCCAGGCAAGAATACTGGAGTGTGTTGCCATTTCCTTGTCCAAGAGATCTTCCCAACCTAGAAATCAAACCTGTATCCCCTGCTTGGCAGTCAGTTTCTTTACCACACAGCCACCTGGGAAGTCCACAATGGAATGTTACTCAGACAATAAAAAGAACAAAATAATTCTATTTGCAATGACATGGATAGACCCAGATATTGTCGTGAAGTATGTCAGACAAAGATAAATACCATCTGATACTGCTTATATGATATATATTTTAAATAGTATAAATGAACCTGTTTACAAAACAGAAATAGAGTTATAGATATAGAAAACAAATGCGGATATCAAAAGGGAAAGGGTGGGGAGAGGAATAAATTGGGAGATTGGGATTGCCATATACACACTACTATGTATAAAGTAGATAACTAGTAAGAATCTAGTGTATAGCAAAGGGAACTCTACTCAATACCCTATAGAGACCTATATGGGAAAAGATTTATCTTTAATAAGTTAATATATGTATATGTATAACTGTTTCACTTTTCTATACATGAAAAACTAATACAACATTATAAATCAACTGTACTCCAATAAAAACTTGTGAAAAGATATCAGTATATCATCATATGCCATTTTAAATCATGGAAATTCCAACTGATACATATATACCATTACTTTTAAGACATGTTTATGCTGAAACGTTTATCATTTTTTGATATCTAGGAAATCATTGTATGCTGCCTTGAAAGAGCAGATGAACATAACATAGTGTGTGTAACCTCATATTTTAATCTAATTTTACTCCTTTTGAGAGAGCAAGTTTCTTTTCTCCTCTGTTTGCACCTAGGATGATTTGGGGCCAGGTATGCAATGTTTTTTGTTTTTAAAGCACTTTGAAGAAATGCTCTTTTTTCTTCTTGGGTACTTGAATCCTTTGATCATTTTCCAGATAGTCACATGGAGAAACATAATTTATTATTCTAAGTATATTTTGTATTATCTGAGGAAGTGCATTTTGCCTTAACTTCCTTGAAAGCAATACTTATATTTTATTCAAGTTTTTAATCCACAAAGCAAAGAATAATGAAATAGAAAATGTGTAATTTAAATTAAGAAATCAATTAACTTAGATACTAGGAATTTGAGACCATAGCTATCTGTATGACCCTCCTATGCATCCAGAAGGGAAATGAAAAGATTCATCAAAGAAAAACTATGTTCATAATGTGGCTTGGATTTCCCATAGAATTGACGTTAAAAAAAAAAAAAAAAACTGCATGAACAAATTGTTTTGGTACTATCATACACTGAATAATGGTCTATAAATATAACCAGATTTTAATTCCTTGGGTTTCCCTGGTAATTCTGCTGGTAAAGAGTCTGCCTGCAATGCAGGAGACCCTGGTTCAATTCTGAACCTGTGAATGTTATTCTAGATGAGAAAAAGTTATTAAAATTAACAAACGAGATAGGGAGATTATCTGTGCATGCATGCTAAGTTGTTTCAGTCGTCTCCGATTTTTTGTGACCCTAAGGACCATAGCCAGCTAGGCTCCTCTGTCCATGGCATTTCCCAGGAATGGGTTGCCATTTCCTCCTCCAGGGGATCTTCCCCACCCAGGGATCCAACCCAAGTTTCCTGCAGCTTCTGCATTGCACGCTGATTCTTTACTGCTGAGTTATCTGGGAAGCCCAAAACAATCACAAACATCCTTATATGAAGGAGGAATATGGAAATTTAGGTACAGAATCAAGAGTAGGGGGCACTGTGACTGCAGAAACAGAAACCAGTGTGATGCAACCCCAAGGAAACACAGCAGCTGTAGAAAGTCAGGGAGGCAAGGACTGGACTTTCCATTAGACCCTCTAGACGGAGTCTTGGCCCTGCCAACACCTTGATTTTGGCCTGATTATATACTGTTTGGAATTCTGATTTCCAGAAATTAGGAGAAAATAAATGCTTGTGGTTTTAAGCCACGAAGGTTGTGGTAATTTGATATAGAAGTAATCAGATCAGATCATATCAGATCAGTCGCTCAGTCGTGTCCAACTCTTTGTGACCCCATGAATCGCAGCACACCAGGCCTCCCTGTCCATCACCAACTCCCGGAGTACACTCAGACTCACGTCCATCGAGTCAGTGATGCCATCCAGCCATCTCATCCTCTGTCGTCCCCTTCTCCTCCTGCCCCCAATCCCTCCCAGCATCAGAGTCTTTTCCAATGAGTCAACTCTTCACATGAGGTGGCCAAAGTACTGGAGTTTCAGCTTCAGCATCATTCCTTCCAAAGAAATCCCAGGGCTAATCTCCTTAAGAATGGACTACTTGGATCTCCTTGCAGTCCAAGGGACTCTCAAGAGTCTTCTCCAACACCACAGTTCAAAAGCAGCAATTCTTCGGTGCTCAGCCTTCTTCACAGTCCAACTCTCACATCCATACATGACCACAGGAAAAACCATAGCCTTGACTAGACGAACCTTTGTTGGCAAAGTAATGTCTCTGCTTTTGAATATGCTATCTAGGTTGGTCATAACTTTCCTTCCAAGGAGTAAGTGTCTTTTAATTTCATGGCTGCAGTCACCATCTGCAGTGATTTTGGAGCCCAGAAAAATACAGTCTGACACTGTTTCCACTGTTTCCCCATCTATTTCCCATGAAGTGGTGGGACCGGATGCCATGATCTTCGTTTTCTGAATGTTGAGCTTTAAGCCAACTTTTTCATTCTCCACTTTCACTTTCATCAAGAGGATTTTGAGTTCCTCTTCACTTTCTGCCCTAAGGGTGGTGTCATCTTCATATCTGAGGTTATTGATATTTCTTCCAGCAATCTTGATTCCAGTTTGTGTTTCTTCCAGTCCAGGGTTTCTCATGATGTACTCTGCATAGAAGTTAAATAAACAGGGTGACAATATACAGCCTTGACAAACTCCTTTTCCTATTTGGAACCAGTCTGTTGTTCCATGCCCAGTTCTTACTGTTGCTTCCTGACCTGCATACAAATTTCTCAAGAGGCAGATCAAGTGGTCTGGTATTCCCATCTCTTTCAGAATTTTCCACAGTTTATTGTGATACACACAGTCAAAGGCTTTGGCATAGTCAATAAAGCAGAAATAGATGTTTTTCTGGAACTCTCTTGCTTCTTTTATGATCCAGAGGATGTTGGCAATTTGATCTCTGGTTCCTCTGCCTTTTCTAAAACCAGCTTGAACATCAGGAAGTTCATGGTTCACATATTGCTGAAGCCTGGCTTGGAGAATTTTGAGCATTACTTTACTAGCATGTGAGATGAGTGCAATTGTGTGGTAGTTTGAGCATTCTTTGGCATTGCCTTTCTTTGGGATTGGAATGAAAACTGACCTTTTGCAGTCCTGTGGCCACTGCTGAGTTGTCCAAATTTGCTGGCATATTGAGTGCAGCACTTTCACAGCATCATCTTTCAGGACTTGGAATAGCTCAACTGGAATTCCATCACCTCCACTAGCTTTGTTCATAGTAATGCTTTCTAAGGCCCACTTGACTTCACATTCCAGGATGTCTGGCTCTAGGTCAGTGATCACACCTTCGTGATTATCTGGGTCATGAAGATCTTCCTTGTACAGTTCTTCTGTGTATTCTTGCCACCTCTTCTTAATATCTTCTGCTTCTGTTAGGTCCATACTATTTCTGTCCTTTATCGAGCCCATCTTTGCATGAAATGTTCCTTTGGTATCTCTGATTTTCTTGAAGAGATCCCTAGTGTTTCCCATTCTGTTGTTTTCCTCTATTTCTCTTCATTGATCACTGAAGAAGGCTTTCTTATCTCTTCTTGCTATTCTTTGGAACTCTGCATTCAGATGTTTATATCATTCCTTTTCTCCTTTGCCTTTCACTTCTCTTCTTTTCACAACTACTTGTAAGGCCTCCCCAGACAGCCATTTTGCTTTTTTGCATTTCTTTTCTATGGGAATGGTCTTGATCCCTGTCTCCTGTACAATGTCACGAACCTCATTCCATAGTTCATCAGGCACTTTATCTATCAGATCTAAGCCCTTAAATCTATTTCTCACTTCCACTGTATAATCCTAAGGGATTTGATTTAGGTCATACCTGAATGGTCTAGTGGTTTTCCCTACTTTCTTCAATTTCAGTCTGAATTTGGCAATAAGAAGTTCATGGTCTGAGCCACAGTCAGCTCCTGGTCTTGTTTTTGCTGACTGTATAGAGCTTCTCCATCTTTGGCTGCAAAGAATATAATCAATAGGAAACTAATAAATATATTCATGAAACAAAACATCTAACACTCTTTTTTCCTTTAAGGTAGAAGCAGGAGCCTGGACTCCTGCCAGCAATAGAGGAAGAATTATTTCTGCTTGCTTATGTTACAACCCATAGACCCCTTACTTCAATGTACCACTATCATAAAACAGTTAACTTATATTTGTCAGTGTTCTAAATTGGCAAGAGACATAAAGTTTCTGTTAATGAGTCCAAGGCTTTGAAAATATATTAGGGAGAAATTTCACCTTGACCACCTTGCTAAGCCACAGACTTAAAATTGAGATAGCATATAAAAAATTGCTCTTTTGGAATCATACATACAATGATTGTTGTTTAGTTGCTAAGTCGTGTCTTACTCTTTTACAACCCCATGGACTATAGCCTGCCAGGCTCCTCTGTCCATGGGATTTCCCAGGCAAGAAGACTGGAGTGGGTTACCATTTCCTTCTCCAAAGTATCTTCCCAACCCCAGGTTTGAACCTGCATCTCCTGCATTGGCAGACAGATTTATACCTAACATACGGTATGAGATGCTCCATACCTAAGATATGGTAAGAATCTATAATTATAGTATTTAAAATAAATATGAAAGCTATAGATTTTGTCAAAGTAGAAATTCTTCACAATAAGAAAAGAGGGTTATAATAAGAGACATTTCATTTCTTTTTGAATTTCAATGCTGTCAAATGGAAAGATCATTTTTTTTTAATTTTTTTTTTTAATTTTATTTTATTTTTAAACTTTACAAAATTGTATTAGTTTTGCCAAATATCAAAATGAATCCACCACAGGTATACATGTGTTCCCCATCCTGAACCCTCCTCCCTTCTCCCTCACCATACCATCCCTCTGGGTCGTCCCAGTGCACTAGCCCCAAGCATCCAGTATCGTGCATCGAACCTGGACTGGCAACTCGTTTCATACATGATAGTATACATGTTTCAATGCCATTCTTCCAAATCTTCCCACCCTCTCCCTCTCCCACAGAGTCCATAAGACTGTTCATCATTTTTAACAAAACATATCCTTGAAAACATTTTAAGACCAAGAACCAAGAGATGTGGGATCTGATCTTAGTTAGGTGCCACCAGTTTTAAATAAAAGAGGCTTCCCCACTGGCTCAGCAGTAAAAGAATCCATCTGCAATGCAGGAGTCATGGCAGGAGCCACAGGTTCAATTCCTGAAATATATTCCTGGGTCAGGAAGATCCCATGGAGAAGGCAATGGCAACACATTCCAGTATTCTTGCCTAGAAAATCCCATATACAGAGGAGCCTGGTGGACTACAGTTCATGGGGTCACAAAAGAGTAGACACAACTTAGCAAATAAATAACTATTTTAAATAACATTAAAAATTATATTTTTTTCACTTAGCTTAGTTCAGTGAATTTTATGAAATCTCAGATGGGGGAAAGCACTTTGAGGACTAGAAGTTACAACTACAAATTGCATCCTCTATGATTTCATGATATTTTTCATCTCTGCATTCTGTCCTTCAGTTATATTTGCTTTGCCTCCCAAGGATTTTCAATGGCAACCTTGCTATGAATTTCATGTATTTCCCATGCATAAATGCCCCACTCTTTAACATATTGCTTTTGCACAAACTGAAAATTTGCTAGGATTGTTTCAGAATTACAGTTAGAAATAAAAGTTGCAGGAAACATTTCCTCCCTAAACTTTCCTATTTTCTTCTACCATTATTAAGACATAAAATAGACATAATTGTGAATGTTTACATACATGAATATATATACAAATGCTTTCATATACAAAAAAAAAAAAGGTTTGGCAGTGGCTTAGGGTAAGACACAAAACCCAGGTAAATAATATAAATTAGAAAAATGTGAAATGGAAAACCAAGTGCTGGACATAACGGGCAAGGATAAAGCCTGCTACACACTTAACAGGTCCCACCCACTACTCTGTGCAGACCATAAATTTGGCTCAAAACATTCTGGAAGCCCATGTATACAATTAGTACTGTCCAACATTTCTAATGCTGCTTCACAGGTGGCTCAGCAGTAAAGAATCTACCTGCCAATGCAGGAGACACAGGAGATATGAGCTGGATCCCTGCGTGGGTGGGGAAGATCCCCTGGAGGAGGAAATGGCAACCCACTCCAGTATTCTTGCCTGGGAAATCCCACGGACAGAAGAACCTGGCAGGCTACAGTCCATGGGGTAATAAAGAGATGGACACAACTTAGTGACTAAATAACAGGGGTGTCCAACAAGCAAATAAACTAACCCAAAAAAGGTGGGCAGCAATGTTACCAATGGCAATATTACCATTCTTGATACTAACTTTGAAATCACTTCTCTCAAGGATCCTTGCAAAAAAAAAAAGAGTAAATGATAATGCATAATATAGTGTATTGAATGAAAGTGAGTCATTCAGTTGTGTCTGACTCTTTGTGACCCAATGGACTTCATGGTCCCCATGGACCCCACAGACTCCACTGAATAGTAGACTGATAAATGTAAACAAACAAAGAGCTTTTGTTGAGCTGCATTTATTTGCCATTTATCCATATACTGCATGCTTTGATTCAAGGGATACTGAGAAACTTTCTCCCCCAAAAGCATGTCTCCTCCTTCTCATCTCTCAAACATCTCCCTGCACAGAGACCTTTCTAAAAGGTTGACAGTTGTAGGAGTGGTCATCCAAAATGAGTTGATCTCTTTGTAATCTCCAGTCCTGTCCAGGACTAATGCATTTTTCCATCTGTGCGGTTTAGTTTGATACTTTAATCAGACAGTTCTTGAGTTAGATATCAATTGTGATAGTACAGCATAATATCAGAGATAGATGTAGGTATAGATATAAATCATTATGGGCAGATAGATATAGATGACAATGATGGATAAACAGATAAATGGGGTTATTGCACTTCTTCTCCTGCAGGGCACCTAAGTCGCTTCAGTCATGTCCAGATCTTTATGACTCTATGGACTATAGCACACCAGGCTCCTCTGTCCATGGGATTCTCCAGGCAAGAATACCTGAGCAGGTTTCCATTTCCTATTCCAGGGGATCTTCCTGACCCCAGAGATCAAACCCAGGTTTCCTTTGTCTCTTGTATTGGCATGTAGGTTCTTTATTGCTAGCACCACCTGGAAAGCCTGATATAGAAAAATAAGCATGATAAGGTCATGATTATCAGTCAGTTCAGTTCAGTTCAGTCACTCAGTCATGTCCGACTCTTTGCAACCCCATGAATTGCAGTGATAAAAATCCACTTGCAGTTTAGGAGATGCGGGTCTGATGCCTGAGTCAGGAAGATCCCCTGCAGAAAGAAATGGCAAACCACTCAAACATTCTTGTCTGGAGAAACCCAAAGACAGAGGAGCCTGGCAGGCTACAGTTCACGGAGTTGCAACAGTCTAGCATGACTAAGCATCTAAATCACAACTAAAGAATCAAGCATACTACAGTATCTTAAAACATCAAACAAACTAATATTGTATGTTTAAAATAGTTTAATCACAAAAAGGGAGTAATAAAAACAACATGGTTTAATCAGTGTTTCTTCTTTTAAGTATAACATGCTGCATTTACTTGAAATATGGTAATGTTTACAAACACGTTAATAAGCCAATAACCTAGAAAACACAATAAGAACATTCTGCAAAAAAGATCACCATCATCTCTGAGATCTTATGGTCTTTGCCACTTTCCAGAAGGCCTCTTTGACGTCTTTGTTTCTCAGGCTATAGATGAGAGGGTTGAGCAGTGGGTTGATCAATGTGTAGAACAGGGCAGCCACTTTGTCTCTCTTCAGGGAGTAGGTGGAGCTCGGCCTTGAGTACATGAAGAGCAAGGATCCATAGAAGAGCGTGACTGAGACCAGGTGTGAGGCACAGGTGAAGAAGGCCTTGCGCCTTCCTGAAGCCGTGTGGATCCTCAGAATAGCGAGAAGGATGCGGAAATAGGAAATGATGATGACAAGAATGCTCGAGAGGACCGTGAAACCCACGAGACCCAGGAGGACCTGCTCATAGACCTTGGTGTCTGTACATGACATCTTCACCAGTGGCGGTGCATCACAGAAGAAGTGGTCGATGATATTTTTGCCACAGAAACTCAGGCGAAAAGTGTTGGCAGTATGGGCTATGGCATTCAAGAAGCCTCCTGTATAGGAGCCAGCAACAAGTCTGGTACAGAGAGAATGAGACATAGAACTTGAATAAAGTAGCGGGTTACAGATCACCATGTGGCAGTCATAGGCCATGGCTGCTAGGAGATAGCACTCAGTGTAGGCCACAACACAAGAAAAGAATAGCTGGGCTCCACATTCAGCCAAGGAAAAGCGCTTGTCTTCTGAGATACAAGTCGCCAGGATTCTGGGAGTGTACACAGAGGTGTACCAGAAATCCAAGAAAGACAGATTTCCAATGAAAAAATACATAGGTGTGTGCAGGTGGGAATCAATACGAATTAAGACAACCAGGGTTATGTTCCCTGACAAGGTTACCAAATAGACAGTCAGAAATACTCCAAATAGTATTAGTTGCCACTGGGGGTCTGTTGAGAGACCCAGTAAGATGAATTCATTCAGGATGGTGCAATTTCCAACATCCATGTCCACTAGGAGAAAGATTGATAAGATAACGAGAAAAAATTGCTGATTTTTCTTTTGGAATATAGAAATAGAGGTATCAATTAACAATGGCTAGGAGGTGTATTAATCCCTTACAATGTCCATAAAATACCACATTTTCAGTCTGTCACTTGGGAAGACCACTAGAATCTGGGAAAATAATTGATTTTAGAATTAAGGCTTTCACTTGCTATTTGCTTAATGCAGGGTGAGTATCTGAGTCTCATCAAATGAATGAACAAAATGAGGACACTGACAGGTTGGCTGATTGAGTTAAGCAAATACAGGAAAATGTCAGCCAAACGTCTGGTACATGATGAGTGGTCAAAAATTTTGAGAATTCTGCATGTATTATTGAGAATCTATGTGTCTAGCATGATGCTGATAGTTCAACAAATATCAATACACTGTACTGCTCCTGTCACTGTTAGC
This sequence comes from Bubalus bubalis, assembly GCF_019923935.1. NCBI lineage: Eukaryota > Metazoa > Chordata > Mammalia > Artiodactyla > Bovidae > Bubalus > Bubalus bubalis. Next base: position 5,898,010 of record NC_059172.1, read on the forward strand.
ACACATAGAAATACACACACACACACACACACACACACACACACACTTCACTTTGTTTGGACAGTGTCCTAAATCCTATACTTAACCCACTTAATACTTTCCAGTTTTTAAAGATATTATAATCTTCATGTAGTTTAAGAAATGTTTCCAAGGGCCTAGAGCTGCTCAACTGCAGAGATAGTAGTTGAATCTAGAATTTTCTGTACCAAGGCCTCATGTTCTCAACTGTTAAGCCATTGACCTCTCTTATAAGTAAATATATTTTTCTCTTCTCCTTCCAGCTAAGGCAATCCTATAATTCTCTGACAACTTGAATTTCTTTGCCTTCAAAGTGAGAAAAGTATTCTGCACATTTCTCTAGTTTGTGTGAGATTTATAAACATAGTTGAAGTATATTTGGATTCAGTAATGTTGAATATTACAAAGAACCAACATTTTGGTGTCAAAGCCCCATTGAAAAATTGACTCCTTCCAGGTTTATATCTTGAACTTCCAGAGTTCTCGGAGATTGAACTTGCATCTCTCACATCTCCTGCATTGACAGGCAGATTCTTAACCACTAGCTCCACCTGCACAGCCCCCATAGAGGCAGTGAGAGAAAGCTAAAACTAAGAGAACTGTGATTTACTTTAATGTTAAAATACTCATCTTTGAGGCAAACCAGAGACAATTCTATACCTAGAATGCAAATCCAAATTTTCTACCTCAAGATATTTTGGTTTCACTTAGTGAAGTAGCTTAATCTTTCAATGACTTGTAATCCTAACATTCCCAATGTAGCTGAGGGTTCAGAGAGGATGTCACTTGACTGATGACATGATGGTAAAAGCAAATTTGGAGTCTCGAAGGCCATTCCATTTCTTTTCAGTATATAATAGATTTCTTCTCATTAATACCCAAAGCACAGACACTTTAGTCATATATCCTAGGTTCTGTAAACTTGTTTTAACGTAAATTTTTATAATCCTCCCTCTTACCACTTCTCTTCATCTATTAGAACTTCAACCAAAGTGTATTAGTTACATGATTGATTCCCATACATCCTGGGAGCTTCACAGTTATAGTGCCATTGTTATTCAGTTGTACAATACAACTTTCTAAATATACTCAAACTTAATAGAATTATCTTGGGTGGAGTTTTTGGTTATTATATTCAGTTCAGTTGCTCAGTCGTGTCCAATTCTTTGTGACCCCATGGACTGCAGCATGCCAGGCCTCCCTGTCCCTTACCAACTCCCAGAGTTTACTCAAATTCATGTCCATAGAGTCAGTGATGCCATCCAGCCATCCCATCCTCTGTCATCCCTGTCTCCTCCTGCCTTCAATCTTTCCCAGCATCACAGTCTTTTCAAATGAGTCAGTTCTTCAACATCAGGTGGTCAAAGTACTGGAGTTTCAGCTTCAGCATCAGTCCTTCTAATGAATATTCAGGACTGATTTACTCTAGGATGGACTGCTTGGATTTCCTTGCAGTCCAAGGGACTCTCAAGAGTCTTCTCCAACACCACAGTTCAAAAGCATCAATTCTTTGGTGCTCAACTTTCTTTATATTGATAATGTATAAAAGGATGCATTATAGGTTCTTCCCTTTAAGTCCAGTGGCTAAGACTCCACTCTCCCAATGCAAGAGGTCCAGGTTCAATCCCTGTTCAGGAAACTAGATCCCCCATGCTGCAACTAAGAGTTGGCATGCTGCAGCTAATAGATCCTGCATGCTACAACAAACATCAAAGAAGTCTTGCAATGAAACTAAGACTTGATGCAGCCAAAAAAATTTAATAAACATAAATATTAAAGGAAGAAAAAGTAAAACAATGCAAAAAATAAATGATTAAGAAGGCTATAGACACCATCTCGTTACTATAAATTTTCTATGCTACACTATCACTTGACTGAAGAATAAAAAATATCTGAGACTTATGAAGCTCATTTAAAAAAAGTTTACATCAGAGTACAGTTCATTTACAATGTTGTGTTAGTTTCAGGTGTACAGTAAAGGAAATTCATTACATATATCTCCACTGTTTCTTAGATTCCTTTCCCATAGGCCACTGTAGAGTATTGACTAGGGTTTCCTGTGCTCTACAGCCTGTTCTTATTATTTATAGATTTTATGTGTAGCATGGTGTGCATGCATGCTCAGTCCTGTCCAGTTCTTTGTGACCCTATGAACTACAGTCCACCAGACTCCTCTGTCCATGAGATTTTCCAGCAAGAATACTGGAGTAGTTTGCCATTTCCTCCTTCAGGGGATCTTCCCTACCTAGGGATCAAACCCAAGTCTTTTACATCTCCTGCATTGGCGGGAGGATTCTTTACCACTAGCACCACCTGGGAAGCACCTAGATTCATCCATGTGGCTGTAAATGCTATTATTTTATTATTTTTATGATTGAATAATATTCTACATGTACCACCATAAACATAATATTCATTTTTAAAAGAATATAATTTGGGGAACAAAACTAAAATATCTGCACAGACCAATTACTACTCTTCTATGACTGCCCTCTAGAGAGGAATATAACTAAAAAAAAAAAAAAAAGTTCAGGTCTATGCCGAAAGTTTTCCCAGAAGAAGAGATATTTATATGATCCTGTAAAATGAATCCAATTCTGGCCCCTTGTCAAGAGTAATGTGAGAGAGGAGAGGATTTTCATGACAAGAAAAAACATATCAGATCCTTAACATGAGAGTCTGGTGAGCTAAGAAAGTAAGAATGGTCAACTTGGACTCTGGGAGAGGGAGAGGGTGGGATGATTTGGAAGAATGACATTTAAACATATATAATATCATATATGAAATGAATCGCCAGTCCAGGTTTGATGCATGATACAGGATGCTCGGGGCTGGTGCACTGGGATGACCCAGATGGATGGTATGGGGAGGGAGATAGGAGGGGGCGTTCAGGATGGGAAACACGTGTATACCCGTGGTGGATTCATGTTGATGTATGGCAAAACCAATACAATATTGTAAAGTAATTAGACTCCAATTAAAATAAATAAATTTATATAAAAAAAAAAAGAAAGGGGTGGAGAGAGAAATCAGGAATGAGTCGTAAAAGTTATCCATTCACTAAGCTTACTGGAAGCCATATTGGGAATTGAGGTCTTGAAACCAACACAAATGGGAACACTGCCACCATGAGGAAGTAACGTGGTCAGATGTATATTTTCAAGGTTCATTTTAACTGCAAATCAGAGCATGGACTGAAAGAGAGGAAACGTTCCCTCTAAACGGAAATTTCTCTGAAATCCTTAGTTCTTTATTCCCTGCTGAGGCTATCCTCGGATAAAAGTAGGAAAGAGGCACTAAGAAGTCTTGGGAAAATTACTATGGCTTGCATAAACTGGGAACTTACAGGAACAAACAAACTCAATGACTCTCAGTTTCAATTCCTCTTCTAACCAGGAATGTGTACTAATATAGCAACTTAACCTCCAAAGACTAGGAAAGTCTTAAAGACAAGGTCTTTTCAAGTTATTAGTTAACAGTGGAAGCATTTTTTCTATATTTTTACACAAGAAACTCCAAAATCTTGGAAAGAGTCAATAAATAAATTTGGTGGAACTTTTAGGACATTTTATTAAAAGACCAAATCATGTAGTCATCATTCTGAGATCACAGATTAATCATATTATACGTTGTGCGTGTGTGCAGTGTGCTAAGTCTCTTCAGTCTGGCTCTTTGAGATGCTATGGACTGTAGCCCACGAAATGAACTCTCTAACGGGCTTCCCTGGTGGTTCAGATGGTAAAGAACTCACCTTCAATGCAGGAGACCAGGGGTCAGTCTCTAAAATAGAGAGGTAAATTAACCACAAACCAATGATCTATGTAATTAATATTTTAATGACTTTTTAAAAATTGATTTCATGAAATCAAGAGTAGATTCTCTTATTCTACCCTTTGATCTGGGATGATCTTGTGGTTTGCACTAACAAATAGTTTGCCACATTGGCAGCACCATGTAGATATTAAGCACTGATCTCAAGAAACACTGGGGCTTCCCTAGTGGCTCAGACAGTAAAGCATCCACCTGCTATGCAGGAGACCCAGGTTCGATCCCTGGGTCAGGAAGATCCCCTGGAGAAGGGAAGGCTACCCACTCCATCATTCTTGCCTGAAGAGTTCCATGAACAGAGGAGCCTGGCAAGCTATAGTCCATGGGGTCACAAAGAGTCAGACATGACTGAGCGACACACATGCAAGACACATTACCTGCTTCTATTCTCACTTTTAAAATTCTGACACCACCATATAAATAAGCCTCAGTTAGATTGCTGAAAGATGAGACATCTGGTTATATTCTCTTTTGGACCTCCTTTCTCACAGCAAGCTGGACCCCAGTCATATGAGCGAGTCTTCCTCACCTAGCCCTCGCTAACATAACAGCTGAGCAGAGACCATCAGCAAGCCTAGTTGGGAACAGACAGGGTTGGCATAGTCAGCCTTGCATAGCTGCACAGTTGGAATGGCACCTGAGTTCAAATCCTGATTGGGTCCCTTGGTGGGTCTGTAATCATGAGCAAGTCTTTTAATAACCTCCAACCCACACTTTTTCATGTTTAAGAAATGAGAAAAATATCAATGATATGTACACAAAAGTGTTACCAGAAAATATCATACAGTAACAGATATTTTCATTCTGAGAAAAATGAGTAATGCTTGACTTATCTTTTAAATCTGACCTCAAGAAAAAACAATGTAGCTAAGTTCCCACAAGGAAACCATTTAAGCCAGAATAGTGGTGTCCCCCAAAATCTTTCTAAAACCCAGAATAGTAATATATACATATTTGCCTACTCACATGCACTCATCAAAGGATTGGCAGGCTTTGAAAAGCACATTTTAGCGCCTTGACTTGATAGGGGCAGAGCCTGATGCTAATCACCTATGTGTGTGTCTGTGTGATTGTTTTTCCTTTTTGTTTCTTTTTTATGGAGGTAGAGCTGGTTTGCAGTACTGTGTTAGTTTCAGGTGTATAGCACAGTGATTCAGTTATCTTTCTGCCTATATTTCAATGTTATTACAAGATATAATTTCCTGTTCTGTACAGTGAATCCTTTTGCTTACCTATTAGGACTATGGGATCAACAGATACAAACATGTGTGCTTTTAAGAATGCCAGTATCCTCCCTGGAGCACAATTCCACCTCAGGAAAAATTAGTTGATCCTTTTCCAGCATTCAGTTCCTAAGATACCATTTATTAACATCCGTTATAGAATCTATTATAAAGATAAGAGTAGAAAGGCTGTCTACAACATCATGTATAAGAACAGATTAGAGTTAGTCCTCAGTCATGTCTGACTCTTTTGTGACCCCATGGACAGTAGCCCATCAGATTCCTCTGTTCATGGAATTCTCTAGGCAAGAATACTAGAATGGGTTGCCATTCCCTTCTCCAGAAGAACAGATTAACAATCCTTAAATATGCATGTAGTTTTGGATACATGGGCCATTCTCACCATCTGGATTGAAGAGAGAGATGCAATGCACCACAGAAAAAGAGCACTCTTCTTTTCACTTTAAGATTCTCACATTCTTGTTTCCCTAAAAATCAATCGTTGAGCTTGCTTATTCTAATTACCACTTCCTGGTTCTTTACCTGACTTGGATTAAATCTGTGGACTCGTGGATCTCTTTGAGAACACATTAAAAGGACAATCATCTTCTTCCCAGCATCCAAAATTTCCTGTGTTTAAATAAACAACAACTGGGAGCTGACTGTGGCTCAGACCATGAAGCCCTTATTGTCGAATTCAGACTTAAACTGAAGAAAGTAGGGAAAACCACTAGACCATTCAGGTATGACCCAAATTAAATCCCTTACGATTATACAGTGGAAGTAACAAATAGATTCAAGGGTTTAGATCTGATAGACAGAGTACCTGAAGAAATATGGACAAATGTTTGTGACATTGTACAGGAGGCAGTGATCAAGACCATCTCCAAGAAAAGGAAACACAAAAAGATAAAATGGTTGTCTGAGGAGGCCTTACAAATAGCTATGAAAAGAAGAGAAGCAAAAGACAATAGGGAAAAGGATATATATTGCCATGTGAATGCAGAGTTCCAAAGAATAGCAAGGAGAGCTAAGAAAGCCTTCCTCAGTAATCAATGCAAAGAAATAGAGGAAAACAATAGAATGGGAAAGACTAGAGATCTCTTCAAGACAATTAGAGATACCAAGGGAATATTTCATGCAAAGATGGCCACATAAAGGACAGAAATGGTATGAACCTAACAGAATCAGAAGATATTAAGAAGAGGTGGCAAGAATACACAGAACTGTACAAAAAAGATCTTCATGACCCAGATAATCATGATGGTGTGATCACTCACCTAGAGCCAGACATTCTGGAATGTGAAGTCAAGTGGGCCTTAGGAAAGATCAGTACGAACAAAGCTAGTGGAGGTGATGGAATTCCAGTTGAGCTATTTCAAATCCTAAAAGATGATGCTGTAAAAGTGCTGCACTCAACATGCCAGGAAATTTGGAAAACTCAGCAGTGGTCACAGGATTGGAAAAGGTCAGTTTTCATTCCAATTCCTAAGAAAGGCAATGCCAAAGAAAGTTCATACTATTGCACAACTACACTCATCTCACAATGCTATCAAAGTAATGCTCACAATTCCCCAAACCAGGCTTCAACAGTACATGGACTGTTAACTTGCAGATGTTCAAGTTGGATTTAGAAAAGGCAGAGGAACCAGAGATCAAAATGCCAACATCCACTGGATCATCAAAAAAGCAAGAGAGTTCCAGAAAAACATCTACTTCTGCTTTATTGACTATGCCAAAGCCTTTGACTGTGTGGATCACAAAAAACTGTGAAAAATTCTTAAAGAGATGGGAATACCAGATCAACTCACCCGCCTCCTAAGAAATCTGTATGCAGGTCAAGAAAGTAACAGTTAGAACTAAAAATGAGGAAAACAGACTGGTTCCAAACTGCGAAAGGAGTATGTCAAGGATGTATATTGTTACTTTGCTTATTCAACTAATATGCAGATTATATCATGTGAAATTCTGGGTTGGATGAAGCGCACACTGGAATCAAGATTTCTAGGAGAAATATCAGTAACCTCAGATATGCAGATGACACCACCCCTTATAGCAGAAAGAGAAGAACTAAAGAGCCTCTTGGTGAAAGTGAAAGAGGAGAGTAAAAAGTTGGCTTAGAACTCAACCTTCAGAAAACTGAAATAATGACATCTGATCCCATCTCTTCATTGAAAATATATGGGGAAACAATGGAATCAATGAGGGACTGTTTTTTTGCAGGGGGTGGGGGGGGCCTCCAAATTCACTGCAGATAGTGGCTGCAGCCATAAAATTAAAAAAAAAAACACTTGCTTCTTTGAAGAAAGGCTATGACCAACCTGGATAGCAAGCTAAAAAGCAGGGATATTACTTTGCCAACCAAGGTCCATAGAGTCAAAGCTATGGTTTTTCCAGTAGTCATGTATGGATGTGAGAGTTGGACTATAAAGCTGAGCACTGAAGAATTGATGCCTTTGAACTGTGGTGTTGGAGAAGACCCTTGAGAGCCCCTTGGACTGCAAGAAGACCCAACCAGTCCCTCTTAAAGGAAATCAGTCTTGAATATTCATTGGAAGGACTGATGTTAAAGCTGAAACTCTAATACTTTGGCTACTTTATGTGAAAAACTGACTCATTGGAAAATACCCTGGTGCTGGGAAAGATTGAAGGCAGGAGGAGAAGGGGAAGACAGAGGATGAGATGCTTGGATGGCATCACTGATTTTATGGACATGACTTTGAGCAAGCTTCAGGAGTTGGTGATGGATGGGGAAGGCTACTGTGCTGCAGTCCATGAGGTCTCAAAGAGTCAGACACAACTGAGAGACTGAATTGAACTAAAACAATCAAAAGTTTTGAGAGATGAAAAATCCCTAGATATCTATTCGTTGATTCAGTAGTTATGATTCTTAGGTTAAAAACTCAATTCCTAAAAGATTCCTAAGTTCTTTGCAATGCTAATATTCTATAATTATGAGATGAGTGATAAATACTTTGAACTTCACATGTTTACAGCTGAATTCCTAGCTCTCACTCCCCCAAACAGGTTGAACTACTCATTTCTCTTATTATTAGTAAATTCTACTGAAGCCACACATTTGGAATCAACCTACTCTCCTTCTCTCCTGCCTCCTCTTCACAATTCCAAGGAATCCTCATGTCCCTGCCTTCAAAACATTCCCTGAATCTGAGCCCTTCTCACCATCTCCACTGGCAGCATCTTGGCCAAACTACTACCATTTTTGCCAAAAATATTGCAAAATCCTTCAAACTGGTCTACACATTTGTTCCTCTATAGTTTATTTTCAATGTATCAGTCAGTATTTTTGTTTACAAAAATAAGGGAATTCATGTAACTCTTGTTCTAAAAAAAAAAAAAAAAACCTACAAATTTACTAATTTATTTAAAGTTAAAGTCAAAGTCTGTGCAGTGGCCCTAATGTCCTTCACAAGCAGGCCCTCCATTACCTACAGATCCTTACCTTCTACGACTCACTCCTCCTTTATTTCTGTTTCACCCTCATAGACTTTCTCAATGTTTCTTAAGAATAGCAGCTGAGACCAGCATCAGATATATTGGATCTATCTGTTCCCAGTGTGAACACTATTCCCCAGATGTTTTCAAGACCTACACTCTCATCTTCTTTAAGTTTCTATCAAATGACACTTTCTGGCATTTCTGCCCATCCTCATCAATCTATTTTAAATTTTATATTCCCTTCCCATCAACAACCTCCTTCCTTCTTATTCTGCTCAGATCCTGCCCTTTTTCCCCAGACATATGATTCTGATGCTGGGAAAGACTGAAAGCCAAAAGGAGAAGGGGATGGCAGAGGTTGAAATGGCTAGATAGCATCATTGGCTCAATGGACATGGATCTGAGAAAACTCTGGGAGACAGGGGAGGACCTGGGAGTCTGGAATGCTGCAGTCCATGGGGTCATTTACAGAGTCAGTCAGTCACTGGACAACAACTGCAATCCTGTCCTTTTGCTTAAGTTTATTGCCCCTCTTTCTTCACCAGAATGTAACAACACAGGTCAGAAAGACTTTTCTGTTTTGCTTACTGCTGTATTCCAAAGTATAGAACAGTTCTTAGCATGTAATTGACACTGAATAAATATTTCTAAAATTAATTACTGAGTAATTACCTTTATAATTTAAAGATGCCTCCTTTCTAACCTTGCTCAAACTCCCCAGGACACATCTTCCCTCAAGTGGTCAGTGTATTATGTCACATGAAAAGGAAAAGTAAATAAAGAGAAGATTCATAACCACCAAGAGGGACTAAAATAATTTCTGAATTTGAGATAAATTGCAATTAAAAAATGAATAAAATAGCAACAAAGAAAATGTCAGAGCCAGTCCTGTTGAGCCTCCCACATAAAAGGACTTCATATGTTGTGTGATCCCTGAAGCACCTCTGTCCCTTTCTCCCTTCACTGGAGCACTTAAAATTCGAGGGAAGAATACATCCTTCTAGCACCAGAAAATGAGGACCAAGAAGGAAAATAACACACACTAGTTGTTTGAACAGCACAGCATTCTCAGAACCACTAGAGTCAAAAAAGCATGTCTTTTTTTGCCTCTTATTTTCTGTACTGTGTACATGAATATATGATGACCCAGCATAGCTATCAGACTGAATTAGAACTCTAAATGAGGGTTACATATAACACGAACGAAATTCAAGTTAGAAGACTCATGTGTGTGTGTGTGTGTGTGTGTGTGTGTGTGTTTGCATAAGAATGACCCTTTGAGAGCCAGGCCAGACTCTGTCTGAGGTCACAGAAAGCCAGAGCACTTAGCTGCCCCTGACCCTGGTTGATTACCCTTGATCAGGAAGGACACTCCTGGAAGCGACACCCTCTTCCCTCTCCTCTGATGCTTTGGGGAGCTGTGTTAGATCTAATATAAGTGTTTCCTCAATGGTCCATTGGGACTTCTTCTGCGGAGCATTCCAGAAATATGTGCCTCCCTCTCCAAAGACACAATCGGAGCTCATTTGGAGCATGGGGATAATATATTAATTAGGATATGGTAAAATGAGGAGCATTTCATTAAAAGTCCACTCTCAAAATGAATATGTCAAATGTAATCATAACTGTGCGTGATTGTGTGTGTGGGCTTCCCAGGTGACGCTAGGGTAAAGAACCTGCCTGCCAATGCAGGAGACTTGGAGGCATAGTTTCAGTCCCTGTGTTGGGAAGATTACCTGGAGAGGGGCATGGCAACCCACAGTATTCTTGCCTGGAGCATCACACGGACAGAGGAGCCTGGCAGGCTATGGTCCATAGGGTTGAAGAGTTGGACATGACTGCATTGACTAGGCACACACAGCATTTGCGTGATAAACAAACAAACAAACAAAAACAAAAAGATACTCTCCAAATTGTACTAATTGGACTTTTCTAGATATTATCATGTGATTCATAGTGTTTTTCCCTCTCCTATGTTTCACTATCTGTCCAGGCTACACTTCCTTGTCTCATTCATCAGGAAACACTACCCATTCTTGGAGCCATGGCTTGAATCACAACTCACTAAAATTCATATATTGAAGATGTAACCTCCAGTAAATTCAAATGTGACTGAATTTGGAGATAGAGCCTTTATAAAGGAAATTCAGTTAAAATGAGATGGTTAGAATGAAGCTTAATGCAATCTGACTGGTATCTTTATAAAAACAAACAAAATGGAAACAGGAAAAGAGATACCAGGGATGCTTTTGCACACGAGCACACACACACACACACACACACACACACACACACACAGATCCAAGCCAGGAGAAAGTAAGAAAGCGACCAAGTGCCAGCAAAGGAAAAAGACGTCAGAACAAACCAACCATGCTGGCTCATTGATCTTGGCCTTTCAGCCTCCAGAGTTCTGAGAAATATATTTCAATTGTTTATGACAATGAGTCTCTGGTATTTTGATATGGCAGCCCTGACAAACTCTAAATCCTCTCTTGGATGTAAAGCTTTTGAAATCTTTTTACCTCTCTAATTATCTATCTTTATCTCCTTCTCCATTTCTGTTTCATAGAACAGCTCTTCTTTTGCCCTTCATTCTTTTATTTCTTTGGGAAAATATTATTTTATTGGAAGCTTGCCATGACTCTAAATATAGTTGTTCTTTCCTATATATGCTGTCAAGGAAATCTTTGTTTCACAGTAAGCAAAAATATGAAAATCAGAAAAGAAAAATAAATTTATTTTGAATGGCATTTTACAGTAGATATTGTACTTACGAACTTTCAACTAGCACTAACTCATAACAAATGAATAAGTACCTCTGGAATCAAAAAATCTGTGTTTGCATTCTTTTTTCTTACCTATGGTTTATCTTATTGGAACCAAGAGATTTCATCCATCTAGTCATGACAGTGATTGCATAACCAATATATTATTCTATATTAGATCATAATCTTATACTTACAATTAATTAATAAGCTGTCAATTGTAATTAAAAAAAAAAACCCTCAGAATTCCAGTAATACTATAGACTCTGTTCTGAGCTAGCATGCCTAGTAGTTTTTCCAATTGCCACAGACTGATTTATTTTAAAAAATATTCAAGAACATCAGTGCTGACTTAAAAGGACAAATACAGGCTGGTATTTCTACATTATTCAGTGATTTTATCTTTTCTTAATTTATTTATTTCTGAGATTTACAGACTTTTATTAATAAAATAGAAACTAATCTGCAAAACACAAAACAAGCCAAAAAAAAAAGAAAAACCACTTTGTTTACCAAGTTCAGTTCAGTTCAGTCCAGTCGCTCAGTTGTGTCCTACTCTTTGTGACCCCAGGAATCACAGCACGCCAGGCCTCCCTGTCTATCACCAACTCCCAGAGTTCACTCAAACTCATGTCCATCGAGTCAGTGATGCCATCCAGCCATCTCATTCTCTGTCGTCCCCTTCTCCTGCCCCCAATCCCTCCCAGCATCAGAGTCTTTTCCAGTGAGTCAACTCTTCCCATCAGGTGGCCAAAGTATTGGAGTTTCAGCTTCAGCATCAGTCCTTCCAATGAACACCCAGGACTGATCTTCTTTAGGATGGACTGGTTGGATCTCCTTGCAGTCCAAGGGACTCTCAAGTATCTTCTCCCATGGCAAACCACTTCAGTATTCTTGCCTTGAGAACCCCATGAACAGTATGAAAAGGCAAAATGATAGGATATTGAAAAAGGAACTCCCCAGGTTGGTAGGTTTCCAATATGCTACTGGAGATCAGTGGAGAAATAACTCCAGAAAGAATGAAGGGATGGAGCCAAAGCAAAAACAATACCCAGTTGTGGATGTGACTGGTGATAGAAGCAAGGTCTGATGCTGTAAAGAGCAATATTGCATAGGAACCTGGAATGTTAGGTCCATGAATCTAGGCAAATTGGAAGTGGTCAAGCAGGAGATGACAAGAGTGAACGTCGACATTCTAGGAATCAGCAAACTAAAATGGACGGGAATGGGTGAATTTAACTCAGATGACCATTATACCTACTGTTTACCAAAGCCTTTGCTAAAGAAACTTTGCTCTATCTAACATTTTCCTCAAGGCATCTTTAACATCTTTATTTCTTAAGCTATAGATCAAGGGATTCAACAAGGGAATCACCACTGTGTAGAACACAGACACCACTTTATCCCTCTCCAGGGCATATATCGTGCTTGGCCGGGAGTAAATGAAGAGAATTGACCCATAGTACAAGGTGACAGCTGTCAGGTGAGAGCCACAGGTGGAGAAGGCCTTCAAGCGGCCTTGGGTGAAGCGGATCTTCAAGAAGGCAGCAATGATGAAGAAATAGGAGGCAAGGATAAGCACGGCAGGAGTGATGATGTTGGAGGCAAGTATGAAATACAGCACAGCTTGGTAGCTTTCCTTCATATCACAGGCCAACTTGACAAGGGGGGGCAGGTCACAGAAGAAATCATCAATGACATTGTTCCCACAGAAGCTGGTGATGATGGTTGAGTTCAGAAAGCCACTAAAGTAGGAAGCCGCAACAAGACTGGCACATAAACCAGGGGACATGGCCTGGGAGTAAAACAACGGGTGAGAGATGGCCACATGGCGGTCATAAGCCATGGCAGCAACAGGTAACACTTGTTGTAGGCCAGTCCAGCGGAGAAGAAGAACTGAGCTAGGCAGCCAGCAAAAGAGATGCACTTGTCGTCAGAGATTCAGGTCATCAGGATTTGGGGGGCATAGATGGAAGCATACCAGAGATCCAGGAATGAAAGATTCCCAATGAAGAAATACATGGGTGTGTGGAGCCGAGAATCAGCACTGATCAGAGAAATCAGGGTGATGTTCCCTAAAAGACTGCTGATATATATGATGAGGAAGATATAAAAGAGAACTCTCTGTAAACACGGGTCTGTCGTAAATCCTAAAAGTATGAACTCCTTCACTGTGGTATAATTTTTTTCATCCATTGAGCCTGAGATTTTTTTCATTCCTTTCTGTAAAAAAAATGATCAATATGTCATGATTTAAGGTATTGATGTTATCAGCTTCCCCATTATATGTCATTTTAGATTGTTTAAATACTCAACTGATGCATATACCATGTTCATTAAAAAAAAATTGTTTATGCTGAACTGGAAATTATTCCTGTTAGAAAACTGTGAAATCTTTCTATGCTGCCTTGAAAGACCAGATTATGAACATAATATAGTTTGTCACCATATGCTTTTTTCTAATCATTTTCCTTTTGAGAGATGGTAATTTGTTCATCTTCTTTTCTGTTTGCAGCTAGAGTGATTGGGGAGCACATGGAAGACATAAAAAAGGGAGTTTGCATTTGGGCTCTTAAATCTTTGTTTTTGCTAATGAATTACCAGAAGAAGCATACTTTTATTAGTCTGGCCACACTTTGGAATAACCTTGAAAGTGCATTTATGCTAATTTCTTTGAAGGCAATACTTATATTTTATTTAACTTTTTTTCCACAAAACCAATAAAACAGCTAAAAATAAAGTTTAAAAAATTAATAATAAAATGTATAACTTGAATAATACATAGGTTTACTTAGATAATAAGGATTTGAAACCATATCTATGTATGCATGACATTCAAATGCATGCTGAAAGGAAGTGAAAATATTAATCAATGGATAATTGTGTTCAAAATGTGGTATAATTTCCCATAGAAATAAAAATTAAAAACAAGAAACTAAACTTATCAAACTGAATGATTTGGGGGAAAGTGGTCGGCAGAATACGGCCCATTAAGATGTTCAAGTTCTTTTTCTTAAAGTTGAAGTTTAGTTGATTTGCATTATTACATTAATTTCAAGTGTACAGCATAATGATTCAGCATTTTTACAGATTATACTCCATTAAAGTTATTACAAGATACTTGCTATGATTCTCTGTGCTATACATTGTATCTTTGTTGCTTATCTATTTTGTATATAGTAATTTGTATCTCTTAATCCCATATCCCTAATTTGTCCCTTTACCTTCGTTTCCCCATTGGTAACCACTAATTTGTTTCTTGTAGCTGTAAGTCTATTTCTGTTTTGCATATATATTCATTTGTATTACTTCTTAAATTATACATATGTGATGCCATACAGTATTTATCTTCATCTTACTTCACTTAGTATTTTCTAGATTAATCTACATTGTTGTAAATGGCAGAATTTCATTAATTTTTGTAGCTCACAATGTTCTGCTATGTACATACGTATATTACATCTCTACCCAATCATCTGTTGATGGGCACTTGCATCGCTTCCTTATCTTGTCTTTTGTAGATAGTGCTGCTGTGAACATTGGGATGCACATATCTTTTCAAATTAGTGTTTTACTAATTGCCAGTACATGGGGATGTACTTTATGGGGAAAGGATCATTAAGTTAAAAATTAAGAATTTTGAAATAAGAAGGTTATCAGGGTGGACCCTAAATCCAACCATAAATATCCTTATAGAAAGGAGGTAGAGGGAGGTTTGACTACAGACCCAGCGAAGGAAGAGTGTGACCAGAGAAGCAGAGTTCAGAGTGATACAACCACAGGGAATGCCAGCAACCTCAAAAAGCCTAAGAGACAAGAAAGAGAAGCTCCACTAGAGCCTCTGGGTGGATCATGACCCTGACTTTAAACCTATTGCCATTGAGTTCTGAGCTCAAGAACTATGAGAGAATAAATTTTTGCTGCTTTAGGCTACCAAATTTATGATCATTTGATACATGAAGTTATGGAATTCAACCTCTAATAGTCTTTCCTTCCAAAGTAGAAGCATTTCTGCCGCCAGCAATGGGGGAAGGACCATCTCAGCTTGTCTATGGTACAACTTGCAAGAAACATAACACCACATAGCACAATCAAAAAAGGGCTAAATTAGGATTTTCAGGGTTCTGAACAGGCATGGATATATTTCTGCTATTAGAGCCAAGGCTTTCCAAACCTCTTATGCCCAAGAAAAAATTATATATATATATATATATATTTAGGTGATGAGTGTGTGTGTGTGTGCATGAGTGTGCATACTCAGTTGCATTTGACTCTTTGTGACCCCATGTACTGTGTAGTCTGCCAGGCTCCTCTTCCATGGAATCTCCCAGGCAAGAATATTGCAATGGGTTGCCATTTCCTTCTCCAGGAGATCTTCCTGACCCAGGGATGGAACCTGCATATCTTACATCTCCTGCATTGGCAGGCAGATTCTTTACCACTGCACCACCTGGGAAGCTTTAGGTGATGGACTTAAGCTAAAAAATATAAATAATTGCTCTCTTGGAACTGTATCTTTTTGATGAATGGAATCCATAATTTTAATTAAAAATGTTAATGCTACATTTATTATCAAAGTAGAATTTATTCAGAATAAGCAAACGAGGATTGGAGTAAGTAATGTTTCAGTCCTTTTAGAATTTCAGGAGTGCCGGGAGCCACGATCCTTTTTAAGAAAGCATCTTCCTGGAAGCTGCTTAAGATCAAGAATCAAGAAATCTGGATTCTGATCTGAGTCAGTTGTTGCCATTTGAAATAAAATGATAACCTCTAAAGCTTTATTTTCTCACCTACCTTCTCAATTCAGTGAGACTTTAGTGAAAGTGTTAGTCACTCAATCGTGTCCAACTCTTTGCTACCCCTCAGACTATAGCCTGCCAGGCTCCTCTGTCCATGGAATTCTCCAGGCAAGAATGCTAGTGCAGGTTGTCATGCGCCCCTCCAGGGGATCTTCCCAACCCAGGAATCAAACCTGCATCTCCTGCATTGCAGACTGATTCTTTACCACTGAGCTACCAGGGAAGCCCTCATAATATATTACACATTAGTCTTATATATAAAGACACAAAAGAGAGATTTTTGAGGTACCCTTACTTGCCATTCATTCTTAAGACTTAAAGCTGGCTGCATGCCTTGTTAGAAGGGACACTCAGAAACTTTCTTCCCACAGAATATCTCTCCTCATCTCTCAAACATCTCTCATTATCAGGAGATCCATTTAAGAGGTAGATGGTTTTGGGGGTGGCTATCCAAAAGGAGCTGAGGTCTTTGTGATCTCCCAGTCCTCACCAGGGTTAATGTGTTTGCAATCTGTGTCATTCAGTTTGATAATTTAATCAGGTACTTCTTGAGTTGTAGTTATAATAGCACAATACGATCCCAAAGAAATGCCTAAATATATTCATCTATATCTATATTTTATACATAAATCTTAGATGTTAAAAAATAAAAGTGAAATATATATAGAACTATAAGTATAGATGGATATATTATATATGGAAATAGATATAAATATAGACAAAGATATAGATATACATAGAGCTAGATTGATAGACATATAAAATTTTGCTCTTTCTCTTAAAGACCTTCTATCCCATGAGCTTCACAACATATGAAAAGAAACATTTCAAAGTCATGAAAATATTGACCAATATTAGTATTTCTATACTCTCGCTGACATTAAGGATTAAGCTTACTACAAGATAAAAGGAGACATTGGGCCACACAGGGCTGCATGCAACTACTCAAGGTTTATGAGAATGAAACATCCATAGAGTATTCATCTAACTATCTGTTTCACTGAAAAGGAGAACAAGAATGAAAGAAAAGACATTTGAAGACATTTCAATCTGCCTGAAGTGTGGGAGGCCAGGGTTTGATCCCTAGGTTGGGAAGATGCCCTGGGTGTTGGGAGCCGTGTTAGGCATTGCTGACAAAATGGAGGCACGGCCCCAACCCCCTCTCCTTGTCCTGAAGGCACGGTCCCACGATGAAGGAGTTAGGTCTTTTGATTCTGACTTTTTTTTTTCCTTTCTTCAGTTGAGTTGGCCAGAAAGAATGTTAAGGTGCTTATTGTTCTTGAGAGGAGCATGAGAAGGCACAAAGCCTTCTGCAGTTATGCCCAGAGAATAATCCATAAAGTTAACCATTGACATTTGTTCAAGGATCTTTACAAAGAATGTTCCAGGATGAGCACATAGGCCGCAGCTTGAGGCCATGGGAAGGATTATTATCTGAGACCTGTTTGTGAGGGAAATGTTTATGGCAAAGGAAGTTTGCTGAGTTTAGGGTTTAGGAATAGTTTAGATGCAAAAACAAGACCAGGAGCTGACTGTGGCTCAGACCATGAACTCCTTATTGCCAAATTCAGACTTAAATTGAAGAAAGTAGGGAAAACCACTGGACCATTCAGGTATGGCCTAAATCAAATGCCTTATGATTATACAGTGGAAGTGAGAAATAGATTTAAGGGCCTGGATCTGATAGAGTGCCTGATGAACTATGGAATGAGGTTTGTGACATTGTACAGGAGACAGGGATCAAGACCATTCCCATGGAAAAGAAACACAAAAAAGCAAAATGGCTATCTGGGGGGGGGTGGGGCTTACAAATAGCTGTGAAAAGAAGAGAAGTGAAAAGCAAAGGAGAAAAGGAAAGATAAAAACATCTGAATGCAGAGTTCCAAAGAATAGCAAGAAGCGATAAGAAAGCCTTCTTCAGGGATCAATGCAAAGAAATAGAGGAAAACAACAGAATGGGAAAGATTAGAGATCTCCTCAAGAAAATCCGGGATACCAAAGGAACATTTCATGGAAAGACGGGCTCGATAAAGGACAGGAATGGTATGGACCTAACAGAAGCAGAAGATATTAAGAAGAGACGGCAAGAATACACAGAAGAACTGTACAAAAAAGATCTTCACGATGCAGATAATCACGATGGTGTGATCACTGACCTAGAGTCAGACATCCTGGAATGTGAAGTCAAGAGGGCCTTAGAAAGCATGACTACAAACAAAGCTAGTGGAGGTGATGGAATTCCAGTGGAGCTATTCCAAATCCTGAAAGATGATGCTGTGAAAGTGCTGCACTCAATATGCCAGCAAATTTGGACAACTCAGCAGTGGCCACAGGACTGGAAAAGGTCAGTTTTCATTCCAATCCCAAAGAAAGGCAATGCCAAAGAATGCTCAAACTACCTGCACAATTGCACTCATCTAACATGCTAGTAAAGTAATGCTCAAAATTCTCCAAGGCAGGCTTCAGCAATATGTGAACTGTGAACTTCCTGATGTTCAAGCTAGTTTTAGAAATGGCAGAGGAACCAGAGATCAAATTGCCAACATCTGGTGGATCATGGAAAAAGCAAGAGAGTGCCAGAAAAACATCTATTTCTGCTTTATTGACTATGCCAAAACCTTTGACTGTGTGGATCACAATAAACTGTGGAAAATTCTGAAAGAGATGGGAATACCAGACCACCTGACCTGCCTCTTGAGAAATTTGTATGCAGGTCAAGAAGCAACAGTTAGAACTGGACATGGAACAACAGACTGGTTCCAAATAGGAAAAGGAGTTGTCAAGGCTGTATATTGTCACCTTGTTTATTTAACTTCTATGCAGAGTACATCATGAGAAACGCTGGGCTGAAAGAAATACAAGCTGGTATCAAGATTGCTGGGAGAAATATCAATAACATCAGATATGCAGATGACACCACCCTTATGGCAGAAAGTGAAGAGGAACTAAAGAGCCTCTTGATGAAAGTGAAAGTGGAGAGTGAAAAAGTTGGCTTAAAGCTCAACATTCAGAAAATGAAGATCATGGCATCTGGTCCCATCACTTCATGGGAAATAGATGGGGAAACAGTGGAAACAGTGTCAGACTTTATTTTTCTGGGCTCCAAAATCACTACAGATGGTGACTGCAGCCATGAAATTAAAACGCGCTTACTCCTTGGAAGGAAGATTATGGCCAACCTAGATAGCATATTCAGAAGAAGAGACATTACATTGTCAACAAAGGTTCGTGTAGTCAAGGCTATGGTTTTTCCTGTGATCATGTATGGATGTGAGAGTTGGACTGTGAAGAAAGCTGAGCGTCGAAGAATTGATGCTTTTGAACTGTGGTGTTGGAGAAGACTCTTGAGAGTCCCTTGGACTGCAAGGAGATCCAACCAGTCCATTGTGAAGGAGATCAGCCCTGGGATTTCTTTGGAAGGAATGATGCTAAAGCTGAAACTCTAGCACTTTGGCCACCTCATGCGAAGAGTTGACTCATTGGAAAAGACTCTGATGCTGGGAGGGATGGGGGGCAAGAGGAGAGGGGGATGACAGAGGATGAGATGGCTGGATGGCATCACTGACTCGATGAACGTGAGTCTCAGTGAACTCCAGGGGTTGGTGATGGACAGGGAGGCCTGGCTGTGCTGCGATTCATGGGGTCGCAAAGAGTCGGATACGACTGAGTGACTGATCTGATCTGAAGAATAGTTAGAAGATAAAAGCTTAAGGAATGTTGTAGTGTTAGCATATTTTACTATAGCTTGCAGGGATAGGAATTTTAAAGATATTAATAGCTAGAAGCCTTTTTAGTAGATAGTGAGCTTAGGATACTAGGGGCAAGCAGGATTCAGAAAGATAAGAAATAAACTGAGAAATGTGGTTTGCAGCCCAGACATAAGCATGAGTTACAATGTAATCACAAGTAAACACCATTCTGAGAGAATCGCTGAAGCAGGAACTCTGTTTGAAGGGCAATAATGAGACAATAAATCTGGGTGAGGGGGAACCGAAAATGTCAAACCTCTGACCTAATGCTTTTGTCAAAGTATAAAAGAGAACCTGAAGCTTGAAATAAACATGCAGTCCTGCACCTTGAATCAGAGGCTGCATCATTCTCTGCCGACACTGCTCATCTCTTCAAGCTGATTCCCTGGCTGCTGGAGCTAGACTCCAGCACCTGGGGAAATAAATGGCAACCCACTCCAGTAGTCTTGCCTGGAAAATCCCATGGATGGAGGAGCCTGGCAGGCTATAGTCCATGAGATTGCAAAGAGTCGGACACAACTGAGTGACCTCACTTCTTTCTTTCAGCTTTATTCATCAATTATAACTATAGGAAAGAAAACCTTACTGTACTTCATGAAGTGGAATTATATTATGATTTGATTATATTGTATAGTGTTTTGTTTTTGACCATATATGGTGATTTACTGACCTTTTTTGCCTGGTCAATTCAACAAGGTAATTCCTTTGTGAATTATAAATAGTTTCCTCATTTGAATTTCAACTAAAGCCATATTTTTTTCAGATTACTTTAGAATCAAAAGTGCCTTCTATTCACTCTACAGGAATCCTGTTTCCAAAAATAACAATACTGGGAGAAAATACAAGCCTGAGAATCCCTTTGGGATTTGCTTCTAAAAGCAAAGAACATGCCACGTGCTATCCTGGTGCCAAGTGACCAATTTTAATGCCAGTTATCTTTCTGGGATGAAGTAGGAAAAGAACTCTCATCATGAATATAATTGGCCCAGTTGATCCATAAAACCCTTCAGCTTTGTGACTTCCATGCCTGCATTTGTGATAAAAGAGAGCTTGGCAGAAAGGAATAGCCAAAGAATAGTCAGGATACAACTAATGCTCAAGAATAATTTGTAGTTCACAGTTCAGTCAGTTAAGAAACTGCCTGCAAGGCAAGAGACCTGGGTTTGGTTCCCGAGTTGGGAAGATACCCTGGAGAAGGGCATGGCAACACACTCTGGTATTCTTGCCTGGAGAATCCCATGGACAGAGGAGACTGGCGGGCTACAGTCCATGGGGTCAGCAAGAGTCGGACACGACTTAGCGACTCAATCACCACCACGATGACAGAGGACGTGATGGTTGCATGGCATCACCAACTCAATGGACCCGACTCTGAACAAACTCCAGGAGATAGAGAAGGAAAGGGGAGCCTGGCTGCTGCAGTCCATGGGGTTGCAAAGAGTCACACACAAATTAGCTACTGAAGAACAATTACAATAATGAAGTAGAGACCATACAACATCTATTTTGCTTTCAAGTACAAGAGATAATATCCAAGCAGAACTCAGAGGGAGAGTACAAGGACTACTCTGGGACACACCTGAAGAGCGGTTGGATTATGCAAATTTTCATAGCAAGACCTGGGACGTTTGCCTGGAAGTTATACTAAGGGAGTTGAACACATGGTGAAGGAGGGTAAAAGGCTTGTTCCTTTCTGTTTTCACTCCCTGTCCCTGTCAGTGTCACCTTAGAAATGTTTCTTCATTTAATTAGCAATTGTATTCCAGTAGTTTTACATTTGGTTACAGCTTGCAGATTTTCCTATTTTGGTTGAAACAGCCTTAATTCAGCACCTCAGAGACACAAAGCCTCAAATATGTGGATTCATGTCAATGTATGGGAAAAACCACTACAGTATTGTAAAGTAATTAGCCTCCAATTAAAATAAATAAATTAAAAAAAAATAAAAGACCACATGGGTCTCAAGATCTGCATGCCAGTGTAAGGGACACAAGTTCAATCCCTGAGTTGGGAAGATCCCTGGAGAAGGGGACGGCAACCCATTCCAGTATTCTTGCATGGAGAATCCTATGGACAGGGGAGCCTGGCAGGCTACAGTCCATGGAGACTGTTTGTTAGTCTTTGTCTAACAAAGAGTTAGTCATGACTGAGCACACACATGCACACTGTCTGTAGACATTCCAAATTAAAAAAAAAAAAAATCTTGCTGGAGATTGCTTTCATAATTTCATAACAGCTTATAATAATATATTAAAAATTTATAAATGGAACTGCTTTTACTTCTACTTCCCCAACTGGAGGGGAGGGGCTGTTGTTTGCCACCTTATACAATATCCTATATGGAAATCCAAGTAGACTATTTACATGAAAACAGCAGGTTTTGTCTGATTTCCCCCCAGAATTTTCTCTTATATCTATTTTTTCTTTCAGTTTTCAGTTCCTACACCTCTTGTTAAACCTACTGCAACGCATTATCTCAAAAACACCCTCCCCATCTGGCTGCCGCCTGCTTCATGCTTAGACTACTGTGCTAGAACTAAACTTCTGCCTCCTGCTTTGAATCCTTCCTCTTCACTACCAACTACCAAGTCACGTCAGTCGTGTCCGACTCTGTGCGACCCCATAGACGGCAGCCCACCAGGCTCCCGTCCCTGGGATTCTCCAGGCAAGAACACTGAAGTGAGTTGCCATTTCCTTCTCCAATGCATGAAAGTGAAAAGTAAAAGTGAAGTCACTCAGTCTGTCCAACTCTCAGTGACCCCATGGACTGCAGCCTACAGGCTCCTCTGTCCATGGGATTTTCCAGGCAAGAGTACTGGAGTGGGGTCCTCTTCACAGCCGCTCTAATAATTCTCTAGAATATTGTGTCATATTTTTACTCCAGTGCTTTAAAACATATCACTTTGTTTCCTCATTTCCTCCAGAATTGAAACAGGTATGACTATGGGTAAGCTTAGGCTGTGTGCCTATTTTAATTCTTGCTATTTCACGAAGTATAAGGATAACACAAATGTGGGCACATAAATGCAAATTTACATAGAGAACTAGAGAGGGTCCTTGGACAACACTCAGCCTTGGAGGGAAAAAGATTAATTGTGCAAATCTGATCCCAGAGCATGGGAGCAGACAGAAGTGATTTGTAGAACATTGTGGATCAAACCTATTATATTCAGCCATAAGCGAGAGGGAAACCTTGCTATCTGGATAAACCTGGAGAGCATATTGCAAAATGAAAGATCCAGAGGTAGAAAAAAATACTGCAGAATCTCACTTATATGTTAAATCAGAACAGTAGAATTCAAGGGTGGTTGCCATGGACTGGGCAGTGTTGCAAATGGGAGGAATTTGGTCCAAGAGTACAGATTTTCAGTTTAAGATCCAGAAGCCTTGAGGATCCAATGTACAGCATGATGACTGTAATAAATAATAGTGTAAATGCACATGTAGCCCAATGTTCATTGCAGCACTATTTACAATAGCCAGGACACGAAAGCAACCTAGATGCCCATCAACAGAGGAATGGATAAAGAAGCTGTGGTACATATACACAATGGAATATTAATCACTCACCAAGAGGAACACATTTGAGTCAGTTCTAGGGAGGTAAATAAACCTAAAGCCTGCTATACAGAGTGAAGTAAGTCAGAAAGGGAAACAAGCATTGTATATTAATACATATGTAGTGATTATATTCTTTGCAGCCAAAGATGGAGAAGCTCTATACAGTCAGCAAAAACAAGACTGGGAGCTGAATATGGCTCAGATCATGAACTCCTTATTGCCAAATTCAGACTGAAATTGAAGAAAGTAGGGAAAACCACTAGACCATTCAGGCAAGACCTAAATCAAACCCCTTATGATTATACAGTGGAAGTGAGAAATAGATTTAAGGGACTTGATCTGATAGACAGTGCCTGATGAACTCTGGATGGAGGTTCATGACATTGTACAGGAGATAGGGATCAAGACCATCCCCATGGAAAAGAAATACAAAAAAAGCAAAATGGCTGTCTGAGGAGGTCTTACAAATAGCTGTGAAAAGAAGAGACATGAAAAAGCAAAGGAGAAAAGGAAAGATATAAGCATCTGAATGAACAGTTCCAAAGACTAGCAAGGAGAGATATAAAAGCCTTCCACAGTGATCAATGCAAAGAAATAGAGGAAAACAACAGAATGGGAAAGACTAGAGATCTCTTCAAGAAAATCAGAGATACCAAAGGAACATTACATGCAAAGATGGGCTCGATAAAGGACAGAAATGGTATGGACCTAACAGAAGCAGAAGATATTAAGAGGTGGCAAGAATACACAGAAGAACTGTACAAAAAAGATCTTCACGACCCAGATAATCACAATGGTGTGATCAATCATCTAGAGCCAGACATCCTGGAATGTGAAGTCAAGTGGGCCTTAGAAAGCATCACTATGAACAAAGCTAGTGGAGGTGATGGAATTCCAGTGGAGCTATTCCAAATCCTGAAAGATGATGTTATAAAAGTGCTGCACTCAATATGCCAGAAAATTTGGAAAACTCAGCAGTGGCCACAGGACTGGAAAAGGTCAGTTTTCATTCCAATCCAAAAGAAAGGCAATGCCAAAGAATGCTCAAACTACCACACAATTGCACTCATCTAACACGCTAGTATAGTAATGCTCAAAATTCTCCAAGCCAGGCTTCAGCAATACATGAACCGTGAACTTCCAAATGTTCAAGCTGGTTTTAGAAAAGGCAGAGGAACCAGAAATCAAATTGCCAATATCCCCTGGATCATAGAAAAAGCAAGAGAGTTCCAGCAAAACATCTATTTCTGCTTTATGGACTATGCCAAAGCCTTTGTGTGGATTACAATAAACTGTAGAAAATTCTGTAAAGCATGGGAATACCAGAACACCTGACCTGCCTGTGAGAAATCTATATGCACATCAGGAAGCAACAGTTAGAACTGGGCATGGAACAACAGACTGGTTCCAAATAGGAAAAGGTGTATGTGAAGGCTGTATATTGTCACCCTGCTTATTTAACTTATCTGCAGGGTAGATCATGAGAAATGCTGGGCTGGAAGAAGCACAAGCTGGAATCAAGATTGCCAGGAGAAATATCAATAACATCAGATATGCAGATGACACCACCCTTAGGGCAGAAAGTGAAGAGGAACTCAAAAGCCTCTTGATGAAAGTGAAAGTGGAGAGTGAAAAAGTTGGCTTAAAGCTCAACATTCAGAAAACGAAGATCATGGCATCTGGTCCCATCACTTCATGGGAAATAGATGGGGAAACAGTGGAAACAGTGTCAGACTTTATTTTTTTGGGCTCCAAAATCACTACAGATGGTGACTGCAGCCATGAAATTAAAAGACACTTACTCCTTGGAAGGAAAGTTATGACCAACCTAGATAGCATATTCAAAAGCAGAGACTTACTTTGCTAACAAAGGTCTGTCTAATCAAGGCTATTTTTTCCAGTGGTCATGTATGGATGTGAGAGTTGGACTGTGAAGAAAGCTGAGTGCCAAAGAGTTGATGTTTTTGAACTATGGTGTTGGAGAAGACTCTTGAGAGTCCTTTGGACTGCAAGGAGATCCAACCAGTGCATTCTAAAGGAGATTAGCCCTGGGTGTTCTTTGGAAGGACTGATCTTGAAGCTGAAACTCCAATACTTTGGCCACCCATGCAAAGAGTTGACTCATTGGAAAAGACCCTGATGCTGGGAGAGATTGGGGGCAGGAGGAGAAGGGGACGACAGAGGATGAGATGGCTGGATGGCATCACTGACTCAATGGACATGAGTTTTGGTGGACTCTGGGAGTTGGTGATGGACAGGGAGGCCTGGTGTGCTGCGATTCATGGGGTCGCAAAGAGTTGGACATGACTGAACAACTGAACTGATGGGCTCTAGAAAAATGGTACTGATGAACCTCTGTGCTCAGATGCTCAGCCATGTCCAGCTTTTTGTGACTCCATGGAATGGAGCCCGCCAGGCTCCTCTGCATCTCTGCAGGCAGCAGCAGAGACACAGGCATAGAGAACAGATCTGTGGACACAGTGGGGGCAGGAGGGGGTGGGGCGAATTGAGAGGGGAGCACAGAAGCATATACATTACCATATGTATTACCATATGCGTTACTATATGCAAAATAGACAGCCAGTGGGAATCTGCTGTATGACATTGGCAGCTCAACCCCGTGCTCTGTGACAAGCTAAAGGGGTGTGGGGCTCTGTGACAACCTACAGGGGTGGGGTGGGATGGGCTGAGGAGGCGTGATGGGGTGGGGAGGTGGAATGGTGTGGGGAAGTGAGAGGGAGGTGCAAGAGTAGGGGGATGGAGGCTTATCTATGGCTGCTTCATGTCCACTTATGGCAGAAACAAACAACACTGTAAAGCAATCATCCTCCAATTAAAACTAATTTTAAAAAGTACTGTAGAAAACAAGTATATCATATACTTGAAACTTGCTAAGAGAATAAATCTTCAGTGCTCTTATCACTCATAAAAAATGGTAACTATATAAAGTAATGAATGTGTTAATTAGCTTAATTGTGATAATCATTTTCCAGTGTATATGTATATCAAAGCATCATGTCGTACATCTTAAATATATAAAACTTTTCATCAATTTTTAAAAAGTGCCTTTTGATGATGTACTCAAGTATTCATATCTGAATCCTGGAAAGAAAAAGGAGGAAATAGCACTTGGTAGTCAAAGTCCTGTTAGAATCTCTGCAAAACCTATGTGTCACTCCTATCCTGTGACTTGGAGGCTTTCACCACTACAAGTGGGATAGGCAAGCCCTCCTCTATATAAACACCCCCTCAGTGCCATCCACTCATGCCTGACCTTGAAGCAAAGGATGGAGGGGAACTAAGGCAAAGGGGCAGAAAATGTCACTGTGTGCCTAGGATCCCTAAGGACCACTCAGAGAATGAGGCTTCCCTGGTGGCTCAGATGATAAAGAATCTGCCTGCCAATGCAGGAGATTCAGGTTCTATCCGTGGATTAGGAAGATCTCCTGGAGAAGTAAATGGCAACCAGCTCCAGTATTCTTGCCTGGAGAATTCCATGGACAGAGGAGCCTGGTGGGCTACAATCTGTGTGATCACAGAATCAGACACAACTAAGAAAGTCACACTAATATACTCAGAGAATGCAAGAGGGCAAAGCTGCTTAAGTGTAACTACGTCAGGCACAGGGGCCAATTTTTGGAAGGAGAGGAAAAAGGAAAAAGGTCATAATAACTGACTGTGTTCTTAAATTTATGAAATACTCTTGCATAATAGAGGAAAGTGAAAGTGGCTCAGCCATGTCAGACTCTTTACGACCCCATAGACTAGTCCATGGAATTCTCTAGGCCAGAACACTGGAGTGGGTAGCCTTTCCCTTCTCCAGGGGATTCTCCCAATCCAGGGATTGAACCCAGGTCTCCCACATTGCAGGCAGATTCTTCACCAGCTGAGCCACAAGGGAAGCCTGAGAATACTGGAGTGGGTAGCCTGTCCCTTCTCCAGCAGGTCTTCCCAACCCAGAAATCAAACCGGGGTCTCCTGCATTGCAGGTGGATTCTTTACCAACTGAGCTGCATAATAGAGATCCCCCGCACAAGGCTGGACAAATTAAGGCTGAGTCATTTGCACTTCTATAAACAGAACCTCAATCAAAGAAAAATGTTTCTGTTTATGCTGCTGCTGGTGCTGCTGCTAAGTTGCTTCAGTTCTGTTTATGACCCTACTGCAAATCACAGTCCCTCTAAGCAACCTCGGGCCAGTCTTGGAACTTGACAAGATAATAGTTCATGCTTCCCTACATGACACAAAAAAGCTTGTAAATTATGGCCTTCCTGCCCAGTCATGTCTTCTGCTAGTCATCACAACCATGCTTTCAATGGTGCAGACCCTTAGAACTTTGTCTTATTACCTGGAAAAGCCTCCACCATGAGCACCTCTTCTTGGATTTGAGCATGTTGTTCCTTGAGCTTGCAATATTTTTGCAAGCTACTCCACCTTGCATGCTTCTAGTCATGCCACATAATTCAAGTCAGAAATTAGCCTAAAACATTTGGCATTCCCCCACCATCTTGCAAAAATAGTATGAATCACTCACTGTTCTTTGTAATGGTGATTCCCAACGAGGTGCACTTCTGTACAAGATACTGACAAGGATTCATCTCCAATATATACAAAGAACTCATGCAACTCACTATCTAAAAACAAACAACTAATCAAAAAATTGGCCGAAGGTCTAAGACACACAGATGGCCAAGAGACACAGCAAAAGATGCTCAGCATCACTAATTGTTCAGTTCAGTTCAGTTCAGTCGCTCAGTCATGTCTGACTCTTTGTGAACCCATAGACTGCAGCACGCCAAGCTTCACTGTCTATCACCAACTCCCGGAGTTCACTCAGACTCACGTCCATCGAGTCAGTGATACCATCCAGCCATCTCATTCTCTGTCGTCCCCTTCTCCTCCTGCCTTCAATCTTTCCCAGCATCAGGGTCTTTTCAATGAGTTGGTCCTTCGCATCATGTGGCCAAAGTATTGGAGTTTCAGCTTCAACATCAGCACTTCCAAAGAACACCCAGGACTGATCTCCTTTAGGATGGACTGGGTGGATCTCCTTGCAGTCCAAGGGACTCTCAAGAGTCTTTTCCAGTTCAAAAGCATCAAATCTTTTGCGCTCAACTTTCTTTATAGTCCAACTCTCACATCCATACAGGAGAAAGGCAAATCAAAGCTACAATGAGGTGCCAATCTACACTGATCAGAATGGCCATCACCAAAAAACCTACAAACAATAAATGCTGGAGAGGGTGTGGAGAAAAGGAAGTTCTCTTGCATTGTTGATGGGAATGTAAATTGATACAGCCACTTGAAGAACAGTATGGAGATTCCTTAAAAAAATTTCTAAAATAGAATCACCACTACTGAACATATAACTGAGAAAACCATGATTCAGAAAGATACATGTGCAAAGCACCATCAACATCAAGAACTCAGGATTCCCTCCACATCTGTCCTCCACTCTCAACACTTAATAAAAAGAATGGTTACTATGGCAAGTTCTTGCTGAATTCCAGGCACAGGGTTGATAATTTTATGGATATTATCCCACTCAAACCTCAAACAATTGAAAGAGATAAAAACTTGCCTAGGGCAGTGGGAAACTTTCTTAAACCTCAGATAACTAAAATAAAAAGTGTATAAGATATACATTTCTCTAAGAAGTAAAATTGTTTTTAAAAACAGCAAATAGACAGCAACTGTATTTAAGCATTCTATGAATAATTTGCAAAATAAGTTAAAACACATAAAGTGTTTAAAACTTTGTTTAAAATAGATAATATAAAATTTTAGAATTAATATTAATATTGTTTGATTTCTTTATTTTGAACCCTGAGGTGCTTTTTGTATCCTTTAGGGAAGATGTCATAAAATCTCAGAAATTGCAGCTTTTCTGGTAATGTGAAATTCCCATCTAATTCCATAAATTTTATCAAGTAGTGCTCTGACAAGAATATGAGAGATGTATGAATGGTAAGACAAATAGGCATTGCTGATTTTAAAAATCAAAAGCAAACAAACATATAGTCCCTGCCTTCAAGAAAGATAAATTAATCAATCGTGGAAATGTAATTGAAAGCAAATATTATAACACCAGGGTTCCCAAGTGGCTCAGTGGTAAAGAATCTGCCTGCCAATGCAGAAGACATGGGTTCAATTCCTAGGTCAGAAGATCCCCTGGAAGGGGAAATGGCAACTCACCCCAGAATTCTTGCAGGAAAATCCCATAGGCAGAGGAGCCTGGTGGGCTCGCTATGGTGTCACAAAAGAATCAGACACAGCTGAGTGACTAAAAAACAACATTATAATATTCTATCTTTTGCATGCAAATATAAAAGGAAAAAAAATTGTTAAAAGGATTTATCTTCTGTAATTTCCAATAAATTTTGTCCTGAAATTAAACTCAACCTTAAAAAAATATTAGTCTATTTAAAAAGATGAAAGTGATTGTTTTTATTTATTTGTTATGTTTTTTTAATATATTTATTTTAATTGGAGGCTAATTACAATATTGTAGTGGTTTTTGCCATACATTGACATGAATCAGCAATGTGTGTATATGTGTTCCCCATCCTGAACGCCCCTCCCATCTCCCTCCCCATCCCATCCCTCTGGGTCATCAGTTGAACCTGAAGCAGATTAAACATAAAGGGGTAGGTTGAATGGAGTTTTCATTTTCCTTCTATATACTTTAGGGATTTTGACTCTTTTTAGTAACAGACATGAATTAATATAGCCTTCTAATAGAAATTTAAAAGAATTATTTCCATCTATAAACATATTAAATATAATTAATGGCAATGTTTATGAATGATTTAAAATTTTTTTCTATATAATTATTTGTGTCCATATGTGTACAGTCAAAAAACCCAGTCCAACTTCAGCATAACAAGGAAAGATGCTTTTGTTGGATAAATCTTGCCACCTTGTGGTGTATAAAAATAATACTGTGCTTAAAGTATTCACACATATGTTCAACAAGAAGCACTGTCCTTTAGCCAGGCTTTCCTGCCCTAGTTACTTATAGAATCCATACCCTTCCGAGTATCCATAATCTAGAATCCTAACTTTGTAGTATTTATTATGCTGAATAATTTACAAATATCTGCAGTAGTTTTTTTTCCTGTCTCCTCTGTAAACCACAAACCCCAAGAACATTGGGTGATTTTTGCCCTGAGTCAGATATGACTGAGCACGCATGCAAGAAGTAAAACACATGCATCGAACCTGGACTGGCGACTCATTTCATACATGATATTCTACATGTTTCAATGCCATTCTCCCAAATCTTCCCACCCTCTCCCTCTCCCACAAAGTCCATAAGACTGTTCTATACATCAGTGTCTCTTTTGCTGTCTGGTATACAGGGTTATTGTTACCATCTTTCTAAATTCCATATATATGTGTTAGTATACTGTATTGGTGTTTTTCTTTCTGGCTTACTTCACTCTGTATATTAGGCTCCAGTTTCATCCACCTCATTAGAACTGATTCAAATGTATTCTTTGTAATGGCTGAGTAATACTCCATTGTGTATATGTACCATAGCCCTGGAGGGATGGTATGGGGAGGGAGGAGGGAGGAGGGTTCGGGATGGGGAGCACATGTACACCTGTGGTGGATTCATTTTGATATTTGGCAAAACCAATACAATATTGTAAAGTTTAAAAATAAAATAAAATTAAAAAAAATAAAAAAAGAAGTAAAACACAGTGTTTTCATACACATATATATATAGTGTAATGAGTACTATATCCAAGCTAATTAACCCATCCACCTTCTTACATCATCATCATGTGTGTGTGTGTGTGCGCGCGCGCCTGTGTTGAGATCACCTGAGATCTACTGTCTTAGCAAGTTTCCAATATAATATAACCATTAACTATGATCACCATGCAGCACTTTGGGTTTCTCAAACTTATTCATCCTGCATAACTGAAACTTCACACACTTTGACACATCTCCCTGTTTCCCACACCTCCCTGTCCCCACTCTACTCACCATTTCTATGAATTTGACTTTTTGAGATTTCACATGTAAGTGGGGTCCTGCAGTGTTTGTCCTTTTATGCCTGGCTCATTTGCTTCAGATAATGTCCTCCAGGGGCTTACCAGTGGCACTAGTGATAAAGAATCCACTTGCAATACAGGAGACACAAGAGATAAGGGTTCAAGCTCTGGGACAGGAAGATCCCCTGAAGGAGGAAATGTAACCCACTCCAGTATTCTTGCCTGGGAAATCCCATGGACAGAGGAGCCTGGTGGGCTACGGCTGA
Organism: Bubalus bubalis; assembly: GCF_019923935.1. Classification (NCBI taxonomy): domain Eukaryota; kingdom Metazoa; phylum Chordata; class Mammalia; order Artiodactyla; family Bovidae; genus Bubalus; species Bubalus bubalis. The sequence goes on from NC_059172.1 coordinate 5,929,681, forward strand.
TGGGGTCGCAATGAGTTGGACACAATTGTGTTCAGTGACGGAGCACACTGTCCTCCAGATTCACCCATGTTGTTGCAAAACACAGGATTCCCTTCATTCTAAAATTATAGGTATAGATAAAGATATATCACAATTTCTTTATCCATTCATTCATCAATGGACATTTAGAATATCCAATGTACTGATTTTATTTTCTTTGGATACATATTCAGAAATGAAATTACCGAATCATATTGTAGTTCTGTTTTTAGAGAAACCTCCAAACTCTGTTCCATAAAGCCTATGACAATTTTCCTTCCCCAAAATGCATGAGGGTCCTTTTTCTCTACATCTTTGACTGCACTTGTTATCTTTTGTCTTTTTGACAATAGTCATTCCAACAAGTAAGAGTCCATACCTCATTATGGTTTTAATTTGCACTTTCCTGATGACCAGTGATGTGGAGTATATTTTTATATTTGTCATTTGTATGTCTTCCTCAGAAAAAAAAAAACGTCTATTTAAGTCCTTTGCCCATTTTTAAAATCAATGTCTTTGATATTTTTTGCTACTAGGATGTTTGAGATCTTTAAATGTTTTGGACATTAACTCCTTATCAGATCTATGATTTGCAAGTATTTTTCTAAACACAAGTTGTCTCTTCATTATGATAATAGTTTTATTTGCTGTGCAGAAGTATTTTGATATAGTCCACTTGTATATTTTTGCTTTTGTTTTCTGGGCTTTTGGTGCCACATTCAAAAAAGCATTGCCAATGTCAAGGATATTTCCCTCTATGTTTTCTTGTAGTTTTTACAGTATAAAGTATTACATTTAAGTCTCTAATCCATTTTGGGTTGACTATTGAATGTTCTGTAACAGGAGTGGCCTATCCATATTTCTTTTTTGCATAATTACTCATGGCTTTTTACTGTAATCGTCTCACTTTTATCTTAAAACAGCATTGTTATGCCTTGTAATACCTATTCAAAATTACTTCATCAATTCAGGACCTCCCCCTAAACTAGTATAATGTTTGTTCTGTCATACATTTCCTCTGAGTGTGTTTATGTGTGTGTATACAGTATACGCCAAAGCCTTTGACTGTGTGGATCACAATAAACTGTGGAAAAATCTGAAAGAGATGGGAATATCAGACCACCTGGCCTGCCTCGTGAGAAATCTGGATGCAGCAGTTAGAACTGGACATGGAACAACAGATTGGTTCCAAACAGGGAAAGGAGTACGTCAAGACTGTATATTGTCACCCTGCTTATTTGACTTATATGCAGAGTACATAATAAGAAACGCTGGGCTGGAAGAAGCACAAGCTGTAATCAAGATTGCCAGGAGAAATATCAATAACCTCAGATATGCAGATGACACCACCCTTATGGCAGAAAGTGAAGAGGAACTAAAAAGCCTCTTGATGAGAGTGAAAGAGGAGAGTGAAAAAGTTGGCTTAAAGCTCAACATTCAGAAAACGAAGATCATGGCATCTGGTCCCATCACTTCATGGGAAATAGATGGGGAAACAGCAGAAACAGTGTCAGACTTTATCTTTTTGGGCTCCAAAATACAAAGTTTGCATGCATTGAAACTATATAAAGCATATTTGCATATATTCGCTATACCCATTCAGCAGATTATACCAGTCAACTATCTCTCAGAGAAAAGATTCATTAAAAAAAAAAAAAAAAAAAAAAAGCTGGCCAGAAAAGAAAGCAAAGTTGATTTAGTTGAGAGCAAGGGTCATTATTTCCCTGAGCGCTCAAGACTATTTCCTTCCCCTTACGGCTTCTGTCAAAAAGTACCAGGAAGCACTGACTTTCTTTTTTTAAAATTCTCCTTTACTTCTCTATCACATATTTCTAAAATTCCACAAGAACATGATTGTCTTTTTTAATAGAATGTCCTTTGGGAATAGTCATCAGTTAATCATAAAATGTTTAATATTCTCTTTTAGTGTAATTAGTTATTTGAGCTTTATTTTCCTCCCTCCTTGCTTCTTTCCTCTGTTTTTTATAATATCATGGGACCCTACAAGGAGTAACCACCCTAATCATCAGGAGGCCCAGGTTCTTAATATTGCACTTCTACCTCCATGACCTTAAGCCAATCGATTCTTTATTTATTAGTTCCCTCATCTCACAAACCAGAAGGATCAGCCCTGATTATTGCTAAGGTAGTTCTCACTTCTAAGATTTCTGGGATTCAAAAAACTTTGAATGAGTTTCAAACCTGAGAAATCAGTAGCTAAATCTTCGGAGAAGCTATTACATCAAAAAACTAACTTAAGTTTTCATCCCAGTGTGAGACAGACTCCAAGACCCAACATTTTTACTAATCCTCTCTCTAACAAGATGCTTTGGGCATTATTAAGACTGATTGAGTGTTCAGAGATGGGCGATTACTAACCTTGAAAGAAATTATTTGCCTCACTCCTAAATAAGTTTCAGAGGAACTAATTAATGAAGGCAGTTTTAAATAAGAAAACTTTCTGGGTGATAATTGCTGTTCAACTCTGAAATGTAGCTCTTGAGGCCTGATACTGTGAGGCAGCAGAGAAGAACTAACCCCGGGGTATCACAATGACTGTAAATTAACGTAAGGTGCAGGGTAGTTCTTTCTAGCATTATCAGTTTATTTATTGTTATCCTGGTTTCTTGAAGTTAGATTGTTTTCCGTACAAAACAAACAAAAGAAAAATTATTCCCATTTAGCAAAAACTGGCAAAGGTGGAAGATTAAACTCCTTTTTAAAAATCAGAAGATATAGAAAAGGCTGTAATTCAAAGTCTTTGCTAGATGAGGAACATGGGTCCTAGTCTTCAAAAGCTACATATTTTATTATTCCCATTACATGACATTATAGAAAAGGCAGAAAAATACAGACAGAAAAAGATCACTGATCGTCAGGGGTTTGGAGGAGGGTAGAAACGTAAAGTAGGTGAAGCACAGGAGATGTTACATTAGAAAAATTAAGAAAAAAGTGCATAGGATCTCTCTGTATTATTTCTCATACTTATTTCTCATATTTCTCATAATTATTTCTCATTATTTCATCTACAATTATCTCAAAATAAAAACTTAATTAAAAAAATAGTGTGTGTACCTCAGAAGGACACTTTCAGGTTGGAACACCAGCTCTTGATCTTGAGCAAGGTATTTAAAACCCCCGAGTTTCTCTTTCTTCAAAATTAGCTGGAAGTTAGTGGTACTCACAGTAAGGAATTACATGGGATAGTGCATATTATGTGCCTAGAAGATAGTAAGTGCTCAATAAATATTACTTCTCATTCTTGCTTAATTATCACTATTATTCTCATCCAGACTATTGCACTAGATCCTACCTGGTCTTATCACCTCTAGACACTCTGACCATCCTACACAAAGCCACCTTTCCAACAGAGTAGCCCTAATGTGATATAAATTAGCCTCTTTGTAGAGAATAATGTTCCAACTCACTACACCAGTTAGATCATAATATGATTCCATCTGTTTTTCTATTCATATCCCATACCACTCGACTTTACCGTTCCCATAATCTCAGCTAAATTTGACCCCCTGATTGTCACATCACCAGGCCCCTCCTTGGGTCATTCCCTTCACCTGCTCTTCCTCTCATCACAGCTGAACATCCAAATCCTACCTTCAGTGCCCGTCTCAAAGGTCACCTCCTCCACAATGATTATTTACTGCCTAATCTAATACACAATGAATATTCCTTCCTTCTTTCCTTCCTTCGAGTCTTCATCAAACCCTGTGTTTCCTTCTTATGACTATTAACAATTCTGTCATAAATTTTAGTCATTATACTTTAGCAGTGCATTATTTGATTGAGACTTTCCTAAGGATAGAGACTATATTTTCTGGTTATTTTTATTAATATCAACAATAAAGTCCAACAAACTATAGCATTTTAACTTTAGTAAATAAGCCCTATTTTGTTGCTCAGAAATAGTTGTAAGTCTATCTTATAAATGTGAAAATGAAGCCTTCCTCGGAGCAAGGTAGCTTCTGGAGGTTAAAGAAAAATTAATGACAAAGTTCAGTCTGATACTCTCCCTTTTGACTTCCTATCCAGTAAGCTTCTGAAACCAATATCATCTTAATCTTACTGGGACAAGATCACCAGTTCTATATTGTGAACGTTGTCAACAGTCCATATGCTCTCAGGCCTCCCCCATAAACTCTTACATATTTGCCAGAGTATTAGTTTCATCTCAATTTTACAAGTAAAATTATGCAAAGATTATAGTCATTTAACTTCCCCAGTCCTGTCTTCTATTCCCGTTGTTTGTATGTTTGTTTGTTTGTTTTCCCACAAAAGGGTCCACTAGCCCAGAATCTCCTAAACGCCCTAAGAAATACCTCATCAAAGACAAAATCCATGCCACAGAGGCCTCAAGTTTAAAACCAGGTAAATCAAAGTATGAAATGAGAAAGGTGAATGTGTCTTTTATACCAAGAAATAGTAAATTAAAAATTGGAAGGCTATAAATTAGCAAGGGAATGCTTAAAGCATTGTTGTTGACTGATACTGAATAATAAATATGTTAAACAGGCTTATTTTCAAATCCAAATTTCAGTTAAAAATAAGTAAAAGGAGAGTTACTACCCTTGAAAAGGACAATAAAAAATTAAGTGGACATTCTTAAGGGTATTCTAGGATCCTTTATAAGTAGACATTATAGAGACATACTCATTACAAAAAGCTTAAACAACACAGAAACATAATTTTCTTTTTCAATGATCTCATCACACAAATATAACCACTACTAAGTTAGGTGGTTCATTTCTGATCTTCCCTGTTTGAAAACTTTCCCCCTTGTGTAGTGTTTTGACAACATCTGTATAATGTTTTATTTTTTACTACATATTTAGCCAGAGAATAATATTTTTATGGTATATAAACACTTCCAATCCCAAAGAAAGGCAATGCCAAAGAATGCTCAAACTACCGCACAATTGCACTCATCTCACATGCTAGTAAAGTAATGCTCAAAATTCTCCAAGCCAAGCTTCATCAATATATGAACCGTGAACTTCTTGATGTTCAAGCTGGCTTTAGAAAAGGCAGAGGAACCAGAGATCAAATTGCCAATATCCGCTGGATCATGGAAAAAGCAAGAGAGTTCAGAAAAACATCTATTTCTGCTTTATTGACTATGCAAAAGCCTTTGACTGTGTGGATCACAAAAAACTGTGGAAAATTCTGAAAGAGATGGGAATACCAGACCACCTGACCTGCCTCTTGAGAAATTTGTATGCAGGTCAGGAAGCAACAGTTAGAACTGGACATGGAACAACAGACTGGTTCCAAATAGGAAAAAGAGTACGTCAAGGCTGTATATTGTCACCCTGTTTATTTAACTTATATGCAGAGTGCATCATGAGAAACACTGGACTGGAAGAAACACAAGCTGGAATCAAGATTGCCAGGAGAAATATCAATAACCTCAGATATGCGATGACACCACCCTTATGGCAGAAAGTGAAGAGGAACTCAAAAGCCTCTTGATGAAAGTGAAAGTGGAGAGTGAAAAAGTTTACTTAAAGCTCAACATTCAGAAAATGAAGATCATGGCATCCGGTCCCATCACTTCATGGGAAATAGATGGGGAAATAGTGGAAAGTGTCAGACTTTATTTTTCTGGGCTCCAAAATCACTACAGATGGTGACTGCACTCATGAAATTAAAAGACACTTACTTCTTGGAAGGAAAGTTATGACCAACCTAGATAGCATATTCAAAAGCAGAGACATTACTTTGTCAACAGAGGTCCATCTAGACAAGGCTATGGTTTTTCCAGTAGTCAGGTATGGATGCGAGAGATGGACTATAAAGAAAGCTGAGTGCTGAAGAATTGATGCTTTTGAACTGTAGTGTTGGAGAGTCCCTTGGAGTGCAAGGAGATCCAACCAGTCCATCCTAAAGGAGATCAGTTCTGGGTGTTGATTGGTAGGTCTGATGTTGAGGCTGAAACTCCACTACTTTGGCCACCTGATGTGAAGTGCTAACTCATTGGAAAAGACCCTGCTGCTGGGAAAGACTAAGGGCAGGAGGAGAAGGGGACGACAGAGGATGAGATGGTTGGATTGGATCACTGACTCGATGGACATGGGTTTGGGTGGACTCCAGAAGTTGGTGATGGACAGGGAGGACTGGTGTGTTGCGCTTCATGGGGTTTCAAAGAGTCAGACATGATTGAGCGACTGAACTGAACTGAGCCTCCATAATATCATGAGTTGAATACTTAAAATAAATGTTATTCTACTTACAAACACATCCTACTGGTTTTGTTTCTCTGGAAGACCCTAATACAAACACAAATGATAATAGAAAACAACTAGGGCTCCCTATGTATGTAACAAGACACTATTCCAATCACCTCACAAAAACTCACTTTGTAACTATTATTATTATCAATTTCACTCTATATATGTGGTTACAGAAGTTCAGAGGTATTAAGTAACTTGCCCAGGTTCACACAGCTATTAAGTACAAAAGTAAGACTATAAACCCAATTTCTGTTTTATTTCATATGATCTTAATTAGTATGTACTAATAATATAATTTTTCTCTAGATCTGAATAAGAATAGCACTTATAAAATCACAATTTAAGTTCTATTACTTGGAGTAAAATCACTGTGGATGGAGACTGCAGCCATCAAATTAAAAGAGGCTTGCTCATTGGAAGAAAAGCTATGACAAACCTAGATAGTATATTAAAAAAAAAACAGAAACATCACTTTGCCTACAAATGTTCATAGAGTTAAAGCTATGGTTTTTCCAGTAGTCATGTACAGATGTGAGAGTTGGACCATAAAGAAGGCTGAGCACTGAAGAATTGATGCTTTTGAACTGTGATGCTGGAGAACAGTCTTAAGAGTCCCTTGCACTGCAAGGAGATTAAACCAGTCAATCCTAAAGGAAATCAACTCCAAATATTCATTGGAAGGATTGATACTGAAGCTAAAGCTCCAACACTTTGGCCATTTGATGTCAAGAACTAAACTTATTAGAAAAGACCCTGATGCTGGGAAAGATTGAGGGCAGGGGGATAAGGAGGTGACAGAAGATGAGATGGTTGGATGTCATCACTGACTTAATGGGCATGAGTTTGAGCCAACTCCAGGAGATGGTGAAGGACAGGGAAACCTGGCATGTTGCAGTCCATGGGGTTGCAAAGAGTTGGACACAGCTTTGTGACTGAAAAACAACAATGGGAATATTAATAAAATCTGTTTGGTAGGACAGAATAGAATAGAATTGTTTAAAGGAATAGAATAGAATAAAGCAGGAATAAAGTTTCACAATATATGGTCAAATATATCAGGTTTTTTCCTACAGTTATTTTAAGCTTAAAAAAATGTGCCACTATCCCCATGTATCTTTACTGGTATTATGTTATGCTTATATTTACCCATCATGATTTTTAAATAAAACGCCTACAAAATATCCATTAAATATATGTACCACATCTCTTTTACTCATCCATCTATTTATGAACAATTAGGTTGATTCCATAACTAGGCTATGTAAATAACACTTCTTTGAACTTTAGGGTACATATGTCTTTTCAAATAAGTGTTTTTGTTTCCTTAGGATAGATACCCAGGAGTGGAATTGCCAGACTATATGGTAGTCCCATTTTTAATCTTTTGAGAAACCTCCAATTATTTATAATAGTGGTTGCTTTAATTTACATCCCATGCACGAGCAGAAAGGGTTCCCTTTTCTTCACATTTCACCAACACTTATTATTTCTTGTCTTTTTTAATTTTCCATTCTAACAGGTGTAAGTTGATATTTCACAGAGGTTATACACAACCATAAAAAAAAAAAAAGATGAATATTTGCCATTTGTATCAACATGGATGGTGAATCTGTAAAGTACAATGCTTAGTGAGATAAATTAGATAGAAAAAGACAAATATTGTATATTACCTCACACACACATGCATATATATATATATATATATATATATATATATATATATACACACACACATATATATAAATATATTGCAAAAAGGCAAACAGCTGTCTGAGGAGGCCTTACAAATAGCTGAAAAAAGAAGGGAACAGAAAAGCAAAGGAGAAATGGAAAGATATAAGCATCTGAATGCAGAGTTCCAAAGAATAGCAAGGAGAAATAAGAAAGCCTTTCTCAGCAATCAATGCAAAGAAAGAGAGGAAAACAATGGAATGGGAAAGACTAGAAATTTCTTCCAGAAAATTAGAGAAACCCAGGGAAAATTTCATGCAAAGATGGGCTCAATAAAGGACAGAAATGGTATGGGCCTAACAGAAGCAGAAGATATAAGAAGAGGTGTCAAGAATACACAGAAGAACTGTACAAAAAATATCTTCACAGCCTAGATAATCACGATGGTGTGATCACTGACTTAGAGCCATCATCCTGGAATGTGAAGTCAAGTTGGCCTTAGGAAGCATACTACAAACAAAGCAAGTGGAGGTGATGGAATTCCAGTTGAGCTATCAGATCAGATCAGATCTGATCAGTCGATCAGTCGTGTCCGACTCTTTGTGACCCCATGAATCGCAGCACACCAGGCCTCCCTGTCCATCACCAATTACCGGAGTTCACTCAGACTCATGTCCATCGAGTAAGTGATGCCATCCAGCCATCTCATCCTTTGTTGTCCCCTTCTCCTCTTGCCCTCAATCCCTCCCAACATCAGAGTCTTTTCCAATGAGTCAACTCTTCACATGAGGTGGCCAAAGTACTGGAGTTTCAGCTTCAGCATCATTCCTTCCAAAGAAATCCCAGGGCTGATCTCCTTCAGAATGGACTGGTTGGATCTCCGTGCAGTCCAAGGGACTCTCAAGAGTCTTCTCCAACATCACAGTTCAAAAGCATCAATTCTTCGGTGCTCAGCCTTCTTCACCGTCCAACTCTCACATCCATACATGACCACAGGAAAAACCATAGCCTTGACTAGACAAACCTTTGTTGGCAACGTAATGTCTCTGCTTTTGAATATGCTATCTAGGTTGGCCATAACTTTCCTTCCAAGGAGTAAGTGTCTTTTAATTTCATGGCTGCAGTCACCATCTGTAGTGATTTTGGAGCCCAGAAAAATAAAGTCTGACACTGTTTCCCCATCTATTTCCCATGAAGTGATGGTACCGGATGCCATAATCTTCATTTTCTGAATGTTGAGCTTTAAGCCAACTTTTTCACTCTCCACTTTCACTTTCATCAAGAGGCTCTTTAGTTCCTCTTCACTTTGTGCCATAAGGGTGGTGTCATCTGTATATATGAGGTTATTGATATTTCTCCCGGCAATCTTGATTCCAGCTTGGGATTCTTCCAGCCCAGTGTTTCTCATCATGTACTCTGCATAGAAGTTAAATAAGCAAGGTGACAATATACAGCCTTGACATGCTCCTTTTCCTATTTGGAACCAGTCTATTGTTCCATGTCCAGTTCTAAGTGTTGCTTCCTGACCTGCATATAGGTTTCTCAAGAGGCAGGTCAGGTGGCCTGGTAGTCCCATCTCTTTCAGAATTTTCCACAGTTTATTGTGATCCACACAGTCAAAGTCTTTGGCATAGTCAATAAAGCTGGGGTAGCTCCTCCTGGCCGCTGCCCCTGGCCTCTGGCATGGGTGTACAAATGTTGCTTAACAGAATTTCATTTATCACAGTAAGAGCCTGGATACCCCTTGTGAACATATGGTGATTTAGGCTTGAAAGTTTAGCTGGGAACTGGGAGCAACTCTACAGAATACAGAGCACAGAAATACACTCTTACAAGCAAGATCAATTTTTCTTTTCTTTCTTTATTTTTTTTAAGCTATGGCAAAGGAGGGAAGAATATACAGTGGAGAAAAGACAGTCTGTTCAATAAACAGTGATGGGAAAATTGGACAGCTATATGTAAAAGGGTGAGATTAGAACACTGCCTCATGAAAATGAATAGAAAATGCTTAAAGACCTAAATGTAAGACTAGAAACCATAAACTTCCTAGAAGAGAACAGAGGCCAAACACACTTTGACATATGTCACAGCAATATATTTGGGATCTATCTCTGAAGGCAAAAGCAATAAGAGAAAGAGGGAAAGGGGTATTCAGTTCAGTTCAGTTGCTCAGTCGTGTCCGACTTTTTGCAACCCCATGGACTGCAGCATGCGAGGCATCCCTGTCCATCACCAACTCCTGGAGTTTACCCAAAGTCATGTCCATTGAGTCAGTGATGCTATTCAACCATCTCATCCTCTGTTGTCCCCTTCTCCTCTGACCTTCGATCTTTCCCAGCATCAGGGTCTTTTCAAATGAGTCAGCTCTTCGCTTCAGGTGGCCAAAGTATTGGAGTTTCAGCTTCAGCCTCATTCCTTCCAATGGATATTCAGGACTGATTTCCTTTAGGACGGACTGGTTGGATCTCCTTGCAGTCCAAGGGACTTTCAAAACTTTTCTCCAACACCACAGTTCAAAAGCATCAACTCTTTGACGTGAAGCTTTCTTTATAGTCCAACACTCACATCCATACATGACTACTGGTAAAACCACAGCCTTGAGGACACAGAACTTTGTTAGCAAAGTAATGTCTCTGCTTTTTAATATGCTGTCCAGGTTGGTCATAACTTTCCTTCCAAGGAGTAAATGTCTTTTAATTTCATGGCTGCAGTCACCATCTACAGTGATTTTGGAGCCCCCAAAATTAAAGTCAACCACTGTTTCTACTGTTTCCCCATCTATTTCCCATGAAGTGATGGGACCAGATGCCATGATCTTTGTTTTCAGAATGTTGAACTTTAAGCCAACTTTTTCACTCTCCACTTTCACTTTCAACAAGAGGCTCCTTAGTTCTTCAATTTCTGCCATAGGAGTGGAATCATCTGCATATTTGAGGTTATTGAAATTTCTCCTGGCAATCTTGATTCCAGTTTGTGCTTCATCAAGCCCAGCATTTCTCATGAAGTACTTTGCATATAAGTTAAATAAGCAGGGTGACAATATATACCCTGACATACTCCTTTTCCTATTTAGAACCAGTCTGTAGTTTCATGTCCAGTTCTAACTGTTGCTTCCTGACCTTTATACAGATTTCTCAAGAGGCAGGTCAGGTGGTCTAGTATCCCAATCTCTTCCACAATTTTCCAAAATTTGCTGTGATCCACACAGTCAAAGGCTTTGGCATAGTCAATAAAGGAGAAATAGATGCTTTTCTGGAACTCTTTTGCTTTTTCAATGATCCAGCAGATGTTAGCAATTTGATCTTTGGTTCCTCTGCCTTTTCTAAATCCAGCTTGAACATCTGGAAATTCACGGTTCACGTATTGTTGAAGCTGTACTTGGAGAATTTCGAGCATTACTTTACTAGCATGTGAGATGAGTGCAATTGTGCAGTAGTTTGAACATTCTTTGGCATTGCCTTTCTTTGGGATTGGAATGAAAACTGACCTTTTCCAGTCCTGTGGCCACTGCTGAGTTTTTCAAATTTGTTGGCATATTGAGTGCAGCACTTTCCCAGCATCATCTTTTAGGATTTGATATAGCTTACCTGGAATTCCATCAGCTCCACGAGCTTTGCTCATAGTGATGCTTCCTAAGTCCCACTTGACTTCCTATTCCAAGATGTCTGGCTCTAGGTGAGTGTGAGTGATCACACCATCGTGATTATCTGGGTTGTGCAGATCTTGTTTTGTACAGTTCTTCTGTGTATTCTTGCCACCTCTTCTTAATATCTTCTGCTTCTGTTAGGTCCATACCATTTCTGTCCATTATTGAGCCCATCTTTGCATGAAATGTTCCCTTGCTATCTCTAATTTTCTTGAAGAGATCTCTAGTCTTTCTCATTCCATTGTTTTCCTATATTTCTTTGCACTGATCATTGAGGAAGGCTTTCTTATCTCTCCTTGCTATTCTTTGTAACTCTGCATTCAAATGGGTATATCTTTCCTCTTTTCCTTTGTTTTTTGCTTCTCTTCTTTTCACAGCTATTTGTAAGGCCTCCTCAGACAGCCATTTTGCTTTTTGCATTCCTTTCTCTTGGGGATGGTCTTGATCCCTGTTTCCTGTATAATGTCATGAATCTCCATCCATAGTTCATCAGGCAGTCTATCAGATTGCATCCCTTAAATCTATTTCCCACTTTCACTGTATATTCTTAAGGGATTTAATTTAGGTCATACCTGAATGGTCTAGTGGTTTTCCCTACTTTCTTCAATTTAAGTCTGAATTTGGCAATAAGGAGTTCATGATCTTAGCCACACTCAGCTCCTGGTCTTATTTTTGCTGATTGTATAGAGCTTCTCCATCTTTGGCTGCAAAGAATATAATCAATCTGATTTCAGTGTTGACCATTTGGTGATGTGCATGTGTAGAGTCTTCTCTTGTGTTGTTGGAAGAGGGTGTTTGCTATGACCAGTGCGTACTGTGGGCAAACTGTATGAGCCTTTTACCTACTTCATTCTGTACTCCAAGGCCAAATTTGCCTGTTACTCCAGGGATTTCTTGACTTTCTACTTTTGCATTCCTCTCCCCTATAATGAAAAGGACATCTTTTGGGGGGGGGTGTTTGTTCTAAGAGGTCTTGTAGGTCTTCATCAGATCAGATCAGATCAGTCGCTCAGTCGTGTCTGACTATGTGCGACCCCATGAATCACAGCACGCCAGGCCTCGCTGTCCATCACCAACTCCCAGAGTTCACTCAAACTCACGTCCATCAAGTCAGTGATACCATCCAGCCACCTCATCCTCTGTCGTCCCCTTCTCCTCCTGCCCCCAATCCCTCCCAGCATCAGAGTCTTTTCCAATGAGTCAACTCTTCACATGAGGTGGCCAAAGTTCTGGAGTTTCAGCTTTAGTATCATTCCTTCCAAAGAAATCCCAGGGCTGATCTCCTTCAGGGTGGACTGTTTGGATCTCCTTGCAGTGCAAGGGACTCTCAAGAGTCTTCTCCAACACCACAGTTCAAAAGCATCAATTCTTCAGTGCTCAGCCTTCTTTACAGTCCAACTCTCACATCCATACATGACCACAGGAAAAACCATAGCCTTGACTAGACGAACCTTTGTTGGCAAGATAATGTCTCTGCTTTTGAATATGCTATCTAGGTTGGTCTTAACTTTCCTTCCAAGGAGTAAGCGTCTTTTAATTTCATGGCTGCAGTCACCATCTGTAGTGATTTTGGAGCCCAGAAAAATAAAGTCTGACTCTGTTTCCACTGTTTCCCCATCTATTTCCCATGAAGTGATGGGACTGGATGCCATGATCTTTGTTTTCTGAATGTTGAGCTTTAAGCCAACTTTTTCACTCTCCACTTTCACTTTCATCAAGAGACTTTCTGCCATAAGGGTGGTGTCATCTGCATATCTGAGGTTATTGATGTTTCTCCCAGCAATGTTTATTCCAGCTTGTGTTTCTTCCAGTCCAGCATTTCTCATGATGTTCTCTGCATATAAATTAAATAAACAGGGTGACAATATACAGTCTTGAAGAACTCCTTTTCCTATTTGGAACCAGTCTGTTATTCCATGTCCAGTTCTAACTGTTGCTTCTTGACCTGCATACATAGAACCAGTCAACTTCAGCTTCTTCAGCATTACTGGTCAGGGCATAAACTTTGATTAGCACGATATTGAATGATTTGCCTTGGAAACAAACGGAGATCATGCTGTCAGTTTTGAGATTTCATCCAAGTACTGCATTTCAGTCTCTTTTGTTGACTATGATGGCTACTCCATTTCTTCTAATGGATTCTTGCCCAAAGTAGTAGATATAATGGTCATCTGAGTTAAATTCACCCATTCCAGTCCATTTTAGTTCCCTGATTCCTAAAGTAGTGATGTTCACTCTTGCCATCTCCTGTTTGACCATTTCCAATTTTTCTTGACTCCTGGACCTAACATTCCAGGTTCCTATGCAATATTGCTCTTTACAGCATCAGACTTTGCTTCTATAACCAGTCACATCCAAACCTGGTTGTTATTTTTGCTTTGGCTCCGTTCCTTCATTCTTTCTGGAGTTATTTCTCCACTGATCTCCAGTAGCATATTGGGCACCTACTGACCTGGGGAGTTCATCTTTCAGTGTCCTATCTTTTTGTCTTTCCATACTGTTCGTGGGGTTCTGAAGGCCATAATACTCAAGTGGTTTGCCATTCCCTTCTTCAGTGGAGCACATTTTGTCATAACTCTCGACCATGATCCGTCTCTTGGTTGGCCCTACATGGCATGGCTCATAGTTTCATTGAGTTAGATAAGGCTGTGGTCCATGTGATTAGATTGGTTAGCTTTCTGTGATTGTGGTTTCTCTCTGTGTGCCCTCTGTTGCCTTCTGCCTGTTCCTACCGTCTTACTGGATTTCTCTGATCTTGGACATGGGGTATCTCCTCCCAGCCACTTACCACTCCAGCGTGTCGCAGCCTAAGAGGGAGTTTAGGGGTATACAATTAAGAGGGACAAGCTACTGTGTGTTAAATAGATGGCCTATAAGGATGTATTGTATAGCATAAGAAATTATACCCAGTGTCTTGTAATTTTTTTTAATTTTGTTTATTTTTAATTGGTGGAAAATTTTTCTTGGTTTCTTCTGTATAACACAAATCCATTATAATTATATATATATATAATTATGTATGTAATTTATACTATATATAATTTATAATTATGTACATATTTATACATAGATATGTATACATAGGATAATTATATCTAATAAAATCAGGGTATGTATATATATCCCCTTCCCCTACCCTACCCCTCTTGCTCTTTGAATAGAGTATAATCTGCCAAAATACTTAATCACTATGCTGTTCACTTGAAACTAATATTGTAAATCAAGTATACCCAGATTTGTAAAGTTAAATGTTCTTAATCCATTGTCTTAATGCTCATGGTATAGTATTCTTTTAAGCAAACGATGTAGTTAGTGTCCCCTTTGCATTTCACTCAAGAACAGAGTTAGAAGTTAAACTGACCCAGACCAAAGAGGAGTACACACACATGCACACAAAGGGATGTATAATAATTTTGTTGTGGGTTATGTACCTTTTTGATTAAGCTTAACTGATAAATAAAGAGGCAATTAAATATCCAATTAAAATTATTATATTTTACCTGGACAAAAAAATTTAAAGTACTATAGAGATCAGAAACCACTTTATGATTAAAGTACCACATGCTTTATTTCATTTATTTTCATATGGTCCAAGTGCCACATAATGTTTTATTCAGTTATCTGCATATGACCATATTTTAATTGCTTTGAGACTTAAGCTTCTGTCTTAACAGGACTGACTCACAATTAAAACCTATCATCTAGTTCCTATGGTTACCCAACCCTCTTTAAGGAAAGCAAAATAAAAAGGCAGTCATGTGTACATGCTCAGAAGGTGGCTTGAATTTTTTGCAGAGAGTAACTGAACTGAATTCAAAGTTTTATGACTTTTCATTTCATTAAAAAAATGTAAATCTTTTTATTTTAAATTTCACCTGAGCATATTAAGAATTCTAATAAAAAGGAAAATAATGGACAGCACAACTAAGACTCTAAGAAGGAAGCTATAAATACCTGGTGCTGCCATTCCTTGCTGTGGACAGGTGCAGTATATGCAACCACATGGAATTAATTTGATAGCATTCTTTGTAATGAGTGCAGTTCTTTTGGTCCACTTGCAAAACATTACAAAAGCATTCTTAAGAATGTCATAGATGTCAAAATATTGGTTATTTGCAGTAAGCATTGTTTTTGCTGCTTGAAGAACAATGGAGTGATTTCCGGATGGTGATGCATGAATTTTGCTGTTGAAGAATGTGCAGAGCAGTCTTGATGAGAAAAGAAGGCATTTGAGTTAACTATACATGCTTGCGCAGAGGATGAGAGCAAACTCAACAAGAATAACTCTATACTTCACATTTTGGGTGTGAGTGGGCTAGAAGAGAAAGAATAGGATGTATATGCTGCATTTTCAGAAACTTAAATGGACTACACAGACTTTGACCAGCAAACAGGGAGTTCCACAACCCAGATTCAATACAGACAATTGCTTATTGAATTCCAATGCTTGTTCATTTGTCCACGAATTTCCCCTTTACTACAGTCACTCCAGGAGTTGGTGATGGACAGGGAGGCTTGGCATGCTGCAGTCCATGCAGTCTCAAAGAGCCAGACATGATTGAGCGACTGAACTGAACTGAACTGATAGTCACCCTACTTACTCTACTATATTATCCTAGGATTTTATTTTTTCCATGTGTTAGTAACTTCATTAACATTTCTACTATTTCTTGTGAAATTTGGACAATGACATGTTTACAAGGAATACAAGTTTAAGCATACAACATCTTTAATAAATGGCCAGAAATAATTGTACTTTGCTGATGGAGTTCATCCTGTTGGGATTAACAGACACACTGGAGCTACAAGCTATCCTTTTCTCTCTTTTTTTGGTGATTTACATACTTACAGTTGTGGGAAATATTGGAATGATCCTTTTAATCAGGACTGATTCTCAACTTCACACACCTATGTATTTCTTCCTGGCAATCCTGTCTTTTGCAGATGTTGGTTATTCATCCACCATCACTCCAAAGATGCTGGTAGACTTTTTATCAGAGAAGAAAACCATCTCCTTTGCTGGCTGCTTTCTGCAGATGTACTTCTTTATAGCCTTTGCTACAATTGAATGCATCCTTTTTGGGTTAATGGCCCATGACTGCTATGTGGCCATATGCAACCCTCTCCTTTACTCCTTGATCATGTCCAGGACTGTCTGCCTAAAAATGGCAGCAGGAGCTTTTACAGCAGGACTGTTGAATTCTGTGGTTCACACAGGTTATGTGAGCAGCTTGTCATTCTGCTGTTCCAATGTCATCCATCACTTCTTCTGTGATAGTCCTCCAATTTTTAAGCTCTCATGTTCTGACACACGCCTATATGAAAGCATCTTGTCCACTTTTGCTGGTGTGAATATAGTTGGGACTCTGCTGGTGATCCTCACCTCCTACTGCTACATTCTCTTCTCCATCTTCCGTATGCATTCAGGGGAGGGGAGGCGCAGAGCATTCTCCACATGTGCGTCTCACCTGACAGCCATCATCCTGTTCTATTCCACCTCCATCCACACTTATCTCAGACCTTCCTCCAGCTACTCCCTGAGTCATGACAAAGTGGCTTCCGTGTTCTACACAGTGGTCATCCCCATGTTGAATCCTCTGATCTACAGCCTCCGAAACAGGGAAGTGAAGAAGGCTTTATGGAATGTAATTACTAGGAAAAGGGTCCCTTCATTTCTGGGGTTATTTGGTTAATTTTTTGAACTAAATGGAGTATTTAATGAATTTTAAAATACTGGTTGAAGCTTACTATGATTGTGGACTTCATTTTCTTAACTTAGTAGAGTACATATTGAACTTTAAAATGCTGGATCAACATTTTTCATTAGACTATTTTCTAAGTAATTATGTTGTGCTGCTGCTACTGCTGCTGCTAAGTCGCTTCAGTCGTGTACGACTCTTTGCGATCCCATAGATGGTAGCCCACCAGGCTCCTCCATCCATGGGATTTTCCAGGCAAGAGTACTGGCGTGGGGTGCTTGTATTTATATCCAAATATATGAATCCAACTGGAGATGGAAATTGCAACCCACTCCAGTATTCTTGCTTGGGAAATCCCATGAACAGAGGAGTCTAAAGGTTTTCTCTGTCCATAGGGTTGCAAAGAATTGGAAATAACTTAGCAACTAACCCTCATATCCAATAGGATAATCTAAATTATCAAATTCATATGAAACTCTAAAACTTTTGTCTAATTATTCTATATTTCCAATGGGTTCTCAAAAATATGATGTGTTTTAATGAAACTTTGGTTAGAGAATAAAAAGACTAATTATTTGGCTTCCCAGGTGGAACAGTGGTAAAGAATCTGCCTACCAATGACAGAGATGCAGGGGACACGGGTTTGACCCCTGGGTCAGGAGGACCCCCTGGAGAAGGAAATGGCAACCCACTCCAGAATTTTTACCTGGAAAATTCCATGGTCAGAGGAGCTTGGTGAGCTGCAGTCTGCCATGGGGTAGCAGAGAGGGAAATGACTAGTACCTGATCATTTAGAGACAAAAGTTACAATATCATAGGATCTAATCAACAAATGTCCCTCTAGTCAAGGCTATGTTTTTTCCAGTAGTCATGTATGGATGTGAGAGTTGGACTGTGAAGAAAGCTGATCACTGAAGAATTGATGCTTTTGAACTGTGGTATTGGAGAAGACTCTTTAGAGCCCCTTGGACTGCAAGGAGATCCAACCAGTCCATTCTAAAGGAGATCAGTCCTGGGTGTTCATTGCAAGGACTGATGCTAAAGCTGAAACTCCAGTACTTTGGCCACCTCATGCGAAGAGTTGACTCATTGGAAAAGACTCTGATGCTGGGAGGGATTGGGGGCAGGAGGAAAAGGGGACGACAGAGGATGAGATGGCCGGATGGCATCACCAACTCGATGGACATGAGTTTGAGTGAACTCCGGGAGTTGGTGAGGACAGGGAGGCCTGGCCTGCTGCAATTCATGGGGTTGCAAAGAGTCAGACATGACTGAGTGACCGAACTGAACTGAACTGAATCATATAGAGTATTTTTAAGGTCCATTTAGCTTTTCCTTTGGCCTTCTTTGTCAGAATTCATGATTAGTATTAATAAGAGATATTGCTATATTACATATGTCAAAAATGCTTAAAATTGATTTCCATTTTAAGTTTTTGAATTATTTTCCCAAGAGATGCTTAAGTCATATTTCAATATTCAACTTTTATTTGTAGCAGTAAACCTTTTATTTCCCCTCATGCACATATATGTTCATTAAATAATAAGTATAAGCTTATACAAACATATGCTATCAAGAAAATTGCTGACTGACTAGAATGCACCAATTAAAGTAGCACTCTTTGGATTCCTTCCATTCTCCATAGATTTTCCAATGCTTTTCTCACTTTCTCTCTCTCCCAGACTGAGACATATACACAAACCACAAGCAAACACATTCAACTATGGCAATTTTTAAGCAGTACATGGCTCCAAATCAGGTAGGTCAATGCTCAGTGAATGAATGTGGCACTTATTCTTTATAACAAGTTCATGGATTTCCTGCATATGGGAATCTGTTATCAAGTTAGCAATAAACATGTGTCAAGATGTGATGTGTCTAATGTTAAAGTTAAGCATTATATGGAGTTAGCTAGGAAGCTGGCTTAGTAGGACTCTGGAGGAAACTGAGTAGGAGCCCGGACTTGCTAAGGGGACAAGCCCTGAGATGCTGTCAAGCTAACCTTATGGCCTGGCATGAAAGATCAGTCCGTTCTAACATCCATCGCCCTATGGTCCACATAGTTGATCTTCACCAAAGGGATATTCATGAAGTCATCAAAGTTGTTGGTTCATCCCTGGACCATGCTCTCACCCCACAGGTCCAAATGGTTATCTGGTCCTGGAGGCCATGCTGTGGACTAATCAGGCTGTTCTCAGAGATGGTTCACTCCTTCATTGAGTGACTCACCCACATTTTTCTGCACCAGCTGGCTGCTCATTGGCTGTATTTTTCTGCTTTCCCTGTCCTGAGTATTCAATGAAATCATATACATGGTCAAGATATTTCATTAATAAATATCAATATTATATTCCTTGCATCAAATGCTTTAATTTCTAGTATATTTTAGAAATAGAAACAATGTTTGGAAGATTAAATCCATTTATTCTGTGATTTAGGGCTTCCCCGGAAGCTCAGCGGTAAAGAATCTGTCTATTAATGCAGGAAACACAGGTTTGATCCCTTGGTCAGGGAGAACACCTAAAGAAGGAAATGGCAACCCACTCCAGTATTCTTGCCTGGGGAAGCCCATGAATAGAGGAGCCTGGTGGGCTACAGTCCATGGGATCGCAAAGAGTCGGACACGACTGAGCGACTAAACACCAAATTCTGAGTTTCAGGTTTTATGCATATCACATTTTGAACCTTGTTCTCTAATCTCTAAGTCTGCTAAGTCTGCTAAGTCACTTCAGTCGTGTCCAACTCTGTGTGACCCCATAGAAGGCAGCCCACCAGGCTACCCATCCCTGGGATTCTCCAGGCAAGAACACTGGAGTGGGTTGCCATTTCCTTCTCCAATGCATGAAAGTGAAAAGTGAAAGTGAAGTTGCTCAGTCATGTCCGACTCTTAGCGACCCCATAGAGTGCACTCTACCAGGCTCCTCCACCCATGGGATTTTCCAGGCAAGAGTACTGGAGTGGGGTGCCATTGCCTTCTCCAATTTCTAAGTCTAGTCTCTTATATTTAGTTACTTTCACTTGCAAAGTCTTCAAATATTTCCAACTTTGGGAACTATTACCACTTAATTATATTTGTTAATTTTAATTAACTGAATATGTACTGCTTAAGTAACTCAAGATTATTTGTTTAGCCTTTAATTGCTTGTGAAAATTATTTTTAAATCATATTTTCTTGCTCATTCAAAGAATTTATGCAAAATATATTCAAAATATATATTTTTTTAATTTTCTTTGACTCAAAAGAAATTTAGACTGTAAAAGCATTGAGACCTCTAATTTTGAGTTTGATTTTATCCTTCTCTTCTTTTAAAGACAATATTTATTAAACCTTCCCTTATGAATGTAGCATTCTTTTGTGCCTTTTGCTATTTGCATTTTGTTCTGTTTTTCTAATGTCCCTGTCTTTTATTTCACTTAAACGTTTAACATTACCACCTAACACTTATCAACCATGTATTGCCTTATTCAAGGGTTTTTGAGTGTTTTATTTACTAAAGTTAATGAATTTTGAAACCCATGCCTTTATGCTTTGTTCAGTCAGTATTCATCAGCAATTCTGGGAAATCAGAGACTAACTTACAAAACCTGTGAATGTCATAAAGTTGGAAAATTAAGCAAACACACTGGAAAGGATGAAATAATCATGAAGATTCAAATATACAACCTCCCAAAAAGACGAAATTATTGGAGTCCTGCATTTAGGAAGAAGAAATGTATAGACAGTAGGTATTAATATATAAAAATAATGTTTTATTTACATTAGTTAAATATAAGCTAACATACACAAAAATAATTTTCATTGGTTCATTTAAAAATGGGAAGTCTTACATTTTGTAAACAGCTATTAGGTAAAGGGTAGTGGTGAGGTTAAGTGAAACAATAAGCCTGTTTAACTTCACACAACTCAATTAAGTTAAAACGTAGTGTATTAACTCATAATTATGCTTTAAAAGACAAAGATCAGTAATATTATGTCAAGAGGACAAAAGTTAATGGTCACATGTATGGCAAAAAGTGAAATATAAAGTTGTTGAATAGATTTAAAAAGATTCAATCTGTAGTAAAAGAAAGCACAATGAACTTTATTGAAAATATGTAGATTTATTGAAATATATAAATTTATAGAAGCAATTTTAAAACAAATAGTCTTTTAGAAACTGTATGGAACATATCTCAAATAGAAGGTGTGATATCAGAAAGCAGAAATGTGGTCCTTCGTTGTTAAACTTAGGTATAATTTATTTCTTTGGCTGGGAAATTGGTATGTATCATCTTTTTAATCTTTAAATTTTGTGATTTTAATCCTACTGTGAAGACACTGCATATACCTACACTCCATCCTTAAGTCTCAAAATAGTCTGTGGGATGTTTCAGTTGCTTAATAAAAATTGTTACCCTAGAGTTGTTACTAAAGAAGGATGAATGTTGGCCAAGGAATTTCAAGTTTTTGCAAATAAGAGATCAACTGGTTGAAGAGCTATGTCAAAAACTTGGTTTCTGAATTGGGCTCCAAGTCCTTAACTTCCTGAAATTGTATGATCATTGTAACCTTATGTTGTAAAACAAATAAACCCGTAAGATATCATTCATTATCCATATTTGTGTTAAGTCTGTTTCAGATCCATTAGCTCACTGGTAAGAGAAGACAGAAAGATCAAAAGAACATACAGACTTGGAGAGTATATGGAGATACAAAGTTTATCTAAAGTCAACACTCACTCTTGCTTTAGTATAAAAAAAAAAATATTGCCAAGATGCATAATTCAGAGCAGTTTTCCCTACATTTTCTTTTGGATGTTTTATGGTTTCAGGGCTTATATTTATTCTTAATCAATTTGAGTTGATTTTTGTTCATGCTGTAAGATAGGTGTCCAATTTCATTCTTTTACAGGTGGCTATACAATTTTCTCAGTATTATTCATTAGAGAATTGGTCCTTTTCCCACTGAGTGCTCTTGGCTTCCTTGTCAAATATTAGTTGACTATACACAAATGTTAGTTGACTATACACAGCCGTGCTGTGCAGCATGCAGGGTCTTAGTCCCCCAACCACAGATCGAACCCAAGCCCCCTACAGTGGAAGCATGGAGTCTGAACCACTGGACCACCAGGGAAGTCCCTAAAAGACTTGGTCTTAATGATCACGAGGGGTCCAAGAGACAACATTTTAGGCCTGTAAAGAACAGAAGTAGAGTATTATTTGCAATAGTGAAGACATGGAGCAACCTGACTGTCCATTACTGGATGAATAGGTAAAGAAAATGTTGTATGTGTATGTACATGCACACACACAAAATGGAGTTATTAGCCATAAAAAAGGAAACCTTGTGATTTGTGACAACATGGATGGACCTTGAGGGCATTATGCTAAGTGAAAAACTAACCAATCTGATCACATGGACCCACAGCCTTGTCTAACTCAATGAAACTATGAGCCATGCCATGTAGGGCCAACTAAGACAGACAGGTCATGGTGGAGAGTTCTGAAAAAATGTGGTCCACTGGAGAAGGGAATGGCAAACCACTTCAGTATTCTTGCCTTGAGAACCCTATGAACAGGGTGAAAAGGCAAAAAGATAGGATACTGATAGATGAACTCCCCAGGTCGGTAGGTTCCCAATATGCTACTGGAGATCAGTGGAGAAATAACTCCAAAAAGAATGAAGAGACGGAGCCAAAGCAAAACAACATCCAGGTGTGGATGTGACTGGTGATGGAAGCAAGGTCCAATGTCATAAAGAGCAATATTGCATAGAAAGCTGGAATGTTAGGTCCATGAATCAAGACAAACTGGGAGTGGTCAAACAGGAAATGGCAAGAGTGAACATCAACATTTTAGGGATCAGGGAACTAAAATGGACTGGAATGGGTGGTTTTAACTCAGATGACCATTATATTTACTACTGTGGGCAAGACTCCCTTAGAAGAAATGGAGTAGCCATCATAGTCAACAAAAGAGTCTGAAACCCAGTATTTGGATGCAATCTCAATAACAACAGAAGTCACACCATTGAATCTCAGGGTAATCCAAGTCTATGTCCCTATCAGTAATGCTGAAGAAGCAGAAGTCGAACGGTTCTATGAAGACATACAAGAACATCTAGAACTAACACCCAAAAAAGCTGTCCTTTTCATTATAGGGGACTGGAATGCAAAAGTCATGAAATACCTGGAGTAACAGGCAAAGTTAGCCTTGGAATACAGAATGAAACAAGGCAAAGTCTAATAGAGTTTTGTCAAGAGAACACACTGGTCATAGCAAACACCCTCTTCCAACAACACAAGAGAAGACTCTACACATGCACATTACCAGATGGTCAATACAAAAATCAGATTGATTATATTATTTGCAGCCAAAGATGGAGAAGCTCTATGCAGTGACCAAAAACAAGACCAGGAGCTGACTGTTGCTCAGATCATGAACTCCTTATTGCCAAATTCAGCCTTAAAATTAAGACAGCAGGGAAAACCACTAGACCATACAGGTATGACCTAAACTAAATTCCTTTAATTACACAGTGGAAGTGAGAAATAGATTCAAGGGATTATATCTGAGAGACAGAGTGCCTGATGAACTACAGACAATGTTTATGACATTGTACAGGAGGTAGGGATCAATATAATCGCTAAAAAAAAGAAATGCAAAAAAGCAAAATGGCTGTCTGAGGCGACCTTACAAATAGCTGTGAAAAGAAGAGAAGTGAAAAGAAAAGGAGAAAAGAAAAGATATACTCATTTGAATGCAGAGTTCCAAAAATAGCAAGGAGAGATAAGAAAGTCTTCCTCAGTGATCAGTGCAAAGAAATAAAGGAAATTGATACAATGGGAAAGACTAGAGATCACTTCGATGCTGGGAGCCGGTGAGGCATTCCACTCCTGACAAAGGTCATGAGGAAGGAGGCTCGGCATACGCAAAGGCGGGATCGAGCCTCAGGAATCCCCCTAGATATTCTCGAGCATCTACCCCCCAAAAACCAGAGTCTGCCTACTTTATTGCTTTGTGCTCTCACCTCTGACTTTACTGGGGGCTGTCCCCCACCACCATCTCGCTCTCTCTGTCAAAGAGTTAACTTACAGCTCCAATTAATAAAGTTCCTGGGCAATTAGGAGTGTTTAAATCCAAACCCCTCAGATGGCTCTCTAACTCGCCTGACAAGTTTACCCGGACTCCTACAGCTATGCATACGATTGTTTACAGTCTCCCAGCCTCGAGAGGCACGGGAAGCTTAAGATATTCAAATAGCTTAGAGCCTCTCAGAGAGTTAGAAACTGTCAGAATAAAACTAGTAAAAGATTTCATTGATGAGCCAATGCTTGCTGCCAAGTTTCCACATCCCCTGAATTGTATCCTTGAATGTGTATTAATTAATATAGTTGGTATGTAGAAAAAATAAGTAGTGGCCTTGGTGCTAGCAACTTTAGACCCTAAAGGTAATAAATTCTTTCCTTTGTTGTAAACCCATTACACATCCGCCCTATAGGAATGCAATTTTATCTTCGGAAGATGGCGCCAAACCTTAAAATAATTACTCTTAGAGAAAATAAGTCTTTGCTGATAAGTCTTTGTCAAGAGTCATAAAATGTTAATAGGCCTTCTGGCCAGAAGATGATGTAAATCACCTAAACCATTTGTATACAATAAATTTGCAGGAAAGAAACCTTGGTTTTTGATAAGGATCAAAGACTGCTGACTTTGCATCCCCTATTATCCTCTATGTGTAACTTAGGGTATAAAAGCCCCTGTTGAAAATAAAGCTACGGGCCTTGCTCACCAAAGCTTGGTCTCCCCATGTCATTTTTCTCCTTAACCTCCAGCTGAGTCTCCATCTGGAGCACGGATATCCTCTGCGACCATTTATTTGCCTGGGCTTCTAAGACCCACTCGAGAAGGTGTCTAAGGTGGGGCACCTTTCGCTATTCGAGAGGGCACCTGCGGCCTCCGTGGTCAGAGCTAACCTGGTATCATGGGTTATATTGATTTTCTGTGTAAACCAAGCTACTCAGCTTCTTTTCTTCACTGAATTTTCCTACTGAGCTATCCTCATTCTATTACTCTTTATATCTTTGATAAATAAATAAATAGGTCACCGACGCCGTCTCCCCTTTGAATACCCTGGATCAGCCGGGGCTGGACCTCGGCACTTCAAGAAAATTAGAGATACCAAGGGAACATTTCATGCAAAGATGGGCTCGACAAAGGACAGAAATGGTAGGGACCTAACGGAAGCAGAAGGTATTAAGAGGTGGCAAAAATACACAGAAGAACTGAACAAGAAAGAACTTCATGACCCAGAGAATCACAATGGTGGGATCACACAGCTAGAGCCAGACATCCTGGAATGAGAAACCAAGTGGGCCTTAGGAAGCATCACTACAAACAAAGCTAGTGGAGGTGATGGAATTCCAGTTGAGCTATTTCAAATCCTGAAAGATGATGCTGGGAAAATGCTGCACCAATATGACAGCAAATTTGAAAAACTCAGCAGTGGCCACAGGACTGGAAAAGGTCAGTTTTCATTCCAATCCCAAAGAAAGACAATGCCAAAGAATGCTCAAACTACTGGACAATTGCACTCATCTCACATGCTAGTAAAGTAATGCTCAAAACTCTCCAAGCCAGGCTTCAACAGAGCATGGACCGTGAACTTCCAGATGTTCAAGCTAGTTTTAGAAAAGGCAGAAGGATCAGAGATCAAATTGCCAACATCCACTGGATCATCAAAAAAGCAGAAGAGTTCCAGAAAAGCATCTATTTCTGCTTTATTGATTATCCCAAAGCCTTTGACTGTGTGACTCATGACAAGCTTTGGAAAATTCTTAAAGAGATGGAAATATCAGACCACCTGACTGCCTCTTCAGAAGTCTTTATGCAGGTCAGGAAGGAACACTTAGAACTGGACATGGAACAACACACCGGTTGTAAATAGGAAAACGAGTACATTATGCAGAGTTCATCATGAGAAACGCTGGGCTGGATGAAACACAAGCTGGAATCAAGATTGCTGGGAAAAATATCAATAACCTCAGATATACAGATGACACCACCCTATGGCAGAAAATGAAGAAGACCTAAAGGGTTTCTTGATGAAAGTGAAAGAGGAGAGTGAAAAAAAAATGGCTTAACGTTTAACATTCAGAAAACTAAGATCATGGCACCTGGTCCCACCACTTCCTTGCAAATAGATGGGAAACAGTGGAAACAGTAACAGACTTTATTTTGGGGGGCTCCAAAATAACTGCAGATGGTGATTTCAGCCATGAAATTAAGACTCTTGCTCCTTGGAGGGAAAGTTATGACCAACCTAGACAACATATTAAAAAGCAATTACATTACTCTACCAGCAAAGGTCTTTCTAGTCAAGGCTATGATTCTTCCAGTAGTCATGTATGGATGTGAGAGTTGGAGTATAAAGAAAGCTGAGCACCTAAGAATTGATGCTTTCGAACTGTGCTCTTGGAGAAGACTCTTGAGAGTGTCGTGGTCTTCAAGGAGATCCAACCAGTCCACCCTAAAGGAGATCAGTCCTGAATATTCTTTTGAAGGACTGATGTTGAAGCTGAAACTCCAATTCTGGCTACCTGATATGAAGAACTGACTCATTTGATAAGACCCTGATGCTGGGAAAGATTGAAGGCAGGAAGAGAAAGTAACGACAGAGGATTAGAAGGTTGGATGGCATCATTGGCTCAATGAACACGAGTTTGAGAAAACTCTGGGAGTTGCTGATGGACAGGGATGCGTGGCATGCTGCAGTCCATGGGGTCTCAAAGAGTTGCACATGACTGAGTGACTGAACTGAACTGATACATATATGTTTCTTCATGGTCTCTCAATTCTGATCCTTTTTTTTTTTAACATGAGTACCATACTAGTTCAATAACTATAACTTTCAAATATCATTTGAAGTGTGGAAGTGTGATCACTCCAGATTTGCTCTGGCTCAAAATTCCTTAGCTGCCAAGGGGTTTTACATTGCTCAATGTATAAGGAAACTTGATGTAGTTGGGTGCTAATTAATGAACAGTTTATTTCTAAATACTTTAGCAAATTACATCTCTCAAAGTAAGCTGCAATATGAAATGAATTGTTTCTATTTCTAGTACTTTTTTTATTTCTCCATTTACAAATCCATCCATGAAACTTTAAAATCAATTTGAATCCAGCAAGCAGCCGACTTAGTCATGCTACAAACAGACCTGACATGGGCAATCATGTCATGACAAAGAAGATGAAGAGAATGGAATCACAAAATACACTTTTAATAAGAGGAAATGAAATGGAAGAAGAGACTGATGACAAGATATTTGTGGGATGTATTCAGGAAAAAATCTCTTGGACAGAATCTGAACTCAGTGACTCATATTTTAGCATTAATGTTCTTTATGTATGGATGTGAGAGTTGGACTATAAAGAGAGCTGAGCACTGAAGATTTTATGCCTTTAAACTGTGGTGTTGGAAAAGACTCTAGAGAGTCCCTTGGACTGAAAGGAGATCCACCCAGTCAATCCTAAAGGAAATTGGTCCTGAATATTCACTGGAAGTACTGATGCTGAAGCTGAAACTCCAATACTTTGGCCACCTGATGTGAAGCACTGGCTCATTGGTAAAGACCCTGATGCTGGGAAAGATTGAAGATGGGAGAAGAGGGTGACAAAGGATGAGATGGTTGGATGGCATCACTGACTTGATGTGCAAGCTCTGGGAGTTGGTAATGGACAGGGAAGTCTGGCATGCTGCAGTCCATGGGGTCACAAAGAGTTGGACATGACTGAGCAACCTAACTGAACTGAACTGAACCTACCAGGTATGAGCTGATAGCTCTTTTGTGGTTTTTATTGGCGAGGCCCTGCTTATTAGTGATATTGAGCATCTTAATACACTTGTTGACCATTTATATATATTCTTTGGAAAAATGTCTTCAAATCATTTGCCAAGTTTTAATCTCTTTTTATTATTTTTTTCTATTGAGCTGCATGAGTTTCTTATATATTTTATATATTAACCTTTTATAGAATATATGGCTTGGAAATATATATTTTCCATATCAAGATAGCCTTTTATTGTGTTGATGTTTTATTTTGCTGTACAGGAGATTTTTATTTTGATGCGGTTCCACTTGTTTATCTGTGTTTTTGTTGCTTAAGATTGACTGGTTTGATCTCCTTGCAGTCCAAGGGACTCTCAAGAGTCTTTTCCAACAACACAGTTCAGAAGCATCAATTCTGCAATGCTCAGCTTTCTTTATGGTCCAACTCTCACATTCACACATGACTACTGGAAAACCATAGCTTTGACTACACAGACTTTGTCGACAATGTTATAGCTCTGCTTTTTAATATGCTGTCTAAATTAAAAGATGCTTACTCCTTGGAAGAAAAATTATGACCAACCTAGATAACATATTCAAAAGCAGAGACCTTACTTTGCCAACAAAGGTCCGTCTAGTCAAGGCTATGGTTTTTCCAGTGGTCATGTATGGATGTGAGAGTTGGACTGTGAAGAAAGCTGAGCACCGAAGAATTGATGCTTTTGAACTGTGGTGTTGGAGAAGACTCTTGAGAGTCCCTTGGACTGCAAGGAGATCCAACCAGTCCATTCTGAAGGAGATCAGCCCTGGGATTTCTTTGGAAGGAATGATGCTAAAGCTCACACTCCAGTACTTTGGCCACCTCATGCGAAGAGTTGACTCATTGGAAAAGACTCTGATGCTGGGAGGGATTGGGGGCAGAAGGAGAAGGGGACAATAGAGGATGAGATGGCTGCATGGCATCACTGATTTGATGGACATGAGTTTGAGTGAACTCCAGGAGATGGTGATGGACAGGGAGGCCTGGCGTGCTGATTCATGGGGTGGCAAAGAGTCGGACACAACTGAGCAACTGAACTGAACTGAGGTCTGTCAACTTTTCTTCCAAGGAGCAAGCTCTTTTAATTTCATGGCTGCAGTCACGGTCTGCAGTGATTTTGGAGCCCAAAATAAAATCCTATGTCACTGTTTCCAGTGTTTCCCCACCTATTTGTCACAGAGTGATGGGACTGGATACCATCATCTTAGTTTTTTGAATGTTGGGTTTTAAGCCAGTTTTTTCACTTTCCTCTTTCACCTTCACCAAGAGGCTCTTTAGATCCTCTTCAATTTCTGCCATAAGGGTGGTGTTATCTGCATATCTGAAGTTATTGATATCTCTCCCAGCAATCTTGATTCCAGCTTGTGTTTCATCCAGCCTGGCATTTCATATGATGTACTCTGCATATGCATTAAATAAGCAGGGTGACAATATACAGTCTTAATGTACTCCTTTCCCAATTTTGAACCAGTTTGTTTTTCCATATCTGGTTCTAACTGTTGCTTCTTGACTTGAATACAGATTTCTCAGGAAGCAGGTCAGCTAGTCTGGTATTGCCATCTCTTGAAAAATTTTCCAATTTGTTGTGATCCTCACATTCAAAGACTTTAACGTAGTCAATGAAGCAGAAGCAGATGTTTTTCTGGAATCCCTTGCTTTTTGTATGATCCGATAGATGGCAATTTGATTTCTGGTTCCTCTAGCTTTTCTAAATCCAGCTTCAACATGTAGATGTTCTTGGTTCACATGCTGTTGAAACCTAGCTTGGAACATTTTGCACATTACTTTGCTAGCATGTGAGATGATTGCAACTGAGTGGTAGCTTGAATATTCTTTGGCATTACCTTTCTTTCGGAGTGGAATGAAAACTAACCATTTCCAGTAGGTTATCTGCTATCAAAATAAAAAGAGATTAAAAAAAACTTGGCAAATATGGTTAAAAGAGAATGCCTGTACACTGCTGGTGTGAATGTAAATTGGCAGAGTCACTATAGAAAGCTTCTGCACAACAAAGGAAACTATAAGCAAGGTGAAGAGACAACCTTCAGATTGGGAGAAAATAATAGCAAATGAAGCAACTGACAAACAACTAATCTAAAAAATAAACAAGCAACTCCTGCAGCTCAATTCCAGAAAAATAAATGACCCAATCAAAAAATGGGCCAAAGAACTAAATAGACATTTCTCCAAAGAAGACATACAGATGGCTAACAAACACATGAAAAGATGCTCATCATCACTCATTATCAGAGAAATGCAAATCAAAACCACAATGAGGTACCATTTCACACCAGTCAGAATGGCTGCGATCCAAAAGTCTACAAGCAATAAATGCTGGAGAGGGTGTGGAGAAAAGGGAACCCTCTTACACTGTTGGTGGGAATGCAAACTAGTACAGCCACTATGGAGAACAGTGTGGAGATTCCTTAAAAAACTGGAAATAGAACTGCCTTATGACCCAGCAATCCCATTCCTGCGCATCCACACTGAGGAAACCATAATTGAGACACGTGTACCCCAATGTTCATCGCAGCACTGTTTATAACAGCCAGGACATGGAAGCAACCTAGATGTCCATCATCAGATGAATGGATAAGAAAGGTGTGGTACATATACACAATGGAGTATTACTCAGCCATTAAAAAGAATACATTTGAATCAGTTCTAATGAGGTGGATGAAACTGGAGCCTATTATACAGAGTGAAGTAAGCCAGAAAGAAAAACACCAATACAGTATATTAACGCATATATATGGAATTTAGAAAGATGGTAACAATAACCCTGTATGCGAGACAGCAAAAGAGACACAGACGTATAGAACGGTCTTTTGGACTCTGTGGGAGAGGGAGTGGGTGGGATGATTTGGGAGAATGACATTGAACATGTATAATATCATATATGAAACGAATCACCAGTCCAAATTTGATGCATGATGCAGGATGCTTGGGGCTGGTGCACTGGGACAACCCAGAGGGATGGTACGGGGAGGGAAGAAGAAGGGGTTTCAGGATGGGGAACACGTATATACCTGTGGCAGATTCATGTGTATGTATGGCAAAACTAATACAATATTGTAAAGTAATTAACCTCCAATTAAAATAAATAAATTTATATTTTTTTAAAAGAAAACCATATAAATGCATTTCAAAAATAAAAATATACAATAAATACTATATGACACAGCAATCCATTTCTGAGTAAATGTTCAAAAGCAATAAAATGTCTCAAAGAGACATCTGAACTCCCTTGTTTAATGCAAAATTATTCACAATAGCCAAGATAGAAGAACAATGTTTTTGTCAACAGATAAATGAATAAAAGTGGTGTGGTATTATATGCAATGAGTTATTATTCAGTGTTAAAAAATAAAGAAATCCTGGCACAAATGATAACATGGATGAACCTGGAGGACATAATGCTAAGTGAAATAGGCCAGACACGAAAGACATATGCTGCATGTAGTGCTTATATGTGTAATATATATTAAGAAAATAGAACTCAGGAATGTAGAGTAGAAATACTGATTGCCAGGGTGAGGGAAAGAGGGAGGTGTTGTTCAAAGGATGCAATCTTTCTGCTATAAAATATGTTCCAAGGGAGGCTTTCCAGGTGGTGCTGGTGGTAAAGAATCCACTTGCCAATGCAGGAGATGCAAGAGATGTGGGTTCAGTCCCTGGGTTAGGAGGATCCTCTGGAGTAAGAAATGGCAACCCATTCCAGTACTTTCACCTGGAGAATCCCATGGACAGAGGAGCCTGGCAGGCTACAGTCCATCGGTCGCAGTCAGACACAACTGAAGCAACTTGGCACATGGCACACGAGTTCTGTGAATCTCGTGTAGTTCACGATGACTGTAGAGAGTAATACTGTCAACAAAATTTGCTAAGAGAAAAAACAGATGAGGTGATAGATGTGCTAATTTTATTTTGGTAACTATTTAACAATTTATAGATATTTTAAATAATCACCTTGTGTACTTTAAATATATTACAAAGTTATAATTTGTAATACTTTTACATTACAGCTTTGCCAATCATACTTTAATAAAGCTGGAAACAAAACAAAACCATTATATTAATGTTTAAATACCACTCCTTTTTTGTTAAGTTTAAAAATAAAATAAAATAAAAAAAAAACACTCCTTAATTCCTACCATGACTCTAAAAACTTCAAATTATATGAACAACTTGATTGAACAAGGAAAATTTACCAGAATTATTTTGTTTTTCTGTCTCCTTAAGAAAATCAAAAGTTAATGTAATTTGTGTTATCCTTTACATATTTCATCTCTAGTTTTGAATGTTCATGCCATTTACCCTTGAATAGAAATGCCATCAGGGCCCAGCAGTCAGATTTAGTATATTTGTGATCAGCTCCAGGAGACTTTACATTCCATGGTAAAGCAATATAAAGTAGACCTAGACGTGATCTATAGTTCAGAGGTAGTGGCCATATTCACTTTTTCACTTCTTCAATAGCAAAAAATTTGACTTTCTTCCATAAAAAATGACAGATCAATATTTTTAAAATTTTGTCACAAAATAGTCATATAGAAACATCATATATTCCAGTAATACAGATTTAAGGCATTTCCACTTGTCATGATTACTGAACTAACTTTCTTCCCATTGGATCAAAAATAAAAGAGAACATGACAGATGTGATTACTAATTTGGAAAGACTCAATGATGAAGGTATAAATTATTGAGTTCTTCAAAAGTCACATAGTTCTGTAGCTAGATGGTGCAATACTTGGAGTTGAATGTGCATAAGCAAATAAGACAAATGCCCTAGAATCAAGGAATTATGACAAAAAAGAAAGTCAGATCATGGAACAAATTTTAAAACATAATATAATAAAGATCAAACTAGCTATTAAATAAAGAACACTACAATAGAAATGTTTAACTTTACTTGAAAGAATAATGGGTTACTTGTCATAGAATGTGACATATCAGCTCTACCTCAGAGATGAACAGGTGATTGGCAGTCAGACCCTGTCACCACTTTACAGGCTGTAAAGTTGTCTGTGTCTCGTGAAGAGTATAGCACAATACCTGATCCAGCTAGATATTTAGTGAACACCACAATAAATGTGAAGAGGTGACCATTGGAAAAGACCCTGATGCTGGGAGGGATTGGGGGCAGGAGAAGAAGGGGACGGCAGAGGATGAGAGGGCTGGATAGCATCACCGACTCGATGGATATGAGTCTGAGTGAACGCCGGGAGATGGTGATAGACAGGGAGGCCTGGTGTGTTGCCATTCATGGGGTCACAAAGAGTCAGACATGACTGAGTGACTGAACTGAACTGAACAATAAATGAAGTGCTTCCCTGGAGGATCAGAGGTAAAGAATCTGCCAGGAATGCAAGAGATGCAAGATCGATCCTTAGGTCAGGAAGATCCCCTGGAGAAGGAGGTGGCAACCCATTCCAGTAGTCTTGCCTGAGAAATCTCATGGACAGAGGAGCCTAGCAAGCTAGAGTTCATGGGGTCCCCAAAGAGTCAGACACAACTTAACAACTAGACAATGACAACAATAAATAAATAAATAGGTAAAGGATGACTACATGATGGTAAGGAATCATCCTGCAAAGCAGGAGACCCGGGTTCAATACCTGGGTCTAGAAATTCCTTGGAGAAGTGAATGGCAAGCCACTCCAGTATTCCTGCCTGAAGAATTCCATGGACAGAGGAATCTGGGGGTTACAGTCCATGGCATTGCATAGACTTGGACACGACTGAGTAACTGAACTGAACTGAACTGACACAGCCTACCAAAGATTCAGAGCAACAATAAAAATTCAATCCATCCTTTCTCTCTTATTAAATTTAAAGCCTTTGTGTCATTTTCCAACTTGACCACTTCAATAGAAAACTTGAAACTCTGTGTACTATATCCTTTTGTGAAACTCTGTACTATATCCTCTTGTTAAAGCTTATTTTTTCTTATGAATATACTTATAATTAGAGAAAAATCCTATACATGGCATGAACAGAGGGCCATAACTCATAAACAAATTAGATGATGCATGAACACTGGATAATTTGCAAGATATAGCCTGTGAAGTTAAGAAATGGTGCATTAATAGTTAGAAACTTAGTATCCAACGAATTCACACACAGATATAGATCAAATTTGAGATTCTGAATGTCCTATTCAGCCTTTCCCAGCAGGAGAACTGCTCTACTTTCCTAAGATGTAGAGTTTGGGGAGATAGGGAAAGGGGAGTGGCCAAGTGGCTAGAGCTCCTCAGACCCTATTCCATAGAGAGAGAAACTTCAAGGCAGCACTAATTGACCCAGAGGCTGTCATGGTTATTTTTTAAGTTATCACTTGATAAACAGTTTATTGAGTTTAAAAATACAGCATGTCATGAAGAGAAGATTCTCCTCAACAAATCAGAGGGTACTTGTTATACCTAAGTTGTACTGATTTAAGCAAATTATGAATTTCAAGCAAAGTTAAGAATGGATGAATTTGTTACTTGAATACATCAGACATTTATATTAAAAAGGCCGTATTTTCTGTAATAGAGCAACGTGGTGATTTTTAAAACAAAAGGTAAGCAGCTATAATTTTGCCCTGGTTAATTTATTATAGCATATTTTTAATTCAACAATCAAAAGAAATACAAATTTTTTTTCCAAAAAAGATTTGTTTATGAGATAAATCTTCTGAACTTGGGATATACAGACAGTATATTGAATTTTGATTAACAAAATGGGCTCTGGTGTTACACTGCTGAATTTGGCATCACCTAAATCACACACTAGCTTCTTGACATTGCACAATTTACTTAACCTTTCCTTGCCTCTGGCTTTTTATGAAAATGTGAATCACTAGAGTACCTATTTCATTTATATTGCAATACATGAGATAACAAACAAAGTTAGCACATAATCTGTTTAAATGTTGTTAGAAATAAAACATTTATTTCAGATAATCACACCTCTCTCCTTTCCATTGCTGATCGTCAGTGTTCTTGCCTGGAGAATCCCAGGGACAGGGGAGCCTGGTGGGCTGCCATCTATGGGGTCACACAGAGTCGGACATGACTGAAGTGACTTAGCCGTAGCCGTTGTTATTTAGTCACTAAGTTATGTCCTGCTCTCTCGGATCCCATGGAATATAGCCTGCCACCTCCACTATCCATGGGATTTCCCAAGCAAGACTACTGGAGTGGTTTCCATTTCCTTTACTGGAGAACCTTCCCAACCCAGGGATCGAACCTGTGGCTCCTGCCTTGGCAGGTGAATTCTTTACCACTGAGCCAACAGGGAAGCCCATTGCTATACTTGTTTCTGCTAAAATAGAAAAAAATGGTAAAGGAAGGACTGAAGTTCCCATGTTGGAATTGCCAACAACAATTAATTGTTAGTGGAGAGAACAGATCAACTTCTGGAAAGAGAATAATCAAAAAGTTATTTATGGGGATGTTTCAGATATTAAATAGGATTTGAGTTAGATTTTTAATTTAATTTTGCTTTCTATAACATAGCCTCCTTGTCTCATGTTTTCTTAGTACAACTGTAAGAATTGGCATAGATAAGAGAAAAAATACATTAAAAGTCCTGAAAGTTAGAATGTTTTTTCCCAAGATATTGTTTTTGGTCTGTACCTACCCAGCATAAAGTAATTACTAAATTTAACTCAGTATTCCTGACAAAACACTGCCTTGTACATCTTTTCTCTCCCAGGCTGAGAAAAATTCCACTCCAGGGCCGGATACAAAGTAGCTAATTTCCGAAAGAGACAAAAGTTAGTTTTAAAATAATAATGATAAATACAATAAGTATGATGATGATCATAAGAAAGAATGCCCTATAGGACTACAACCATCCATTCAAATCATTGTTAACATAGTTGATGCTACTTGCCCCTCAAAACAACTGAGATACATCTTATTATTACTGTATATATTGTCAACTAAGAAAAAACAAGCTCTGGTAATTTAAGTAAAGATATATTACAAGAATATATCTAAGTTTCATTTTAAGTTATTCAATGTCAGAATCTTTGGTCAGTGAGTACTTGAATCTGTTTAAATGGACCACGATTGCTGAGATGAGTAGAAAATCTACATGCATGCCATTGCCTGTCAAGAAATCCTTATATATAAGCTGCTCACCTATGTAAGTGCTTGACCAGTTTTTGGAATATGAGACTGAGTAAGTATATGAGTGCATTTTTTTTTTCCTGGAAAATATTTTACTATGTTTTCTTAAAAGTAAAAATAAAAGAATAATTCTGTGATACCCTAAGATATGACAGTCTTCCTCAAGTTATTTTCTGGACCTCCCATAATGCCTTTTAATTCTCACTGCATGGACTCCACACATCCTAGGTTTCTGTCTGACTCATCTATCTGAAGCCACACTAATTTCTGAGTTTGTAATGATGGAAACTAAATTCATATTATTTATGCTTAGTGTCCATAGCATATAACACACTTTTTATTTAGCACATGCTTAGTAATAACAGCTTTCCCCAACTACAATATATTTGACAAAATATATATTGATTTACTGCCTCATACATTCAAACAAGGGTTTCCCAGGTGGCTCAGTGGTAAAGAATACGCCTGCCAACGCAGGAGTCGCAGGGAGGAGACGTGGGTTTGATCCCTGGGTCGGGAAGGTTCCCTGGAGGTGGGAATGGCAACCCATCCAGTGTCCTTGCCTGGAAAATCCCATGGACAGAGGAGCCTCGTGGGTTACAGTCCATGGGGTCACAAAGAGTCAGACATGACTCAGCGAATGAAGACACACAGACACGTTCATACAAACATCTGTGTCACTGAAAATTTAATCCCCCCTTTCCTCAGCTGGTTTTTAAATGCTATCATCTCTGAAGAAAAATAAAACATATATACATACATAGAGGTATAAAATCTTGAAAGTGTGAGATGATATAACATGCAAAAGTAGCTACCTAAAAGTGAAAGGAAGAGGAAATAAAGAGCAAAGAGATCAGAAAACGTAAAGATAGAGATGACAAGAGAAGATTCAGAGAAGCACACTAAGTCTGAGTTTGAGCAACATGCCATTAATATTTGAACTAGAACTTCTCAGGCCCTTGTTCCCTTCTCTTGACACTTTTGAGCTGTAGACAGAGATGAAACAGGAGGGAACTTCTGCCTTTAGAATTCACTCTGAAAAATTAATCACTGACTTAAGGGTAATTCACTACAATAAGAAGGGAAAATCTTGAAATTAATGAGAGCTAAGAAGTTAAAATAGAAATGGTAAATATTTGAGTTGTCTGGGTTTTGTGTCAACAGTGGGAAACTGGAGAGCTCCTTAAAAGAAGAGAGGGGAGTTGTGCTCTAAAGGAAGCAAAGGCAAATTAGGGAAATGAAGGTAAAAGTTAAAAAGAATGTATGACAGTGTGGATCTCGGAAATTGCAGCAATCTGTGAAAAAAGTCACAGTTTAGCATTAATGCAGGTTGGCTGGAAATCACAAAAAAATGATTTCGAGGAAGCAGTCTGGTGATGGAGATACTAAATTTATTTGGTGAAAATGCTTAGATATTAAAAGGAGTTGATTAGAGAAATGGTACACTGCATTTAGCACTGTGTATTTGATAGTTATTCAGATTCAGATATTTAGAATATATATTACTCATTCACAATACATTATACATATATATAATATAATGCATATATTAAGAAACTCATATTTAAAGATTAGAAAACATACAAATGGACATCTTACATTTTGTCTGGCATGAACTCTGAGATTAAATTCTCTTAGACATTTTATTTTCCCTTTTTCTTATTTAGTTATCCTGTGAGGGCTATAATCTTTTAGTTTTTGTTGTTTAGTCACTAAGTCATATCTGACTCTTTTAGACAGTATGCACTGTAGCCTGCCAGGCTCCTCTGTCCACGGGATTTCACAGGCAAGAATACTGGAGCATGTTGCCATTTCTTTCTCTAGAGAATCTTCCCAACCTAGGGACTGAACCTGCGTTCCCTGCGTCTCCCCTACATTGCAGTCAGATTCATTACCACTGAGCTGCCTGGGAAGCCCCCATAATCTTACTTAAGTCCTTCTAAAGGTCTAAAATTTGGTAAGCAGGTTTATCGGTCATTAAGATTGTTGAGGCACCATGGTAGGGGTGAGGACGTATCCCAACAATTCTTACTGACTTTATGTCAGGTTTTAAACTTCAAGTGAATGTGTGACCCGCTTTGATGTTTTATTTCTAATATTAATTTCTATGATATAGTAAGTGGAATATTGCCCTCTATGATGGAGGCAAGTGGAGAGTTCTAATTTTTTTTTCCATCTGGGATCTAAGCCTCTTTCCCAGGGAGTGAGTGACCCAGGCTGACCTGAGCTCCATCTTGCAGTTGAACGTTACGATCACCATGCCCTTTGGTTATCTGAGATGGAGCTCACTTCAAATCAGATGCGAAAGACTCTTATAAACTAATTGCAAATTAGAAGGTGCTAGGCAGAAAAAATACAGCTAAAAAGCAAACGGAGACCAGGAAGGGGAAATATATTTCTTTAGAGAATGTCCCAAGTTACCTAGAGCTGTTCTTATCCTGAGAATAGGCTACTTTTCATGTTTGCTCCTATTTTACTGTTGTCTGTCTTGCTGTGTTATTCATATATTCAAAATCTCTCACATGAGTCAAAAGAACAGAACTCAAGATTTTTTTGTTTTTACCTAGTGGAAACTGAGGATATTGGATTTGAAATATCTTAAACACAAAACAAATAAAATTTTAAATGGATATATATATATATAATATTGTGTATGAGCATGCATTAATTCCCTTCAGTCATGTCTGACACTTTGCAACCCCATGAATCCCCACACTCCTCTGGCCATGGGATTCTCCAGGCAAGAATACTGGAGTGGGTTGCCATGTCCTCCTCCAGAGGATCTTCCCAACCTAGGGACTGGACTTGTGTCTCTTACATCTCCTGCATTGGCAGACAGGTTCTCTATATTCTATCAGTGAAGTTAAAATCATCAATTTATTTTAACCCATTTCACTGCTGGGTCCAGTGAATTGTAGTGACTTCTAACCTTTTGTTTGCAGATGGGATCCAGAGGACAAAATCCCCCACAGTGGAACCAGACTACATTGGTGGATTTCATCTTGCTTGGCTTCTCTGATATTCCTGACCTACAAGGATTTCTTTTTGGGGTGTTTTTGATCATGTATATGATTATTCTGGTGGGAAATAGTCTCATTATCATAATAACCAAGATGGATCCTTCCCTCCAGACTCCCATGTACTTTTTCATAGGGAATTTTTCTTCCTTGGAAATATGTTATGTATCAGTCACTGTCCCAAGGTTATTAATAGATCTTTGCAGTCAAAACAGAAATATATCCTTTCTGGCCTGTGCTGCTCAAATGTATTTCTTTCTGGTGTTTGGAGCCACTGAGTGCCTTCTTCTGACTTCAATGGCTTATGACAGGTATGTCGCCATTTGCAACCCACTGCTGTACCCTCTCCTCATGAACAGTAGGTTGTGTATCCAACTGGCTGCTGGCTGTTGGGTCAGTGGAGTTCCAGTGCATATAGTGTTAACCTACCAGATGTTCTCTCTACCCTTCTGTGGCGCTAACCAGTTGAATCACTTCTTCTGTGACATACCTCCAGTGCTTAAGCTTGCCTGTGGGGACACCCTTATAACTGAGACATTAGTTTATGTAGTTGTTGTTCTAGTTGTCACTGTTCCTTTTATGTTGATTCTTGGATCTTATGTGAGAATAATTGAGACCATCTTGAAGCTGCCTTCAGCCACTGGGCGAGCCAAGGCCTTCTCCACCTGCTCCTCCCATCTCATGGTTGTGGCTTTATTCTTTGGATCAGGACTCCTTACATATTTAAGACCAAAGTCCAGTCATTCTATGGGAATGGACAAATTTCTCTCTCTTTTTTATACCATTGTCACACCAGTGTTTAACCCCATGATATATTGTCTGAGAAATAAAGAGGTTTTGGTGGCACTGAGAAAATTTTTACTGAAATGAATTGTAATATGACTCAAAACCATCACTTCATAAAATTTGTTTCTTATTTATTATAGCCTCCATGCACTAATCTCTGTTCTTTTCCAATTTTTCTATGAATCTTAATTATTATAGATAAGTGATATCATATGTCTAGATTAAACAAAGCCTCCTGCTATTTTTAAATAACAAATTCACCCCAAACTCAGTTCAAGGTATTGAAATCTCTGAAATAATACGTGGTGGTATTGGTTTAGTCACTAAGTCTTATCCGCTTCTTATGGCCTGGCTGCTTTGTCTGTGGGATTCTCCAGGCAAGAATAGTGGAATGGGTTTCCATTTCCTTCTCCAGGTGATCTTCCCATCCCAGGTATCGAACCTGGGTCTGCTCCATTGCAGACAGATTCTCTACCAATTGAGCTACAAGGGAAGCTCTCATAGCAGTTATTAATGGTTTTTGTTAATGTTGTTGCTTTTTAACATTCAAGAACATTGCCTATATGCGTGCATGCATGCTCCGTTGCTCAGTCCTGTCTGACCCTTTGCAGCCCCATTGTCTGCAGCCCCCAAGCTCCTCTGTCCATGGGATTTCCCAGGCACGAATACTGCAGTGAGTTGCCATTTCCTCCTCCATGGGATTTTCCTGACCCAGGGATCCAACCCATGTCCAACCACCTGGGAAGTTCCAATGCCTACATATTCTGATTAAATGAGAGTGTTCAAGCTTTTATCCCCAGTGCCAACATATTGTCTAAAAAATAATAGACTAAAATAATGACTTATAACAAAGTATAGCAGGCCTAGTACTTTTTGCCCCATTTGAAGATGAGCACTTGAACTGAAAATATGACATCATTTTTCAAGACATAAAATGTTAACTTAGGTTAAATATACCTCTGATGACTTCACAGAATGATGGGAAAAAGTAATAATAACTTGTTGCATTTGAGTTCAGAAAGTTTTTTTCCAGATTTTCCTTGTGAAATGAGGCAAGGCAGGTCAGCAAGTTTGTTTTTTTGTTTGTTTGTTTGTTTGTTTTCACTGCAAAACACCTCTCATGAAGACAACACTGGAAACCAGTTTCTAGAGTGAGGAAACTAGACAGTGCTGGGAGATAGCCTCTAAAGCTGCCAGTATAGATGTGACCACAGTGATGAAAAAGGGCGGTGCCTGTATGATCATCAATCACTCTAAGTGTGTATAGAAAGCTATGAGTCCTATAGGACGAGAATCAGTGTAGATGCTCCTACACACACCCCTGTTTCTACAAGAATTAGAGAGGGAAGGATCTGGGGATGCCTCCATATACACTGGTAGGGCACCCTCAGGTACTGGCTTCTGAATATAGTATTCATCTCAGAACACACTACATGCTTAAGGGTATGAAAAGACTGTCTTATTTTATAGGAAAAGAACCATTTTGGAGGTCAGTGTTGGTGCCAAAGAGAGATTTTCTGCAATGGCCAACTCATTGATCTCCTGGGTACAAGATCACTTCTATATCATAACATGCATAGAGTCCATTGAGTCCCATTGAGTGAAAGTCCTTCAGCTGTGTCCAACTCTTTGCGACCCCATGTGGTAGCCCACCTGGTTCCTCTCTCCATGGAATTCTCCAGGCAAGAATACTGGAGTGAATAGCCTTTCCTTTCTGCCAGGTA
Organism: Bubalus bubalis; assembly: GCF_019923935.1. NCBI lineage: Eukaryota > Metazoa > Chordata > Mammalia > Artiodactyla > Bovidae > Bubalus > Bubalus bubalis. The sequence continues at coordinate 5,971,458 of NC_059172.1, forward strand.
TCTTCCCAATCCAGGGATCAAACCCAGGTTTTCCACATTGCAGATTCTTTATCATCTGGGTCACATGCATAGAAAACCTTCCCAAACTTGTTCCTTGGTTTTGACCACTTAAATCTTATTTTAAACTGGGTATTTCTCTCTGAATATGCCTTTTAGCTCACTATGTATTATTGTTTGCTTTCCAACATGCTTCCTATTGTTAGTCACTCAGTCATGTCTGACTCTGCAATCCCATGAACTGTATCCCACCAGACTCCTCTGTCAGTGGAGTTCTCCAGGTAAGAATACTGAACTGGGTAGCTATTTCCTACTCCAGGGGGTCTTTCCAACCCAGGTATCTAACTGGTGTCTCCTGCACTGCAGCAGTCTCTTTACCATCTGAGTCACTGAGGAAGCCCCTGGGATATCCTTATCCTTCCTCAAAAATCCAGGTCAGTACTGGCAAGTGAAGAGATCTGTTTTCCTCAGATACTAGAGGGAAAAGTTCAATGATGCTTTGTAAAAATAAGCTTACATTAAAAATATGAATATTAGAATGAAATTTCTTTACAAATGAGGACAAAATGTTTTACAAAGACTAATAGTTAACAAAGGAATTCAGAGCTTTTAATGAGTAGATAAATTATAGGGCAGATTGTTTAGAAGTGAAGTACCACTATGAACATAAGGGTGCATGTATCTTTTCCAACTATAATTTTGTTTGCATATATGCCCAGAAGTAAATTGCTGGATCATATGACAACTCTATTTTCAGTTTATAAAGGAACCTGCATACTCTTTGCTATAGTAGCTATATCAATTTGCATTCCCACCTACAATATAGGAGGGTTCCCCTTTCTACATATCTCCAGCATTTACTATTTGTAGACTTTTTAATGGGCTTCCCTTGTTGCTCAGTTGGTAAAGAATCCGCCTGCAGTATGGGAGACCTGAGTGTTTTCCCTGGGTTGGGAAGATGTCCTGGAGAAGGGAACGGCTACCCACTCCAGTATTCTGGCCTAGAGAATTCCATAGATTATATAGTCCATGTGACCACAAAGAGTAGGACACGAATGAGTGACTTTCACTTACTTACTTAGACTTTTATGTGGCCATTCTGACTTATACGAGGTGCCACTTAATTGTAATCTTGATTTGCATTTCTCTAATAATTAAGAAATTTGAGACTTTGTCATGTTCCTGTTAGCCATCTGTATGTCTTCCTTGTAGAAATGTCTATTTAGGCCACCTGTCCATTTTTGGATTGGGCTGTTTGTTGGTGGTATTGTTATTGAGCTATATGAGCTGTTTGTATATTTTGAAAGTTAAGTGCTTGTTGGTTGTATTGTTTGTAAAAATTTTGACCCAGTTGGAAGATTGTCTTTTCATCTTGTTCATACTTTCCTTTCCTGTGGAAAAGCTTTTAAGTTTTATTAGGTCCAATTGGTTTATTTTTGCTTTTATTTCTATTGCTTTGAAAGAATGACAAAAGAAAATGTTCCTATAATTTATTTATTTCTGTAAATATTCACTCCTTTCATATGGACACCTAATGTAATTTAGTTCACCTGTGACTTGTATATTTGATATCAAAAACCTGTAGTTAATCCCCATGTAAGTTAAGAATCACAATTTCAAAAAAATAAATGCATATGTGCTCTGAGGCATATAGTAATTCCCATTGGCTATCTATTTTACATATGATAATATAAGTTTCCTTGTACACCTGCGGCTGATTCATGTTGACATTTGGCAGAAACCAAATGTAAAGCAATTATCCTTCAATTTAAAAAAATCAATAAATTTTAAAAAAGAATAAAAAAGAAAAGAAAAAACAAATGCAATCTGAAACCATGAAAAAGTTTATATTTTCATATCATTGCCCTACTTGCTCAGGTAGAGTTTCTTCAATCAGTGGATGTAGTTAGTGTCCCCTTCTCATTTATTTCACTCAAGAAATGAGCAGGATTAACACAAGAATGGGATAAATTCCTTGCACTAAGGTTGAAAAGCAGAGACATTACTTTGCCAACACACGTCTGTCTAGTCAAGGCTATAGTTTTTCCAGTGGCCATGTATGGATGTGAGAATTGGACTGTGAAGAAGGCTGAGCGACAAAGAATAGATGCTTTTGAACTGTGGTGTTGGAGAAGATTCTTGAGAGTCCCTTGGACTGCAAGGGGATCCAACCAGTCCATTCTGAAGGAGATCAGCCCTGGGTGTTCCTTGGAGGGAATGATGCTAAAGCTGAAGCTCCAGTACTTTGGCCACCTCATGAGAAGATTTGACTCATTGGAAAAGACTCTGATGGTGGGAGGGATTGGGGGCAGGAGGAGAAGAGGACGACAGAGGATGAGATGGCTGGATGGCGTCACTGACTCGATGGACGTTAGTCTGAGTGAACTCCAGGAGTTGGTGATGGACAGGAAGGCCTGGCATGCTGTGATTCATGGGGTCGCAAAGAGTAGGACACGACTGAGTGACTGAACTGAACTCAACTGAAGGTAAAGTATAATAACTTGATTGGGGATGTGCACCATTTTGGAATAAGCTAAAACTACAGAGAAAAAGTATATTAAATAACCAATCAAAATTAATAATTTTTAAACTTTGGCAAGAAACATTAAAGTAACAAAGAGATCTGTAACTACATCATGAGTCAAATTCCACATAGTGTTTTATTTTATCTACCTGCATGTGATCATATGTAATTACTTCTGATAATGGAGTTTCCACTTTAGAGGATTGATTCTATAATTAAATTCTATTATCTAGTCCCCATGGTTACCCTGCTCTCTTTAAGAAAAAAGAGTATAAAAAGGCAGCAGTGAGCATGTATTCAAAAGTTGTCTCAAATTTTTACAAAGATATAATTCAAATTTTCTCTGCTTATCATTTTATTTGAAGTGACAAATTTCCTATTTTTGTGCCTCTGCTGAGTTAATAGTTATTATAATACAAAAGGAAACAATAGACTAGAAAAGTTAGTACTAAGACAGATGCTATTAAGTGTGTGGTGCTGTCTCTGTCATTTACTACTGTGGACAGGTATATGGCATTAATTCGTTAGTGAGTTGTGTAAAGAGAACAGTCGTCTGATTTAAAGTACTGCAGATATTGAAAGACACTTACTCCTTGGAAGGAAAGTTATGACCAACCTAGACAGCATATCAAAAAGCAGAGACATTACTTTACCAACAAAGGTCTGTCTAGTCAAGGCTATGATTTTTCCAGTGGTCATGTATGGATGTGAGAGTTGGACTATAAAGAAAGCTGAGCACAGAAGAATTGATGCTTTTGAACTGCAGTGTTGGAGAAGACTCTTGAGAGTTCCTTGGACTTCAAGGAGATCCAACCATTCCATCCTAAGGGAGAGCAGTCCTGGGTGTTCATTGGAAGGACTGATGTTGAAACTGAAGCTCCAATACTTTGGCCACCTGATGCAAAGAGCTGACTCATTTGAAAAGACCCTGATGCCAGGAAAGATTGAAAGTGGGAGGAGAAGCGGACAACAGAGGATAAGATGGTTGGATGGCATCACCGACTCAATGACACAGGTTTGGGTAGACTCCAGTAGTTGGTGCTGGATAGGGAGACCTGGCGTGCTGTGATTCATGGGGTCACGAAGAGTCGGAGACGACTGAGCGACTGAACTGAACTAAACTGAACCAAAAGACCTCAAAATTATCTAATTACCTTTCAAGGCCCAACATGTAAAATATAAGTAGAGTTGCTAAGTTTGTTGGGGGCCAGCCATAATGAGGTTGAAGACATGTTACATCAAATTCTTATTTATTTCATATTCTAAACTTCAAGTGAACATATGACTTGCTATGTTTTATTTGTACTATAGACTTCTGTGGTATATCACATGGAATTTGCATGATGATGGCAAGAACATATTTCTTATTTTTCTGATGAAAGTTTGAGTCTCTTTCTTACAGAGTGGTCTGGAGAATGGTGGTGGTGGGAGAGGGTGGTGCTGAACGGGGCCTGGCAGTGGAGTCTTAGTGATCACACTGCCCTTTGATTATCTGAGATGCAGCTCACAAGAGAAACATCAAAGAAAACATGAAAAAAAAAACATATAAAAATTGAAAATTAAGACACTCAAGGCAGAAAAATACAAATAAAAAGCTAACAGAAACCAAATTGATCAGGAAAGAGAAGCATTTTTCAGAAGAAAATGCCCCCCATCTCCTACAGCAATTCTTATCCTGAAAATAGGCTACACAACATTTTTTTTTTGCTTTTGTTATTTTCTATTTACTGTTACTCATAAACCCATAATCTTTATTGTGAGCCAAAAGAAAGAGTCTAAGATTATATTCTATTTTACATTGTGGTATTTTAGGATGCTGCATTTGATTTATTAACAAAAATACCAAAAAAAAAAAGTGTAGCTATCATGTGAATTAATTTGAAATCATCAAATTATTTTGTCCAGTTTTTCTGCTGGACACTGTGCATCTGAGTGACTTTAAGCATTTTATTCACAGATGGAATTCAGAGGGTAAAATCCACCAGAGTGGAACCAGACTACATTGATGGAATTCATTTTGCTTGGCTTTTCTGATATTCCTGACCTACAGGGATTTCTTTTTGAGGTGTTTTTGATCATGTATATGATTATTCTGATGGGAAATAGTCTCATTATCATAATAAACAAGATGGATCCTTCCTTCCAGACTCACATATATTTTTTCCTAGGGAATTTTTCTTCCTTGGAAATATGTTATGTATCAGTCATTGTCCCCAGGTTATTAACAGATCTTAGTAGACAAACTAGAAATATAGCCTTTCTAGCCTATGCTGCTCAAATATATTTCTTTCTGGTGTTTGGAGCCACTGAGTGCCTTCTTCTGACTTCAATGGCTTATGACAGCTATGTCGTCATTTGCAACCCACTGCTGTACCCTCTCCTCGTGAACAGTAGGCTGTGTGTCCAACTGGCCGCTGGCTGTTGGGTCAGTGGAGTTCCAGTGCATAGTGTTAACCCACCAGATCTTTTCTCTACCCTTCTGTGGCGCTAACCAGTCTAATCACTTCTGTGATGTGCATCCAGTGCTTAAGCTTGCCCTTGGGGACACTTTTATGACTGAGATATTGTTTTATGTAACTGCTATTCTAGTTGTCACTATTCCGTTTATGTTGATTCTTGGATCTTACGTGAGAATAATCGTGACCATCTTGAAGCTGCCTTCAGCCACTGGGCAAGCCAAGGCCTCTCCACTAGTTCTTCCCATCTCATGGTTGTGGCTTTATTCTTTGGATCAGGACTCACTACATATTTAAGACCAAAGTCCAGTCATTCTATAGGAATGGACAACTTTCTCTCTCTTTTTTACACCATTGTCACATCAACATTTAACCCAGTGATATATTGTGTGAGAAACAAGGATGTTATGGTGGCTTTGAGAGAATTCTTACTGAAATTGATTGTACTGTGATTTAAAAATATTAATTCATAAAATTTGTTTCTTATTCATTACAGTCTCCACTCAATAATTTCTGTTACTTTATCATTAGCTGTGACATAATATTTTAGATAAATGATCTATTATGTTTATATTACATAAAGTATGATGTTATTTTAAACAGAAAATTAATCCCAAACTCTATTCAGGATATTGATATCTCTGATATAACACATAACATTTATTAATGGGTCTTGTTACTGTTGTTGCTTTTTAATTTGCAGAATATTGCCTATGTTTCTCTTTCCAATGAAATTATTCAGCTTTCTTTCTCTAATTCCAGCATATAGCCTGAAAACTAATAGGCATCAAATTAACTTTATTAGATTAAAAAACTAAAAGCATGATATAGCAGGCCTGGTATTGACAGTCTCATTAAAAGATGTGTGTCTGAGCAAAAATTATGACATCATATTCGAGACATAAAATGTTAACTCACTGGCAGTTGTACCTCTGCTGACTGTACAGAACAATAGAAAGAAGCAAAGATCATTTGTTGCATTTATTTCTGAGAAAGGTTTTCCAAATTTTCCATATATGCTGGTAGGGCATCTTCAGATACTGGTTTCTGAATATAACTTTCATGTCAGAACATACTACCTGCATGAGAAGAATATAGTTTTCTAGGAGAACCATTATTCTGATTGATAAAGGGTAGAAAAGAGAGATTTTCCAGCCATGGCTGGCTCGTTGACCTCTTGGATACAAGATCATTCCAGTAAAGATTTCCTTCAACATAACACGAAAAGAAAGCCTTTCCAAATTTGATTCTCTGGTTTTGACCACTTATTCAGGCTCAAAAATCTTACTTTTAACTGGGTAACTTGCTCTGAACATGCCTTTTAACATTCCGTTTATTATTATTTGCTTTGAGATATCCTTATTTTCCTCACTGAGGCTGGTGACTGAAGCCATGAAATTAAAAGATGCTTGCTCCTTGTAAAGAAAGCTATGACAAACCTATTTCAGTTCAGTTCAGTTCAGACACTCAGTCGTGTCCAACTCTTTGTGACCCCATGAATTGCAGCACACCAGGCCTCCCTGTCCATCACCAACACCCGGAGTGCACTGAGACTCACATCCATTGAGTCAGTGATGCCATCCACCCATCTCATCCTCTGTTGTCCCCTTCTCCTCTATCCCCAATCCCTCCCAGCATCAGACTCTTTTCCAATGAGTCAACTCTTTGCATGAGGTGGCCAAAGTACTGGAGTTTCAGCTTTAGCATCATTCCCTCCAAAGAAATCCCAGGGCTGATCTCCTTCAGAATGGACTGGTTGGATCTCCTTGCAGTGCAAGGGACTCTCAAGAGTCTTCTCCAACACTACAGTTCAAAAGCATCAATTCTTCGGTGCTCAGCCTTCTTCACAGTCCAAATCTCACATCCATACATGACCACAGGAAATTGACTAGATGAACCTTTGTTGGCAAAGTAATATCTCTGTTTTTAATATGCTATCTAGGTTGGTCATAACTTTTCTTCCAAGGAGTAAGCATCTTTTAATTTCATGGCTGCAGTTACCATTCGCAGTGATTTTGGAGCCCCCAAAAAATAAAGTCTGACACAATTTCCACTGTTTCCCCATCTATTTCCCATGAAGTGATGGGACCAGATGCCATGATTTTCATTTTCTGAATGTTGGCTTTAAGCCAACTTTTTCACTCTCCACTTTCATTTTCATCAAGAGGCGTTTTAGTTCCTCTTCACTTTCTGCCATAAAGGTGGTGTCATCTGCATATCTGAGGTTATTGATATTTCTCCTGGCAATCTTGATACCAGCTTGTGTTTCTTCCAGTCCAGCGTTTCTCATGATGTACTCTGCATAGAAGTTAAATAAGCAGGGTGACAATATACAGCCTTGACAAACTCCTTTTCCTATTTGGAACCAGTCTGTTGTTCCATGTCCAATTCTAACTGTTGCAGATCAGGTGGTCTGGTATTCCCATCTCTTTCAGAATTTTCCACAGTTCATTGTGATCCACACAGTCAAAGGCTTTGGCATAGTCAATAAAGCAGAAATAGATGTTTTTCTGGAACTCTCTTGCTTTTTCCATGATCCAGCGGATGTTGGCAATTTGATCTCTGGTTCCTCTGCCTTTTCTAAAACCAGCTTGAACATCAGGAAGTTCATGGTTCACATAATGCTGAAGCCTGGCTTGGAGAATTTTGAGCATTACTTTATTAGCGTGTGAGATGAGTGCAATTGTGCGGTAGTTTGAACATTCTTTGGCATTGCCTTTCTTTGGGATTGGAATGAAAACTGACCTTTTCCAGTCCTGTGGCCACTACTGAGTTTTCCAAATTTGCTGGCATATTGAGTGCAGCACTTTCACAGCATCATCTTTCAGGATTTGAAATAGCTCAACTGGAATTCCATCACCTCCACTAGCTTTGTTCGTAGTGATGCTTTCTAAGGCCCACTTGACTTCACATTCCAGGATGTCTGGCTCTAGGTCAGTGATCACACCATAGTGATTATCTGGGTCGTGAAGATCTTTTTTGTACAATTCTTCTGTGTATTCTTGCTATCTCTTCTTAATATCTTCTGCTTCTGTTAGGTCCTTACCATTTCTGTCCTTTATCGAGCCCATCTTTGCATGAAATGTTCCCTTGGTATCTCTAATTTTCTTGAAGAGATCTCTAGTCTTTCCCATTCTGTTGTTTTCTTCTATTTCTTTGCACTGATTGCTGAAGAAGGCTTTCTTATCTCTGCTATTCTTTGGAACTCTGCATTCAGATGCTTATATCTTTCCTTTTCTCCTTTGCTTTTTGCTTCTCTTCTTTTCACAGCTATTTGTAAGGCCTCCCCAAACAGCCAGTTTGCTTTTTTGCATTTCTTTTCTATGGGGATGATCTTGAACCCTGTCTCCTGTACAATGTCTTGGACCTCATTCCATAGTTCATCAGGCACTCTATCTATCAGATCTAGGCCCTTAAATCTATTTCTCATTTCCACTGTATAATCATAAGGGATTTGATTTAGGTCATACCTGAATGGTCTAGTGGTTTTCCCTACTTTCTTCAATTTAAGTCTGAATTTGGCAATAAGGAGTTCATGATCTGAGCCACAGTCAGCTCCTGGCCTTTTTTTTGCTGACTGTACAGAGCTTCTCCATCTTTGGCTGCAAAGAATATAATCAATCTGATTTTGGTGTTGACCACCTGGTGATGTCCATGTATAGAGTCTTCTTTTGTGTTGTTGGAATAGTCTTTGCCCTGCTTCATTCCGTATTCCAAGGCCAAATTTGCCTGTTACTCCAGCTGTTTCTTGACTTCCTACTTTTGCATTCCAGTCCCCTATAATGAAAAGGACATCTATTTTGGGTGTTAGTTCTAAAAGGTCTTGTAGGTCTTCTTAGAACCATTCAACCTCAGCTTCTTCAGTGTTACTGGTTGGGGCATAGACTTGGATTACTGTGATATTGAATGGTTTGCCTTGGAAATGAACAGAGATCATTCTGTCGTTTTTGAGATTGCATCCAAGTACTGCATTTTGGACTCTTTTGTTGACCATGATTGCTACTCCATTTCTTCTGAGGGATTCCTGCCCACAGTAGTAGATATAATGACAAACCTAGACAAAGTATTAAAAAGCAAAGACATCACTCTGCTGACAAAGGTACATATAATCAAAGCTATGGTTTTTCCAGCAGTCATGTATGGATGTGAGAGTTGGACCATAAAGAAGGCTAGGTGCTGAAGAATTGATACCTTCTAATTGTTGTGCTCAAGAAGACTCTTGAGAGGCCTTGGGCCTGCAAAGAGAGCAAACCAGTCAATTCTAAAGGAAGTCAATGCTGAATATTCATTAGAAGAACTGATGATGAAGCTGAAGCTACAATACTTTGGCCACCTAATGAGACGAAACTCATTGGAAAAAACCCTGATGCTGGGAATGATTGAGTTTAGGAGGAGAAGGGGGCAAGAAAGGATGAGATGGTTGGATGGCATCACAGACTCAACAGACATGAGTTTAAACAAACTCTGGGAGATAGTAAAGGATGGGGAAGCCTGGCATGCTGCAGTCCATGGGTTGCAGAGTCGGTCACATCTGTGTGACTGAACAACAACATAGGATATTAAATATAGCTCCTTGTGTGTATATACACATGCACGTGTGCACACACACGTGTGCACACACACACATACATACTAGGACCTTGCTTGTCATCTATTTTGCAAATAATAGTTTGTATCTGCTAATCCTAAACTCCAAATTTGTCCCCCCCTACCCTTTTTCTCCTTAGGTAACTATAAATTTGTTTTCTATGTTTGTGAGTCTCTTTGTTTTGTAAATAAGTTCATTTGTGTCATTTTTTTAGATTCCACATATAAATGATATCATACCATATTTGGATATTTGTCTTTCTCTTCATGACTTGCTTCATTTAATATGATAATCTCTAGGTCAATCCATGTTGCTGTGAATGGTATTATTTTATTCTTTTTTATGGCTAGCATTCCATTGTATACATGTACCATTATTTTTATCCATTCATCTGTCAACAGACATTAAGATTGCTTTCATGACTTAGCTATTGTAAATAGTACTACTAAGAACATAAGGGAGCATATATCTTTTAAAATTATAGTTTTATTCAGATATATATCCAGGATTGTGATTGCTGGATCATATGGAAATTATATTTTCAATTTTTAAGGAACCTCAATAAGTTTTCCACAGTGGCTGCACCAGTTTGCATTCCCACCAGCAATGTATTAGGATCCCCTTGTCTCCATAAGATCTCTAGCATTTATTATTTGTAGTTTTTTTTTAAATGATGCTATTTGATTGGTGTGAGGTGATACCTCATTGTAGTTTTGATTTACCTTTCACTAATGACTATTGTTGTTTGAGCATATTTTCATGTGCCTGTTGGCTATCTGTATGTTTTCTTTGTAGAAATGTGTAATCTGGTTTTCTGTCAATTTTTTCTTGGATTGTTTGCTACTTTGCTGTGTTATTGTGATTGAGTTATATGGGCTGTTTGTATATTTTGGAAATTAAGCCCTTGTCATTTGCATGGTTTGCAAAAGCTTTAACCCAGTCCTAGGTTGTCTTTTCATTTTGCTTATGGTTCTTATGCTGGCAAAAACTTATATGTTTCATTAGATCCTATTTATTTATTTTGATTTTTAGTTCTATTACCTTGGAGATTGAACAAAGAATATGTTGCCATGATTTATTATTTCTCTATGCAAATAGACTCTCTCTTCATATGTACACATAGTGTGATTCATTTCTCTTTGTGATATGTGTTTTTGGTATGGAATATTTGTAGTTTAAATTCTTTGTAAGATCAGAATCACAGACAATTTCAACCAGCAAATGTAATTACAGAATCTTAAAAATACGTTTTATTTAAATATATTGTCTTATTTAATCAGAGTAGAGCATTTAAAGGGGTTTTTAAAAAGAGTTGAAGTGAGTGTCATTTTCTTATTTATTTCACTCAATTACTGAGCTGGAATAAAGGTTAAACTCACTGAGACAAGGAGAGGGGTGAACACATACATGAACACACACAAACTCAAACAGTAAAGGAAAAATAATAACTTGGTAGTGGGAAATGCACCCTTTTGGAATATGCTAAATCTACAAAGAAGCAATTAAACATCCAATTAAAATTAATATCTTATAAACATTGGGGAAACATTAAGGTAACAGAGAAATCAATAATCACATGAGGATGCAGGATCCATATCCCATTTGACTGTATCTAGCTGCATGTGATCTTATTTTAACTGCCTCTGAGATTAGAGTTTATGCCTTTAGAGGACTGATGCCACAACCAAAACCTGTAATACCGTCCTCATGGTTACCCAACCCTCCTCAAAAAAAAAAAACAAAAACAAATAAAAGGCAGCTGTGTGTATACGTTCAGAACGTGTCTCAGATTTTTACAAAAAGGTAATTCAAATTTTCCCTGCTTTTCATTTCATTTAGAAAATGAAAATCTCCTTTTCATTTTTGTGCCTCAACTGAGTTATTTGGCTTTCTAATAAAAAAAGAAAACAATAAACTAGAAAAGTTAGTAATGGGAAGGATGCTGCTAAGTACTTGGTGCTGCCATTGATTAATGTGGACAGGTACAGTGTGTGCTAATATTAATTCATGGCATTAATTTGATAGTGTGCTTTGTATTGAAAGAGTCATTTGGTTTAATTTAAAACATGACAAAATCATGTTTATGAATATGGTAAATGTCAAAATGATGAGTATTTGAAATGGAATTTTTTTACTGCATGGGGAATACAGAAGCAATTTTCGAGTATTGATGCATAGATTTTATTTTGTTTTTTTATTTATTTATTTATTTTAATTGGAGGCTAATTACTTTACATAGATTTTAGAGTTGCAGAATATGCAAAGTGGTTCCTGAGGAGAAAAAATTGCATTGAGTTAAACTCATATACCTGTTCAGACCATGGGAGAGACTTCAGCTAGAATAGTTTGGTATTTTGCATTTTGGATATAGGCTAGAAGACAAAGTATAGAATATATATATTGCATTTGCAGAAACTGAAGTGAAATATGTGTACTTGGCCCAATAATTTGAGAATCCTTCAACCCAGGTGTATTTTAACACGGAGAATTGCTTAATAATTGCCAATGTTTATTCTTGGAGAAGGAAATGGCAACCCACTCCAGTATTCTTGCTTGCAAAAATCCCATGGACAGAGGAGCCTGGTGGGCTACAGTCCATGGCGTCACAAAGAGTCGGACATGACTGAGCGACTACGCATGATGCTTATTCATTTGTCCACTAATTTTCCTCTTGCTTCACTTGTTCTATATATTATGCTCTGTTATCCTAGATTTTGTTCATGTGTGATTAATTTTATCAGACCTACTACTTCCTGTAAACTTTTGAGAGGAAAATATTTAGAGTGAATTCAAGTTTCAGCATACAATTTCTGTAATAAATGGCCAGAAAAAATTATACTTTGCTCACTGAGTTCATCCTGTTGGGTTTAGCAGACTCACTGGAGTTACAGATTACCCTGTTTTGCCTTTTTTCTGTGATTTATACACTTACAGTTGTGGGGAATTTTGGAATGATTCTCTTAGTCAGAGCTGATTCCCGACTTCACACACCCATGTATTTCTTCCTGGCTAACCTGTCCTTTGTGGATGTTTGTTATTCATCCACCATCACCCCAAAGATGCTGGTAGATCTATTATCAGAGAAGAAGTCCATCTCCTTTGCTGGCTGCTTTCTGCAGATGTATTTCTTTATAGCCTTGGCCACAACTGAATGCATCCTTTTTGGGTTAATGGCCCATGACCGCTATGTGGCCATATGCAACCCTCTCCTTTACTCCTTGATCATGTCCAGGACGGTCTGCCTAAAAATGGCAGCAGGGGCTTTTACAGCAGGACTGTTGAACTCCATGGTTCTCACAAGTTGTATCAGCAGCTTTCATTTCTGCAGTTCCATTGTCATTGATCACTTCTTCTGTGATAGCCCCCCACTTTTTAAGCTCTCCTGTTCTGACACACACCTGTATGAAAGTATCTTGTCCATTTTTGCTGGTGTGAATATCGCTGGAAGTCTGCTGGTGACCCTCACCTCCTACTGCTACATTCTCTTCTCCATCTTCCGTATGCATGCAGGGCAGGGGAGGCGCAAAGTGTTCTCCACATGTGCGTCTCACCTGACAGCCATCATCCTGTTCTATTCCACCTCCATCTACACTTATCTGAGACCTACTTCCAGCTACTCCCTGACTCAGGACAAAGTAGCTTCCGTGTTCTACACTGTGGTGATCCCCATGTTGAATCCTCTGATCTACAGTCTCCGGAACACGGAAGTGAAGAAGGCTTTATGGAATGTAGTTACTAGGAAAAGGATTCCTTCATTTCTGTGATTGATTAATTTTCTGAACTAAATAGAATATACAATTTAATTTTCAGAAACTGGATCAAGCTTATTTTCATTACAACTTAATCTGTATAATCACGTTCTGGTAATTTTCATGGACACGAGTCCTGTTAGATATAACTTATCAAATTTATGTAAGATCATGAAACTTTTTTCTGATCATTGTATGTTTTCCTATAGATTTCTAAAATGTGATTTATTCATAATGCCGTCTTGGTTACGGGTTAATGGCCCATGACCGCTTAAGGGTTAAGTAGAGATAATTTTTGCAATGTTACATGAGTCTAGTTGTGTATTATACTTGTAATTGTCAGCTTTTTTAATGTATTTTTTCAACATTTGTGATTTGTAAAGGATTGTATATATCACATGTGCGAAAATGTTTTCAGTGTAGATTTCCACTTTATTGAATTAGGGCGGTAATGCTTAAATCAAAAATCAGTAATATCATTTAACTGCTATAGTAAATATGTGGACTTTCATTTCCTTTATCCCCATAAACACATACTTATTCATTAAAGAATATATAGGAATTTGTTTAAATGTATTTTGTTTAGAAAACTGCTGTCTGGTTAGAAAGCACCAATTGCAACAGCTTTTCTTCTGTTCCCATCTTTTCTTCTCAAAAGTTTCCTGTTCTCTCACATTTCCTCTCCTAGACTGATGCACATATTATACACAAAGCCACCTGCACAGTCAGTCAACTAGAGCAGAGTGTAATCAACGTATAGTTCAAAGTAGGTAGATTGATCTTTGAAGGATAAAATAGACCCATATCCTTTAAAACAGTCTCAGGGATTTCCTGATTATGGAAGCATTCTATCAGTCACCAGTGAAATTCATTACAGTTAATCTGTATATTATATTAAAGGTAAGCAATAATATATAGGTGGAATGGAGTGGCATAGTAGAATTCTGGAGGAAATTGAGTGGGATTCAGGGCTTGCTAAGATGCTAACCACACTTAGAACTTTTGGAGGGATATTCCCTGTGGCTCTTCCCTTGTCCTTGCTGCTGAAATTGCTCCTGATAGAAGTTACGATATTCAAGTCATCTGGGATATAACAAAGCAGATCCCATGACCTGTCACACCATCCAGTGCCCTCTGCTGTCCATATAGTGCAGCTGGGTCTGATGAACACTCATGTAGGCATGTAGTTAGAAGTTAGTGTCTCCTTCTAATTTATTTCACTTAAAAACAGAGCTTCCATGTTGGCTCAGTTGTTAAAGAATTTTCCTGCAGTGCAGGAGACCTGGGTTCAATCCCTGGGTTGGGAAGGTCCCTGGAGAAGGAAATGGCAACCAGTTCCAGTATTCTTGCCTGGAGAATTCCATGGACAAGGGGGTTCAGCAGGCTACAGGCCAGGGGGTCCCAAAGAGTCAGACACAACTGAGTGACTAACACATTCACTTTCAAGAACAGAGCTAAACTGAAGGTTAAATTCAGCCAGACAAGTGTAGGGATACACACACACACACACACACACACACACACAGAGGGAAGAATCGTAATTTGGTAGAGGATTATGTAACCATTGGAATAAGCTTAAACTTCAAGGAAAGAGAAAATTACATAGATCTTTTTTTTTTTAATTTGGCAAATAAATAACTTTGAAATAGCAGAGAAATCAGAAAGTTCCATATAGTGTTTAATCACATCTACTTGCACGTGATCATATTTAAATACTTCTGAGACTGCAGTTTCTGCCTTTAGAGGATTCATTACACAATTAAAAACTATAATCCAGTCCCCAAGGTTACCTAACCCTCTTTGAGGAGAACAAAATAAAAGGATAGCAATATGCATATACTCAGAATGTGTCTCAAATGTTTACAAAGTGGTAATTCAAAATGTCATTGCTTTACATTTCACTTAAAACATGAAAATTGCATTTTTTATGTTTTTTTTATGCCTCACCTGAGTTATTAGGGATACTAGTAAAAACAGAAATAATAGACTAGACAAGTTAGTACTGAGAAAAATGCTGTTAAGTACTTGGTGCAGACTCTGCCATTCACCACCATAAATAGTTATAGTGTGTGCTACCACACGGCATTAATCTGATAATGCACTTTGAAATGAGAACATTTATTTGTGTGCCTTAATACACTACAATATCATCATTAAGAATATGAAAGATGTCAAAATATCAGTTATCTAATTGGGCTATTTTTTGCTTCCTGGAGAACACACAAATGATTTCCAAGTGACCATACATAAATTTTGGAGTTAAAGAATATAGAAAGCAGACATGAGAAAAAAAAAAAATGATTTCGGTTAAATCCAAATACCTGCTCAGAGAATGGAAAAAACTTCAGCAAGAATAATTCTGTACTTTGCATTTGGATATGGACTAGAGGGGAAAGAATAGAACTTAGATGCTGCATTCGAAAAAGAACCTTAGGTGATGTATCTGTATTTAGATGAGTCATTAGTGGATCCCTTAGTCCAAATTAATAGAGCCAATTACTTAATGAAATCCAATGCTTATTCATTTGTTTACTAATTCTCCTCTGACTCTGTTTACCGTGCTCTGTTGTCCCAGGTTTCTTTTCCCTATATGTTTTACTTTATCAATATTTCTATTTCTGGTAAATTGTGCAATGGGAAATATGCACACCCAGTTTAAGTTTAAGCATACTGTATCTGTAATCAATGGGCAGAAAAAGTTGCACTTCACTCACAGAGTTCATCCTGTTGGGATTAGCAGATACATTGGAGCTACAGGTTATCCCCCTTTTGCCTTTTCTTGGTGATTTACATGTTTACAGTTGTGGGGAATGTTGGGATGATCCTCTTAATCAGGACTGATTCAAAACTTCAAACACTCATGTATTTCTTCCTAGCTAACCTGTCCTTTGTGGGTGTTTGTTATTCCTCCACCATCACTCCAACAATGCTGGTAGATTTATTCTCCAGGAAGAAGACAATCTCTTTTGTTGGCTGCTTTTTGCAGATGTACTTCTTTATAGCCTTTGCCACACCAAATGCATCCTTTTTGGGTTAATGGCCTATGACTGTTATGTGACCATAAGCAGCCCTCTCCTTTATTCCTTTGTCATGTCCAGGATGTTCTGCATAGAAATGGCAGCAGGGGCTTTTACAGCAGGACTGTTGAACTCCATGGTAAACATCAGTTATGTAAGCAGCTTACCATTCTGCAGTTCCAATGTCATTCATCACTTCTTCTGTGACAGCGCCCTCCCACACACTTTTTAAGCTCTCCTGTTCTGACACACGCCTGCATGAAAGCATCTTTTCCACATTTGCTGGTGTGAATATGGTCAGAACTCTGCTGGTGACCCTCACCTCCTACTCCCACATTCTCTCTCATAAAGTTGTAATCCATCTCAACCATCTGTGGTCCATGTTGTTCATCTCAGTCAATAAATACTCATGTAGGCATGAGGTTAGTAGTTATTTTCCCCTTCTGATTATTTTCACTCAAGAACAAATGTGGAATAAAAGTTAAAATTACTCTGCTAAGGTGAGGGATACACACAAACCCACACAGGGAAGGACAGTAGTATGGTAGTAGGTTATATACCCATTTGGACTAAGCTGCTAACACTACAAAGAAAGAGGCAATTAAATAACCATTTTTAAATAAAGCAAAAACTTTAAAAAGACAGAGATCAGGAACCGGGTTATGATGAAGATCGCACTAGTGTTTGATTCATCTCTCGGGGTGTAATCACATTTTAATTACTTTTGAGACTGCAGCTTCTGCCTTTAGAGGATTGATTTCACAACCAAATCTATAAACCAGTCCCCAAGTGCACCCAACTCTGTTTAAGGAGAACAAAATAAAGAGGCAGCAATGTGTATATACTCAGAAGCTGTCTCAATTTTTTACAAAGAGCTAATTCAAATTTTCACTGATTTTCATTTCATTTAAAACATGAAAACTGTCTTCTTTTTATTTTTTGTGCCTCAACTGATTTATTAGGGATTTTGACAAAAAAGAAAATACTTGACTAAATAAGATAGTACTGGGAAGAATGCAATAGGAACTTGGTACTGCCATTCATTGCCGTGGAAAGGTATAGTGTCTGCTACTATATGGCATTCATTTGATAGTGTGGTTTGTGATGAGAATGGTTATCGGTTTACTACAAAATCATTCTTAACAATATGCTGTGCTGTGCTTAGTCACTCAGTCATGTCTGACTCTTTGTGACCCCATGGACTGTAGCCCACCAGGCTCCTCTGTCCATGGAATTCTCCAGGCAGGCATACTGGAGTGGGTTGCCTTGCCCTCCTCTTCTAAACAATATAATACATGCCCAAATTTTGGTTATTTGAAATGGGCTGCTTTTGCTGCTTGGAGAACACAAAAGCAATTTCCAGGTGGTGATGAATGAATTATTGAGTTGAAGAACATACAGAATGATCTTGAGGAGAAGAAAAAAAAATGTATTTGAGTTAAAATTAAGTGTCTGTTCAGAAGATATGGGATAGACTTCAGCAAGGACATGTCTATATTCTATGTTTTGTATGTGGGCTAGAAAAGAAAGAATACAACATAGATACTGGATTTTCAAAAAGAAAAAATTAATTTGAAATGAAATATGTGGACCTTGACCAGTCGTTTTTTAATCCCTCAACCCAAATGTGATACAACTGCTTAATAAATTCCAACAGTTATTCATTTTTTCTACTAACTTAACTATTATGTCAGTTTCAGTATTTACTATGCTCTATTATCCTAGGCGTTATGTATTCTATATGCCAACCACTAAAACTCATCCATATTTGTACTATTTCCTGTAAACTTTGGGCCTAATGCAAATTTAAGCATACTATACCTGTGACAAATGGCCAGAAAAAATTACACTCTGCTGACGGAGTTCATCCTGTTGGGCTTAGCAGATACTTGGGAGCAGCAGCTTGTCCTCTTTTTCTTTTTTTCTGTGGTTTACACAGTGACAGTTGTGGGGAATGTTGGGATGATCCTCTTAATCAGAGCTGATTCCCGACTTCATACACCCATGTACTTCTTCCTGGCTAACCTGTCCTTTGTAGATGTTTGTTATTCATCCACCGTCACCCCAAAGATGCTGGTAGATCTGTTATCAGAGAAAAAGTCCATCTCCTTTGCTGGCTGCTTTCTGCAGATATACTTCTTTATCCTTTTTGCCACAACTGAATGCATCCTTTTTGGGTTAATGGCCTATGACCGCTATGTGGCCATATGCAGCCCTTTGCTTTACTCCTTGATCATGTCCAGGACGGTCTGCCTGAAAATGGCAGCAGGGGCTTTTACAGCAGGACTGTTGAACTCTGTGGTGAACACCAGTTATGTAAGCAGCTTGCCATTCTGCAGTTCCAATATCATCCATCACTTCTTCTGTGACAGCGCCCCACTTTTTAAGCTCTCCTGTTCTGACACACACCTGCATGAAAGCATCTTTTCCACATTTGCTGGTGTGAATATGGTTGGAACTCTGCTGGTGACCCTCACCTCCTACTGCTACATTCTCTTCTCCATCTTCCGTATGCATTCAGGGGAGGGGAGGCACAAAGCATTCTCCACATGTGCATCTCACCTGACAGCCATCCTCCTGTTCTATTCCACCTCCATCTACACTTATCTCAGACCTTCCTCCAGCTACTCCTTGACTCAGGACAAAGTGGCTTCTGTGTTCTACACAGTGGTCATCCCCATGTTGAATCCTTTGATCTACAGCCTCAGGAATAAGGAAGTAAAGAAGGCTTTATGGAATGTAATTACTAGGAAAATAGTCCCTTCGCTTCTGGGATTTTTTGGTGAATTTTCTGCATTAAATAGAGTACATTGAAATTTGAAAAGCTAGACTCAAGTTAGTTTTTCATTAGAATATTTTCTAATTAATCAAATCCATTCATATTCACATACATGTATCCAATTAGATATAAGCAAAGTTACCAAAGTTATATATAAAACTATGGAAGTGTCGTCTAATCATTCTATATTTCTTTTGGGTTCTCAGAAATAGGGGTAACTTGTAAAGAAATTTGGGTTATAAAAATAAGCAATTCAGTGTTTAGAGTCAAAATCGACAATATCACATGAAACTAGCCATGTAGAGTATTTGCAACTGTCAATTTATTTTTTCCTGATGCATGTGTTTTTCACTATTTATAGTTTGTGAGAGAGTGTTATATACAACATATATCAAACTTTTTAAACTTTAAAATAGATTCCAGTTTTATTTCTGGAATTATTTCCTGCAGAGTTGCTTAGGTCTAAATACAGGATTATCCTTTTAATAGCAACAGTAAACATGCCAACTATCATTTCCTTTATCCCTGGAAAAACACACATATCTGTTAAAGAAAAAAAATATGAATTGGTGTAAAAGAGTGTTATTTAAAAAACTGCTGTCTGACTTGAACACACAAATTTATGATAGTTTTTCTTCTATTCTTTGTTTTCTTCTCAAAAGTTCCCTACCCTTCTCTCAATTACTCTGTTGCAGATGATATTAGTACATAAACACAAAGACACATGCACACATACTCAGCTAATCACGTTTCAAAGGAAAATAAACAGTATACTGTCAAGAAGGTAAAATTCAAATGGCTAAGTGTAGAAGAATAAAAACTCCAATATAAAGTAGCTGAATTTATGTGAAAATATGTAAACTGTACAGATTAATGTGCACATAACTTTACTGCAAATATGTAGTAGTGGTCGTAGTGTTAGTTGCTTCAGTTGAGTTCAGTTGCTCAGTCTTGTCCGACTCCTTGCAACCCCATGAATCACAGCACGCCAGGCCTCCCTGTCCATCACCAACTTCTGGAGTTCACTCAGACTCATGTTCATCGAGTCGGTGATGCCATCCAGCCATCTCACCCTCTGTTGTCCCCTTCTCCTCCTGCGCCCAATCCCTCCCAGCATCAGAGTCTTTTCCAATGAGTCAACTCTTTGCATGAGGTGGCCAAAGTACTGGAGTTTCAGCTTCAGCATCATACCTTCCAAGGAACACCCAGGACTGATCTCCTTTAGAATGGACTGATTGGATCTCCTTGCAGTCCAAGGGACTCTCAAGAGTCTTCCCCAGCACCACAGTTCAAAAGCATCAATTCTTCGGCACTCAGCTTTCTTCACAGTCCAACTCTCACATCCATACATGACTACTGGAAAAACCATAGCCTTGACTAGACAGACCTTTGTTGGCAAAGCAATGTCTCTGCTTTTGAATATGCTATCTAGGTTGAAGTTGCATGTGATTATTTGACACCCACACACTGTAGCCCACCAGGGTCCTCTATCCAAGGGATTCTTCAGGCAAAAATACCAGAGTAGGTTGCAAATATATAACTTATTGCAATTAGATAGTTTTATTTTCAATCTGTAGCTTTATAGAAATAATTTTAAAACAAATAGCTTTATTGAAACTATGTGGGATGTATGTCAAATGGAAAGTGCGGCACCAGAAAACAGAAATGTGGTCATTTTTTGCTAAACTGAGATATAATTTACTGTTGTGGATGGGAAATTGATGTGTACTTATGTTAGCGTTCTCTTTAAACTTTGTGATACTAGCCATTCTGTAGACACATTGCTATGTCTAAAACTCTGAATTTGTGAATTGGGCTCAAAGTGTTAAATCTCCTGAAATTGTATTATCATGTTTCCCTTTATTATAAACAAATAAGATGTAAAAACACAATTTATTAGTCATGGTTGCACTGTGTGTGTCAGTCATTAACTCATGGGTAAAGGAAAATAGAAAGATGAAAAATGCATACATACTTTTTATACATTGTTTTATTATCCTCTATCTCCCTGATGTCTGACTTTAAATTTTCTCCAGTCAATAGTGAGGAAGATATGGAAAACAATTCCCAGTCTAAAAAATAAAATACAACTACAGAAAAAAAGAGATAAACACTTTCTCTTGGTTCTTATTTAAATAGCTGCAATAAATAGTTTGGGTGAACCATCTTTGTATAAAAGGCACTGTGGACTCAGTCACCTGTGGCCAGGTGAGTGCATTCACATGTTAGTGCAATGGCTATGTGGAATGTGGGAGATGAGTGTGAAGAATGTTCTTAGATAATTTATGCAGAAGGAGAGCAGATAAAAAAGCAGTGCATCTGTGCTAACTTGGTTAAACTCTGATAAAGATAGGAAACTCCTGCATTTTTAAGATCTGAGTGTTCTAAAGCAGAGTATTTGCAAAGTGTGGGATGCTACTGAGTGATAAACACACACACACACAACCTAATTTAAGGTGAAGCTTCATTGTAAACAATCATTCAGGGACAGGTGGTGCTGATATTTTCCACTGATGACTTCAACAGCTTCTGGTGTCATTTTGTGGTTTTGCAGCCAAAATAGGGAGGGGCGGAATTCTAGGAGATATCCTCTTGTTACCAAGTCCGAGTTCGCTCTGCTCTCCACATGATAGGCCACTGAATGAATCTGAGACACAAGGTGTTGAGGCAAGGAAAACGACTTTATTCAGAAAGCAGCTGACCCTGAATATTCACTGGAAGGACTTATGCTAAAGCTGAAGCTCCAATACGCAGCCTGATGTGAAGAGCCGATGCATTGTAAAAGACCTTGATGCTGGGAAAGATTGAGGGCAGGAGAGGAGGGGTGACAGAGGATGAGATGGTTGGACGGCATCACTCAATTGTCATGAGTTTGGGTAAACTCAGGGAAACAGTGAAGGACAGGGACACCTGATGTGCTGCAGTCCATGGGGTCGAAAAGAGACATGACTGACCAAACCATAATTGTCACATATGGTTGATTGTTCTCTCGAGGCCAGCTGTTTCCATGACATTTTCTTCAGCCATTTATTTTGGTCCTCTGGTCCTGGTCAAAATTCTCCTCCTTTGATAATTCTTGCTTTGCTGACTTTATGGCCTTGGGTTTCTGTGGTCAAGTCAGGTGGAAGGAGCAGGAAAGTTACAGGAAGGGGAACCCCTTCCAGAGCTCAAAAGGGGACTCTCGTCTAACACTCAGAAATGAATTGTCCAAGGAGACACACTTGCTGACAAAGCAAGAGACTTTATTGGGAAGGAATGCCCAGGCAGAGGCCAGGATGGTGAGGGAGCCTGGGAGGACCACTCTACCTCGTGACTCACAATCTAGGGTTTTATGTTGATGGAATTGATGTCCAGGTTGTCTTTGGCTGATCATTCTGACTCAGGGTCCTTCCTGGTGGTGCATGCACTGCTCAGCCAAGGTGGATGTCAACAAGAAGGCTTCTGGGACGTGGTAGGACACATGGAGTCTCCATTTGACTTTTCCCAGATTGTGGAAAATCTGACTTTTCCCAGACTGTTGATGGTGTCTTGTTAGTTTCTTACCTGGACTTCCTGTGGTAAAATAAAGAAAGTGAAGTCACTCAGTATGGCTATCAGGAGGTAGGGACCACAGAACCCACCTTGAGTCTGTCCAACATGGAAGGAAATTCACAGTGTTAATCTCATGACTATGCTGGTTTTATGACTGGAGACAATTTCCTGATCAAAGTATGGATAAATAGAACTGAAAGAATAGCACAGATGTATCACTGAACTATCGGGGCAGAGATCAGAACTCAACAAAAGATCCTAAGATCTGTCCCGAGGCATAAAACATAAGGGAGGTGTGTTGGTGGCTGGGGCTGGGGACCGACCCTGTATTAAATTTTCCTCAGAGTCTCTGGGAGAACAATAGGATATGCATATCCCAGATAAGGTTGCAGGAGGCTTCTAAGAAATGACTACCATATGGTTGCAGAAGGAATGGAGATACTAGAGATAAAGCATAGCTCAGAGTCATAGGAGTTGCCTCCCAACCAGAACAGTCAACATCTGGGTATATCTGTGAGGTGGGCGACAGTGGGCCTCTGGGCCAGACACCTGGTGTTGTCAAGTGGAGTAGAATTGAGCCTTTGTTCTCACCCCGATACTCCAAGGACAAAGCCAGTGGTAAAAACAGCCCTGCTAAAGCCAAGAGACAGGTAGGTGCCCACTCCTGAGGTCAAGGAAGACCTCCCTGTCTGCACATGTGCAGGAAGTTCTTGGGGGTTGAAAAGGGAAGGGGCCCCACCCTGTAATAAGTGGGCATACATCCATACACCTCTGTGGTGGGATCCATCTTAGAAAAAAAATGTGCACTCCTCTTGAGGAGGATCCAGGGACCACTCAGGTTGAAGGAAGAAACAAGACAATCGGCCAAAGGTAAACAGAGCCCCGGAAGGATGGTCCTATATGTGTGATTTACACACCTCCACAGTGCACTCCTCCTCACTCAGGATGTACCCCCTTCCTCTCAGGGTGTGCATCTCTGCCTAGTTTCTGATATTCTGCACTCCTCCTCATTAGAGACGATGCCCATACCCTTTCTTTCTGGGGGTGCATCTTTGCCCTGCTTCTGAGTTGGATAAACAAACTGTTTTCCTGTGTGATCTCCCATGCATTGAGCTATGCTGTAATAGTAAAATTTGTACCTGTTTTTACAGTTTTTCTCTTATTGAAACATTCTTGCTTTCAGCTAGGGGCAAGAGTCAGAGATGCTTTAATTCTAGCCCCTGGTGGTCTTGTGGCTAGGATGCTTGGTTTTCATCCCATGCACCACAGGCTATTTAAACTACCTAGAATATGAAAAGCTCAGGAAGACTAACCTATTGTCCAGTAAAAAAAAAAAAAAAAAAAAAAAAAGAATCAATTGAAAATGACTGCAAGATGTCTCAAGTGATGGATTTAGCAACGCCTCCCATAATCTTTTAATAGGATAGTCAAGGACTTGAAATAAAATATAGCTAAACAAAATTTGAGTTAAATACAGTGTTTCAGGGCTTCCCTGGTGGTTCAGATGGTAAAGAATCATCCTGCAAAGGGAAACCTGGGTTTGACCCCTGTCTTGGTAAGATTCCCTGGTGAAGGGAATGGCTACCCTCTCCAGTGTTCTGGCCTGGAGAGTTCCAAGGACAGAGGAGCCTGGCATCCTGCAGTCCGTGGGGTAACAAAGAGTCAGACACGACTGCATGACTTTCACTTTCACACACAGAGAGTTTCAATAAATACATAAAACCTGTAAAAAATGCACTGAAATTCTAGAGTGAAAGGTAAAAAGAAACGAAATGAAACATAAATAAGAAGTAAGTAAAATAAAAAACTAATAGGATTAGATTTACAGTAATTTGGACACGGTCAAAAAAGTGTCAGTTAACTTGAATTCAAATTCTGGAAAAAATAAAACCCATAAAGAGTATTTAAAAAATGATATAAAAAAGTCACAGCCTCAGGAACAGGCGGATTGTCTAAAATTGTCTAAAATATGAATAACCAAAGGTCAAATGTAAAGCACTAATTATAGTGAGAGAATAATTTTCAAATTTGTTGGAAATCACGAATATATGTATTACAGTGAGCCCCTTTAGAATGAATAAGAATAAAATCTAGCACACCATAGTGAGACGGTTACAGAATGCAAGGTTGTGTCCCTGATGCACAGTGAAGCCAAACACAGCTGACACATCCCAGTTTGGAGCAGAGAAAGCTTGACTTCAGGGCCATGCAAGAACAGGTGCCTCACACTCCAAAAGCATTTGGAACTCCGACAAGCGTTTTAGCAAAACATGTTTAAAGACCAGATGAGGGAGGGGTCCCAGTGTACATGATCAGCTCATGTACAATTATGTATTTGGTTGATTCTGAGGTAGCAGAGCAGCTAACGTTATCAATCATTAGGTGTCAGTAGGTCTGGAAATCAAGCAGTTAATTTCTTGCACTTGGTAGTGGTCACTAGCATTTAAGGACTTCCCTGGTGGCTCAGATGGTAAAGAATCTTATTGTAAAGCAGGAGACCTGGGTTTGATCCTTGGGTCAGGAAGATTCCCTGGAAAAGGGAATGGAAACTCACTCCAGTGTTCTTGCCTGGAAAATCCCATGGACAGAGAAGCCTCGTGGGCTACAGTCCCAAAGAGTAGGACATGACCGAACAACTAACACTTGACTTCTTCAGCATATGAAAAACCCAGGAAATATGTATGAAATACTATTATCTAGGTACTTCACAGAGGAGCTAGACAGAGGATTTCAGGGAGGTGCAATAGGAGTCCTGATCTGTTAGACAAATGACAACTTAAAGCTAAAATATTGACAGGTATTTGGGATTATAATATAGATACAAGTATAATATATGACATCAATAACACAAAGAATGCAATCTGAGGAACTAGCAGAACACTGTTACAAGATTATGATGTTTGTGAAATGTCAGGTGTGACGGGCTTGATGTGAGACATGAAGCGCAATGTGGAAAGTTGTAAACAAAGATCAAAGTGGAACAATTTTAACTGTAGGCAAACATAGATATCTTGCACATTTTAAATTGTAAACCCTGAAGCAATCATTGAAATAATAATAAAAACTCAGAGCAATATATCAAATGTAAAATATAAAACAATTAATTCCAAAATTGGCAGAAGAGCAGCAAAACGAAAGAATAAATGGAAACCAATAGGAATTTATAGTAAAAAAATAAATGTTAAACAAATATGGACTAAGCAGTCCAAGTGAAAGGTAAACATTAAGATTTAAAAAAGCTATATGTTCAATACCTGCCACATTGAACTGCATTTTGAATAAACAGATTAAAAGTGATTGAAAGTAAAAGAAATGAAAAAGTGAGATAATTTCCATATAATAAATTGTTAATAAATATTTTTGAATGTGCAAAAATGGAGAGAAGAAAAAAATGAGATAAGGTATAAAGAAGAAAGAAAGAAAGTGAAGTCGCTTAGTTGTGTCCGAATCTTTGAGATCTCATGGACAGTAGCCCACCAGGCTCCTCAGTCCGTGAAATTTTCCAGACAAGAGTACTGGAGTAGGTTGCCATTTCCTCCTCCAGGGGATCTTCTCGACCCAGGGATTGAACCCGGGTCTCCCGCATTGCAGGCAGACGCTTTACCGTCTGAGCCACCAGGGAAGCAAGGTATAAGAAAAACGTATTTATATATTAGATATTAAAGAGGTCATCGTGCAAGTGTGTTCAGCATGGGGGTGTGTGTGTGTGTGTGTGTGTGTGTGTGCGCACACTAAATTGCTTCAGTCACGTTGGATTATTTGCGACCCTATGGATTATAGCTCTCCAGGTTCTTACGTCCGAAATTTCTCCGGCAAGAAAACTGGAGTGGGCTTCCATGCCCTCCTCCAGGGCGTCTTCCCAGCCCAGGGATTGAACCCTGTGTCTCGTGTCTCCTGCACTGGCAGGTGGGGTCTTTAGCACTAGCGCCCCCTAGAGTGTGTTCTGAGTATAAAGCAAATCTGTCAAAATCAGAAGCAAACACAGCTCTCAAAGAACACTTTTGAAATAGGAAAGCATTTGTTAAGCAGCAGTATGATGGGAAAAAATGAATCAGACATTTGCTTGTACTATATGTAGTTTATCTTGTTTCCCTGCTTCATCCATAAACTTCCATAAACAAATACAGCTTTTTGTGTGTGTGGATTACATTTTGTTTGTTTATTGATTATTTTATTTTTGGAGGCTAATTACTTTACAATATTGTATTGGCTTTGCCATACATTGACATGAATCCGCCATGGGTGTGCATGTGTCCCCCTTTCTGAACCTCCCTCCCCATCCCATCCCTCAGGGTCATCCCAGTGCACCAGCCCTGAGCACCCTGTCTCATGCATCAACCTGGACTGGCGATCCGTCTTAAATGTGATGATACACATGTTTCAATGCCATTCTCCCAAACCATCCAGCTTTTGTTGGTAATAAGAATATTTTCCAGCTTCAGGAAGGAGAGTTTTTAGGAATTCCTCCCAGCGATGAGAGTTGTGTGTGTGTACAGGGGGCGAGGCGGGCGGGATGGAAGACGCATCTTCTCTTTTCTGGCTGCAGGGAGCTCGTGTCAGAGCCTGGTATGATTCTCAAGTTCTCAGTGTGTGCACACTGGGCATGTAGGGATCCTTTTCCCAGGAATAGCGTGGTTTCAGGCACAGGGTTCCTGGTCAAAATTCCGTGTATAACACGGTCATAAGGTTCCTGCTGCCGTATGCTGTGTGGTAAGTGCCCTATAACCTGTGGGGTTGGGCGGGGCACATGATTTAGACTCAGAAAACGTAGACTTTATTCTTTTACTTAGAGTCTATTTCTACATTTTTGGCAGTGAAAGTGGGATCCAGCCAATAGAGGTCAGTGTTAGGTACTATTTGAAATTACCTAACATCCCCAGTTGGAGAAGGCAATGGCACCCCACTCCAGTACTCTTGCCTGGAAAATCCCATGGATGGAGGAGCCTGGTAGGCTGCAGTCCATGGGGTCGCTAAGAGTTGGACACACTGAGCAACTTCACTTTCACTTTTCACTTTCATGCATTGGAGAAGGAAATGGCAAGCCACTCCAGTGTTCTTGCCTGGAGAATCCCAGGGACGGGGGAGCCTGGTGGGCTGTCATCTCTGGGGTCACACAGAGTCGGACATGACTGAAGCGACTTAGCAGCAGCAGCAGCAACATCCCCAATAGAAGTGTGGTAAAATAATTGCAAGGGAGTATAACCTCCTGACTAAGGAAAAACACTGAAGCTCGAAATTCGAAGAAATAGTCTCCTAATACAGTGTAGATGAGCAGAAATCCAGGCCTGGAAAATGACTCTGTTACAGGAACAATAGCAAAACTTAGTCTGTAAATATTAGATTCACGCTTGAAGTGCTTCTCTCCACAAAATATATGCATGTGGATTGAAACTGAGAAATGTAAATTACTAAATATTTCAACAAGAAAGAGGAGTGTTTAAAGTAGAAAATTTTATAAATAATCGTTGTTCTTGGGACTTCCCTGGTAGTCCAGTGGTTAAGACTTCACCTTCAAGTGCAGAGGACACAGGGTCCATCCCTGGTCAAAAAAACAAAAAACATGAAACAGAAGCAATATTGAAACAAATTTAATAAGACTTTAAAAATGATCCACCTTAAAAAAAAAAAACTTCAAATAATATAGTTGTTCTTAATCTTTGTTTATAGATTTCATTGATGAGCTGTATATTCAGGGATTCCCAGGGTGTCTGAGAGATAATCATACTTTGAATAAAATAACCTTAGTTTCGCTTAAAGGTGAGAGAATAAGTAGAGCATGTTCAGATGATAACTATGCATTGTTTTCTAAAAAAGACTATTCAGAGGAATTATAGAGAATAAAATAACTCAGGTAAGAAATCAGTTGATAAAGAATTTGAACATTTTCCTGCAAGTACTGTTGGACCATTCAAAGTGTTGCTTCTTCTAGGACATCTTTACCTGCTGACTGCATTTAGTAAATGGAGAAGGCATGAAATTATATTCTGTGGAAGGCCTGAAGGAAAGTCTGGTCTGCCATGGAAGAATTGTTTGCAAAGACACACCAACTTAATTGGCAGCAGGAACATTTAACTAGCAATTTAGATGTATAGAGGGAAAAGAAATATTCCCTTGAGGAAGTGAGGATTTCCTCTATAAAGAGCCTTGCTTTATAAAAGCAAGTTAAGTCCCTGTTTAAAAATCTTACAGATCTTAAACAGTGTAACATTTTAAAATATATTTTAAAAATTCATCAAGAGGAATAAAATAACCAGAAAAATTTGAAAAAGGTAAATATAAACTATTATGTATTAATATTCTATTTTAATTCAAGATAGTTTCTAAATTTCAGGATCAAGTTTTAATAGATAATATCAAACAACTATGGGCTTTCCCTTGTGGCTCAGATAGTACAGAATCTATCTGCAATGCAGGAGAACCAGATTTGATCCCTGGATTGGGAAGATCCCCTGGAAAAGGGAATAACTACCCATTTCAGTATTTTTCCCTGGAAAATTTCACAGAGTAGTTAAGCTATCCTTCATGGTATCACAAAGAGTCTGACATGACTGAACGACTAACACACGTTCCAAACAACTAAAATCATGAGTATATATGGGTTGAACACCTATTTATTCTTTAAGATATCCTTATTTAAGTTAGATTTATTACTTTCTGCATTAAAAAGTTAAATAATGTGTTTGAAGCATTTGAAATATATGCTTCTAATGTGCCCATTGCTAACATAATACTAGCATTAATATTATTCATTTCTAGAAATAATCTATTAAGAAAACTGTAATCAAAGAATGCTATATTGCATTCAAATTAATCAAACATATTTTGCTAAACTGACAATAAAGAAAATGTTGCCATTACAACTAAAATAATTTCAATGAGAAAGAATCACATTTTATTAGTGAATTTCCTTCTCTAGAGCGTCCTGAGTGGCACTAGTGGTAAAGAATTTGCCTGCCAATGCAGGAGACATAAGAGACACGGGTTGGATCCCTGGGTCAGGAAGATCCTTTGGATGAGGGTGTGACAACCCACTCCAGTATTCTTGCCTGGAGAATACCATGAACAGAGGAGCCTGCCAGGCTACAGGGTCACAAAGAGTTGGACACGACTGAACATCTGAGCACTTCCCTCTATAAGGGAATATATGAAGCATTTTTCACATCCAAATTATAATTTCCTGAAAAGAATATTTAACTTAACCTTTTGGTTGATTTTTATTATTATTTATGTTACCCAGTCAAATCAGACCGCAAACAGGGAAGGAATTGGACACAATATCTGACCACATTTGTGAAACGTTTATATGTATTGATCGTTCTTTTCCTTCAGTTCAATTCAGTTCAGTTGCTCAGTCGTGTCCAACTCTTTGAGACCCCATGAATCGCAACATGCCAGGCCTTCCTGTCCATCACCAACTCCCGGAGTTCACTCAGACTCACGTCCATCGAGTCGGTGATGCCATCCAGCCATCTCATCCTCTGTTGTCCCCTTTTCCTCCTGCCCCCAAACCCTCCCAGCATCAGATTCTTTTCCAATGAGTCAACTCTTCTCATGAGGTGGCCAAAGTACTGGAATTTCAGCTTTAGCATTATTCCTTCCAAAGAACACCCAGGGCTGATCTCCTTCAGAATGGACTGGTTGGATCTCCTTGCAGTCCAAGGGACTCTCAAGAGTCTTCTCCAACACCACAGTTCAAAAGCATCAATTCTTCGGTGCTCAGCTTTCTTCACAGTCCAACTCTCACATCCATACATGACCACTGGAAAAACCATAGCCTTGACTAGATGGACCTTTGTTGGCAAAGTAATGTCTCTGCTTTTGAATATGCTATCTCGGTTGGTCATAACTTTTCTTCCAAGGAGTAAGCGTCTTTTAATTTCATGGCTGCACTCACCATCTGCAGTGATTTTGGAGCCCCCAAAAATAAAGTCTGACACTGTTTCCACTGTTTCTCAATCTATTTCCCATGAAGTGATGGGACTGGATGCCATGATCTAAGTTTTCTGAATGTTGTTCTTTAAGCCAACTTTTTCACTCTCCACTTTCACTTTCATCAAGAGGCTTTTGAGCTCCTCTTCACTTTGTGCCATAAGGGTGGTGTCATCTGCATATCTGAGGTTATTGATATTTCTCCTGGCAATCTTGATTCCAGCTTGTAGTTCTTCCAGCCCAGCATTTCTCATGATGTACTAATTTTGGCAGAAGAATATTTAAATATCTTAAATTACTGATGCTGCTGCTGCTAAGACGCTTCAGTCTTGTTCGACTCTGTGCGACCCCATACATGACAGCCCACCAGGCTCCTCCATCCCTGGGATTCTCCAGGTGAGAATAGTGAAGTGGGTTGCTATTTCCTTCTGCATGAAAATTACTAGGGTTAAAAATGGTTAAATGTTAAAAAATTGTGTTTTTAAGCAATGAGATGTATTTTGATTCAGTAATTTGTAATTCTAATCGGTGGAACCTTATGATCTTGAATATAAAAGCTTTGCCTCTTACAGTCTTACAGTTTTAACTTTCTCACTCCTTAGAAAATAACCACTTCTAATTTCAGAAGCATTTATGGAGCAGTAAATTAGGGCAGATCTTTATGCCATATCTTTATAAAATGAGTTATTAGATATAACGTTAAGGGTAAAAAGGATATATAAATAGTCAATAGAACATTGTGTTAGATGTTTTAGACCAGATATTATATTATAGATGAGATTGATTGGGGAATAAAAGTCATGGAATTTAAACAATTAATTGATGTTTTGACTGTAAGAAGTAGTTTATCTGCTTTCTCCATTCTCATGCCATAATTTAAATTAAAATGACTAGACATATAGATTTTATTAGAATGTAGATGTAACATTATAAATCATTTAAGATTTTTTTCCTGCAGATGAGTTTATAGTTCCTGATTTCAAATCAAACCTCCCCAAATCACAGAACACAAGTGTGTGAGAAAGTAACTGAAAACTGATTAAAACTAAAGCCCATGTCCTAGTCCAATTGTACAAAAAGAAAATGCAGTCAAGAAATGTAAATTTAAAGAGAGAAGATCATTTGAAAATTACAGAAACAAATCTCACTATCATGATGGAATTTGTCCTCTTGGGCTTCACTGATATTCCCCAATTTCAATGGTTTCTTTTTGGGATATTCTTAGTCATCTACCTGATTATCCTGTTGGGGAATGGTGTTATAATTCTAATAACCAGAGTAGATGCCACTCTTCAGACGCCCATGTATTTTTTCCTCGGCAATTTTTCCTTCCTAGAAATCTGTTATGTATCCATCACTCTTCCCAGGATGCTCATGGACCTTTGGACCCAAAAAGGAACCATTTCTTTTTTTACTTGTGCTACACAAATGTGCTTCTTCCTTATCCTTGGAACCACTGAGTGCTTCCTCCTGGCCGTGATGGCCTATGACCGCTGTGTGGCCATCTGTGACCCTCTGCACTATCCCCTGGTCATGTGCCCTGAGGTCCGCATCAGGCTGGTGGTTGCCTCCTGGATCAGTGCTGTTCCAGTCCAGATAGGACAAACATGCCAGATTTTCTCTCTGCCTTTCTGTGGCTCCAACACAATCAATCATTTCTTCTGCGACATTCCACCATTATTAAAACTGGCCTGTGGAGACATCTTTGTGAATGAGATGGTGGTCTATATATTTGGTATATTGTTTGTCACTGTTCCCTTTTTGCTGATACTTGGATTCTACATCAGAATTATCTCCACCATCCTGAAGTTGCCAGCAAACACAGGACGGACCAAAGCTTTCTCAACTTGCTCTTCTCACATCACCATTGTACTTTTATTCTACGGATCAGGCACTGTCACCTACTTAAAGCCTAAATCGAACCAGCATGAAGGAATAGACAAACTGATATCTCTTTTCTATGCCATTTTGACTCCAATGTTCAATCCTATCATATATAGTCTGCGGAACAAAGACGTTAGAAAGGCAATGAGAAGATTTCTTCCCTAATTATCAGGATTATGAGACATTTGAAATAATACAGAAATTATGCTGCATTTATGTATGCAATTTGTTCACAGACTTGCTTGAAATTTACTGTTCAATATTGTCCTAAATTTTTAAATACAGCTCATACTGTAATTTCCTTTTAGTAGAGAGTTATGTCCTCAAGTTTATGGCAATTGTGTTAATTTACTTAGCAATGTTTTAGTTTTAAAGATCAGTTTTCTCCTTACTATAAACTAATATGTGCTGCTGCTGCATCACTTCAGTCGTGTCCAACTCTGTATGACCCCAGACACGGCAGCCCACCAGGCTCCCCCATCCCTGGGATTCTCCAGGCAAGAACACTGGAGTGGGTTGGCATTTCCTTCTCCAAAACTAATATGTAGAGGTGTCTAAATAAACAAGAAGGTGTTATATTCAGGATGTGCTATAATTGAAAGTATGTCATTTTCCCTTTTTTTATGCCTTTCTATACTCCATCACTTCATGGGAAATAGGGAAACAGTGGAAACAGTGTCAGACTTTATTTTTTTGGGCTCCAAAATCACTGCAGATGGTGATTGCAGCCATGAAATTAAAATACGCTTACTCCTTGGAAGGAAAGTTATGGCCAACCTAGATAGCATATTCAAAAGCAAAGACATTACTTTGCCAACAAAGGTCCATCTAGTCAAGGCTATGGTTTTTCCAGTGGTCATGTACGGAAGTGAGAGTTGGACTGTGAAGAAAGCTGAGTGCTGAAGAATTGGTGCTTTTGAACTGTGGTGTTGGAGAAGACTTTTGAGAGTCCCTTGGACTGCAAGGAGATCCAACCAGTCCATCCTAAAGGAGATCATTCCTGGGTGTTCATTGGAAGGACTGATGCTGAAGCCGAAACTCCAATACTTTGGCCACCTAATGCGAAGAGTTGACTCATTGGAAAAGACCCTGATGCTGGGAGGGATTGAGGGCAGGAGGAGAAGGGGATGACAGAGGATGAGATTGCTGGATGCCATCACTGACTCAATGGACATGAGTTTGGGTAAACTACCAGAATTGGTGATGGACAGGGAAGCCTGGCGTGCTGTGATTCATGGGGTCGCAAAGAGTTGAACACGACCGAGCAACTGAACTGAACTGAACTGATACTCTACTTTTATATTCTCTATTAAATAAATAAAACTGCCTCAGGTGCTATAGAATCATTACTAAGTGGTTTCCTCATAGGAAAAAAAAAAAAAAGCCTAAATATGTAAGGGTATACGTATGAGAAGTATTTACAAAAAAAATAATGTGTAGTGTAATGTTTATTGCAGCACTATTTTTCTAAGCAAAAAAAAGAAAATGAATGTTCATATTGAGAAAAGTTTTAATAAATATTGTGCATAAATATAATAGACAAATATGGAGTCATTAATAAAATACATTACATCTATATGGTAAGGGTCCCCAATAAATCATTTATTCTTGTATCCATGTTTTTTTGTCATTCCTTCCTAGACTGACCCTATGAATAGCACTTTGATATTCGAATTTGTGCTCTCTAACAATGGAAATCTTTTCATCACTGTGTTAAAAAGCTCAGTCTAGTCTCCTGAACAATTAAAGAACACATGGAAAGAAGCTACAGCTCATGTATAAATGATATAAAGATGGAATCAATTTCAACAGACTTGCAATCTGCTACTTTAAGGGTTTTTGTATCAATTACCCAACATTCTGTACATGTTCTTTCAAGCATACATCATTCATTGATGTTAAAAATTTTTCAATCTCTTTCTATACTAAAATGTGCATTTTAATTGTTGTTTTGGAATATTCATATACGGTAAATTTTTCTAAGTACTTTCATGTCTGAAAATTTACATCACAAAGTTAATATCTTTGGTCTAAAAGTCTCTCTGCTGAGTACTGCAGATCAAAATTTGAATGACCTTCAGTATTACTACAAAGGAATAAGGTACACACACTGTTAGATATTGGGAGTGAGGATAAAAATTTCACAACCTAATTTTTTTAAGTCTATAGTTCTCAACACAATGGTACATGTATCTTTACTTTTTTAAGGAAAAAAAAAAAAAAAAACAAAAAAGACCAAAAAATGTAAAACTAAACTAACAAACAAAACCCAAACAAACAAGTCAGATTATGTTCATATGTTCTATGGGCACAATGGAATTAAATGCAAATGATATTTTGTGAGTGGTGGGGAATGGTGAAGGGAGGGAGCATGAGAAAATTTCTGCATATGACAGACATATTCTTTATCTTGGTTGAGATGGTGGTTTCACTGGTGTACACACGTGCAAAATATGTCTAATTATAAGTTTTCAATATTCACTGTTTATTACACTTCATGCATTAGGGCTTCCCAGGTAGTTCAGCTGGTAAAAAATCCACCTGCAATACAGAAGGCACTGGTTCAATTTCTGAGTTGGGAAAATCCACTGGAAAAGGGACAGGCTACCCACTTCAGTATTCTTGGGCTTCCCTTGTGGCTCAGCTGGAAAATAATCCACCTGAAATCAGGAGATCTGAGTTTGACCCCTGGGTTGGGAAGATCCCCCTGAAGAAGGGAACGGCTACCCATTCCATTATTCTGTCCTGGATAATTCCATTGACTATATGATCCATAGGGTCCCAAAGAGTCAGATATGACTGAGAGACTTTCACTTTCACACATTAGCAAAATGTTAAAAATAAATTTTAAAAAGATTGGAATTAAAAGTAGAAACTTTCAGTAAAAGAAAACAAAGTGGAATTGTTACTATCAGTCTTGATCTATCAGCAATGTCAAACAAATATTTAGCCTGTAGTAACATGAACTGTTGGTAATTTCATATCAGAAATAAACTAAAAAAAATATGGTAAATACAAGAATAAACATCACATATGATGTTTCTATTTTATTTTCAATACATATGTGTCTTTAAAACAAGCATTTTAATATTATAATTATATAACACTAGTTCATAAAAGGTATCATAGGTCTTACAGTAATTTGGTAGGTAATGATCGAGTGTTCAGTTTCTACTAATGCCCTGTAGCAAATCAAGAGCTCAGTATTAAAAAGAAGAGTACTTTGAAGAAAATGAAAGAGTCTTACTCAAAAATCCTAAAGGCTTGAGCTATAATTCACTTTTGGGGACCTGTCAAAGGCTTCAAGCAGCATTACTATCTGCCATGGACACTTCAAACACTGTTGGATCTGCTGAAACACATGGACCAAGTGATAGAGAGGCTTAGATAATAGCTTGGACCTATTGCAGAGCCTTCTGTTGTTCTAGGCTTCATTCAAAACTAGCAGCTTTTTGGGTCACTTGGGAAATGGGCCGCAGGAACATACTTAAAAAAGGAATATGTTGCCTCCCAAATCTAAAAAGGCCCGGTATATCTGATCCTTCTTTCTTTGCTCTAGGAGACAAGAGACGCAGCAATGACTATTCATCTGAGAAGAGCCATCCCAGCATGCTCCACTGCACTGGCCCCCTAGAAACTCCACTGAGTCAGAAGACCCTTGAAATTTAGTCATGTTTATTTCTTACCCAGTGATAGGAAAGTACTTTACCAACAAGCCAGAGCATTTGCTGCTTCTTGTTCCCTCGGTCCAGTCAGCATCATTCCATCAGTGTTAGGACCAGTGCTATGTTCTTTGGAAGAGAAAGATGATGAAGAGCTCTACAAACTAAATTACGACAGAGAGATGGAGAGCTTCAGTTCAGTTCAGTCCCTCAGTCATGTCCGACTCTTTGCTGCCCCATGGACTGCAGCACGCCAGGCTTCCCTGTCCATGACCAATTCCTGGAATTTACTCAAACTCATTTCCATTGAGGCAGTCATGCTATCCACCATCTCATCCTCTGTCAACCCCTCCTCCTCCCACCTTCAATCTTTCCCAGCATCAAGGTCTTTTCAAATGAGTCAGTTCTTCTCATCAGGTGGTCAAAGTATTGGAGTTTCAGATTCAGCATCAGTTCTTCCAATGGATATTCAGGACTGATCTCCTTTAGGATGGACTGGTTGGATCTCCTTGTAATCCAAGGGACTCTCAAGAGTCTTCTCCAACACCACAGTTCAAAAGCATCAATTCTTTGGTGTTCAGCTTTCTTTATAGTCCAATTCTCATATCCATACAGGACTACTGGAAAAACCATAGCCTTGACTAGATGGACCTTTGTTGGCAAAGTAATGTCTTTGCTTTTTAACATGCTGTCTAGGTTTGTCATATCTTTTCTTCCAAGGCACAAGCATCTTTTAATTTCATGGCTGCAGTCACCATCTGCAGTGATTGTAGACCCCAAAAAATAAAGTGTCCAGTAGTTACAGAAAATTATGATTATTTCCTTTTCCCCAGTGCATTTACCTTGACAAAATCTTTGAGTCCCTTTGGGGATGGTGGGATAAATATTAAAAATAAAAATTCTGGCTATTGTACCAAGTCCTTCTTTAGAGGATGCAGACTCCCCTTCATTGAATGGTTCCTGGGGCTGTAAAATGGCTCAATTCTGGGAATTAATGAAGAGCCATGACTATCTATTTTAATAATTTTAGCTAGATTTTGGTTCCCTTGAATTAAATCTTTTCTCCTTACAGAGATTGAGTAAGAATTTAATAAGCATTTATTTTACTTCTAGGGAAACCATGAATACCTAGCCAATGCCATAGGCCTATGTGAATCATACTATTCTGATGCTGCTGTCTGTTACAGTAACTAGGACCACTGTACCTATGGTGATTGATTGTTGCCAGTTGGCACCTGCCACCCTGGAATCCAATAAATATCACAGCATTTTTCAATTTAGTGGCTGTAGTTCCCTTTGTAAGATTTGGTCTTAGAGAAGACCACATACGGAGATCTTCAAGAACTAGAGCTCCCTTCACAAATATATTTCTCATTTTGTTGGTGAAAAGGATGCCTTTTGCACAGTCCAAGTGTGAATTAATAGATCTTAAGTGACAAATCCACTTTAATATTCCAACCCCTCCCTAAGACTGTGAGTCGCTTTCCCTACATCAAACAAAGCAGATTGGGCATTACCATATATCTCACCGTTGGCCACCTTTTTCTCCATGTTTTAGCCAACTCACCAATCAAATCTGTTACAGTCCTTTTTAACTCCCAAAACTGTGGCCTAAAATAAAATCTCTGCTAAGTTGGTCCATACCAATGTTTGGCCTAATCTAACATTACGTTCCTTCCACCATTACTCCTCACTCTTAATAACCAAACATGTTCCCCATATGACCATCTGTAAAAATCAGAGACTCAGTTAGTACTGACAGAGTATGGCATACCTACACATGGGTCACAGTTCATGGGTCACTCCACTTGGGTCTCACCTTTTGGGGCCTTCTGGGACTCATGTATACAGGTCTAGAAGCAAAGAGAGGCAGTTAGGGTGGGTCCTGATGAGCATCTGCAGTGAAGCAGACAATGGCAGCCTCAGAAGAGGCCATAACACTTCCCTCAGGCAATGCTGGGTTATCTACATTGTTTGCATGGTCATCTCCAATGGGAAGATCAGAGCGGTAACACCACTTCTCTTGGTCATATAGATTTACTGTTTTAATTTTTAGGTCCTTTTTTTTTTTCCCCCAGTCAATTCTCTCTCGTTAAACAGTAGGTACTATACAAGGCCAGCTGATATTGGTTGTGTTTTTAGCAAACTCATCTCTGTAGGTATAGGAGATAAGGGCAGACACAGAAAATTTGAAGTCATGTATATAGCACTCAAGTTGGGAATTTGAATCCTTTATTAGTAGAAGATAGGGGTGTCAAGGGGAAACTGAGCCAAAGCTGAGTCAGGACCAGGAATGGACAGAAACCCATATATATGTTCTGCAGCTTAGTGGGGTAAGGGAAATATTTAGCAGGTACTTGTATGTTATTCTTGAGTTGTGCTTTTTTTTTATTCTTTAGTTCATGAACATTATTGATAAATGCTAACACCAAGACTCTATATTTTGTGAGAAAATAATGGTCTATACATGCTTCTGTGTGTATATGTGTGGGTATAAGTAAAATGGCACCCCACTCCAGTACTCTTGCCTGGAAAATCCAATGGACGGAGGAGCCTGGTTGCCTGTAGTCCATGGGTCGCTAAAAGTCGGACACGACTGAGTAACTTCACTTTCACTTTTCACTTTCCTGCATTGGAGAAGGAAATGGCAACCCACTCCAGTGTTCTTGCCTGGAGAATCCCAGGGACGGGGGAGCCTGGTGGGCTGCCGTCTATGGGATGGCACAGAGTTGGACACGACTGAGGTGACTTAGCAGTAGCAGTATAAGTAAATCCAATATTTGCCTGTTGAAGTCCTAAACTTCTTACCTCAAGTCTGTCACTGAATTTAGAAATAGGGTCTTTGAGGGGGCAACTATAGGGTGCGACCTTAATTCAATATGATTGTGTATGTTGATGAGAGAGGCCTCAGAAGAAAACAACCCTGGATATACCTTGATTTCAAATACAAAGCGTCCAGGACAGTGAGAAAATACATTTGTGTTGTTCAGCCACACAGTGTTATGTAGTTTGTTATGGCAGCCTTGGCAAAAGTATATCACCAGTTATCAGCATGTATATGTATATATGTTGGTATATATGTGTATATTGGGGTGTGCATATATTTATAAACTCATTAAGAAACCAAAGGATGATCATTATCCACATCTGCAAAAACTACACAGTTGGCTGTTGACCATAATCTTTATTTATGAAATATCCAAGAAGAAATAAAAGGCATAAACTTAAAAATAAAAAACTTGTATCTTGACTTTTATATGGAGACAATAACATAAGTCTTAGTTTCTTCAACTCAGTGTTTAGTGTGAAAATGTACTGTATGAACAAACTGATTTTTTCCCAAACACTCTTTTGATTGCCTCTTTGACATCTTTGTTCCTTAAACTGTAAATGACAGGATTTATCATGGGAATGATAATGCTATAAAATATTGACACAATCATGTCATGGTCTAAAGCATAGCTGGAACTTGGTCTCATGTACATGAAGAGGATGGTCCCATGGTAAATGGACACTGCAGTTAGGTGACAGCCACATGTAGAAAACACTTTCCTTCTCCCTTCAGCAGAATGCATCCTCAGAATGGCCAACAGAATGAAACCATAGGAGATCAGGACAATCAGGACAGTGACTATCTCAATGGAGCCCACAAGGTAGAAGAGCATAAGCTGGTTTGTGTGAGTGTCAGAGCAAGAAATAGTGAGGAGGGGAGGGATGTCACAGAACACATGTCTGATTTCATTGGAGGCACAGAAGGAGAGGCTGAAAGTAGCCACTGTGTGTACAGAGGCATGCACGATGCCACCAACATAGGAAGCAACGATGAGTGGCACGTAGACTCTGGGAGCCATGCTGACTGAATACAGGAGGGGGTCGTAGATGGCCACGTAGCGATCATATGCCATTGCAGCCAGAAGAAAGCATTCTGTAGTCCCAAAAGTAACTAAAAGAAGTGTCTGTGTTACACACTCAAGATATGAAATAGTTTTATTTTCCACCAGGAAATTGGCTATCATTTTTGGAGTGATGACTGAAGAACAGCAGGCATCCAAGGATGATAACACACTCAGAAAATGGTACATAGGATTGTGGAGCCTGGAATCCACAATGACCAAGAAAACCAACCCCAAATTCCCTATCAGTGTAAAAAGATAGATTGCTAGAAATAGTAAAAATAGAAAAACTTGAACCTCAAAATCATCTGTGAACCCCATCAATATAAACATGGTGATTTCAGTCACATTTCTTACCTGAACCCTGTATAAATCTAAATCTGATTGTGACCCTGACATTTCAGTTTTTCTTTTTCTGTTCTAAAGGCAGTATATAGTGAATATAGAGTCCATGCAATTATACCCTCCTATTTGCTTCTTAAAAGGGTATATTGAATCCTAAAATTATTTGCAATGAGGGAATAAGCAGGGATTAAACGCTGAATTCAAGTGGATGTATCACCCTGTAAAAATAAATAAATTAATTATTGTTGGTTAAATTTGTTCCATTAAAAATTTTGCCAATTTTATTTATTTTCTGTTAAACTTACTGCTTACTGTTTTAGCATTACATCATTTTAAAAATCACAAATGCAAATAAATATAGGAAGTTTTAAATTAACAAATAATGGAAAGTACACATCTGAGTGCTAATCCTAGATTTCATCAGTGATTATACCTTTCTTTAATTTTGCAACTTATAAAATGGGAGCAAACACACATCATAAAATTGTGTTGAATTTAAATGATAAAAACCAATGTGGAAATTATTAAGCTTTAAAGAATGCCCAGATGACTAAATGGGATAAGTTAGACTTACTTTACAGCTAGCTCACGAGGCAGCTTTTCCAAGCCAAAGCATTTTATGTGCTCTTTTCTGACTACTTTCCCTGTTTAACTAGTACTGCTGGAGGAACAGTGGTGAACAGAACAGAATACATTATTCTGCGGTTAAATGCAGTATGCCAAAAAAACATCAAGTTGTTGGTTTGTGGTTTTGCATTTCAGCTTTCATTCTTTGAAAAACATAACATTCAGTTTGTTCATTTTCTCCCCCACAATTTATTATACTGCTAATGTTTTCTTGACTACCAACTAAAATTTTCCTATACATACATTCTATCTCTGCAAAGTCCTTGCATGTGTGTTTGAGACATATTCGTAGCAAAAATAAACTATGGGACGTTCATTCCATATATTATAGTTGCACATGGAGTTTCTACAAATACTATAAACTAAATGTCACCTGATGATATATAATAAAGTTCTTTCTATAATGCATTGCTAAAAACATAATATCCTGATTAAATCCCAATGTAGTGTTTTATCACTGCTATATTTCCCTATGCTGGCAGTGTTGCTTATTCAAAGGAATATGAAAACAAGGAAAATGTGTAATACATAATCAAAATGTTAATGAATCCCCAGTATCTGGATAGGGGAAGCTATCCTACAGCTTCCATTTTTGAAACATAATTAAATATTGCATCTATATTATAGGAGCAAGATTTCAGCCTGTTAACTTTTGTTCCTCCTTGGCGTTCCATAGACCAATATGCGTTAAGAGTGTGCAAAATCTGTAGTGCAAAGGACTGGGTTGAATTCAATGACTTACAAATGATTTATATTCTTAACATGAAACATTATATTTTGGTTTTGTTTCAGATCAGATCAGATCAGTCGCTCAGTTGAATCGCAACACACCAGGCCTCCCTGTCCATCACCAACTCTCGGAGTTCACTCAAACTCACATCCATTGAGTCAGTGATGCCATCCATCCATCTCATCCTCTGTCATCCCCTTATCCTCTTGCCCCCAATCCCTCCCAGCATCAGAGTCTTTTCCAGTGAGTCAACTCTTCGCATGAGGTGGGCAAAGTACTGGAGCTTCAGCTTTATCATTATTCCTTCCAAAGAAATCCCAGGGCTGATCTCCTTCAGAATGGACTGGTTGGATCTCCTTGCAGTCCAAAGGACTCTCAAGAGTCTTCTCCAACACCACAGTTCAAAAGCATCAATTCTTTGGCACTCAGCCTTCTTCAACAGTCCAACTCTCACATCCATACATGACCACAGGAAAAACCATAGCCTTGATTAGACGAACCTTTGTTGGCAAAGGAATGTCTCTGCTTTTGAATAAGCTATCTAGGCTGGTCATAACTTTCTTTCCAAGGAGTAAGTGTCTTTTAATTTCATGGCTGCAGTCACCATCTGTAGTGATTTTGGAGCCCCAAAAAATAAAGTCTGACACTGTTTCCCCATCTATTTCCCATGAAGTGATGGGACCAGATGCCATGATCTCCGTTTTCTGAATGTTGAGCTTTAAGCCAACTTTTTCACTCTCCTCTTTCACTTTCATCAAGAGGCTTTTCAGTTCCTCTTCACTTTGTGCCATAAGGGTGGTGTCATCTGCATATCTGATGTTGTTGATATTTCTCCTGGCAATCTTGATTCCAGCTTGTGTTTCTTCCAGTCCAGCGTTTCTCATGATGTACTCTGCATATAAGTTAAACAGGGTGATAATATACAACCTTGACGAACTCCTTTTAGACTTCCTTATATCAAGAGGAGAAGCAAACGATTATTAGAAGAAAAAGAAAAAAACGAAAAAACAAAAGTTCTACATCTTTGCTTTCCCAGAAACTTCCTTCTAACACACATAACAAGTAACAATAATGGCATAATGTATGTGCTAAGTCATTTCAGTCTTGTCCAACTTTGCAACCCTATGGGCCATAGTCTGCCTGGCTCCGCTGTCTGTGGATTTTCCAGGCAAAAATACTGGAGTATGCCGCCATGCCCTCCTTCAGGGAATCTTCTTGACCCAGGCTGTTCTATCCTGATCACTGCAGGAACCCACAGCTCTTATGTCTCCAGTATTGGTAGGTGGGTTCTTTACCACTACTGCTACCTGGGAAGCCTTGACAATAGCATAATACATGAAAGTATTAGAATAAACTAGTTAAGTTTGAAAGATACATTAATAAAATAACATAAAACCACAATAATAATATGAAATAGATTAATATATAAATTATCACAAAAATATATTTATGTTTTAAATTTTTCTCATTTTCTTTAACCCTCATCTATTTCTGTCTCTCACTCTTCTCTCTCTCTTTTCTCTCTTTCAAGAAAGGAAGTATAGTGTACAAAAGTGTTTACCAGAGAGTGCCAGATACAAAACAGGAATTAGGCAAATAAGAAAACACACAGTGTAAAGCAAAAAAGATTATGCAAGCAAAATTTGAAAAATGTACCAATAGCTCCTCTACCAACCCTTGACCAACATGAGTTAAACTATGTAGATACACTTAAACATGGGTGTTTTTCAATAAATATGTTGAAAAAAAAATTTGGAGACTTGCAGCAATTTGAAAAAATGTGTAGAACTATGTAGCCTAAAAATATTTTAAAAATTAAAGATTATTTGGGTATGTCATGAATGCATAAAACATATATAGATACAAGTCCATCTTTACATAGGCATGCTGGAATCAAGATTGCTGGGAGAAATATCAATAACCCTCAGATATGCAGATGACACCACCCTTATGGCACAAAGTGTAGAGGAACTAAAAAGCCTCTTGATGAAAGTGAAAGTGGAGAGTGAAAAAGTTTCCTTAAAGCTCAACATGCAGAAAACGAAGATCATGGCATCTGGTCCCATCACTTCATGGGAAATAGATGGAGAAACAGTGGAAACAGTGTCAGACTTTATTTTTTGGGGCTCCAAAATCACTGCAGATGGTGACTGCAGCCATGAAATTAAAAGACGCTTACTCCTTGGAAGGAAAGTTATGACCAACCTGTGACAGCATATTGAAAACAGAGACATTACTTTGCCAACAAAGGTCCATCTAGTCAAGGCTATGGTTTTTCCAGTGGTCATGTATGGATTTGAGAGTTGGACTGTGAAGAAAGCTGAGCACCGAAGAATTGATGCTTTTTAATTGTGGTGTTGGAGAAGACTCTTGAGAGTCCTTTGGACTGCAAGGAGATCCAACCAGTCCATTCTAAAGTAACTAACCTCCAATTAAAATAAATAAATTTATATTAAAAAATAAATAAATAAAGAGATCAGCCCTGGGTGTTCTTTGGATGAATAATGATAAAGCTGAAACTCCAATACTTTGGCCACCTCATGCAAAGAGTTGACTCATTGGAAAAGACTCTGATGCTGGGAGGGATTGCGGGCAGGAGGAAAAGGGGACAACAGAGGGTGAGATGGCTGGATGGCATCACTGACTCGATGGACATGAGTTTGAGTGAACTCCGGGAGTTGGTGATGAACAGGGAGGCCTGGTATGCTGCGATTCATGGAGTTGCAAAGAGTCAGACACGACTGAGCGACTGAACTGAACTGAACTAAATATAAAATCAATAACCTGTTAGTTTTCTATTTTACAATTTTACTTTAGAGGAATCACTTGACTTTACAGAATGCTTCTCTCATTTAAATGGAGAAACCTGTGTATTGGCTGATCATTATAAGTATTTTTTAATGTAACAATGCTTCCAGTAACTGTATTATAAATATGACTGTATTATCATATGCCATAAAATGTAAGGACTTTATCTCTTGCATCCAAGGTGCTCCAGCACAGGCACTTCTATCAACTAATATTTAAGGAAATTAGAACTGATTATATCCAGCAATATTACTTTAAGAGATAGAGCCTAGAAAACAAATTTTTAACAATATATCCACATTCTGGAAAACCAAAATCAAATAATCTCCTCAACTCTCATACAGTAAGAAAACATGCAGAACTTAATATCTGTGAAAAAAAAATACTACAAACACCAGTCTTGAAAAGAAGG
The DNA here is from genome assembly GCF_019923935.1 of Bubalus bubalis. Taxonomy (NCBI): domain Eukaryota; kingdom Metazoa; phylum Chordata; class Mammalia; order Artiodactyla; family Bovidae; genus Bubalus; species Bubalus bubalis. The sequence goes on from NC_059172.1 coordinate 6,016,389, forward strand.
AAAGACGTGATAGTGGTTACCATGTGTTATCAAGTGGCTACTAGGTATTAGAATATTTGTGTACTTTGTCTTAAGTAATCTACATAGCAAGCTGTAGTTAAATAATCCAGCATTTTATACATGAGAAACCTAAGGACTAGCTAGACACATAAGTTAACCAAGTTTACATAATAAGTTACTAGCAGAGTCAGGATTCAAATTCAGGATTTTCTGTTCCCGCATGTTAAGCTATTTCCCCTTGACCGTATTGCAGACTCTTTGTGATATGTCATAGTTCTGGAAACGACATACCCCAGAAATAATGCCAAATAATATCTTCATGTATTTGAATTCATTTATACAGTTATGGATCAGGATATTAAAGCAAAACAAAACAAAAAACAGAAGTACCTTCTAGAGCAATCAACTGACTAGTAAGATAGATTTCAAATTTATTTATATCCCTCCATGAGAAAAACATATTAATCACCAAATGGCACTTACCCTGTTGCTGACTGATTCTTAACTATCTCTCCCTTTAATATATTTTCTTGTTTACATCAACATTTTATTTCTACCATCCTCTTTCTGTTATCTTCCATTGAGGAAATTAATTTTCTAATCTATAGTTCTATATACTTAAGTATAGTAAGAGTGGGTTCTAGTTCTCTACCATGTTCCCTGGAGCTCTTAAAGCTTCTAAAATGTTTTTATAAGTGATGAAAAACCTTTCCTCTTACCTGTGGAAATTAATTGCTCAATTAAGGTATATACGAATATTAGGCATTAGGAGTCTTACGCCAGATTGCCGAGCTCTTCTTGAAATCTACAGGGAAGCTCCAAGGAATAAATACACTAATTCTCTTCTGGGAAAGAAAGTAACAACCTGATTTCATTTTTTTCCCCATAGTAAATGAGTAGCTGGCTCTGGAGCAATGAACTCTTATTATAAATAAAATTGAATAAGTGCAGTAGGCCTCTGAATAAAATGATCTCTTAGTGGAAAAAGGATATTCATAGAATTGGAAATTAAATCTGATACAGGACATAGTCCTCATTCTGACACTAAATACCTATGTACCAGGAAATATGACCTGTTATCTCCCAGAACTATGTAGTATTACTTCTCTCAAAATTCTTTATACATACACATAATGAAATTATGTGAAAGCATAAGCTATGATGGAATTCATAATCATTTAGTGATGATTATTATAGTTACTTAAAAGTGCTAGATTTCTGAGTATTATGAGACAAATTGTTTAAATAAATAGTTTAAATATATTAAATTTTAGTGAGTAGTTTAATGGAAGAGGTATGATATAAATATATGAATAGATAGTTTGACAGGAGACATGGTACAGTATACAGGTAATTTTAATATTCTATGTGGTAGAACCTTTTAAATTAGAGATTTGGCAGATAAATTCCAAGCTTTTTCAGTTGCATCAGTTCAGTTCAGTTCAGTCGCTCAGTTATGTCCGACTCTTTGCGACCCCATAAATCACAGCACGCCAGGCCTCCCTGTCCATCACCAACTCCCGGAGTTCACTCAACTCACATCCATCAAGTCAGTGATGCCATCCATCCATCTCATCCTCTGTCATCCCCTTCTCATCCTGCCCCCAATCCCTCCCAGCATCAGGGTTCTTTCCAATGAGTCAACTCTTCGCATGAGGTGGCCAAAGTACTGGAGTTTCAGCTTCAGCATCATTCCTTCCAAAGAAATCCCAGGACTGATCTCCTTCAGAATGGTCTGGTTGGATCTCCTTGCAGTCCAAGGGACTCTCAAGAGTCTTCTCCAACACCACAGTTCAAAAGCATCTATTCTTTGGCACTCAGCCTTCTTCACAGTCCAACTCTTACATCCATACATGACCACAGGAAAAACCATAGCCTTGACTAGACGGACCTTTGTTGGCAAAGTAATATCTCTGACTTGTATTTTGGAATGTGCCATATACCACTCCATAAATTAGTACCTAGAAATGCATTTAAACTGTTTTCAAACAATTCTAAAACAATACATACATGCTTCCAGTCTACATCCAGAGATTCTAAATCAGTCATTAGGAAGTGCTGGTGATAGAGTCTGAGTACTAAACCAAAGAGAGAAAAAAGAAGAGAAAAGCAAAGCAAAGAATGAAAAGAAACAGGAAGAAAAAAAAAGGAGGGAAGAAAAGAGGAAAGGAAGGAAGAAAGAAGGAAGGAATTTTGTAAACAGTCCAACTGTGAACAAAGGCTCTATATAAAATAGAATGGCAAAAGATCTCTGTATTCAGTGAAGTCCTACTTAAGATTAAACAAGCATTTTTACAGAAAATACAAGGTAATAAAATATAATTTTTAGGAAAATGTAAAGGAGCTAAGGTATTCAAACATTTTTGAAAGTGTTGGAGGCCTCACATAATTTCAAGATTTAACACAAACCTAAAATAACCAAGATATTGTGGCACTGGTGAGAGGATAGACACCTAAGTCTGCAACAAAATAGACTTTTCGAAGTAAATTTACACAATATAGTCAACACATTTTTGACAAAGCTGTTAAGAAAAATACATAGAAGAAGGATAGCCCTTTTTCAAAATAATGATGCTGAATATGGATAATAGCTTAAAAGAACACTAAATCTTAACAATATGAAAATGAAAGATTAACAGTAAAACATGGACATAAAGTGCAGATAGTTTATCACAAAAAATACACAGGCAACAACTTAGTACATTAAAAAGAAATGTTCAACACCATTTGCAATTCAGTTCAGTTCAGTTCAGTTGCTCAGTCGTGTCTGACTCTTTGCAACCCCATGAATCACAGTACTCCAGGCCTCTCTATCCATCACCAACTCCTGGAGCCTACCCAAACTCATGTCCATCGAGTCAGTGATGCCATCCAGCCATCTCATCCTCTGTCATCCCCTTCTCCTCCTGCCCTCAAACTTTCCCAGAATCAGGGTCTTTTCCAATGAGTCAGCTCTTCGCATCAAGTGGCCAAAGTATTGGAATTTCAGCTTCAACATCACTCCTTACAATGAACATGCAGGACTGGTCTCCTTTAGGATAGACTGGTTGGATCTCCTTTCAGACCAAGGGACTCTCAAGAGTCTTCTCCAACACCACAGTTCAAAAGCATCAATTCTTCTGCACTCAGTTTTCTTTATAGTCCAACTCTCACATCCATACATGACCACAGGAAAACCCATAGCCTTGACTAGACAGTCCTTTGTTGACAAAGTAATGTCCCTGTTTTTCAATATGCTGTCTAGGTTGGTCATAACTTTTCTTCCAAGGAGTAAGCGTGTTTTAATTTCATGGCTGCAATCACCATCCACAGTGAATTTGGAGCCCAGAAAAATAAAGTCAGCCACTGTATCCACTATTTCCCCATCTATTACCCATGTGATGGGACCGGATGCCATGATCTCAGCTTTCTGAATGTTGATTAAGCCAACTTTTTCACTCTCCTCTTTCATTTTCATCAAGAGGCTCTTTAGTCCTTCTTCACTTTCTGCCATAAGGGTGGTGTCATCTGCATATCTGAGGTTATTGATATTTTTCCTAGCAATCTTGATTCCAGCTTGTGCTTCTTCCAGCCCAATGTTTCTCATGATGTACTCTGCATATAAGTTAAATAAGCAGGGTGACAATATACAGCCTTGACACACTCCTTTTCCTATTTGGAACCAGTCTGTTGTTCCATGTCCAGTTCTAACTGTTGCTTCCTGACCTGCATACAGGTTTCTTAAGAGGCAGGTCAGGGGGTCTGGTATTCCTATCTATTTCAGGATTTTCCACAGTCTATTGTGATTCACACAGTAAAAGGCTTTGGCATAGTCAATAAAGCAGAAATAGATGTTTTATTGTGAAAAGAAGAGAAGCGAAAAGCAAAGGAGAAAAGGAAAGTTATACCCATTTGAATGCAGAGTTCCAAAGAATAGCAAGGAGAGATAAGAAAGCCATCCTCAGAAATCAATGCAAAGAAATAGAGGAAAACAATAGAATGGGAAAGACTAGCGATCTCTTTGGAGAAGGCAATGGCACCCCACTCCAGTACTCTTGTCTGGAGAATCCCATGGATGGAGGAGCCTAGTGGGCTGCAGTCCATGGGGTAACTAAGAGTTGGACACGACTAAGCGACTTGACTTTCATTTTCATGCATTGGAGAAGGAAATGGAAACCCACTCCAGTGTTCTTGCCTGAAGAATCCCAGGGATGGGGGAGCCTGGTGGGCTGCCATCTATGGGGTCTCACAGAGTCGGACACGACTGAAGCAACTTAGCAGCAGCAGCAGCAGCAGCAGCGATCTCTTCTAGAAAATTAGAGATACCAAGGGAACATTTCATGCAAAGATGGGCTCGATAAAGGACAGAAATGATATGGACATAACAGAAGCAGAAGATATTAAGAAGAGGTGGCAAGAATACACAGAAGAACTGTACAAAAAAAATCTTCACGACCCAGATAATCACAATGGTGTGATCGCATAACTAGAGCCAGACATCCTGGAACATGAAGTCAAGTGGACCTTAGGAAGCATCACTACGAACAAAGTTAGTGGAGGTGATGGAATTCCAGTTGAGCTATTTCAAATCCTGAATGATGATGCTGTGAAAGTGCTTCACTCAATATGCCAAGAAATTTGGAAAACTCAGCAGTGGCCACAGGACTGGAAAAGGTCAGTTTTCATTCCAATTCCAAAGAAAGGCAATGCCAAAGCATGCTCAAACTACCGCACAATTGCACTCATCTCACACACTAGTAAAGTAATGCTGAAACTTCTCTAAGCCAGGCTTTGGCAATACGTGAACCGTTAACTTCCAGATGTTCAAGCTGGTTTTAGAAAAGGCGGAGGAATCAGAAAGCAAATTGCCAACATCCGATGGATCATCAAAAAAGCAAGAGAGTTCCTGAAAAACATCCAGTATGTATACATGCATATATATGTGTGTTTGTGTATACATGTGTTTATCTGTAGATACATGCATATATATATATATGTAAAGTCTTCATCCGAATATGATAATAAAATACATATTACATACCCATGTTATGTGGAGATAGATGTATATAGATGTCACAGTTTCCTGCATGTGCAAAAACTGCATATGTGGTGGGTTGACTATAATCTTTATTTTAAACATCTAAGAATAACAGGTAGACACAAATAAAGAAGTAGAAAATATTTTAATTACAACTTTTTTATTTGAAAACAATAAACATCAGTCATAATTTATTTCAATTTAATGTTTAGTGTGAAAAATATACTTTGTTGATAAACCAATTTTTCCCAAACACTTTCTTCATCGCCTCTTTGACATCTTTGTTCCTCAAACTATAGATGATGGGATTCAGCATGGGAATTATGATGGTGTAAAATACAGACACAATCATATCATGACCCAAGGCATAGCTGGAACTGGGTCTCACGTACATAAAGAGAACCGTACCATGAAAAATGGACACTCCACTTAGGTGAGAGCCACATGTAGAAAAGACTTTCCTTCTCCCTTCAGCAGAACGCATCCTCAGAATGGCTAACAGGATGAAACCATAGGAGATCAGAACAATTAATATGGTGGATATCTCAATAGAGCCTGCAAAATAGAAAACTAGAAGCTGGTTCATGCGAGTGTCAGAGGAAGAAATAGCGAGGAGGGGAGGGATGTCACAGAACACATGTCTGATTTCATTGGATGCACAGAAGGAGAGGGTGAAAGTAGCCACTGTGTGTAAAGTAGCATGCAAGACACCAACAACATAGCAGGAAATTATAAGTGGCACATAGACTCTGGGTGACTGCTGGGAGCTGGCATATTGCATATTGAGTGAGGATCTGTAATAGCTCAACTGGAATTCTATCACTGCCGGGAGCCAGCGTGAGGCACTCCGCCCATGACAAAGGTCATGAGGAAGGAGGCTCGGCATACGCAAAGGCGGGATCGAGCCTCAGGAGTCCCCCTGGAAATTCTCGAGCATCTACCCCCAAAACCAGAGTCTGCCTACTTTCTGCTTTGTGCTTTCACCTACACCTCTGACTTTACGGGGACTGTCTCCCACTACCTCTCTCTGAAAAAAGAGTTAGCTTACAGCTCCAGTTAATAATTCCTGGATGTGACAGTGTTTCAACCTACAAACTCCTTTGGAAATCCTCTAGCCTGCCTGAATGGGTTTTTCCGGCCACATGTGATTGTTCAGAGCCTCCCAACTGTGAGAGGCAGGAGATGTTCTAAACTGCCTAAACACAGATCCCTTTGAGTAGTTAAAAGATTGATTAGAAATTGTATTGGTGAAGGGTTTTTCACTTGTTGGGCCAATGTTTGCTGCTAAGTCTCCATACTCCTTACCTACTGTGTCCTTGGCAGTGTATTGATTAATATAATGGGTGTATAGAAATGTAAAATGCAGCTTTGTCCAATGCTTTTTGGAAGGCTGGTGCCTGACTTTGGAATAATCACCTTTAGAGAAAAATAAGTTTCTTAAAATGTTAACAGGCCTCCGGGCCAGAAGATGATGTCAATCACCTGAACTTTTGCATATGATAAGTTTGAAAGCCTGGCTTAGATTAGAACCAGGAACTGCTGTCCTTGCATGACTCCACCCCTTCCCCCATTATCCTCTATGCATAACTTAAGGTATAAAAACTACTTTGGAAAATAAACTGCGGGCCTTGTTCACTGAAACTTGGTCTCCCCATGTCACTCTCTCTCCCAAATTCCAGCTGAGTGTCCATCTGGAGCGCGGATGTCCTCTGCGACCATTTATTTGCCTGGGCTTCTAAGACCCACTCGAGAAGGTGTCTAAGGTGGGGCACCTTCCGCTATTCAAGAGGGCGCCTGCGGCCTCCGTGGTCAGAGCTAACCTGGTGTCACGGGTTATATTGATTTTCCGCGTAAACCAAGCCACTCAGCTTCTTTTCTCCACTGAATTTTCCTACTGAGCTACCCTTATTTCAGCCGCTTTTCTCCACTGAATTTCCTCACTGAGCTATCCTTATTCTATTACTCTTTGTATCCTTAATTAAAGTGTAATTAAGCAGTTATTCCCTGACCCTCACCTAGCCGTCTCTCCTTCGAATACCCTGGATCAGCCGGGGCTGGTCCCCGGCAGGTGACATTGTAACTAAATACAGGAGAGGATTGTAGATGGCTACATAGCGATCATAGGCCATTGCGGCCAAGATGAAGCATTCTCTGGTCCCACAAGTAAGAAAGAGAAACATCTGTGTGGCACATCCAAGAAAGGAAATGGTTTTATTCTCTGATAGGAAATTGATCAGCATTTTGGGGGTGATAACAGAAGAATAGCAGGCATCCAAGAATGATAATGCTGTCAGAAAACAGTACATGGGGTTGTGGAGCCGGGAATCCATAATGACCAAGAAAACCAACCCCAAATTTCCTATCATTGTAAAAAGATAGATTGCTAGAAAGAGTAAAAATAGAAAGATTTGCACCTCAGAATCATCTGTAAAGCCCATCAGTATAAACATGGTGACCTCAGTGCTGTTTTTCATCTGAGTCCTGTATAAATCTAAGTCTGATGGTGACCCTGACATCTCAGTCTTCATTTTTAAGTTCCAAAAGCAATATATGGCAAAAATAGAGTCCACCAATTATATCCTCACGTCTGTTTCTGAGAAATCCTTTTCAGTGAGGGAACAGTCCAGTGATTAAAAGTTGAGTCCAAGTGGATACATTACTCTGTAAAAATAAATTAACTGCTGTTGATTAAATTTTCATGTTAAAAATAGTGCCGGTTTACATGTTTTAACTTCTAATTAATTTTCTGTTAAATTCATGACTGCTCACTTTCATATTATGTCATCTTAAAATCCACAAAGACAAATGAGTATAGGAGTTTTTAATTCCAAAATTATTATAGTAGAAAATACACATTTGAGTGCTAATCCCAGATTTTCTACAGTATGCATGAAGTTTACAATTTGTAAAATGTGAGCAATACATTTACATCAGAAGTGAAGTGAAGTGAAGTAGTCGCTCAGTCGTGCGCGACTCTTTGCGACCCCATGGACGGTAGCCTGCACCAAGCTCCTCCATCCATGGGATTTTCTAGGCAAGAATACTGGAGTGGGTTGCCATTTCCTTCTCCAGGGAATCTTCCCGACCCAGGGATTGAACCCAGGTCTCCCGCTTTGTAAACAGATGCTTTATGCTTTACATCAAAAGATAGTGTTAAATTTAAATGTTAAAAACCAACCAAGGAGCCGATTATACAGAGTGAAGTAAGCCAGAAAGAAAAACACCAATACAGTATACTAACACATATATATGGAATTTAGAAAGATGATAATGATAACCCTGTATGCGAGACAGCAAAAGAGACACAGATGTATAGAACAGTCTTTTGAACTCTGTGGGAGAGGGATTGGGGGGATGATTTGGGAGAATGGCATTGAAACATGTATAATATCATATAAGAAACGAATCGCCGGTCCAGGTTTGATGCAGGATACAGGATGCTTGGGGCTGGTGCACTGGGATGACCCATAGGGATGATATGGGGAGGGAGGTGGAAGGGGCATTCAGGATTGGGAACACGTGTACACCCATGGCGGATTCATGTTGATGTATGGCAAAATCAATACAATATTGTAAAGTAATTAACCTCCAATTAAAATAAATTAAAAAAATTAAAAACCAACGTGAAAATTATTTAACTTTATCACGTCCCCAGATTACTAGGAAATAGGATTATTATTATTATCATTGTAATATCACTTAGTCATGTCCAACTCTTTGCAACCCCATGGACTGCAGCCCACCAGGCTCCTCTGTCTAGGCAAGAAAACTGGAGTGTGTAGTAGCCATTCCCTTCAGGGAATCTTCCTGACCCAGTGGTCGAACCTGGATTTCCTGCATTGCAGGCAGGTTCTTTATAGTCTGAATCACCAGGGAAGCCCAAGCAGATCCACTTGTACCAGAAGTGAGGTTCGAACCCACAAGGATATAAATCCATTGGATCTTAAGTCCAATGCCTTAACCACTTAGGCATTCTGGTACCTGAATTTTCTATAATTACTATAAGATACAGTCATCCCTAGGTGTGGAGCACATAGTTCCAGAATTCCCCTCCCCCATACCAAAATGAAAGATGCACAGGTTCTTTATATAAAATGAGAAGATATTTACTGCCCGGAGCTAGCGTGAGGAACTCTGCCATGGCAAAGGTCATGAGGAAGGAGGCTCGGCATACGCAAAGGCGGGATCGAGCTTCAGGAGTCCCCCTGGAAATTCTCAAGCATCTACCCCCAAAACCAGAGTCTGCCTACTTTACTGCTTTGTGCTCTCACCTACACCTCTGACTTTACAGGGGGGCTGTCCCCCACCACCTCTCTCTGAAAAAGAGTTAACTTACAGCTTCAGTTAATAAAGTTCCTGGGCGTGACAAGAGTGTTTTAGTTCACAACTGTGAGAGGTATGAGATGTTCTAAACTGTCTGAATACAGATTCCTTTGAGCAGTTAAAAGATTGATTAGAAATTGTATTGGTGAAGGGTTTTTCACTTGTTGGGCCAATGTTTGCTGATAAGTTTCCATATTCCTTAGCTGCTGTGTCCCTGGCAGTGTATTGATTAATATAATTGGTGCATAGGAATGTAAGTAGTAGCTTTAATGTTTGTAACCTTGTACCCTTGAGTTAATTCTTTTTCTTGTTATAGCCCACCACACCTTTGCCCTATAGGAATGCAACTTTATCTAATGCTTTTGGAGGGTGGCGCCTGACTAATCACCTTTAGACAAAAGTAAGTTTTCTGAAGAAAGGATCTTAAAATGTTAACAGGCCTATGGGCCAGAAGATGATGCAAATCACCTAAACTTTTGCATATGATTAAGTTTGCAGGAAGAAAGCCTGGCTTACTGCATGACTCGATCCCTTCCACCATTATCCTCTATGCATAACCTAAGGTATAAAAACTATTTTGGAAAATAAAGTGCAGGCCTTGTTCACCGAAACTTGGTCTCCCCAGGTCGTTCTTTCTCTCACCTTCTGGCTGAATTATTCAGCCTCTTTTCTCCACTGAATTTCCTCACTGAGCTATCCTTATTTAACCACTCTTTATATCTTTAATTAACATTTAATTAAGCAATTGTTTCCTGATCCTCGCCGACGCTGTCCCCGCTTCGAATTCCCTGGATCCACCGGAGCTGGACCCCGGCAATTTACAATATAAGCAACACACCTCTTCTCACGTACTTGAACCCATCTATAGATTACTTATAAAACCTAATATAATGTGCATGTTGTCTAAAAGGTTGTAAATACAATTTAAATGCTTTTAAAATAGTTGTCGATGTGCTGCAAATTTGTTTTACTTTTTGAACTCTGCAAATCATTATTTTCACAATACTTTGGATCTACAGTTGATTGAATCCAGGGAAGTAGAACCCTTGGATATAAATAGCACTAATTGTAAATATCTCCTGATGACAGATAATAACTCATTGCTAAAAGAAGCACATGACTATATAAACCACAATGTAGTGTTTTATTATGGCTCATATTTCCCTATGATGTCAGACTATTGCTTATTCAGTGGAGTAAGAAGAAAGCAAAGTCCATAACAAACAAGCAAAATGTTAAAAGGTCATCAGTATCTGTTCCTAAAGTCTCCAGTATTGAAGCCATTCGATATTTCATTTACTGTATTTAGGACCAAGATTTCAGCATCATGACTCTTGCTTTTCTTCAGTGTGCTATACAGATGAATGAAAAATCTGCTGTGGGTGGGAATGAGCTGAATTCAGTGACCTACCAATAGCTCATATTGCTAACATGAAATGCACTATGTCTTTGTTATAATGAGACATGCATACATCAAATAGAGAATGAGCAAATTAGCTTAAAATCACTTTTAGAAGGAAAACAAAGTCCTATGTCTTCATTTTCCCAGATAGTTCCACCATTCACGTGAAAATTTTTCTTAATTCATATAATAAATAATTTTTCAACTATGGAGTTGTCAAATAAAAAAGGAAAATCTTACCTTAATCCTTAGAGAAATATATATGGTACAAATATAATATATAACTAAATGAACTGTTTATCTCTTTGTTAATTCAAAGAACTCACATATTACTCTTGAAAGCACATATATACACACAAATGTATTATAAAAATTCCAGTTTAGTTTAAATGATTATATTAATAAAATATCTTATAAAACCATCAAGTTTATTAACATTAAAGGTATTAAGTGTACTAAATGTATTATTTGAGGATCGACAATATAGTCGTTTTTAAAATTCTTTATTATCAATCTTTCTCTTTCCAGAATCCATATATTACACACAAAAATATTGATTGACAAGAATCAGTTTCAAAATAGGAATTAGACAGATAAGAAATACAGTAAAGATAATTAAAATATGCAGGCAAATTTTGAAAAATACATCAAGATTGTCTAATAAAGAAATTCTTAATCATACATGTTCGCTAACCTTCACAAGGGAAACTTTAGCTTTATTTTGATTCTAATTTTTATTTAACTGATGTGTTTGAGGCAGCACAGTTGTGGAAGATAAAAAAAATATTGTATTTAACTCTAGAACCTTAATATTAATCTCAGATTTAGCCCCAAATGTGATTTAGCTAAAGTAACTTGAGCCTTCAAATAAAAGAATAAAATTGATCAAAATTTTGGTGCATATTTTGTTTAACTATATGAACATGGTATGACAACAAATTTCTTATTTATGAGATGCATTAAAATGTTTTATTAAAGTATCAATGATATGTGAAGGATGCATACATATTAAATATGACTATAATTTGTTTCAAATTTTTCTTAACTTGATGGGGAAGTTATAAATAAATAGGGAACTAGGAAATCAAATTTTTGTCAAAGCATTGGATAATAAATGGACTCCAAACCAAAATCTTAAGTAGCTCTTCTTTTAGTTAAGCTTATGTGTTACATGACACTTAATATAAATTAAAAATATCATTCTCATGAAATTAAACTGAGTCCAGTATTTAATCCTATCAGTCATCTTAAAAATTCTCTTTCATTGCATTCTGATGTGGGGCATATCAATAAAATAATAGTATGTTTACTTAAATATCCCGATAATTTTGTCCTTTACAACTTTCTCATAAACCTTTATATCTCTGATCTACTTTTTTTCCTATTCTCCATTTCTTTCTTTTCCTTTTTTAATTTATTTATTCTTTAATTGAAGGATAATTGCTTTGCAAATTTTGTTTTTTTCTATCAAACTTCAACATGAATCAGCCATAGGTACAAAAGGTGGATTATGAATGAAGGCACATGTTATACTTAATCATGCTTCATTAGAGCAATTACCTATTTCACTGTAGAGAAATTAGGAATGATAGACAAAATGTGTTTCCAAGGTGGTGCCAGTGGTAAAGAATCCATCTGCCAATGCAGGAGATGTGGGTTTGATCCCTGGATCACGAAAATACCCTGGAGAGGGAAATGGCAATCTAATACAGTACTCTTGCCTGGAAAATTCCATGGACAGAGGAGCCTAGTGGGCCAGTCCATGGGGTGGCAAAGAGTCAGACATGACTTAGCACACACAGACAAAAAATATGGGGTCATGTACTTCATCCAGGATGCTCTTCAAACAGGCGATTCTGTCCACTAATTAAGGAAATTAGAACTAAATGTTTTTGCATCTAGCTGATTTCACTTTGAGAGAAAGAGTCTAGGAAGATGGGTCCCAGATTTTTGACAAAGTATCATCATTCTGAAAAACTAAATCAAATGAGCTCCTCAATTCTCAAACAGATGGGAAACACACACAATAATAGACACTCATGCAATGAATAATATTATAAACACTGAGTTTGAGAAAAACAAAGCTGTGTTAACAGCTACCACAAACCATAAAGTGGCTACAAGAGGTTGGAGATGGTATATATGCAATCTACATAGCAACCTACAACCAAATAAATGAGAATTCTTTTATCCAATAGACAATTGAATGACCAGCTAGGCCTATGAACTGAGTAAGCTCACACAGTGAATTACTAGAGGCACCAAGGCTGAAGTACAAATTTCTCTGTTGCCAGACCCCATGCTATTACCATCAACATATCACAAGCTAATTGTAACATGACACAATTCTGGAATTGCTATGCCCCTAGAAATACAAATTAACATTCTTATGTGCCTGAATCTTTTTTAAAATCAAGCTTAAGTAGACTATGAAAACAAAATGAAGGAAAAATCTTGCTATAGCTTCTAACTAGTGAAATAAATTTAAAATTAATTTATATCCCTCCATGAGAAAAAATAATGATCTTCAAAAGACATATACCCATTGGCTGGTTAATAAATAATTTTCTTTCCATTTAATAATTTTCCTAAAGTTTAAATATAGCCATTTATTTATACCCTTACTCTGACTGCTGTCTTCCATCTAGGAAATTAAAACAATTTTCTAATTTATAGCTACATTGGGCTAAAAATTCAGGGAGTCTTTCTTATTTCCCCTACTATGTTCTCATAAATTTCCTCACTCAATCCTTAATTCAGTTCTGAATTAACTATAAAAATTTATCTAAGAGTTAAATATTAAGGCATAGAATCTAGTGTGAGATTTAAGGTTATCGCTTCTAAAATATTTTGTAGTCAATGAAAATCCTTTCATATTACCTGTGAAAATGAACTGCATGCTCAGTTAAAAGATGCTATGAGTATTGAGCATTTGAACTCTTATACCAGATTCTCTGGCTCTTGAAATCTTTAGGGATATCTCAGGGACAAAAAACACTAATTCTCTTCTGGGATAGAAAAGTAACAAGATTTTTTTTCCCCTCTTCTTAGTGATGAAAATAAAAGAAAAAAGCTTGATTCTGGAGCAATGAAAAACAAAGTTAAATGATTATGTGAATGCACTCTGGCCTCGGGTGTAAAATGATCTCTCAGTGGAAGAAAAATATGCACAGAATTGGAATGACATCTAATGATATAGGACATGAAACAAGCTCTGATGTTTAATAGCTATGCCATTGGGTTGATGATTTAATTACTCTGAAATCCAATTTCCTCTACTTGAGAATATAACTTGCTACTACTCTCAAAATTTTGTAAATGTTTACATAATGAAATAATGTGAAAGTACCTACAATAGACTTCATTATCATTAAATAAAGATTACTGTAGATATTTAAATTTTAAACTGCTAACTATGAAGGGGTAAAGGGGTAAAGAGATAAAGTTCACTGGCAGTTTATAGAGGAGATATATTAATAAATGAATAAGATTATTGAAGGAGGGATTATAAAGTACACAAAAACAATATTTTATGTAGTAAAATCAAGTTGAATATAATTAGGAACATTTAAACGATGAAGAAGTAACTTTCATTTCTGGTTGTGACATATAGGGTCACAGCAAGACATTCTTCCTGCTGAAAACACTAGACAAATTTGGATAAAAAAATTACAAAACTCCTATTTTGAAGGAAACAGATAGCTATGGAAAAAGTAAAAAGTCAATAACAACATCAAAATGAAGGCTCATTAAGTCAAAGAGAGACAGTCCACTTGATCATTCACAATTGGGTGAATGATCATCTTTTACAAACAATGCTGAAAAATGCAGAAGGACATAAAATCATACTTACTCATGTTTATTGATTCAAAGAGTAATTGAAGGTGCCCAGTTCTTCTCCACAGGTTTGGGCATTGGCATTCTCAGGAGTGTAAAACGTATATTTTTCCCAAGACATTTATTGGGGAAATGTCTTAGACTGTTTTATGTACTAAACCTACACAATATACATTTTTCATTCCCTTATCTTGAATGCAATTGAGATTTCATCCCTATTTCTAAATGATGATTTTCCTCCCTTTTCTGTGAACTGCTACTTAACTATTTGGTTCATTTTCCTACTTTTGTTTTATTTTGACTTCCTGATATGTAAGTGGAGGTTATTAATAAAAGCAAATAGCACTTTAGGTGAGGTATTATGTTTTGTCATCTTTATCAAAACATTTTAATTTTACTTTTAGTGTAAGGTTGTACAAAGTAGAATTATTTATTTTTGTGTAGATTTTTCAGCTTTGGGGTTCTGCATTCTAATTCTGAGTCAATTGAGAAAAAACTTTTTTTGCTTTAACAATATAGAAACATGTACTATAACTCTTGTTATTTCACTTTCGAAATATGTAAATGTGTAAACCCTTAGAAGATTTTCCCATTCTATTATAATGTATTAATAAAAATCCATATTTCTTTCTCAAAATTCTGTCAGTAGTAGTCCAATAGCAGATTTTTTTTTTAATGCTCTTATTTTGCCAATTTGGTATGCTATTTTTATTATAAGATAAATTTTAATTTCTATCAGTTTTTCTCAATATAATTAGTCTAATGTGTTTTCCCAGAAAACTACATAGAAAAATATCAGATTATTTTTAACAACTAAATCTCTGTACAGTTACATTTTATTCCTTGTTCATTAACAAGTTGAGTATCTTCCCATTTTTAAACAATCGTTTCCCTCTGTTTTCTGTGAAGTGTTCCTTAAACTATTTGTATCATTTTCTAATTCACTTTAGACGTGTCCTTGATAACTAAAAAATATCTTTTTGTAATGGAAAATAAAAATCTATCTGAGATATGACATATTTTTTCCAAAACTTTACCCTACTAGTTTAACTTTATTTTTGGTGCATGCTCATTTCCATCAAGTAGAATTACCTACTTTTATGTAGTTTTTTTTTTTTTTCATGTTTTGTGTCCTGAATTTTAATTTTGAGCCAAAGTCAAAGTTTTCTTGCTTCAAGATTATAACAAATTTTAATTTAGAATGCTTTCATTATTTCACTCATTTTCTACACTATTTAAACCTATGCATTATGTAAAGCTTTCCTATTTTAAAGCTACCATGCTGTTCCAATAAAATTAATTTAAAAGTCTATATTTTGCAAATATGTTATGGTATTTTGGTATTGGATGATAAATTTGTGTCTTTTTTCTGAATTTTATTTTCTATGGCATCAGAAATGTCCTCTATCCATGCATAATCCTATACTGTGCTAATTATGAGACTTTAGAACTCCTTCCAGCGCAGTTGCTTTTTGGTTATGCACCTGCAGTAGCTCAGACCTGGCTGGTTTCTCACATCACGCACTCCTCAGGCACCTTCCGTGATGTCTTCCACATGATCCCTGATACTCTGTTATTAGCTTCATAGTCACTCTGTTATAATACTACTATCAGAGCTCCGTCTCAGGGAAATATTTTATGTTTGTAGTTATAAACCCTTAGAAGCCACTGTTTACTAATAAGTAACATGACTGGATACAAATCAACATTTTTGAAACAATCTAGGTGTTGGGAATAATTTTTTTTTTCCCAGAACTGAAGCCCAGAAGACACAGGTCGTATCTTTTCTATACTATCTCAGTTGGAGAATTCAAGTTATTTTATCCTCTACAAAGTTTTGGTATTATTTTCCCTTACAACTTCATTCACACTAGAAATGTGAAATTGAGAAAATAAAACCTCTGTTATCCGTGATTCTAATTTTTTTTTTTTATTCTAGGAATAATAATACAGCATCTATCTATCTCTTAGTTCTCCCTGGTGCCTAGGGAAGAATCAATAACATATAAGGGCATTGAGATGACCCAGAGGGATGGTACTGGGATGGAGGAGGGAGAGGGGTTCAGGATGGGGAACACATGTATACCCGTGGCGGATTCCTGTCGATGTATGGCAAAACCAATACAATATTGTAAAGTAATTAACCTCCAATTAAAATAATAAATTTATATTTAAAAAAAAAGATTAAAATAGTATTTATCATCTGGGCAATTACATGTGCAGGACCCTAAATAGCAATTAAGAATATAATATAGGAGGGTATAAGAAAAACATGTTCAGGAAACTGTGCTGCAAGCTCAGTGTTAACAGAAAGAGGCTCACAGTAGAGTGTTCATGACAGCATTTGAATTCGGTGTGTGTCAGTTTTAGATGGTCTCCAGTTATACTGCTCAGCACCTTATTCATTTTTTTTTTCTACACAAATTATTTAATAGAAAGAAAATAACCTTTGAACCAAATGGTGCTGAAACCTTGGATATTCATAAGCATTTTATAAACAGAAATGAAATTAATTAATTAATTAACTTTTATCAAGTATGCTGTGCACTCTAGTCCATGGAGAGGCTGAAGAGAAAGTACTCTGGGTGGAGTGAGAACTACCTGGGAAAAATAAAAGAAATCATAGTGTGCCAAATGATGCTTTTAATTGGAAATGTAACATGACTGGTCAAAGAGATCTCATGGGGTAGAGAAACCTTATTAAAGAGCCCTTTATTTTGGAAAGAATGGAATATTTTAAAGGTAAGTTGAATGTCTGATTAAATTGTGATTTCTCATAAACTAATATAATTATTTATATCCTCTACGGTGAGATAAAATCAGCATCATATTATATAAGAATGGTAAATATGAACTATTTTATATTCTTGTAAGCTTTAGTTTATAACTTTTATTTTAAAATGTAATACTTAATATATAATAGCAAGAGTGATATGTTAAAGGAACTTCCACGTATTTCTGACTAGATCAAATATAGTTTATAGTTAAAAATATTTAATAATAATATTAAAGTATTTGAAATGCTAAAGACTTGAATAACTGATATATTTTATATAACGTGGGGAGATAACTTCTTTTTGAACCAATATATTTTAATGGGCATTTTTAAATTAATTAGAATCCTGATGATTTTTTTTAATTTAATTTTATTTTTTGACTTTACAATATTGTATTGGTTTTGCCATATATCAACATTCATCTGCAAATGATGATACTTTAAGAAGAGATTTAATATAAAACAAAGACTGATGCTGAAGCTGAAGCTCCTATACTTGGGCCACCAGATGTGAAGAACTGACTTATTAGAAAATACCCTGATGCTGGGAAAGACTGAAGGCAGGAGGAGAAGGGGAACACGGAGGATGAGGTGGTTGGATGGCATCACTGACTAAATGGACATGAATTTTAGCAAGCTCCAGAAATTGATGATGAACAGGGAAGCCTGGTGTGCTGCAGTTCACTGAATTGCAAAGAGTCAGACACGACTGAGCGACTGAACTGAAAGGAATATAAAACAATGTAGTTCATAAAATTGCAAGTTCTGGGGAATTCAAGGAACATCTATTTTAAGAAAAAATAAATGCTCTTAAATTAATATAATGAAATAATTTTGAGTTCAATACTGATTTTATATTACTTACATGATTTAACCTGCTAATTAATATTAAATATACAGACCTAACTGAAGTAGATAGGGTAGAGATGGTAATATGACCAATAACAAACTGATATGGAATATCATCATACATCTTCTTAATAATTTGAATTTTTCCAAGTAATGGAGACTTGAGTTCAAAAATAGCAGTATTTGAGCATTAATATCTATTTCCCTTAATAAACACTTAAACATTTACAAGAAAGATGTATAGTGTAGATGATTTAGAGACAGTACACAGAGTCGTTGTTTTTTTCTAAATGGCTCACTGTTGAGAATAACATGCAAAAAATTTCATCTTACCATGAATCTTGTTCATGGTATATATTGAAAATTTAACTATCAAAATGCTGGACTTGTACAATTAGAAATTATAATTTATTTAACACTGAAGAACAAGAAAAGTTGGGGATGAAGTAGTGAAAGCAAATGCTAAGCCTTTCTCTACAGAGGAAACACAAAAAAGAGAAGACAACAAAAAAAGAAGAGCAATGGAAAACAAAAAAGCCAAAATAAATATACCAGGATAAAATCTAACTAAATTGAGGGAATTTCTTCTCTGGGTCTTTGCTGATGTTCACCATCTCCAGTGACTTCTATTTGGGTTGTTTTTAGCTAGGTATATCATTGTTTTGATGGGCAATAGAACCATAATTCTAATAACAAAAGTAGGTCTTGACCCCTACATTTCTATGTATTCTTTCCCTGACAGTTCTTTCCTTTTGGAAATAGCTGTGGAAATGTTACCCTTCTCACAATGCTCATGAATCCTGGAAGTCTAAGAGAACATCTTTTTTTTTTTTCTTAGTTTAATCATGTAAACTTTTGAGCTCTCGTTTCTTCATCTATAATATCAATATACCATAACATTAACACAATTCAATACTATGCTATTGCAAGTAGCTTACTAACACAAGAGTAGCACAGTTAAAATCATTTGTGTTTTCCAATTTCCTACTTACTATTTAAAGCTATAGCTTACTAATCACCTTTCTTTTAAAATTCTTATATTAGAACTGATTCAAATGTATTCTTTTTAATGGCTGAGTAATAGTCCATTGTATACCTGTGGTGGATTCATTTTGATATATGGCAAAACCAATACAATATTGTATAGTTAAAAAATAAAATAAAAATTAAAAAAAAAGAAGAAAAAAAAGTTCTTATATTTTCCAAGTATATCTCAATATAGAAGAAATTTGAGTGTCTGTAGGTCTCACTAATTACTCACTAAACCATACTTGCTTACCTACCTCCTAGCTAAAATATATATTTTTGCTTTTGATATTTTTGACAACTGTGTATTAGCCATATTTTAAATAATTTATAGTTTTCAGTTTTAATTTTCATGTGCTGCATCTTTTATATATATATATATATATATATATATATATTATTAGCATGATAATTTTTAAATGAAAGCGACCTCTGGTACATCAAAGAGATTTTAGAATAGATTTACCAGGCAGAGTTTCAAAAATCATATCATCAATGTAATTCCTTCAAGTTTGTCATTATTAATTAAATAGCTGATAAGTCAAGAACACTGTCAGACATAAGCCGCATCCTTGTAAAATATAAATGAATGTTCCTGCTTTATAATGCCTGATGGCTATGTGCTTATTTTAGTAGATAAAGCCAGTCAGAATGGTCTCAGATAAAGTGCACACACAAGAAGTAAGAGCTATCATTGCAGAATATGGAAAGAAAGGCATGCTTTATTCTTGAAAAAGTTCTAATAGAAGAGTTGGGAAATTCCTGAAAAATGCATTACAGAATTTGGTGATGCCCTACCACTGAGAAAGTGGGATGCAAATATTTCTGCTTCAGAATTTTGCTTTTTTAATAAAAGTAAAACGCATAGATTTTGCTCTGCACACAAACAGATTCAAAATGAAAGTGCATAATTCTTAAAGATATCACTTTTATTTAAAGTTAAACCTTGAATTGTAACTTATGCTTTTATATTTAGAATTTAGCATACATATTCCCCATTAAACTTCAGTTATGTTGAGTCCAGGATATAAAATACTAGGCATTAATAGAGAATAGAAATCTTATGTACTATTAATTATTCCCCTAAATCCCTTTAATTTATAGAAATTATGAAACAAAAATGATAAATGTCTAACTGTGCTATTTTCACAGATGGAACCTCAAAAATATCTAGTGAATGTGAATCTCACTTCAACGATGGGATTTGTTCTTTTGGGATTTTCTGACATTCCCAATCTCCAAATGTTTCTTTTTGTGATGTTTCTGTTTACCTATGTGATAACTCTGATGGGAAATGGCATCATTATTTTCATAACTGGGACAGACCAGACTCTCCAGACCCCCATGTACTTTTTCCTTGGTAATTTTTCCTTCTTGGAAATCTGTTATGTGTCTGCCACTCTTCCTAGAATGCTCATAAACCTCTGGACTCAGAAAAGACATATTTCTTTGTTTGCTTGTGCAACACAGATGAGTTTTGTTCTTATATTTGGAAACATAGAGTGCCTGCTTCTCACAGTGATGGCCTATGACCGCTACGTGGCCATTTGTAGCCCCCTGCACTATCCTCTGGTCATGAACCACAAGGTCTGTGTCCAGCTGGTGGCTGCCTGCTGGGTCACTGGCATTCCGATTGAGATAGGGCAGGCAAGCCAGATTTTCTCTCTGTCCTTTTGTAGGTCCCACCAAATCAATCACTACTTCTGTGACATCCCCCCGGTACTGAAGCTGGCCTGTGGGGACACGTTTCTGAACGAGATGCTGGTCTTTACAGTTGCTGTGCTGTTTGTCATGGTCCCTTTTCTGCTGATACTTGGCTCCTACGGTAGAATCACCTCCACCATCCTGAAGTTGCCATCGGCAACGGGAAGAGCAAAGGCTTTCTCCACCTGCTCATCTCATGTCATGGTTGTGACTTTATTCTTTGGATCTGCAATCGTTACATATTTACGACCTAAATCCAAAAATTCTTCCAGAACAGACAAATTTCTCTCACTTTTCTATACTGTTATCACCCCGATGTTTAACCCCCTGATATACACTCTGAGAAATAAGGATGTCTTGACAGCGTTAAGAAAACTTATACCTTAATGTAAAGCATTAGAGGCTTGATTTAAATTCATTTTCTGTTTTCCTATTTAATTTTGTCATTGTATAATCAGAAATAGTTTGCTTTTTCCACATGATTAATAGATTTATTATGTTTATTCATTCCTAGTCTTATTGTTTTATGCTGAATTTTCTAATATCAGGATTATATTATGGCGTCTTGCTGATAAGAAACTATGTATTTAGGCAATCTTATATTCAGTCCACAAATTTACTGGTGATTTGCAATATTATGAGAAAATATGGTATCACTTATCTACCTTTTCCCCTAAAACCATAGATATTTTTGTGCTTTCCTGTTCATATAACTACCATACACTTTTTTTTTCTTTTCATGATGTTTTTAGATAGTACAGATGGCAAAACTTTGGAGAACAGCTGTTAAATAGCTATGTGCTTTTAACTTTAGACATTTTACCTTTCAACGACTTCAATTTGATCCTTCTGTAAGATTAAAAACAAAACTCTGCATAATGACCCTTGAATTTTGTAGTGTGGCACTAAATTTTTACCCTCTGCTTCTCTCTGAATTCTTCTTTGTAGATATGCTTTGTTTATGTAGCCCAATCATGCTACTAGCATCTTGATAATTTGTTATCTTAATTTTTACTAATGCAAAAAACATTAATTCATGTTTGCTGTTTGGAGATATAAGATGTACAGGATTTAGTCATTTTGTGTCCATATAGTGTTATCCATTCTCTAAGAACTCTTTTTTTTTATTCTTTTGGTGAAGTACATAATTGAAATTAAAATAAAAATACGTAAACATGTAGTATATGCCGGGAGCCAGCGTGAGGAACTCCGCCATGGCAAAGGTCATGAGGAAGGAGGCTCGGCATACGCAAAGGCGGGATGGAGCCTCAGGAGTCCCCTGGAAATTCTTAAGCATCTACCCCCAAAACCAGAGTCTGCCTACTTTCTGCTTTGTGCTCTCACCTACACCTCTGACTTTACGGGGGCTGTCCCCCACCACTTCTCTCTGAAAAAAGAGTTAACTTACAGCTCCAGTTAATAAAGTTCCTGGGCATGACAAGAGTGTTTCAATGTTTCAACCTGCAAACTCCTTTGGAAATCCTCTAGCCTGCCTGAATAGGTTCTTCTGGCCACATGTGATTGTTCAGAGCCTCCCAACTGTGAGAGGCATGAGATATTCTAAACTGTCTAAATACAGATTCCTTTGAGCAGTTAAAAGGTTGATTAGAAATTGTATTGGTGAAGGGTTTTTCACTTGTTGGGCCAATGTTTGCTGCTAAGTTTCCATATCCCTTACCTACTGTGTCCCTGGCAGTGTATTGATTAATATAATTGGTGTATAGGAATGTAAGGAGTAGCTTTAATGTTTGTAACCTTGGACCCTTGAGTTAATTCTTTTTCTTGTTATAGCCCAACACACCTTTGCCCTATAGGAATGCAACTTTATCTAATGCTTTTGGAGGGTGGTGCCTTACTTTAGAATAATCACCTTTAGAGAAAAATAAGTTTTCTGAAGAAAGAATCTTAAAATGTTGATAGGCCCCTGGCCAGAAGATGATGTAAATCACCTAAACTTTTGCATATAATAAGTGCAGGAAGAAAGCCTGGCTTCGATTAGGATCAAGGACTGCTGTCCTTGCATGACTCCACCCCTTCCCCCATTATCCTCTATGCACAACTTAAGGTATAAAAACTACTTTGGAAAATAAAGTGCAGGCTTGTTCACTGAAACTTGATCTCCCCATGTCGTTCTTTCTCCCACCTTCTGGCTGAATTCCGATCTGGAACGTGGAGGCTCGTCAAGCCTACTAACTACGCCTGGGCTTCTAAGATCTGACCGAGGAAGCCTTAGTGTCTCCTCTCCTTCAGGAGAACGGGAAGGCGCCTGCAGCCTACGTAGGTGACCCAAATTCCTTATTTTGGAATTTTATTAGCTTTCCACGTAAACCAAGTTATTCAGCCTCTTTTCTCCACTGAATTTTCTCACTGAGCTATCCTTATTTAACCATTCTTTATATCTTTAATTCTATTGTATCCTGATCGCCAAAGCCGTCTCCCCTTTGAAATCCCTGGATCCACCGGGGCTGGACCCTGGCAAGTATATTATTTTCCCAAGTTTTTCTGGTTGTAAAGGATGATACTTGATAAGATAGAATCATTATATTAAACAAAACAAATAAAAAAAACTATTAAAAAAAGATCTTGTATTTCTTCAAATGGAAAGAGTTGAACTACAGACAGTACACTGGATCATTTTCAGTCGAAATGATTGGGAAATGATGCAATCTGAGGAAGGTTTTTTTCTTTTATATTTTCTTTTAAATCTTTTTCTTATTATATTATGTGTTTAAATTGTTTTTCATAAGACCATAATTCATCCATCAGCTAGTTCTCTTCTTTGAGTAGGTATCATGTCATCCAAAAAGACATCTAAAAAGCACACCAAAATTACAGCAATCATTTCAGAGGAGATAATGTGCAGATAACAGTCACAGATGACTACTGTGGGTATTACATATTACCCATTGAAAGGAATGAAGTGAAATTTAAAAGTTGATTTTGTAGCCATTTTAAAGTCCTCTGTTTCAATATTCTGTTACTTTACAGCAAATTATGTCCAAAATTTACAATTTAGAATAATATCATTCGATTGTATCCCGTACATTGTTAAGTACTGAGGCAGGGATCAGCTGCATGGTTGTTCTCTTCCATATAACATTGACTGTCATCAATAAAGAGAATTCATATGGTGACTGATTTGGTTTTCATGTCTAAAAAAGCTTCACATAACTATATCGTGTAGTTACAATGATGCATTACAGAGAAGAAAAATCCAGTTTTCACTGAAATTTCATAATCTAGGGGAATAAACTGTAAATAGACAAATAATAAAGTAATTTAGCATAAAAGCATAAAATAAATCATACAGTAAAATGATCCACATTGAACTTGTAATATTCGAATGGTATTTAACTTAAGTTTGGGAAATAAGAAGTTAAAGAATGCTTTCAGTAAAGGATGACACTAAAGTAATTTTTTTTAATCTCAACAATAGGGCTAACAAACACAATTAAATTAAAAAATATTGAAACACATCTTTCTGCAATTTGAACCAAGGAAAGGGATTTTTCTCTCTTACAGTTTTTTTTTCCCCCCAACATTTTACTAGAGATACTAGCCTATACAGTGAAAAAAGAGAGAGAGAGAAAGAATAAAATGTATATGTGAACATTGTAAAGTGTTAGTCACTCAGTCATGTCTGACTCTTTGCGACCCAGTGGACTATATCTTGCCAGGCTCCTCTGTCTATGGAATTCTCCAGGCAAGAATACTGGAGTGGGTAGCCATTTACTTCTCCAGGGGATCTTCCCAACCCAGGGATCAAGCCTGGTTCTCCCACACTGCAGGCAGATTCTTTACCATCTGAGCCACCAGGGTTTTATTAACCTAATTGTTGGAAGACGTTATATATGAATATGCAGAAAATATTTAATAATCTACAATGAAGTTATTAGACATAATAAATGAATTCAACATGTGTACTGGATACAGAATCAACAAACACAAATCAACTTGTTTTCATATGTGCATGCATGCTAAGTCACTTCAGTCGTGTTCAACTCTCTGTGACCCTATGGACTGTAGCCTGCCTGGCTCCTCGGTCCATGGAATTCTACAGGCAAGAATACTGGGGTTGGTTGTCATGCCTTCCTCCAAGGAATCCTCCTGATCTAGGGATCAAACCCACATCTCCTCTGTCTCCTGCATTGGCAGGCAAGTTCTTTACCACTAGCACCACCTAGGAAGCCCTTATTTCCACACTGAAAAGCAAAAAATAAGTAGACATTTAAAATAGTATTTAAATAGGAACAAAGATATGAAAATTTTAAAAGTAATGGAAATGAAAAACCTGTAGGAAGTTTATTTAGTAAACTAGAAAATAATTTGAGAGAAATTTCAGATAAGGAACTAAATGGATTGCTATAACATTTTTATATACTGGAAAACTCAATATTTAAAAGATGTCAATTTTTCCTGATATAATTCAATTCAATGATACAGAAATTCCATAAATTAGGATAAAATTCCTTTGGTGTATGGGTGGGTGAGGTGGTGTATGGGGAGTGTGTGTGTGACTTGGCTGATTCTAAATTGTGTATATAAAGACAAGCAATTATTGCCAAGGCACTCCTGAAGAACAGTAAAGTGAGAGGATTTATTTTACTGGACAGCATGCCTTTTCATAACAGTGCAGAATTCAGACAGTGATTGATAAAGACCTCAGTGATATGTGATAGAGAGCCCAACAAATACCTCCTTCATACACACACACCTAAAAAAAAAAAAAAAAAAATAAGATAAACCCAGAAGCAACCAGGATTAAATACAAAGCATAACAATGGGACAGATTTGTTTGATGCAGATTTCAATTTGGAAACTATTTATGATTGAAGAACAGATTACGTCTTTAAAGAACTGGATAAAACAAATATCAAACTAGAATGATTTTTCTAACAAAATTATCCCACAAAACAGAAAGTGAACTTTAAGAATAAAAACATCAATATACAAACTAAAGGGAAAAATATATCACAAGCATATTTGCAAATGAGAATGTAAAAGGAAGCTCTTCAAGTAGAAGAAAATAACACAGATTAAAATAATTTGGATCAACACAAAGAATGAACAGATCATAAAACAGAAAATAAGATGACCAATATTAACATTTTTCATATTTTAAAATGTCCATCAAATAATAAATAACAATTGAAAACAAAAAAAAGAAGTATCATGGTGTTTATAAATTAAAGAATAAATGTGCTACATATATATATATATATGAATAATACTCAGTCATAAGAAAGAAATAATACCATTTGCAGTGACACAGATGGACCTAGAGATTGTTAAACTGAGTGAAGTGACAGAGAAAGAAAAGTATCATATCATATCATATCATATCATATATATATGGGATCTATTAAACTGGTACAAATAAATCTCTTTACAAAGAAGAAATAGAATCACACATATTGCAAACAAACTTCAGGTTACCAAGAGGGAAAGGTGGAAGGGGAGGGGTAAACTGACAGATTGGGATTGAAATATACATGCTAACCTGTCTAAATAGATAGCTAGTAAGACCTTCTGTATAGCACAGGAACTCTACTCAGTACTCTGTAATAATCTATATGGGAAGAGAATCTTAAAAAGAGTCAAAGAATGTATATGGATCACTGATTCACTCCGCTGTATGGTGGAAGCTAAATAACATTGTAAATCAACAGTATTCCAACAAAAATTAATTCAAAAAGAGTAAGTGTAAGGCAATAATACAAAGCAAAAGACCGAATCAGATCAGATCAGTCACTCAGTCGTGTCCGACTCTTTGCGACCCCATGAATCACAGCACGCCAGGCCTCCCTGTCCATCACCAACTACCAGAGTTCACTGAGACTCACGTCCATCGAGTCAGTGATGCCATCCAGCCATCTCATCCTCTGTCGTCCCCTTTTTCCCCTGCCCCCAATCCCTCCCAGCATCAGAGTCTTTTCCAATGAGTCAACTCTTCGCATGAGGTGGCCAAAGTACTGAGGTTTCAGCTTTAGCATCATTCCTTCCAAAGAAATCCCAGGGCTGATCTCCTTCAGAATGGACTGGTTGGATCTCCTTGCAGTCCAAGGGACTCTCAAGAGTCTTCTCCAGCACCACAGTTCAAAAGCATCAATTCTTTGGTGCTCAGCCTTCTTCACAGTCCAACTCTCACATCCATACATGACCACAGGAAAAACCATAGCCTTCACTAGACGAACCTTTGTTGGCAAGGTAATGTCTCTGCTTTTGAATATGCTATCTAGGTTGGTCATAACTTTCCTTCCAAGGAGTAAGCGTCTTTTAATTTCGTGGCTGCAGTCACCATCTGTAGTGATTTTGGAGCCCAGAAAAATAAAGTCTGACACTGTTTCCACTGTTCCCCCATCTATTTCCCATGAAGTGATGGGACTGGATGCCATGATCTTCGTTTTATGAATGTTGAGCTTTAAGCCAACTTTTTCACTCTCCACTTTCACTTTCATCAAGAGGCTTTTGAGTTCCTCTTCACTTTCTGCCATAAGGGTGGTGTCACCTGCATATCTGAGGTTATTGGTATTTCTCCCGGCAATCTTGATTCCAGCTTGTGTTTCTTCCAATCCAGCATTTCTCATGATGTACTCTGCATATAAGTTAAATAAGCAGGGTGACAATATACAGCCTTGACGAACTCCTTTTCCTATTTGGAACCAGTCTATTGTTCCATGTCCAGTTCTAACTGTTGCTTCCTGACGTGCATACAAATTTCTCACGAGGCAGATCAGGTGGTCTGGTATTCCCATCTCTTTCAGAATTTCCCACAGTTTATTGTGATCCACACAGTCAAATGCTTTGGCATAGTCAATAAAGCAGAAATAGATGTTTTTTCTGGAACTGTCTTGCTTTTTCCATGATCCATTGATGTTGGCAATTTGATCTCTGCTTCCTTTGCCTTTTCTAAAACCAGCTTGAACATCAGGAAGTTCATGGTTCACATATTGCTGAAGGCTGGCTTGGAGAATTTTGAGCATTACTTTACTAGCATGTGAGATGAGTGCAATTGTGCGGTAGTTTGAGCATTCTTTGGCATTGCCTTTCTTTGGAATTGGAATAAAAACTGACCTTTTCCAGTCCTGTGGCCACTGCTGAGTTTTCCAAATTTGCTGGCATATTGAGTGCTGCATTTTCACAGCATCATCTTTCAGGATTTGGAATAAGATTGTACAAATAAGAATATTTTCTTTTCATGATCTTAACATTTTGCATATTAAAGTATATAATTTATTTAATGATAGATTATATTAGGCAGATATTTATTTTGCAAACTTTACAGTTACAACTAAAAGTTAATAAGGAGCATTGGATAAAAAAATGGTTCAGTTCAGTTCAGTTGCTCAGTCGTGTCCGACTCTTTATGACCCCATGGACTGCAGCCTACCAGGCTTCTCCATCCATGGGATTTTCCAGGCAAGAGTACTGGAGTGGGGTGCCATCACCTTCTCTGAGCCTTGAATAGATGGACCTTTGTTGGCAAAGTTTCTGCTTTTTAATATGCTGTCTAGGTGATACATAAATACTAAAAGTCTATTAAAACAATGAACAAAATATATATATATAAGAGAAATAAACACAAACATCAAGGCAGTTAATTTAAATTTAGTCATATTTATAAAACCACTATTAAAATGTATAGCAATCCAATCAGTGTACAGCATGGTGGTGGTGGTGTTCAGTGGCTAAGTAGCGTCTGACTCTGCAAGCCTATGAACTGCAGCACACCAGGCTTCCCTATCCTTCACTATCTCCTGGAGTTTGTTTAAACTCATGTTCATTGAGTCAGTGATGCCATCGCATCCTCCATCGCCCCCTTCTCCTTTTGCCCTCAATCTTTCCCAGCATCAGGTCTTTCCAATGAGCCAGCTCTTTGCGAGAGGTGACCAGTTTATTGGAATTCAGCTTTAGCACCAATCTTTCCAGTGAATATTCAGGGTTGATTTCCTTTAGGATTAACCAGTTTGATCTCCTTGCAGTACAAGGGACCCTCAAAAGTCTTCTCCAACACCACAGTTTGAAAGCATCAATTCGTTAGTGCTCAGCCTTCTTTATTTTCTAACTCTCATATTCATACGTGACTACTGGAAAAACCATAGCTTTGTCAGCAAAATGATGTCTCTGCTTTTTAATACACTGTCTAGGTTTGTCATAGCTTTTCTTCCAAGGGACAAATGCCTTTTAATTTCATGGCTGCTCACCATCCACATCGACTTTGGTGCCCAAGAAAATATAATAGAGCATGGTGACTATAGTCAAATAATTATGTATATTTGAAACTTGCTAAAGAAATTTAAAAAAATTAACATCACAAGAAAAAAAAACGCATAACTTTGGGTGGTGATGGATATTAACTAGACATTGTGATGATCATTTAAAATATATTTATGTTGAACAGCAGAAGTTAATATAATGCTATAAGTCAAGTATATCTCAAATAATCACTTTGATTGAATTTTTAAGGTCTTGCTTTGTGTTATGAAGATTATGCCTCAATACTATTGCTAATTTAAGCATCAAAGCCTAATGGAAATAATAATGACATTGTGTTGTTAGGCTCAAATATATCTATAAAACAAATTCATATGCATAAATATGTACCATAAATACTTATTCCATTATGTGTCATGTTAAGTCTTCAGTCTAAAGGTATTCATGTTGCAGCATGCTATAACACCCTTTTTTTAGTGACCAAAAGTGAGAACTATGGCAAAGTCTGGCTTTATGCTCTTCAATTACATCTGTTTTATTGATATACAGTGAAGACCATTCCCTAACCTTCTCAGAACTACATTGGACCAGGTGATTAGTTTCTACAGTGGCATAAAGGTAGAAGTGATGTGTTTATTATGTACAGAGGCTCTGAATAGTGTATTTGTTTCCTTATGTTCTGTCTGTCTGGCATCTCAGGTTTCTGCATGCTGAAGATCCATTAGGAAACTACAAAGAAGAAGTAGGAACAGTGGGACCCCTAGATGGAAACAACCAGGGTTTCTTCATCACTGACTGTAAACGTGTGCTCTAATATGACTGTAAGATGTTTATTTTGTTACACTGATACATTTGAGGTATTGTCTCACACTGTAGATTTGTTTTCAGGTGATGGTGATATTAAATTGAACAGATAAATATTCAATTCACTATCCTAATGATAGAATTAGGGATTAGATCAGTTTACTCACATGGGTGATGGACATTCGATTTGTTCCATCCTGTAAGTAAAACTTAGTTGAAACAAATCATGAGTGCAATTCTCGTTTGTAAATAAACATGACACTAAAAGACACGGATACCATGTCAATCCTAGAAAAGAGTACATAGGTCCAATTTATGAGGAACATGCTGTAATAAAGATAAGCAAATTTAAAATGCAAAAATGAAATGCAATTTTAGAAACACTGATAGTGTTTTCAAATTGTCAAAGAATCTCTAAACAGAAATAAAAAAATGTGCTTATGAGCGGAAGTGGATATTGGCCTTGTAACCTCATTCCTGACAATTTTACCTACATTCCTGCCTGGAAGCAGCTGAAATAGAAAAAGCATTTTGACAGGAGAGCTTTTTTTTTTTTCTTTTTTTGGTTTCCTGTCTTAAATAATTGTGTTTAAATGTTTATTTTTTTTAATTTATTAATTGGAGGGTAATTGCTTTACAGTGTTGTGTTGGTGCTGCCACACAACAAAGTAGATCAGCCATAAGTGTACATATACCCCGTCTGTCTTTAACCTCCTCCCCACTGCCCCCCCACCCCCGCCCCACCCCACAGGTTGTCACAGAGCATCAGATTGAGCTCCCTGTGTTTTATATATGTAGCAACTTCCCACTAGCCATCTGTTTTACATGTGGCAGTTTATGTCTCAATGTTACTCTTTCAGTTCGTTCCACCCTCTCCTTCCCTCGCTGTCTCCACAGGTCTGTTCTCCATGTCTGCGTCTATATTTGCCTTGCAAATAGGTTGTTTTTCTGTATCATTTTTCTTGGGCATATATACATATGTGTGTGTGTGTGTGCGCTAATATATGATATTTGTCTTTCTCTTTCTGACTTACTTCACTCTGCATAACAGGCTTTAGGCTATTTTTAAGGTGTCTTTCACTTTGAATCTGCTAGATACCTATGCTGATAACCGACTAGCTATTCTAGCATGAATAAACCTATCCAGATTTTTGTCAGCAGATACAACATACTTTAATTTCCACCAAAGTTAATCTAGGAACAGAGTGTTCCACTTCTGAAAAGGGACCTAACCTTCCCTGCAATGGATTGGAAAGAACAAACATACCACGGTCATGTATTAGTAAGTGACACATTTTTCTAAAGATGTGAAAAATGAGATCTGAATGAATTATGGGAATAAAATTAAGGAAGGCAAATTTACAGCAATTACTAATGGTATGAAATGCAATACATTGAAAGTTTTATTTTTTTTTTTCCAGAAAGTACTATTGATGTGAGAAAAAAGTGCCATTTCTCTGTTAAGTTTCTACCCCCACAGAGGGGAAACTTTATGCCAAGAAGGAGCTGCAGAAGACAAGACATCTACAGAAAAAGTAGTTTTATTTATTTATTTATTTTAAGATTTCAATGTTTTATTTTTTTTCTCTTAATTTTATTTTATTTAACTTTACAATATTGTATTGGTTTTGCCATATATCAAAATGAATCTGCCACAGGTATACATGTGTTCCCCATCCTGAGCCCTCCTCCCTCCTCCCTCCCCATACCATCCCTCTGGGTCGTCCCAGTGCACCAGCCCCAAGCATCCAGTATCGTGCATCGAACCTGGACTGGCGACTCGTTTCATACATGATATTATACATATTTCAATGCCATTCTCCCAAATCATCCCACCCTCTCTCTCTCCCACAGAGTCCAAAAGACTGTTCTATACATTAGTGTCTCTTTTGCTGTCTTGTATGCAGGGTTATTGTTACCATCTTTCTAAATTCCATATATATGCATTAGTATACTGTATTGGTGTTTTTCTTTCTGGCTTACTTCACTCTGTATAATAGGCTCCAGTTTCATCCACCTCATTAGAACTGATTCAAATGTATTCTTTTTAATGGCTGAGTAATACTCCATTGTGTATATGTACCACTGCTTTCTTATCCATTCATCTGCTGATGGACATCTAGGTTGCTTCCATGTCCTGGCTATTATAAACAGTGCTGTGATGAACATTGGGGTACACGTGTCTCTTTCCCTTCTGGTTTCCTCAGTGTGTATGCCCAGCAGTGGGATTGCTGGATCATAAGGCAGTTCTATTTTCAGTTTTTTAAGGAATCTCCACACTGTTCTCCATAGTGGCTGTACTAGTTTGCATTCCCACCAACAGTGTAAGAGGGTTCCCTTTTCTCCACACCCTCTCCAGCACCCAGATGACCAGCAAACAGAAGCAGTCTTCTAGAAATTAAACTGATACTCAAGAGAAAATGTCCCCCAGGGTGAGCATGACTACTTCCTATTTCAGAGCAGCTGATCTTCAAAGAATCCTCCAGAATGACAGTGACTTCCTGACTCAAAAGAATTATAAAAGTTTACAGGATCAAAACATCTATATTCTCATGGATAACTTCATGCAAATCCATGAAGGTAAGATGATAGATGGTTTTATTTAAAAATAGTTCTGAATTTGAGGTTTAAGATACAAAGGATAAAACAAAAATATGAAATTCTGAGATCTTTATCTGAAAATTAGTTAATAAATTAACCAATGCATTTCTTAACTTTTTTAATGATAAAAGTAGATATAAGAAATAATAATAATAGTATTTATAATAAAATTTTCACTTAAGGTAATTTTGTAACCTAATTCTAGTGGAAATAGAGAAATATGAGAGGATATTTGTTGACTCAATATTATTTATCAAAGTATTAATGCAAAAACAATAGTTTGTGTGGCTGGAAGATGGGAACAGATATAGTAGATTTAATGAAATATGAAAACACAGTTAGGGAACAGGCATTAATGAAATGTTATGAGAATTGTCAAAATGTTGACTGCATGAACTTGAAATGAAGCAAGATAACGGGCCTGTGTGTGTTAGTCCCACTCATATGCTTTTGCCATTTGCATTCCTAAAATAAATAAGCATAGGGTTTAAATAAAGTTACATTTATTTGATAAAATTATAGAAGAATTATATACGGCATATTTTATTCAGTTGTAAGAGAAGTAGATGACAATGGATCAGAGAATCACATATGTTAAGAAGAAACTATATTAAAATATCATGAAAATGAAAGTCACTCAATCATGTCCGACTCTTTGTGACCCCATGGACTATACAGTCCATAGAATTCTCCAGGCCAGAATACTGGAGTGGGTAGCCTTTCCCTTCTCCAGGTGATCTTCCTAACTCAAAGATCAAACCTAGGTCTCCCACCTTGCAGGCAGATTCTTTACCAGCTGAGTCACAAGAGAAGCCCAGGAATACTGGAGTGGGCAGTCTATCCCTTCTCCAGTGGATCTTCCTGACCCAGGAATCAAATCGGGGTTCCTGCATTGCAGGTAGATTCTTTACCAACTGAGCTATCAGAGAACCCCAAATATCATGAAGAATGGGTCATATTTATGGACTGAGTTAAAGATTTTTAACTCAGTATTTGCAATGCAATGTACAATGGGTATTAATAGGGAACATTATTGGACCCATGATGTAACTAATGCTGTCCATGTGTGGCATAACTGATGGGTGAGGTACACAGACGAGAACAATACAGTTGCACATGTTTGTTCCCCCGGTAACAAGGAATAAGTTTAAGAAAGTCAGCTCTCATTGAAGTAGAAATGGGAGGGCTTAAAATGTTTTGAATAAGAATTAGGCAAAAGTTTTAAGTGAAAATCTTTGAATTGAAAGGAGATGGAATAAGTCAATATGTACAGAAAAAGAAATTGATGAACCCAAAGAAAAGCAATTGCAAGCCTGTGTCATATATAATTTCACCCTTAAAAGAGGTGAGATAATTTAATACTATCGCTGCACAATAAGCTCTAAATAAAAATGCATACATCATATTGTTTCTGGTATCATTACTGCTGCTGCTCAGTCACTTCTGTCATGTCTGACTCTTTGGGATCCCATGGGCCATAGTCGGCCAGGCTTCTCTGTCCATGGAATTCTCTAGGCAAGAATATTGGAGTGGGTTGCTATCCCCTCCTCCAAGGATATTCCTTACCCATGGATCAAACCCACATCTCCTGTATCCCCTGCATTTCAGGCAAATTCTTTTACTGCTGAGATACCAGGGAAGCCCTCTGGTATCACTACATCCAAGTATAAAAAATGAAGATTTTATTTCTCTAATTGATTTTAACTGCACATCAGTTCATTGCTGAGGTTTCAAATCTCATTTCTTAGAAACTGAGGAAGGCAAAGGCAGCAATAATTGAAGGGATTATGTAAATAAGTTCATGCATCTAATTCAGTTAACAGAAGGGAAATGTTGCTCAAAAGCATTAATGAATTAACCATCTTGAATTTACCATATCTGCAGATGGAGTACAAATTAAGAACAGAAAAATCAAACATGACTACAATGATGGAATTTATCCTCTTGGGGTTTTCTGATAGTCCCAATTTCCAGTGGATTCTTTTTGGGATATTTTTAGTGCTCTATCTGACCATCCTGATGTGCAATAGTGTCATTGTACTGATGACAAGAATTGACCCTACTCTGCAGACCCCCATGTACTTTTTCCTCAACCACTTTTCCATTTTAGAAATCTGTTACGTAACTGTCACGATCCCAAGAATGCTCACGGACCTCCTGAGCCAGAAAGGGCACATTTCTTTCTTTGCCTGTGCAACACAAATGTGTTTGGTCCTTCTGTTTGGAGGTTTAGAGTGTCTCCTCCTGGCCGTGATGGCCTATGACCGCTACGTGGCCATTTGTAACCCTCTTCACTATGGTCTGATCATGAGCCCCCAGGTCTGTGTCCAGCTGGTCACTGCCTTCTGGGTCAGTGGTGTTCCTGTCGTAATCGGGCAAACATGGCAGGTTTTCTCTCTGCCCTTTTGTGGCTCTACCACGATTAATCATTTTTTCTGTGACCTCCCTGCAGTGTTCAAGCTTGCTTGTGGGGACACATTTGTGAACGAGATAGCAGTCTATGTAGTTGCAGTCGTGTTCATCATGGTTCCATTTCTGTTGATTGTTGTTTCCTATGGCAAAATCATCTCCAACATTCTGAAACTGCGATCCTCCAGGGGGAGGGCTAAAGCCTTCTCCACTTGCTCGTCTCACCTCACAGTGGTGGTCTTATTCTACGGCACAGCCTCCACCACCTATTTACAGCCCAAACCAAATCAGTCTGAAGAAACTGGGAAGCTGATCTCTCTTTTCTACACAGTTTTGATCCCAACGTTGAATCCCATTATATATACGCTGAGGAACAAAGATATCACCGTAGCACTGAGAAAACTACTAAGTAAATTATCAACTTGACTCGAAGGCTTGAAATTACAGAAGCAATTTGTTTCTATGTTTGTCATGTAAATACATCAGAAAATGTCATTTGTATTATTTCTATGTTCCTATGAAATGATATTTAATATTATCTCTGCCATCTCACATTATGTGAAAGCACCTTAGTGTCAAAGAGTTAAGGGTTTCTGGGTTATCAAAGTATACATTATCTCCATGGCAATGATCTATTCTGAAGACCCATCTTTCCTCTCATTAGGAAAGGGTGAGTTAAGAGATTTCCTGAGCAATAAAAATGATAGTTAACTACTATATAACTAATGATCAGGGTCATGCCCTGTAAGAAATTTGCTTGAAACTTCCCATTCCTTCAGACATATTCACTGTCCTTTTCTGTAATTAGGATTGGATTTAGATGATGAGAAAACAACAACCACATCCAAGTTGGTGGGAGTAGCAGAATCTTAGTATTTTCTGGCATTTTTTCCTTCTTTCTCTGTTTTGCAACTGTCCATATCCCTTTCAGAGTACAAACCTTGAAAGGATCCTTTGTTACCTCAATGCTGATTCTTCTCTAGTGACACCATTTCCTCCTGCTTGTAGCTTCATGTTTTGCTTTTGTGGCATCTCCTTAGTATTAGGAATATTGGGAATTTAAACTAAAAATGGCATTGGGTTGAATGTTGATCCCTCTAAATATATGTCAGGTTATAACCTGAAAACCTGAACTTATTAGGAAAATAAAAGCCTTTGCAGATGTAATTCAGTTAAGGACTTTCTAATAAGATAATCTTAATTCAAGGGAAGGGCACTATATCCTATGATCAATGTTCTTAGTTATTTTAAGCGGGGGAAGAGAGATTAAGGGAAGACTAGAGATGCAGCGACACATAGAAGAATATCACGTGAAGATGCAGGAAGCAACAGGAGTGACACATGCCACAGCCACGAAGCGAAGGAGGCCAGGGACCACCGGAAGCCAAAAGAGGTGAGCCGTGACTATCCCCCCAGAGCCTGTGGAGGGAAACCCTGCCAGCACTGCGATTTGGGACACTGGCTTGTAAAGATGTGAGAAAGTCAACTTCTGTTACTTAAACCACCCAATGTGTGATAATTTGTTACAATAGATCTACAAAAGATCTAGTGTACAAATACACTACGTAAGCAGTCTTTTTATTATGGTGTTTTTATTCTAATCATCTAGAATAAATTCTGTATCTTTTAGGAACAGTAATTTTTTAAAAAATGTAGGATTTCTTTTTATTTTTTTTATTTTTTTCATTTTATTTTTTAACTTTACAATATTGTATTGGTTTTGCCATATATCAACATGAATCCGCCACAGGTATACATGTGTTCCCCATCCTGGTATAATATCATATATGAAACGAGTCGCCAGTCCAGGTTCGATGCACGATACTGGATGCTTGGGGCTGGTGCACTGGGACGACCCAGAAGGATGGTACGGGGAGGGAGGAGGGAGTAGGATTTCTTTATAATTTTAAAAACTAAATCGATGAAACCCCATAACAATATTTGCCCAAGAATGATGGCTACCTGTGCTTGTCCAAGATGTTTGTTAAAAGCTTTTTTAATACTGCAAAAGACAACACTAGCAAAGCAAAGGAAAACTGTTTTCAGTTGGAACATAGTAGACACAGGCATGATGTTACCATGTGATGCTGCATAGCCTCTCAAGACAATGTTTTAGAGCCACGCCAGTGAAGAAATCCAAAGCTTTTCAGACATGCAATAAGTACATAAATATGTGTATAAAATATAATCCTATTTTTGTAAAACAAAGGGAGATAGCATTCATATATTCATATAACATTTCACATGTGCATCTTTCTAGTTGGTGTGTATATATGTCCGCAGTATCTGGATGTGTATTAGAAGAGAGAATGGGCTTCTTCAAAGTGAAGGGAGTTCAGATCATGTGTGACTTATTTATTTATACTTTTTGGAGTATGGATTTATTATGAAGATAATAATGTGCACATCACAAAAATAATAAATTTTATTCAGAAAATAAAAAATACATATGGAAGAAAATTACTGCATATCTTTTTTTCTTATTGCCTCCCAATGTTTTACAGACTATTTAGTAGCTAACAGGGTAACTTTAATATCAGCCAAATAATCTTTGATATTTGAAATAACACTTTTTTTTGAACTAAACAGAATCAGAATATATAATTTTGATAATTTCTTTTAAAAAAAAGACTAAGATAGGTTTAATAATAGTTACAAAT
This sequence comes from Bubalus bubalis, assembly GCF_019923935.1. NCBI lineage: Eukaryota > Metazoa > Chordata > Mammalia > Artiodactyla > Bovidae > Bubalus > Bubalus bubalis. Next base: position 6,054,011 of record NC_059172.1, read on the forward strand.
AGAGATAAATTTAATATTATGAAATGGATATATATGTACATAGGCACTTTTGCATATGTATATTATATATTTTATATAATATAAACATATAGATTTCAATATTCATTGGAAGGACTGATGCTGAAGCTGAAGTTCCAATATTTTGGCCACCTGATTCAAACAGCCAACTCATTAAAAAAGACCGTGATGCTGGGAAAGATTGAAGGTAGAAGAAGAGGGCATCAGAAGATGAGATGGCTGGATGGCATCACGGATGCAATGGACATGAACTTAGGCAAACTCCAGGAGACGGTGAGAGACAGGGTGGCCTGGAGTGCTGCAGTCCATAGGGATGTGAAGAGTTGGACACGCCTGGAAGACTGAACAACAGTGACAGATATATATTTATATATAGCTATACAAAAATAGAAAAATGACTGATTTCACTCTTTTTGCAGAGAAAACATGAAACACACACACAACCCAGAAGCATATCTCACTTCAGCAATAACATTAGTTCTTTGGGGATTCTTCTGTATTCCCAATGTCTGAGTGTTTCTTTTTGTAATATTTTCTTTTTTATGTGATTATCCTGGTGAGAAGCAACATCAATACTCCCATAATCAGAGCTGACCAGGCTCTCAAATTCCCATGTGTTTTTTCCTCAGTTAACGTTTCCTTCCTGGAAATCTGTTATGTATCTGTCCCTCATTCTAGAATATCCATTCAAATAAATATATATATATGTATATACATATATATATATTTGCATGCACTACAAAGATATCTTTTATTTCTATTCTTGGCAGCATAGAGTACTTGGTCTTGACAGCCATGGCCCATGGCTGCTACGTGGCCACCTGTAGCTTTCAGCACGTCCTCTAGTTATAACCGGGAGCTCCGTATTCCACCAATGCCTCTCGGCTCTTGAATCAGTGGTGTTACAGTCAGGATGAGGCAAGCGTGCCAGATTCTCCCCCTGTCCCGTTGTGGATCTCACTACAGGCTGGGCTGTGGTGACGTTTTTCTGAGTGAGGTGTCGGTCTCTATGGTTGCACCCTTCGTGCACGTTTGTCATGATCCCTTTCCAGCTGACACTTGGCTCCCACAGTGGAATCACTTCTCCTTCCTGTGTTTGCCATCAGCAGTGGAATGCGCCAAAGTTTTCTCCACCTGTTCACCTCACATCACGCATGTGCGCTAAGTTGCTTCGGTATTGTCTGACTCTGCAACTTTGTAGACCGTAGCCCACCAGGCTCCTCTGTCTACGGGATTCTCCAGGCAAGAACCCTGGAATGGGTTGCTGTGCCCTTCTCCAGGAGATCTTCCCTACCCAGGGATCAAACCTGCGTCTCTTACATCTGCATTGGCAGGTAGGTTCTTTACCATTGGAGCCACCTGGGAAGCCCCATGGTTGTGCCTTTATTTTGTGGACTCAGAACCATTACATATTTATGGCATGATTCCAAATACTTTTACAGGAAAGACTTTTTCTCTCTTCTTTCTAAACCATGTTACCCCGATGTTTAATCCCATTATGTATACTCTGAGGAATAAGGCTGTCACGCTAGCCTTGAGAAAATTACTGCCTTAATGTTTAACGTCTTATCCACTGCTTTGAGCTAGTGATCTTTTTCCCTACTTAGTTCTGGTGTTGTCTTAATCAGACATTATTTGGAATTTTGCTTCCTGCATTAGTATAAATTGATTGTCCTCATGATCCTGCCCTTTTATGCTTGACTTTCTGATATCAGGTTTATCTCCCTAGTGTTTCTATTTATAAGAAATTAATTTTTTGCTGATCTCATATTTAATGGACTAGTCTCTGTCAGGAAAAATTCACTGCTTATTTGATTTGTTGTTGTTGTTCAGTTGGTAATTCATGTCCGACTCTTTGTGTCTTCATGGACCGTAGCATGCCAGGCTCCTCGGTTCTCCACTACATCTTGGAATTTGCTCAGATTCATGTCCATTGAGTCAGCAACACTATTAATATCCAACCATCTCATCCTCTGCTGTCTCCTTCTCCTTTTTGCCTTCATCTTTACTAACATCAGGGTCTTTTACATTGAGTTGGCTCTGTGCATCAGGTGGCCAAAGTACTAAAACAATATAGTATATTTTATCTAGCAATTGGCCTCCCAATATCTTTATCCAAAATTCATAATGTATATTCTAGTTTATCTCCCTCTATATTGTTACAATTTACTTAAAACCAAAAGATTTCAGCTAGCAAAGATTACTGCATATGGAAAGCTTTAGAAAATACTTGCTGACTGACTATAGAACATGGCCACACTTAAATAAACAAAAGTTCATACAGCAGAAAATGTAGAAAAGATGGTCTTTTAATAAATTACATTAATTTAAATATATATAATGGTACAAAAAAAAGAGCTTGACCCTCACTTCACAAAATTTATTTTAAAATGTAATCTCAGATATTTTGTAAACTTAAGTAAAAATGCATAACAATGAGTCTTTTCCAAGATAATGTTTATCAACTTCATGACGTTGGTGTGAGAAAAGTGTTTTTGATAAAATTATTAGTCATAATGTAAACATTAATCAGTTGAACTTCCTGGACTAAGAAATGCTGCTATTCCGAGTGAAGTTTTTCAATATAAAAGGTTTAAATACACTATTGTTAAAGGAGTGCACTAAATCAAAAGCATCAAAAATTCAGGAGAAGAATTTACAGCAGACTTTAATATGCATTTCAAAAGATAATAATCTAAATGCCCAGAAAAAAAGAAGAAAATAACTCATTAGCAACCGGTAAATGCAAATTAAAACCAGATTAAAACCAAATGAAATCTATGACACATTCATTATGAGGACGAAATCAAACAAACAAAAATACTCACCCTATCACGTATGTAAGAGGTGTGGAGTAATGAAAGCTCTCCGTCGATGCTGGTGTGTGAATGGTGCACCATATTACCACACAGCCTGCCTTCATCAAGAAAAGCTTACCCTTAGCCACATACCAGAAGAAATGTGTGCACATGTGTGCCAAGGGACGCATCTGAGAATGCTCATTTCACATCATTCATTATGTCAAATCTTTATCAAACTAGAATTGTGTGTAATTATGATAATTTCACACAGAGGAAAACCAAGGAGTTCTAGAAATGAATAAAATGTAATTCCATACAACATGGATTAAGCATATTTTTAAGCAAACCAAATCATAATCATACTGTACATATCCTTTTTGTTAAGCTAAAAAGCCATATTCAGAACATCATTTATCATATGTATATACATAATTCCCTCTATTTCTTAAATTTTATTTAATGAGCACATTCTATCATGGAAAAAAGCATAATACTATTTCTTATTTTTGGCTATGCTTCTATTTTTTTCTGAAACTAATTCAGAAAAATGAATTACCTTTTATTATAAAAAAAGAAGTAATCAAGCAACAAATATATGATTCAAGACTGGTGATGCCACTGAATTGCTTTGAAAAATAAATCAACATCTTTATAAAAGGACATACTTAAAGCCAAGTTTAATTTTCCAATCTCTAAAACAACAACAACAAAAAATAACTTTCATTTGTGGTTAAGAGGCACTGGGTCACAACAAGCCAGTCTAGTTTCAGGCACTAGAAATGTTTGATAAATTATAGAACATATTTTAAAGGTACATATAACTATGGGAGAAAAAAGAATAGATGACAATATCAAAATCAAGACTCATTAAATCATAAAATATTCACACATTTTCAAGCCACAAATCTGTTGCAATGTTACTGCATATCTTAGTATGTGTGCGTGCTTACTGATTAATTCAGAGGGTGAGCACAGTTGTGCTGTTGGTCGATTGGATATTCCTCTCCACACATACACAACACATAGGAAAATGTCTCAGATTTTTTAATACTGTATCATTGTTCAGATTACAATTTACTTATTTTTTTTTTTTTTTACAAATGGAGCTGTTGTCTGTATGTTGAAAGAATAATTTTCTTCTATGAATTGTTAATTCATCTGTTTTACCCATTTTTTAAATTTATACTTTGGACTTCTTCTCTGTATTAAAGAAGGAGCCAAGATCACTTTATTTGAAATCAATTGTAACAATTTTTTCTGTTATATTAATTATATTTGATACTTAATGGAGCTTGCCACTTTTTAGCATCTAGAATCATTTATCTTTACAGAGTTTTTTGTGTGTATGTGTATCCTGCATTCTAAATTTTAATGAATTAAACTTTCCTTACTCCAAAATTATAAAACCCATTTCTTAGAATACTTTAATCATTTCACTATAAAATGTATCATTTGGAGTTTATTCTGCTGTGGGATAGTTATCAAAAATACATATACTGTTTTTTTTTTCCCCTCTAAGGGTGCCCAGCTGTCCGAAGACAGTTATTTTAAATGTCCTCACTGTACTAATTTGGTAGGCTATTTTTAGTCAATGACAAATTTTCATGTATATTTGAGCCTTTTCTGGAATTTCTGTTCTATTCCAGCAGAAGGCTTCTTTATTTATGCATAATACTGTGCTGTGCTGTGCTCAGTTGCTCAGCTGTGTCAGACTCTTTGTGACCCCATGGACGATAGCCCGTCAGGCTCCCCTGGCCTCCCCTACCTTGGTAGGCAGATTCTTTACCACTGAGCCACCTGGAAAGCCCATGCATAATACTGCACTCTGCTGATCAACAGGTCTTATAACTCCTTTCCAGCACTAGCTATTTTTTGGATGAGCCCCTGCAGGAGCTCAGGCCTAGCTGGCCTCTCACTCCCTTTCTGTCCTTTATCACATCTGGTCCCCATGAGAAGCCTGTCCCACCACCCGCTACTCATGATCTTTACCACAAGGCTCCTGATACTTTTTAATTAACCTTCCAAATCATTCCCACTGTCACATTACTCTCTGTGTTCCCTCTCTTGTAAATATTTTCTCTTCCTAATCATAAACCTGAAGAAATCACTGTTTACTAAATAATAGGAAACAACATCCAATTTGGGGGGGGCCATGAGAAACTGGCTCTGAGCCAAGATTTTTAAACAATCTTTATGTTGGAGAAATTTCTCCACATTTGAAACATATAACTCACAAACATTTTGCTTAGCATCTTTCCCATAATCTCAACTAGACTTATTCCCGATTCTCATTTTATTGCAACTAGAGGCTGCAAGTATTCACATCTTGAAGATGTGAAGTAAATTTGGGGAAAATTGGTGGTAGACTGCAAAAGAGAGGAAAAATTTTCTCCTACTAGGATTAACCTTGGGTTAAATTTTTAAATTTTGATGTATGTTTAATATATTCATCAGCTAAATCTCAGGTTGCTTAAGAAATCAATAACACACTAATTTTGCACATAAAAATATTTGCCATCAGAATATGTATTATAACTACTACACAGATCTGTCCTCTAACTAGGAATCAAGGAACATATCATATAGAAGCTCTGCATAATGCATTCATAACAGTTAAGGTAAGAATTGGATCTGTGTCTATTTGATCAACCCAAATAATAGTGTGTGTGTGTGTGTGTGTGTGTGTGTGTGTTCAGTCATATCCAACTCTGTAGCCCACCAGACTCCTCTGTCCATAGAATTCTCCAGGCAAGGATTCTGGAGTGGGTTGTCATTTCCTACTCCACGTGAATTTCATGACCCAGGGATCAAACCTGTGTCTCTTCCATCTCCTGCACTGGCCTCTTTGTATTGGTCTCTTGCCTCTCTAGTGAGAAAAATCACCAACATTTCAAGTAAGAAAGGTAAATATGAAAATGATAGTAAGGTGTAATTCTTACTTTAAATTTAAAATTAATCATGTACAAAGGTTATTAATGTGTAAATTATTAATTTTACACATGGTAGCAAATATTTTTGTTCATTAAAGCAACTTCTATATATTTCTTATTCTATTAAATAAAATTTATAATCAAATAATTATAATAAATAATGGTATTAAGTCACTTTGAAATGTCAAAAAATGTAATAGCTTAAGTCTAGGTATAGATAATATTAAGGAAAACTTCATTTGAGCCCACATATTGCAACAAAAATGGTTACATATGTCTATTCAATTTGATATTATAATGATATTTAAAATAAATTAATACATAAAATGAAGAACAGTTATTTTGAAAAAAATTATAGAATTCAGGATTTATAAAATAATAAAGATAGCTTCAGTCCCAACAATGTTTTTAAATTATTTTCAAGGATTGAGTTACCAATTTTTATCAAATATACAAATATACTTGAAGTATACCTTGTTTTACTCTTATGAAATTCAAACTCAAATCTTACCTATTTCATGTTATACAAGATTTCATCACCAAAATGTCACATCTGTACAATTAGAAATTATATTTTATATAGCACTGGAAATAATTTTATTCAGGTAATGAGTAAAATACTAAATGCTTCTGTTCATAAAAATGATAAAGATTGCAATTCTATTCTTTTGTATATTAATTTTCCCTCTCTTTTAAGATTGACAATTTTAAATTAAAACTGTCTGTTCCTTTACTCAATTTCAGAATCAAATTATGAAGAATATATTAAGTAAACATGCATTTTCTAAGATCTACATTGCTTCCAAGCAGGAAAACTAGGACTATTTTCCTAGATCATGCAATAACTATTTTCCTAGGTCTCAGTCCTTAGATCCTAGATCATGGAATGTCAGTGGGAAAGAAAAGCGGCATATGAAAGGGATGAGCCAAACTGCAACACTGTGTGCTTCAAAGCCACAGGTGCTCTCCCTGTTAGCGCTACAGAGTGGAGGTGATAGTATTATCAAATTATTGGCAGAAAATTCATGGAGAATTCACATCTAAGAGTCTGGGATTTTTATAACACTGTGATGATTGCTTTAATATCTTATTTCATTCCCACATTAACCATGTGATACCAAGCCAAGGTAAACTAGAGAGCAGTTTTTCATAATGTTAAAGCAGAGAGTGAAATTTAGAAGAATAAAATTTAGCTTTTAATAAAAACAATAATAGCTAGCTTTCAAATAGACTTTCTATGAATGCCAAAACAACTTTACGTTGCTTTATTGTATCAAATGAATTAATTCATGTCGCAATCCTAACTGTTGGTACAACTGTTAAGTCAGTTTTGCAGCCAAGTGAAGTATGGTGCAGAGAGATTAAGCAATTCGCATTGTCACACAGCTGGCAAGTGAAGCCATGATTCAATTGCAGGCTATCTTGTCAGGATTGTATTTTTTGTCCATGACACTATATTTAGACTATGCTTGCATGGAGAAACTTGAAACGTAAAGGGTGGGGAAATGAGAAGCAGGGCTGGGACTCATGTTGAGTCAAGTGATGCCTGGAGTGTAATATTTAAAGAGGCAGTCACTTTAACAATGGGGCGATGCAGAATCAGCCCTGAAACTGAGTGTGTGCTCTTAGATTCTGTACTAAAAGAGTCTTATTCCTTATTTAGGTAAGACCGTATCCCACTCCTGGCTCTGATGAAAGGAAAAAATGGAAAAAAGTAATCATCAATGAGTAACTCAATAACTCTACCAAAAACAATTTTTCTAGGGAGTGTGGTACAACCCTGGCAACTAAAGATTTAAGAACATTATACCATATTAATAATTATAATTATAGGACCATGACTTATACATAAACATATTAAAAGCGATAGGAAATTTTATTGATAAAATCATATTTAATTATCTCAAATAAGGAAGCAAACAGAAAATTTAAACAATTACTTAATATAATAGATGATAAATAATGGAGGTAGAATTCAAACTTAAGTATGATTTAAACAATAGGCACTGATTTGCAATCACAAAACCAATGTGCAAATGAGCAATGTATCCATCATTGCTAAATCTGAATATCCTAGCTCAAGAAAAGTGAGTTCAGAAACTTTTATCTGAATTATTATTATTATTATTATTTGAGGAACAACAAAGACATCAGAGATGCACACAGAACACGGGGTAAAGCATAACAAGAAGTATCTTACACAGCTGGTGAATACATTCCAGGTGACCCCTCTTTTCCCACAGTGACCTTCTTAATTGTTTCTCTCTGTATCTATTCCCACACAACTTTTCCAGAATAAAACCCTCTGATAGCCTCCACAAAGCATCTTACTGAAATATATGTCTTCTATTCCCCTATGTACAAAAAATAAAATATTCTCTCATATTTTTTGTAAACTGCCTAAAAATGTGAATTGTATATAAGAACATGTATGATCAAGATCATCAAGTGATGGGAGGGAAATGAAGAGTTGAAATAAGTAGCTGAAAATATATAAGGCAGATAATTTCTGTTATATTAATAGTTCTACTGAAGTATGTAAAGTCATAGAGAAATACAATAAAATTGTCAAAAAATGTAAATATTTGAGGGAATTCCCTAGCAGTCCAATGATTAGGACTCTGTACTTTCACTGCTGTGAGCCTGAGGTTCAATCTCTGGTTGGTGTACTAAGATCCCACAAACTGTGAAACATGGCCACAAAATAATGTAAGTATTTAAAACTGAGATCACATAACAACAGTGTGGGTCTATCTTCAATAACTATCAGTTTGTCCAACATCTGTGCTGATCAGGGCATTTGGGGCTTCCCTGGTGGCTCAGATGATAAAGAATCCGCCTGCAATGCAGGAGATCTGGGTTTGATCCCTAGGTTGGGAAGATCCCCTGGAGAAGGGAATGACAACCCACTCCAGTATTCTTGCCTAGGAAATCCCATGGACAGAGGAGCCTGGTGGCCTACAATCCATGAGATCAGAGAGTCAGACACGACTGAATGACTAACACTCTAACTCTTTTGACTTTGGACTATATTCGGAAAGAATGCCCTAAAAGATATTTCAAGGGAGAGTGTATGGTGATAACACATGGATTATAAACTGAGAAAGGGGAAAGTGGAAATAATAAAATTCTTAAATTAGAAACAATTGCATTGATCATGAAAATCAACCTGGATATCCTGATACAACTTATAAAACAGGCACTGATCCCTGATGGTAAAAATAAAAAGCAGATAATACATTTACCCTTTCTCACAGATGGAACACCAAGAAAAAGCACCAGAAGGTAATCTTACTAAATTGATGGAGTTTGTTCTCCTGGACTTTGCTGATGTTCCTCATCTCCAGAGGTTTTTATCTGGACTGTTCTTACTCACCTATATAATTATCTTGATGGGAAATGGCATCATATTTCTGATAACAATACTGAACCCTGGTCTCCAGACCCCCATGTATTTTTTCCTTGGCAATTTTTCCCTTTTGGAAATCTGCTACGTGTCTGTTAACGCTCCCCAGAATGCTCACGAGTCTTTGGACACAAAGAAGAACGATTTCTCCAGTTGCTTGTGCCACACAAATGTGCTTCATTCTTATACTTGGGGCCACCGAGTGCTTCCTTCTGGCCGTGATGGCCTATGACCGCTACGCGGCCATTTGTAGCCCTCTGCAATATCCCCTAGTCATGAACTACAAGGTGTGTATCCAGCTGGTGGCCGGCTCCTGGATCAGTGGAATCCTAATCCCAATAGGCCAGACAGGCCAGATTTTCTCTCTGCCCTTTTGTGGTTCCAAACTCATCCACCACTTCTTCTGTGACATCCCTCCCATACTCAAGCTGGCCTGCGGGGACACTTTTCTGAATGAAATGTTGGTCTTCACAGTTGCTGTGCTGTTTGTTTTGGTTCCATTTCTGTTGATACTTGTTTCCTATGGCAAAATCATCTCCACAGTCCTTAAATTGCCATCAGCCACAAGTCGGGGCAAAGCCTTTTCCACCTGCTCCTCTCATCTTATGGTTGTGGCATTGTTCTTCGGATCAGGCCTCGTCACATATTTAAGACCCAAGGCTCAGCAGGAACTGACAAAGTGCTTTCCCTCTTCTACATGTTGTGACGCCTGTGTTTAACCCCATGATATACAGTCTAAGGAACAAGGATGTCATGATGGCACTGAGACAATGGCCAGGCAAACACCTTAGTTCATTGAAAAAGTGACTTGTATTTCAGAACTTGATTTCTTATATATGTGTTATAAATTTTCAATAGATATTTATCTTAAACTCAATTTATCTGCCTATAAAGTGGTAGTTATTACCAAAATAAAAATTACTTGTAACACTGAGAAACCTTTTTGTCTGGAGTTATATAGTTGTGTATGGGTCAACAAATAGCAACATTTGCTTAGGAATTCTATAACCTTGTTGTGAAATGTTCTCTTTTAGTAAGAACTTTAGACAACAATTGCTATAATACACCCAGTTGTAATACAGACTCAGTTATATCACTTATTGGAAAGCATATTATCCAGTTCCATAGAGATGTCACACAAATTTTTTAAACTAAGTTAGTAATGGACTTTAATTAAAATATTATGTATAGCTTGGGTTAGCAATTATTCTACAGAGAAATAATACAATGATTATAATATTAATATTATTGTAACAGGATAGTGCAGAGTGAAAAGTACCTCTCATTAGGAATGTAGTTTAATGAATGATGTTGTACAATGGTATTAGTAATTATTAGGCATCCCTTATGTGTATATCAGATTAAATTCATAATATGATTTGTTGAGTTGATAAAACAAAAGATATTATTGAAATCTTTACATATAATAAGATGAGCTTGGAAAAAGTGATGGGAATATTCATAAGCCATGGTTTTTTAATATATTTTCCTAGAGATGATAGTGGGGATAGGAAAGTTAGGGGAAAAAGGAAAGGATTTAAATTTTTGTAAAAGTATCTTCTATAAAAGCACAAGTACTGTACACCTTAAACCTTACAAACATACACATATTACAAATGGTCAATACAAAAATAATCATTGTTGCTAATTATAGAAATCACAGAGTAAATCATTTTATTTTTCCCTTTGTTTTATTGAAATTGTGCAGTTTATTACAATAAACTTGTGCTATTTGGGTAATCAAAATAACAAACAATAAATTTGTATTCATTCTGGACAAGGAAAATCGCAATTATTAGTTGTGTGTGCTATTTCTGTAGTTACATATTTTTCAAAATTCCATGTGTATATAATAATCCTTCATATAGACAAGCAGCAAATCATTGCAGAAATATGACCTGTCACCACTCAGTTCAGTCAGTTCACTTGCTCAGTTGTGTCCGACTCTTTGCGACCCCATGTATCGCAGCACGCCAGGCCTCCCTGTCCATCACCAACTCCCAGAGTTCACTCAGACTCACGTCTATCGAGTCAGTGATGCCATCCAGCCATCTCATCCTCTGTTGTCCCCTTCTTCTCTTGCCCCCAGTCCCTCCCAGCATCAGAGTCTTTTCCAATGAGTCAAATCTTCGCATGAGGTGGCCAAAGTACTGGAGTTTCAGCTTTAGCATCATTCCTTCCAAAGAAATCCTCAGATTGATCTTCAAAATGGACTGGTTGGATCTTCTTGAAGTCCAAGGGACTCTCAAGAGTCTTCTCCAACACCACAGTTCAAAAGCATCAATTCTTTGGCACTCAGCCTTCTTCACAGTCCAACTCTCACATCCATACATGACCACAGGAAAAACCATAGCCTTGACTAGACGAACCTCTGTTGGCAAAGGAATGTCTCTGCTTTTGAATATGCTATCTAGGTTGGTCATAACTTTCCTTCCAAGGAGTAAGAGTCTTTTAATTTCATGGCTGAAGTCACCATCTGCAGTGATTTTTGAGCCCAGAAAAATAAAGTCTGACACTGTTTCCACTGTTCCCCCATCTATTTCCCATGAAGTGGTGGGACCGGATGCCATGATCTTCGTTTTCTGAATGTTGAGCTTTAAGCCAACTTTTTCACTCTCCACTTTCACTTTCATCAAGAGGCTTTTGAGTTCCTCTTCACTTTCTGCCATAAGGGTGGTGTCATCTGCATATCTGAGGTTATTCATATTTCTCCTGGCAATCTTGATTCCAGCTTGTGTTTCTTCCAGTCCAGCATTTCTCATGATGTACTCTGCATAGAAGTTAAATAAGCAGGGTGACAATATACAGCCTTGACATACTCCTTTTCCTATTTGGAACCAGTCTGTTGTTCCATGTCCAGTTCTAACTGTTGCTTCCTGCCCTGCATACAAATTTCTCAAGAGGCAGGTCCAGTGGTCTGGTATTCCCATCTCCTTCAGCATTTTCCACAGTTTATTGTGATCCTCACAGTCAAAGGCTTTGGCATAGTCAATAAAGCAGTAGTAGATGTTTTTCTGGAACTCTCTTGCTTTTTCCGTGATCCAGAGGATGTTGGCAATTTGATCTCTGGTTCCTCTGCCTTTTCTAAAACCAGCTTGAACATCAAGAAGTTCATGGTTCACATATTGCTGAAGCCTGGCTTGGAGAATTTTGAGCATTACTTTACTAGCATATGAGATGAGTGCAATTGTGCAGTAGTTTGAACATTCTTTGGCATTGCCTTTCTTTGGGATTGGAATGAAAACTGACCTTTTCCAGTCCTATGGCCACTGCTGAGTTTTCCAAATTTGCTGGCATATTGAGTGCAGCACTTTCACAGCATCATCTTTCAGGATTTGAAATAGCTCCACTGGAATTCCATCACCTCCACTAGCTTTGTTCGTAGTGATGCTTTCTAAGGCCCACTTGACTTCACATTCCAGGATGTCTGGCTGTAGGAGAGTGATCACACCATCGTGATTATCTGGGTTGTGAAGATCTTTTTTGTACAGTTCTTCTGTGTATTCTTGCCACCTCTTCTTAATATCTTCTGCTTCTTTTAGGTTCATGTAATTTCTGTCCTTTATCGAGCCCATCTTTGCATGAAATGTTCCCTTGGTATCTCTAATTTTCTTGAAGAAATCTCTAGTCTTTCCCATTTTGCTGTTTTCCTCTATTTCTTTGCACTGATTGCTGAAGAAGGCTTTCTTATCTCTTCTTGCTATTCTTTGGAACTCTGCATTCAGATGCTTATATCTTTCCTTTTATCCTTTGCTTTTCACTTCTCTTCTTTTCACAGCTATTTGTAAGGCCTCCCCAGACAGCCATTTTGCTTTTTTGCATTTCTTTCCCATGGGGATGGTCTTGATCCCTGTCTCCTGCACAATGTCACGAACCTCAGTCCATAGCTCATCAGGCACTCTATCTATCAGATCTAGGCCCTTAAATCTATTTCTCACTTCCACTGTATAGTCATAAGGGATTTGATTTAGGTCATACATGAATGGTCTAGTGGTTTTCCCTACTTTCTTTAATTTAAGTCTGAATTTGGCAATAAGGAGTTCATGATCTGAGCCACAGTCAGCTCCTGGCCTTGTTTTTGCTGACTGTATAGAGCTTCTCCATCTTTGGCTGCAAAGAATATAATCAATCTGATTTAGGTGTTGACCATCTGGTGATGTCCATGTGTAGAGTCTTCTCTTGTGTTGTTGGAAGAGGGTGTTTGTTATGATCAGTGCATTTTCTTGGCAAAACTCTATTAGTCTTTGCCCTGCTTCATTCTGCATTCTAAGGCCAAATTTGCCTGTTACTCCAGGTGTTTCTTGACTTCCTACTTTTGCATTCCAGTCCCCTATAATGAAAAAGACATCTTTTTTGGGTGTTAGTTATAAAAGGTCTTGTAGGTCTTCATTGAACCGTTCAACTTCAGCTTCTTCAGCATTACTGGTTGGGGCACAGACTTGGATTACTGTGATATTGAATTGTTTGTCTTGGAAACAAACAGAGATGATTCTGTCGTTTTGACATTGCATCCAAGTACTGCATTTTGGACTCTTTTGTTGACCATGATGGCCACTCCATTTCTTCTGATGGATTCCTGCCCACAGTAGTAGATATAATGGTCATCTGAGTTAAATTCACCCATTCCAGTCCATTTTAGTTCGCTGAGTCCTAGAATGTCGACATTCACTCTTGCCATCTCTTGTTTGACCACTTTCAATTTGTCTTGATTCATGGACCTGACATTCCAGGTTCCTATGCAGTATTTCTCTCTACAGCATCACTCAAAGTTAAAAAATATGATGAACCTTGAACTGTTGTATTTAAAGTTTATTCCCATAAAAATAAATGTCAGTTTTGTCACATTTATGTAGAGCTGGCTATTTCCAGATGGATAGGGAGGTGCAGTACCACTTTTTCCTTGGGAGAAAACAACCAGATGACGTGTGACCAATTCTGATAATAAAGTAAAGAAGGAAAAACCAACTCTTATTGAGAACCAAGTAAACAGTAAATCACCAAGTTCCTCAGATAATACAGCCATCATAACCTAGTAAAATCTAATGGAAACAATTGAATACAGGGGAGGTTAAAAGAAAGAGAACTATAATAACAGCAATAACAAAATTCCAGGAAAATTTCTAGGCAGATGTTGGATAAATCCTGAAACTATCATATGTTGAAAAGATTGAGACAGAAATTAAGAAAGCCTCTCTGTTTTCTCTCCTTCCTGCCTAATTAAAAAAAAAAATTTTCAGAGAGAAGAGATAACTAATGGAGGGGGCAACACTTAAAAATATTGATATATCGAGCAGATGTGACTGGATCTCTCTCCTTTTATAGAGAAGGGCAAATAAGAGTGATATCTTGGAGCATTATGAGTTTTTGGGTAGATACTGAAGTTTCACAAGCTAAAAATGTCAGTGGACAGTGTCAGAATTTATTTTCACTTTGGCTTGGCAACTAACAAGCCATATCTAAACTAGTTACCACATTCAGTGGTAATAGCTTGCCAAAAATCTGTATCCGTATCACTTGATTTTCAAACACAATGAATGTGTGCAAATACTGCCAATGTTTTGTAAATTATAAATATCTTTATTAGCAAGATAATCTTTGGTTACTACTTTGCATTGTACTATTCCCAGAACAAGTCACTTATAATTCTGATAAACTAAGAACACACAATTTCATTATTTAGAAACACAAAAACAGATATTCATTTATATAGGTATGCATGCTTGTCTGTGTGTGTACTTTAGGATAATATTGCTTTTGTGTACTGAAGTCAACTGACAACAAAGGATGGGAAGGTCAATAATATGTGCAAAGTCTTTCCAAGATTAATAGACTGATTCGGGGAAAGTGAAAAGTGAATATGTCTTCATTGTGCATCTGGATTGTATTAATAGCTATGGATTCTTTGCTGGAAGGGAATAATGGTAGACATCTTCTCTTTCTTTCCTTCTTTGAAAGGTATCTGTATATTTATATTTATATAGGTATCATATGTATAATTGTTTTTTGGAATAGTGTTTTGGTATATGTAACCTTATTGATAAACTATTTCTTTAGCTGTGACATGAAAGCATGTAAGCTTATTTCACTATCATAAGTAGTACAGAGAACATATATGGAAATAGAATAATAGAATTGGAAGATAAAGAGAAAGTGAACATATGGTCTGAGGGAAGAGTTGGAAAAAATATAAATTATGAAACAATGTTTTAGAGAGATGATGCTGAAATTTCAAAAAGGAAGATGATTGAGCTTTGCCACAATAAGCTTTACACACAAAAGATATACATATTTATATATGTGCATTTATATTTTGTGTTTAAAGCATTTAGATAGATGATAGATACACAGATAAAGAGTTTGTGTACATGCATGCAATAACACAGATGAGAACTTTTCTAGGTGGATTCACTGAACTAATTATATTTAGAATGATTAAGTTTGTCATATATGGCCTTCTCCAGTGGCTCAGTGGTAAAGAATCTGACTGAAGTGCAGGAGCTTCAGGAGACGTGGGTTTGATCCCTGAATTGGGAAGATATCTTGGAGAAGGGCATGGCAACCCATTCCAGTATTCTTGCCAGGAAATCCCACGGATAGAGGAGCCTGGCTATCTACAGTCCATAGGGTGGCACAACCAGACACAACTGAAGTGACTTAGCACACACACACAAGGTTGTTTTATATATATATATATATATATATATATATAGTTGTTGCTATTCAGTCTCTCGGTTGTGTCTGACTCTTTGTAAGTCCACAGATTGCAGCATGCCAGGCTTCCCTGTCCTTCACCATCTCCTGGAGCTTGTTCAAACTCATGTCCATAGAATTGGTGATGCCATCCAACCATCTTGAACTCTGTCATCCCCTTGTCCTCCTGCATTCAATCTTTCCCAGCATCAGGGTCTTTTCTAAAGAGTTGGCTCTTCGCATCAGGTGGTCAAAGTATTGGAGCTTTAGCTTCAGCATCAGTCTCTCCAATGAATATTGAGGATTGATTTCCTTTAGGATTTACTGGCTTGATCTTCTTGCAGTCCCAGGGACTCAAGAATCTTCTCCAACACCCCAGTTTAAAAGCATCAATCCTTTGGCACTCAGCCTTCCTTATAAAATGTGTCTTTGAGGGTCATTATTCTGTGACAGCCAACATACTTAACAAAACAGAGAGTCAATTAATATCTGCCTCATATATTGGATTTCCATACTGAAAGTATATAAACATTAGCAAACCACTGAATATCTAGAAGAAATGGAGTATCCGTCATAGTCAACAAGAGTCCAAAATCCAGTACTTGGATGCAATCTCAAAAATGACAATGATCTCTGTTCGTTTCCAAGGCAAACCATTCAATATCATGGTAATCCAAGTCTATGCCCCAACCAATAATGCTGAAGAAGCTGAAGTTGAACGGTTCTATGAAGACCTACAAGACCTTCTAGAACTAACACCCAAAAAAAGATGTCCTTTTCATTATGGGGGACTGGAATACAAAAGTAGGAAGTCAAGAAACACCTGGAGTAACAGGTAAATTTGGCCTTGGAGTACAGAATGAAGCAGGGCAAAGACTAATAGAGTTTTGCCAAGAGAACGCACTGGTCATAGCAAACACCCTCTTCCAACAACACAAGAGAAGACTCTACACATGGACATCACCAGATGGTCAACACCTAAATCAGATTGATTATATTCTTTGCAGCCAAAGATGGAGAAGCTCTATACAGTCAGCAAAAACAAGGCCAGGAGCTGACTGTGGCTCAGATCATGAACTCCTTATTGCCAAATTCAGACTTAAAATCAAGAAAGTGGGGAAAACCACTAGACCATTCAGGTATGACCTAAATCAAATCCCTTATGACTAGACAGTGGAAGTGAGAAATAGATTTAAGAGACTAGATCTGATAAAGTGCCTGATGAACTATGGACAGAGGTTCATGACATTGTACAGGAGACAGGAATCAAGACCATCTCCAAGAAAAAGAAATGCAAAAAAGCAAAATGGCTGTCTGAGGAGACCTCACAAATAGCTGTGAAAATAAGAGAAGTGAAAAGCAAAGAAGAAAATGAAAGATATTCCCATTTGAATGCAGAGTTCCAAAAGAATAGCAAGGAGAGATAAGAAAGCCTTCCTCAGTGATCAATGCAAAGAAATAGAAGAAAACAATAGAATGGGAAAGACTAGAGATCTCTTCAAGAAAATTAGAAATATATTTTCTTAAAAATATATTTCATATTAATGAAGAATATATTTCACTACACTTTCACAGGTCTTATTAGTAATAGGTTTTGTTTCTTTAGGGAATTTGAAAAATAAGAGGACATAGAATCCTGTTTATACATAAGGAAACAAAAGTCAAAAAGTGAAATAATGGTATTTCGGATTGAATCATTCCCACAGATGAAATATAAAGAGATGGAAGCAGAAGACAATGTATCCACAGTTATACAATTTGTTCTCCTGGGGTTTTCTGACCTTCCAAACCTCCAAGGGTTACTCTTTGGAGTGTTCTCCATAATTTACATCATTATCTTAACTGAAAAGAGTCTCTTAATAATAATAACTCGGCTTGACCCAGCTCTGCAGAAACCCATGTATTTTTTCTTGGCAAATTTTTCCTCCTTGGAAATTTGTTACGTGCCCGTCACTTTCCCTAGGAATCTGGTGAACCTTTGGACTCAAAACAGAAGCATTTCTATGTTGGCCTGTGCTGCCCAAATGTGCTTCTTCCTTATCTTCGGAACCACTGAGTATTTACTCCTGGCGGTGATGGCCTATGACCGCTGTGTGGCCATCTGCGACCCTCTGCATTATCCCCTGGTCATGACCCCAAAGACGTGCCTCCAGCTGGCTGTGGGCTCCTGGGTCAGTGGAATCCCAGTGCAGATAGGGCAAACGTGTTGGATCTTCACTCTGCGTTTCTGTCATTCGAACCAGATTAACCACTTCTTCTGTGACGTATCCCCCATTCTGAAGCTGGGCTGTGGAGACACTTCTGTGCAGGAACTGTCAGTCTATGCAGGAGTTCTGCTGGTTGCTGCAGTGCCTTTTATGTTAATACTTGCCTCTTACAGTAAAATCATTTCCACTATTCTGAGGTTGCCAACAGCCAGAAGAGCCAAAGCCTTCTCCACGTGTTTGTCTCACCTGTTGGTTGTGCTTTTATTTTTGTATCTGCTGCCATTGCCTACTTCAGGCCCAAATCCAGTCACTCTGCAGGAACTGACAGACTGCTCTCCTTGTTCTACCCCATAGTGACTCTGGTGTTAAATCCCATGATATACAGCCTTGGGAACAAGCATGTGATTGCAGCATTGAGACAATTGTTACTTAAAATATAGATTGAAGGCAGGAGGAGACAGGGACCACAGAGGACAAGATGGTTGAATGGCATCACTGACTCAATGGACAACAGCTTGAGCAAACTCTAGGAGATGGTGAAGGACAGGGAAGCCTGGCGTGCTGCAGTCCATGGGGTTACAAAGAGCTGGACTGCACTGAGTGACTGAAAACAATAATAGTATAGTGTGATGAGTATAATTATAAATGTTTTAACTGTTTGCCACACAGTTATCAGAGAAAGGTTTTAAATATCTATAATTTCCCCTTAAAAACTTAACCATTTCTAGCTTATAAGATACTTTAGATAGTTTAGAATAATCCACTGTTGACTATGCTTAAATATTTATTGGGCTTCCCTGGTGGCTCAGACGGTAAAGAATCTGCCTGCAATGCAGGAGACCTGGGTTCAATCCCTGGATTGGGAAGATCCCCTGGAGTAGGGAAAGGCTACCCACTCCAGTGTTCTTGCCTGGAGAATCTCCACAGACCGAGGATCCTGGTGGGCTAACTTGTGAAAGGATCTTAAATATTTCATACTTAAATAATCCTCTATTGTGAATAAAGAGTAATGTTCATTACATACTTTATGAAAAAAACAAAACAGAATTCAAGTTGTTAAGACTTTTGGCTTAAATATACCTTAAAACATGCAAGATTCCTTATATTTTTCCATTCTTATTGTTGGTGCTTTTTGCTTCAATTGCATGGAAACTGACCAGCAGCAGTTAAATAATGACTATTTGAAGGAGGAATTGAACAACTGAATGAGGGAATGCATATTACCATGCCCTATGTCAGAGCCCTGGAAAAATCTAGAGACTTCATTTCATATTGATGTATGACAAAACCAATACAATATTGTAAAGTAATTAACCTCAAATTTAAATAAATAAATTTAAATTTTTTAAAAAAATAAAGATATTTAGGTAAGAAAAAAAAAATCTAGAGACTTCAAAGAATCAACAGACACTAGGAGTATGTCTATTTATCCCACTATACCCTCATGAGGAATTACTTCAATCATCATACTAAAAGAAAAAATTTCATGTACTGAGTACTTTTCCTAACTGCACATTATAGAAGAATCTCCCTGTTTGTCCCAACATTTTTACTTTGTACATATTTCTATATTCTGAAAAGGAGTACATCAAGGCTGTATATTGTCACCCTGTTTATTTAACTTATATGCAGAGTACATCATGAGAAACGCTGGACTGGAAGAAACACAAGCTGAAATCAAGATTGCCGGGATAAATATGAATAACCTCAGATATGCAGATGACACCACCCTTATGGCAGAAAGTGAAGAGGAACTAAAAAGCCTCTTGATGAAAGTGAAAGTGGAAAGTGAAAAAGTTGGCTTAAAGCTCAACGTTCCGAAAAAGAAGATCATGGCATCTGGTCCCATCACTTCATGGGAAATAGATGGGGAAACAGTGGAAACAGTGTCAGACTTTATTTTTTGGGGCTCCAAACTCACTGCAGATGGTGACTGCAGCCATGAAATTAAAAGACGCTTACTCCTTGGAAGGAAAGTTATGACCAACCTAGATAGCATATTCAAAAGCAGAGACATTCCTTTACCGACAAAGGTTTGTCTAGTCAAGGCTATGGTTTTTCCTGTGGTCATGTATGGATGTGAGAGTTGGACTGTGAAGAAGGCTGAGCGCCAAAGAATTGATGCTTTTGAACTGTGGTGTTGGAGAAGACTCTTCAGAGTCCCTTGGACTGCAAGGAGATCCAACCAGTCCATTCTGAAGTAGATCAGCCCTGGGTGTTCTTTGGAAGGAATGATGCTAAAGCTGAAACTCCAGTACTTTGGCCACCTCATGTGAAGAGTTGACTCATTGGAAAAGACTCTGATGCTGGGAGGCATTGGAGGCAGGAGGAGAAGGGGATGACAGAGGATGAGATAGCTGGATGGCATCACTGATTCAATGGACATGAGTGGGAGTGATCTCCGGGAGTTGGTGATGGACAGGGAGGCCTGGCGTGCTGCAATTCATGGAGTCCCAAAAAGTTGGTCACGACTGAGCAACTGATCTGATCTGATGTAGCAATTTTGGCCCAAAAATAATCTGTTTTGAATTATTTCATCTTTTTCATCACTGCCTTCCAAACTACCCCTATGCTAATTCATAAGAAAGCTATGGTACATATACACAATGGAGTATTACTCAGCCATTAAAAATAATACATTTGAACTAGTTCTAATGAGGTGGATGAAACTGGAGCCTATTATACAGAGTGAAGGAAGCCAGAAAGAAAAACACCAATACAGTATACTAACGCATATATATGGAATTTAGAAAGATGGTAACAATAACCCTGTGTACGAGACAGCAAAAGAGACACTGATGTATAGAACAGTCTTATGGACTCTGTGGGAGAGGGAGAGGGTGGGAAGATTTGGGAGAATGGCATTGAAACATGTAAAATATCATGTATGAAACGAGTTGCCAGTCCAGGTTCGATGCACGATACAGGATGCTTGGGGCTAGTGCACTGGGACGACCCAGAGGGATGGTATGGGGAGGGAGGAGGGAGGAGGGTTCAGGGTGAGGAACACATGTATACCTGTGGTGGATTCATTTTGATATTTGACAAAACTAATACAATTATGTACAGTTTAAAAATAAAATAAAATTTAAAATAAATAAATAAAATATATATCCTTTTTTGATAATAAGTACTTTATTTTTTCTTTTCTTTTTTTTGCATTTATTTTTTATTATAAACTTATTTATTTTAATTGGAGACTAATTACTTTACAATATTGTATTGGTTTTGCCGTATATCAACATGAATCCGCCACAGGGATGGGGAAATATATATGCTTTTAATGGTAAGAAAATATTAGAATTTATTTTCAGAATTACATAAAGCTTCCACAATTGCATTTACATTAGTGTGCCTTGCCTAATCCTCTATATTTTTAACATACTCTAAGTGATATAATTTTTAAACCTTTGAACTGATATTCACCAGGAAAATGAGCATCTGTCAATAGAATCATTAACAGGTATCCTCCCAATTCCATTCAGATGGCACAGTAGTAAAGAATCTGCCTGCCAATGCAGGAGATGCAAGAGACACGAGTTTGATCCCTGAGTTAGGAAGTTCCCCTGGAATAGAAAAGAGCAACTCACTCCAGTCTTCTTGCTTATAAAATTCCATGAACAGAGGAGCTTGGTAGCCAGTCTAGACACAGACCGTCTACAGTCTAGTCGGTCACACAGAGTCAGATACGACTGAGCACACACACACACATAAGCATAATCAGCAACTCATTTAGAGAATACGTCCTCTGGAAGTTCTTTTGACAATTATGCTCTTTTGTTGTTTTAGTTATAATTGTACACATGTGTATAAGGCAATGTTAGCTTCTGTGTTGAAGCTAGTTATGTTTCACTTCTCAGTCCATTTGCTTCTTTTACCATCTAGGTTGTAAATATGATGTACTAGGTTTAGTTACTTATGCATTTTATCATAGTGTCTATATGTATATATACCTTCTAGTTAAATGTTTAGTATGTTTATATACTTTAATATATAGTCCGTAATGTACTCTAGGATGATGATTATAATAGAGATGACAAAGATAACGATCTAGATGGAGAAAACAATAGTAGTTTTGTTTCTAAAATTTAGGAAAGCAGGAGTCACAGCACCATGGAAATAGTGCTGTCCCCTAAGTTCACATTTCATGTGTAAAATAAGTGATTCAATTATACATATACATGTACCTTTTCTGTTTCAAACAATTCCACATTTACATTGTTATATAACATTGAACAGCACTCCCTGTGCAATAGGCAGCTCCTTCTCGGACATCAATTTTAAATACAGCAGTGTGTACATGTCACATTTTTTTTTTTTTTTTTTAGATTCTGCAAGTAAATGATATAATATGATATTTCTCTTTCTATGTCTGACCACACTCAGTATGACAATGTGTAGGTCCATCCATGTTCTTGCAAATGGAATCATTTCACTCTTTTAAACAGCTGAATAATAAACGGGAAAATTCTGAAAGAGATGGGAATACCAGACCACCTGACCTGCTTCTTGAGAAATCTGTATGCAGGTCAGGAAGCAACAGTTAGAACTGGACATGGAACAACAGACTGGTTCCAAATAGGAAAAGGAGTGTGTCAAGGCTGTATATTCACCCTGCTTATTTAACTTATATGCAGAGTACATCATGAGAAACGCTGGGCAGGATGAAGCACAAGCTGGAATCAAGATTGCCAGGAGTAATATGAATAACCTCAGATATGCAGATGACACCACCCTTATGGCACAAAGTGAAGAGGAACTAAAAAGCCTCTTGATGAAAGTGAAAGAGGAGAGTGAAAAAGTTGGCTTAAAGCTCAACATTCCGAAAAGGAAGATCATGGCATCTGGTCCCATCACTTCATGGGAAATAGATGGGGAAACAGTGGAAACAGTGCCAGACTTTATTTTTGGGGGCTCCAAAATCATTGCAGATGGTGATTGCAGCCATGAAATTAAAAGACGCTGGCTTACTCCTTGGAAGGAAGTTATGACCAACCTAGACAGCATGTTAAAAAGCAGAGACATTACTTTGTCAACAAAGGTCCATCTAGTCAAAGCTATGGTTTTTCCAGTGGTCATGTATGGATGTGAGAGTTGGAGTATAAAGAAAGATGAGCACGGATGAATTTATGCTTTTGAACTGTGGTGTTGGAGAAGACTCTTGAGAGTCCCTTGGACTGCAAGGAGATCCAAGCAGTCCATCCTAAAGATCAGTCCTGTGTGTTCATCGGAAGGACTGATGTTGAAGCTGAAACTTCAATACTTTGGCCACCTGATGTGAAGAACTGAATCATTGGAAAAGACGCTGATGCTGGGAAAGATTGAGGGCAGGAGGAGGAGGGGACAACAGGATGAGATGGTTGGATGGCATCACCGACTCAATGGACATGAGTTTAGGTAAACTCCAGGAGTCGGTGATGGACAGGGAGGCCTGGCGTGCTGCCGTTCATAGGGTCACAAAGAGCAGACACAAGTGAGTGACTGAAATGAACTGAATATCAGGTTTTGGCACCATTAATGTGTGTGTTATGATTGACATTTTGGATGTTCCAAGGGAAGTGTGTTTTCCTTTTCTGTGCATGCATTTAACCCAACTTCATATGATGTCTGAACTTCTGTGGACACAGACACCTGTGAATATAGACACATTTCATAAGTATCTTGCAAGAATTTAATATATTCACAAGTCAATTGGAAGAGTAGTAAGAAAGGCCCTATTGATATTTCAAAGAAAAGTATTGTATGTTTCTGTGAGTGTGGCTTTCATAATTATGATATTCCACAGCTAGATATTTGATGATTTGAAAGCAGTTTTTTGACAAATATCTTACATTTTAAATAAGATTTCATTTTGTAATCTATTTTGTTGTTGTATAATTCTAACATGTAAAAGCATTGTTAAACCTGCAGGCTTTGCACATTTTCTTATAACTTGGTTCACAACAACTATGACTCCTTCATCATTACTTGAAATAGTAGCCCAAAGATAAAAATGATTTCAAGAGATATTATTAATAATGCCTGTATCTGTACTGATCTGTACTTATTTTCAATCTATTTTTGTTGTGAATTTTCATAGTCTTAATAAGCTCCTACATCTAAAATTTTATCAAGATAAATCAGCAAAATGTTTACAAAAGGTCTCTAAAGAAAGAGTAAGTTGTCCCAATTGCCTTCACAAATATAAAGTGAAAGTCAAAGTCACTCCATTGTTTCCTACTCTTTGTGACCCAGTGGACTATACAGTCCGTGGGATTCTCCAGGCCAGAATACTGGAGTGGGTAGCCTTTCCCTTCTCCAGGGGATCTTCCCAACCCAGGGATTTAACCCAGGTCTCCCACACTTCAGGGGGATTCTTTACCAGCTGAGCCACAAGAGTAACCAAAGAATATTGAAGTGGGTAGCCTATCCCTTCTCCAGCAGTCTTCCTGACCCAGCAATGGAACTGAGGTCTCCTGCATTGCAGGCAGATTCTTTACCAACTGAACTATTAGGGAAGCCCAAATAGAAAATACAAGCTAAAAGGGAAAACATTTGAAAGTTGCATATATCAAATAATAAATATATAGAAAGATTATGCAAATAATTCTCAAAGCCAACAGGAAGAAGCAATCTAACATCAAATGTAGGAGGTTTTTTTTTTGTTTGTTGGTGTATCACTGCTATTTAATATTGTGCTAGTTTCTATTGTATAATGAAGTGAATTAGCTATATGTATACATAGGTCCCCTCCCTCTGACTCCTGACATTCCGTCATCTAGGTCACCACAGAGCATTGAGTTGAGCCCCCTGTGCTTTAAAAAAGATTCCCACTAGCTCTCTGGCCATCATCAAAAAATACACAAACAAGAAATGCTAGAGAGGGTATAGAGAAAAGGGAACCCTCTTGTACTGTTGGTGGGAACTTAAATTGATACAGCCACTGTGCAGACCAGTATGGAGGTTCCTTAAGAAACTAATATAGAACTGCCATTGACCCAAGAATTCCACTACTGGGCATATACACCAAGAAAACCATAATTCAAAAAGACATATGCACCCCAATGTTCATTGGACTGTTATTTACAATAGCCAGGACATGGAAGTAATCTAAATGTCCACTAAATGTACAAAACTCTTAAATAAATATTTTACTAAAGCGGATAGCAGAAGTCAAATAATCACATAAAGGATAGTAACTGCCATTAGTCATTATCAAAATGCAAATGAAAACAAAACTGAGATTATGCTATGCATGTATTTCAATTGTTAGAATTAAAATAAAACAAATCACAAAATGGTATAATTCAAAATTGGTGTGTACATATATAACATTTGAACAGTTTTCAACGCATAGGCATAAAATTTATAAACTAGCTTTTAACTATTAATCTTCATAAAAGTATAAATCTATTCCTACTTCCTATAGTTAAATCTCATATTTTTCTCCATTGTATCTTGTGATTTTGTGTCTGTGTGTGTTTGTTTGTAGGGTGTGGCACAGAAAATACTATTACCTTATAGTCTCTGTACTGAGAGTTGCCACAATTAACTTGAGGGCATCCTTGGCTGGGGAGACAGTATAGTAACTTCTTGGAGTTATAGTTTGTGACAACTGAGGGCAGTTGATATAAATGGGAGTCTTGGCTGGACACACGTTAGCACAGCTAGAAATATTTGCGTCCTCTCTTCCAGTTTAGCGTGATGTTGTAACTAATGTTGATATGAGGGGTCATGCCTGGAAATTCAGTATTCTGTTTCCAGTTTGTACATCTGAAAAGGAGTGAATGAGCATTCCTCTGTATCCCTTGTAGTCTGGGAGGCGGTGAGGACTACCCGGCTCATGCGGATGGAGAGGTAGAAGATCTGTATTGAAGATGACACAGCTGCCCCAACAGTCCTGGATTTCTTACTGCAGAACACTTAACGGGAGAGAAACAAAATTCCATGTAAGACAGTGTATATTTACATCTTTTAGACCATCTTTATTTTATAAAAATAATATATCATCATAAATTATTGTTTTACAATGCTTATATTTCTTAGTCATTACAAAATACAGGAAGAGAGAGAATTTAGAGAATGCGTGGTATAGACAGGTATGGTTTTGCTTGTTGTACCAAACTTCTTGAGTGGCATGCAGAAAGAACTATCTAATTAGTTCAATTAGATAGTGACCTGGGGAAGAAGCTGATCCCAAGTGTAAGAATAATTCCTATTTAAAAAGCACTATTTGTTATGAAGATAGAAGATATTTTAGAGGGCGGTTAGGCCTGGTATCAAATACTTGGTGTCAAGAATTACCTAACTACCAAAAAAAAAAAAAAAAACAAAAAAAACTTTCACAGTTCTATCAGCTTTTAACTCAATAGCTCAATTAATAAAGGTAAGCATTGTATTTAACTTCAATCTAAACAGGTAAGCATGACTCATTTTTGTCCAATGTCGAATTTAGTTTTAAATGTGCCTATTTATATGTAACATCAGGCAAAAAACACTAATTTCAGAAAATTTAGCAAGGAAACTTTTGTTATTATTGTTGTTTAATTTCAAAACCCTGATTCAGATAGCCTTTTTACTTCTCTGACCCACATCGTTATATTATCAAAAAAAAATTACAAAAGTACTTTATAATGTAGTGGGCCACCATATCAAAGTTTACCAGTCTCTGGGGTCACGCAGAGTCAGACATGACTGAAGTGACTTAGCAGAAGCAGCAGCAGCAGCATCACTATCATAATCATTAAAATGCTAACCTTTATTAAGTGATTAGTATGTATTAAGTATGTATTTAAGAAGTTTGCATGTATTAAACCTGGGGATATCTCATTAAAGTTAATGTATGATAACTAAGGAATAAGATAGCAAATGAACTTTATTAAAAGGATTTTGCACCCTATTAACATCAAATACTGTTTGTTAAAAATAACTTTTATGGTAACTGAATCTGACAATACAAAAGAGATTTAGGTATGTTTTTATTTAAATCTTTAGAAACTTCAAATAAGGAATTCAGTTCAGTTCAGTTCAGTTGTTGAGTTTTGACCGACTCTTTGTGAACCCATGGACTGCAGTGCACAAGGAATTATAGACTTCTGGAATCACCAATTTTAGACTTTTCTATCTTCAATTTGATTTTACAAACCTGTCTTCAATAGCACCATGTACATTTTAATGATAGATGATGTACATGCTTATTATAATCATCACACAGTGGAAAGACCAGAAAAGCAAACATGAGTTATTTGGATAAAAACAAAAGTGGCTACATAACCTGAACAATTTTATGGCTTTTCTTTCTGAGTGTAGTAGTAGTACTATCTAAAGGTTTCCAGAAGCTGGAAACCAGCAGCAACATTGCAAGATTTGAGAAGAAAAATTTTGATGAGATTGAGTTTATAAAACTAAGAGTAACTTTGGTAGGATTTGAATAACTTTAATATTTCTTACTTTAAATATGATTTTACATTGATAATTCCACTTAAGATTCATAAAATCTTGCTCCATTTGACAAAGAAAAGCAAAGTTAAGAATAAAAAAAAAGGTTTCAGTAAATTAAGAACACTGTATTTTTTATTGCAAGTTCTGTTTTTTTACTTCTTCTGGCTATTTTTTGAACCTGAGTTTCAGTAGTCGCTCAGTTATATCCGGCTCTTTACAACCCCATGGACCATAACCCACCAGGCTACTCTGTTTATGGAATTCTCCAGGCAAGAATACTGGAGCAGGTAGCCATTCCCTTCTCCAGGAAATCTTCTTGACCTAAGGATATTCAAATATACTATCCTACTTGAACAGAAAGGAATACTTTAGATAGAAGTCCAAAAAATGAGAGAAGACCTTATATCAAAAGAAGATTCAATAAAATTAAAAAAAAAAAAAACTGATGGTAGTTTCTGAAGGCAGAGATTAACTCATCAAATGTAGGGCATGATACATACAGGACTGAAAAGGTTGATAGCTCATTCAACAAGCAATTTTAATCAGTATCCAAGTATTACACTCTACATTGAATTAAATAGGTGAATAAACATGGATAAAGGTGTCAGGATAAGGTAGTGAAAAAAATAGGCACTGTTTCATAGTCTTATACACATAAAATCGTATCTTAATAATGTCACCTATCAGACCCCCATTTCTGATCATTCTAAAGACACAGTTAAAGCATTTTTATATTTCTTAAAATCACATTTTCATTGGGAAAATTCTATAATAATGAGTTAAGTTTAAATAGCTTCTGATCCTTAATATATATTATATGTAAAATAAAAATATATATAAGTAGTCTGAAATACTGTAGCTGATAAAATAGATTCTGTTCAGCTTTCCTTTTCCTGGGGAAAGGAATTCCCCAGGGTGCTCAAGTGTTGGATGGACTGTTCCTGCTACCCCAGGTGTGTGTCTACACTTCTGTAGCTGAAATGTTGACCCTCGTCCTCACTTAAAACTGTTAGAATGTGGATATAGGTGTGTCTCTTCTTTGCAGTGGCTTCATCTCTGTGAACTTTCAAATTAGTTAACACATACCATGGAAGTTATGTATGTAATACTGAAAACAATGATATAATTTGTAACTTCTACAAGAGTGGATGAAAATGATATAATTTCTAGACACACACACTCTACAGAAGGTACACTTGAACTGTACTGGTCTAAAAAGATAGATGATTCTTTCAACAAGCAATTTTAATCAGTATACAAGTACTACAGTCTACACTGAATTAAATAAGTAAATAAAACAGGAGGGTACAGGAGCTTGTTCTGAATTTTGGGTAGAAATCCTCACTTACATCTTGGGGACTATTATAAAGAAACAATTAAGTTGATTCATTTTAATTTATTCAAATAATTAAGAAATTGCTTTTGTGAGAAAATATACCTATATATTCCATAGAAAGATGTACAGAATATCATCAGTTCAGTTCAGTTCAGTTCAGTCGCTCAGTCGTGTCCCACTCTTTGCGACCCCATGAATTGCAGCACGCCAGGCCTCCTTGTCCATCACCAACTCCCAGAGTTCACTCAGACTCACGTCCATCGAGTCAGTGATGCCATCCAGCCATCTCATCCTCTGTTGTCCCCTTCTTCTCCTGCCCCCAGTCCCTCCCAGCATCAGAGTCTTTTCCAATGAGTCAACTCTTCGCATGAGGTGGCCAAAGTACTGGAGTTTCAGCTTTAGCATCATTCTTTCCAAAGAACACCCAGGGCTGATCTCCTTTAGAATGGACTGGTTGGATCTCCATGCAGTCCAAGGGCTCTCAACAGTCTTCTTCAACACCACAGTTCAAAAGCATCAATTCTTCAGCGCTCAGCTTTCTTCACAGTCCAACTCTGACATTCATACATGACTACTGGAAAAACCATAGCCTTGACTAAACAAACCTTCGTTGGCAAAGTAATGTCTCTGATTTTGAATATGCTATCTAGGTTGGTCATAACTTTCCTTCCAAGGAGTAAGCGTCTTTTAATTTCATGGCTGCAGTCACCATCTGCAGTGATTTTGGAGCCCCAAAAAATAAAGTCTGACACTGTTTCCAATATTTCCCCATCTATTTCCCATGAAGTGATGGGACCGGATGCCATGATCTTCGTTTTCTGAATGTTGAGCTTTAAGCCAACTTTTTCACTCCTTTTTCACTTTTATCAAGAGGCTTTTTAGTTCCTCTTCACTTTCTGCCATAAGGGTGGTGTCATCTGTATATCTGAGGTTATTGATATTTCTCCCAGCAATCTTGATTCCAGCTTGTGCTTCTTCCAGCCCAGAGTTCTCATGATGTACTCTGCATAAAAGTTAAATAAGCAGGGTGACAATATGCAGCCTTGACACACTCCTTTTCCTATTTGGAACCAGTCTGTTGTTCCAGTCTGTTGTAACTGTTGCTTCCTGACCTGCATATAGGTTTCTCAAGAGGCAGGTCCAGTGGTCTGATATTCCCATCTCCTTCAGAATTTTCCACAGTTTATTGTGATCCTCACAGTCAAAGGCTTTGGCATAGTCAATAAAGCAGAAATAGATGTTTTTCTGGAACTCTCTTGCTTTTTCGATGATCCAGCGGATGTTGGCATATTGATCTCTGGTTCCTCTGCCTTTTCTAAAACCAGCTTGAACATCTGGAATATCATAAGAATCTTAAAATCTAGCTATAGTAAAGGACAAGTACTTAACAAAGACCGGCAACCTTAATTCAACATATTCTCATTCACATAAAAAAATATACAAAAATGAAAAAAAAATGAATGGATTAAATGGGGCCAGCAGAACAACAGCAATTATCAAGGATGTGAGTAATTTAGGAAGATCAGAGATGAATTGTGGCTGATGTTTCTTTCATGCAGTAAGTGTGTGAAGGGTGAGCATTCTAGTTAGAACTCCTAGCTGGAACATAAGTGCCAGAGATACCTACTTCTTATCTCTTGGGTGTTCCTGGACAGAAAGATCAGCTTAATGATTCTTTTCTCCAAGTTGGAAAATCTGAATTAAAAATTATGACTACTGGAACTTTCCTGTTAGTCCAGTGGTTGAGCCTCCCTGAATCCACTGCAAGGGTCCAAATTTGATCCCTAGTCTGGGAACTAGGATCCTACATGCCATGTGGCCAAACTAAAATAAAAACATGAATAAAAACAGAAATTATATATTAAAAAAAAAACTAAGACTGTTGCTTTCATAGACATTACATTGAAATACACCCTTTTAAAAAATAAATAGTATCCCATAATACTCAATGGTCAGCTCATTAATTTGGTTTTATAGTAAAAGAGCTAAATATGCATAATGTCAAAGACAAACAAAATTTGGAAATACCACTGGATGATCATCATTTTAAAAATTAACTATCTTTATCCCCAAAATAATTTTAAGTAGTTTACAAAATATGTACAGGAACAATTAAATTAATTTTGAATTGATAATAGGAAAACAGAATAGAGAGGTGAAAATAGCATGTCCATTGAAAACATGAAATCATTGTTACAATTGAACATAATTTTCAATTTGAATTTTTAAGTGTTCAGATGAATAGAAAAATTGCAATCACATGTCTTCAGAATCAAAGCAATAAAATAATATATGGTAGAGAAAACATAGACTGAAGTTTTTTTCTTTCATATAGGTTTAATGATAAATAAAAGTATACTTCTCTGTACTTTTAGAGCACCTGGAATTATAAGTTTGGTTTTTATAGGGAAATGAAAAGTAAGAAGACATATAATCTAGTTTATACACACACAAAAAAAGAGTCTAAAAATGAAATGACAGTACCTCTGGTTGAATCACTCGCACAGATGAAATATGAAGAGATGGAAGCAGAGGACAATGTGTCCACAGTGATACAATTTGCACTACCGGGTTTTCTGATCTTCCAAACCTCTAAGGGATATTATTTGGGGTGTTCACCATCACTTACATCATTATTTTAATTGGAAATAGTCTCTTAATAATAATAACTTGGCTTGACTGCGAAAACCCATGTATTTTTTCCTGGCAAATTTTTCCTTCCTGGAAATCTGTTATGTGCCGGTCATTCTCCCTTGGATTCTGGTCAGCCTTTGGACTCAGGACAGAAGCATTTCTGTGCTGGACTGTGCCACCCAAATGTGCTTCTTCCTTGTGCTGGAGGCCACTGAGTGCTTCCTCCTGGCAGTGATGGCCTATGACTGCTGTGTGGCCATCTGTGACCCTTTGCACTATCCCCTTGTCATAATCCTAAAGACGTGCCTTCAGCTGACTGTGGGCTCCTGGGTCAGTGGAATCCCAGTGCAGATAGGGCAAAAGTGTTGGATCTTCACTCTGCATTTCTGTTGTTTGAACCAGATTAACCACTTCTTCTGTGACATACCCCCCATTCTGAAACTGGCCTGCGGACACACTTCTGTGTAGGAACTGTCAGTCTATGCAGTAGCTCTGTTGTTTGTTGCTGTACATTTTATGTTGATCCTTGCCTCTTACAACAAAATCATTTCCACTATTCTGAGGTTGCCAACAGCCAGAGGGCGAGCCAAAGCATTCTCCACGTGTTTGTCTCACCTGTTGGTTGTGCTTTTATTCTTTGGATCTGCTGCCATTGCATACCTAAGGCCCAAATCCAGACATTCTGCAGGAACTGACAGACTGCTCTCTCTCTTCTATATCATAGTGACTCTTATGTTCAATCCCATGATATACAGCCTTCAGAACAAGAATGTGATTGCAGCACCAAGAAAATCATTACTGAAAAAAGTAGTGTGATGAGTTTATTTAAAAATGCTTTAAATACTGGCCACAGGATGATCAGATAAATTTTTAAAGATCTCTACATTTCCCAGTTTAGAAGTTAACCTCTTCTTTTTATACTGTATTTTTCAATTCAGTTCAGTTCAGTCTTGCAGTTGTGTCCAACTCTTTGCGACCCCCATGGACTGCAGCATGACAGGCCTTCCTGTCCATCACCAACTCCCAGAGTTTACTCAAACTCATGTCCATTGAGTCAGTGATGCTATCCAACCATCTCATCCTCTGTCGTCCCCTTCTCCTCCTGCCTTCAATCTTTCCCAGCAACAGGGTCTTTTCAAATGAGTCAGTTCTTCACATCAGGTGGCCAAAGTTTGGAGTTTCAGCTTCAGCATCTATCCTTCCAATGAATATTCAGGACTGATTTCCTTTAGGATGGCTGGTTGGATCTTCTTGCAGTCCAAGGGACTCTCAGGAGTCTTTTTCAACACCACACAGAGCAGCCATGATTATCCCTATATCCTCTCCCATCCCAGCCTCCCTCCCCTCCCTTACCCCATTCCTCCATGTCATCACCTGCGGCTGGGCTCCCTGTGCTACACAGCAACTTCCCACCAACTATCCATCTGACTGTGTAAATATGTTGATTCTTCTTTTCCATTCATCTCACTCTCTCCCACCCACACTGTGTCTAAGTCCATTCCCTACGTCTGTGTCTCCATTCCTTTCCTGCAAAGTTTCATCAGTATCATTTTTTGTAATTGCATATACATGTGTTACTTAGTAAAGAACGTTTTACAAAATCATGAAACACTGCTGTCCCAGAAGTTCGATCACTGGTTTTTAATCTTCTCTACCAGACATAGAGCAAGTCATTTAGCTATTATTTTTTCCTTTCATTCTTTTAAAGAACAAAATTAAAATGAGTATGAAGCTTATTTAAAAGCACATGGCTACCTATACCATCCCACCAGAAGTATTGCTGTGTGAAATTAAAAAAAAAGTGTTTTATTGCACAGGCTTGAATATGATTTAAAGGAGAAAATACACATTCATGTTTCACAGTGTTTGGTGGTGATAGATAGTACATCTTTAGTGACTTTTTAGCGGGTACAGAAGCTCTTTTGTGGTAGAAAATGTTTCTCTGAAGTGCAAGTTTTGATATTTTAATGTATGTGTTATGATTGAGCACTTCGATGTTTAAAGAGTGCTTTCCTCTGCTATGTATGTATTCAACACACCTTCATCTGATGTATGAACTTCTGTGAATATAATCAGCTGTGACTACAGACACATCTCATTAATACTTTGCAAGAATTTAATATACTCATGGTGTCAAAGGGAGAGTAGTAAAAGAGGTCTTATTTTAAAGAAAATAATTGCATGCTTCTGTAGGTGTGGATTTCATAATCAAAATATCCTATAGTTAGATACTTTAGAGCATTTTTTGCACAAATATCTACTGTGTTAAAAAGTTTTATTTTGTCATCCAGTTTGTTGCTACTTTTATATGATTTTAACATTAAAAAGCATTGTTGAACATGCAGACTTTGCAGATTTTATTTGGAATTTGGCTTACAAAGAATACTACTCTGTCATCATTATTTGAAATAATGGTAAAATCAGAGTGTGGAAAACTATTTCCACAGCTTATGATTCACTTCAGTTCAGTTCAGTCTCTCAGTCATGTCTGACTCTTTGAGACCCCATGAATCGCAGCATGCCAGGCCTCCCTGTCCATCACCAACTCCCAGAGTTTACCCAAACTCATGTCCATCGAGTCTGTAATGCCATCCAGCCATCTCATCCTCTGTCATTCCCTTCTCCTGTTTTCAGTCTTTCCCAGCATCAGGGTCTTTTCCAATAAGTCAACTCTTCTCATGAGGTGCCCAAAATATTGGAGTTTCAGCTTCAGCATCAGTCCTTCCAATGTTCACGCAGGACTGATCTCCTTTAGGATGGACTGGTTGGATCTCCTTGCAGTTCAAGGGACTCTCAAGAGTCTTCTCCAACACCAGTCAATAGCATCAATTCTTTGGTGCTCAGCTTTCTTTATGGTCCAATTCTGACATCCATACATGACTACTGGAAAAACCGTAGCTTTGACTAGACAGAGCTTTGTCAGCAAAGTAATGTCTCTGCTTTTTAATATGCTGGCTAGGTTGGTCATAACTTTTTTTTCCAAGGAGCAAGTGCCTTTTAATTTCATGGCTACAGTCACCATCTGTGGTGATTTTGGAACCCAAAAAAATAAAGTCTATAACTGTTTCCATTGTTTCCCCATCTATTTGCCATGAAG
Source organism: Bubalus bubalis (assembly GCF_019923935.1). NCBI lineage: Eukaryota > Metazoa > Chordata > Mammalia > Artiodactyla > Bovidae > Bubalus > Bubalus bubalis. The sequence goes on from NC_059172.1 coordinate 6,088,550, forward strand.
TGTTGGGACCAGATGCCATGATCTTAGTTTTCTAAATGTTGAGTTTTAAGCCAACTTTTCCACTCTCCTCTTTCACTTTCATCAAGAGGCTCTTTAGTTCTTCTTCACTTTCTGCCATAAGAGTGGTGTCATCTGCATATCTGAGGTTATTGATATTTCTCCTGGCAATCTTGATTCCAGCTTGTGATTCATCCAGCCTGGCATTCCACCTGATGTACTCGGGCTTCCCTTGTGGCTCAGCTGGTAAACAATCCACCTGCCATGAAGGAGATCTGGCTTCCATCCCTGGGTTGAGACGATCCCCAGGAGAAGGGAAAAGCTACCTACTCCAGTATCCTGGCCTGGAGAATTCCATAGACTATACTTTCCATGGTTTCACAAAGAGTCAAACAGGACTGAGTGCTGGGAGCCGGCATATTGCATATTGAGTGAGGATCTGTAATAGCTCAACTGGAATTCTATCACTGCCGGGAGCCAGCGTGAGGCACTCCGCCCATGACAAAGGTCATGAGGAAGGAGGCTCGGCATACGCAAAGGCGGGATCGAGCCTCAGGAGTCCCCCTGGAAATTCTCGAGCATCTACCCCCAAAACCAGAGTCTGCCTACTTTCCGCTTTGTGCTTTCACCTACACCTCTGACTTTACGGGGGGCTGTCCCCCACTACCTCTCTCTGAAAAAAGAGTTAGCTTACAGCTCCAGTTAATAATTCTTGGATGTGACAGTGTTTCAACCTACAAACTCCTTTGGAAATCCTCTAGCCTGCCTGAATGGGTTTTTCCGGCCACATGTGATTGTTCAGAGCCTCCCAACTGTGAGAGGCAGGAGATGTTCTAAACTGCCTAAACACAGATTCCTTTGAGTAGTTAAAAGATTTAGAAATTGTATTGGTGAAGGGTTTTTCACTTGTTGGGCCAGTTTGCTGCTAAGTCTCCATACTCCTTACCTACTGTGTCCTTGGCAGTGTATTGATTGATATAATGGGTGTATAGAAATGTAAAATGCCGCTTTGTCCAATGCTTTTTGGAAGGCTGGCGCCTGACTTTGGAATAATCACCTTTAGAGAAAGATAAGTTTCTTAAAATGTTAACAGGCCTCCGGGCCAGAAGATGATGTCAATCACCTGAACTTTTGCATATGATAAGTTTGAAAGCCTGGCTTCGATTAGGACCAGGAACTGCTGTCCTTGCATGACTCCACCCCTTTCCCCATTATCCTCTATGCATACCTTAAGGTATAAAAACTACTTTGGAAAATAAAGTGCGGGCCTTGTTCACTGAAACTTGGTCTCCCCATGTCACTCTCTCTCCCAAATTCCAGCTGAGCGTCCATCTGGAGCGCGGATGTCCTCTGCGACCATTTATTTGCCTGGGCTTCTAAGACCCACTCGAGAAGGTGTCTAAGGTGGGGCACCTTCCGCTATTCGAGAGGGCGCCTGCGGCCTCCGTGGTCAGAGCTAACCTGGTGTCACGGGTTATATTGATTTTCCGCGTAAACCAAGCCACTCAGCTTCTTTTCTCCACTAAATTTTCCTACTGAGCTATCCTTATTTCAGCCGCTTTTCTCCACTGAATTTCCTCACTGAGCTATCCTCATTCTATTATTCTTTAAATCTTTGATAAATATTTATAAATAAATAAGTCGCCGACGCCGTCCCCGCTTCGAATACCCTGGATCAGCCGGGGCTGGACCCCGGCAACTGAGTGACTCTCACTTCACTTCATTTCACTCTGCATATAAGTTAAACAAGGAGGGGGATAATATACAGCCTTGACACACTCCTTTCCTGATTTGGAACCAGTCTGTTGTTCCATGTCCAGTTCTAACTGTGGCTTCTTGTCCTGCATACAGATTTCTCAGGAGGCAGATAAGGTTGTCTGGTGTTCCCATCTCTTTAAGAATTTTCCAGTTTGTTGTGATACCCACAGTCAAAGGCTTTGGCATAGTCAATAAAGCAGAAGTAGATTTTTTCTGGAACCCTCTTGGTTTTTTCCATGATCCAATGGATATTGGCAATTTGATCTCTGGTTCCTTTGCCTTTTCTATATCCAGCTTGAACATCTGGAAGCTTATAGCTCATATACTGCTGAATCCTGGCTTGGAGAATTTTGAGCATTACTTTGCTAGCATGTGAGACGAATGCAATTATCTGGTAGCTTAAACATTCTTTGCCATTATCTTTCTTTGGGATTGGAATGAAAACTGACCTTTTCCAGTCCTGTGGCCACTGCTGAGCTTTTCAAACTTGCTGGCATATTGAGTGCTGTGCTTTCACAGCATCATCTTTTAGAATTTGAAATAGCTCAACCAGAATTCCATCACCTCCACTAGCTTTGTTTGTAGTGATGTTTTCTAAAGCCCATTTGACTTCGCATTCCAGGATGTCTGGCTCTGAGTGAGTGATCACACTATCGTAGTTATCTAGGTCATGAAGATCTTTTGTATTCAGTTCTTCTGTGTATTCTTGCCACCTTTTCTTAATATATTCTGCTTCTGATTAATAATACCTATATTGGTACTGACCTATAGTTATGTTTCAATCTACCTTTCCTTTGAATGTTCACACAATCATGATAATAAGTTCCTATGAATAAAATTTTATCATTAAAATTAAATTAATTAAATATTTATAAATAGCCTATAAGGAAGATGGGTTGTCCTCTAGTCTAGAAAGGATCACTTTTTTGTATTTGAAATATAGCACAATTTTAACAGTATTGTGCATGTATCATTGGAACAACTGTGACATAACAAACGTGTTTTGTTCTCACATTATTTACTGTCATTATCTGTGTGTTTCTGTTTGCAAACTGTGTCGACTAGATGTATGAGATTGTCTGTGACAAACAAGTGACTCAGGAACGACAAAGACCTCCTGCCAGCATCTAACTGAGATTATTTCTCAACCCACAGGCTGACCGTGGCAGTGTAGTTTTCAAAGTTGATTGATTTGTAAATGAGGATAAAAGGTCCTCTTTAGACTGGATCGGGGAATGGACATGTATAATACCGTAGTGATGTTTTCATTAATTGATAGCATTTTAAAATATATTCTATAACATTTTAAATTTGCATGCAAATGGAAATGTATTTTTTTGTAAAATTTTGAGAAGTCTGACAAATCCACAGTTATGTAACCAAAAACATGATCAAAATACAGAACAGCTTGATAACTCTCCAAAGTTCTCATTTTCTGTCTCTCTAGTTAATACTCTACTAATTTATCACCAGCTGACCAGTCCTCTGTACATCTGCCTTTTTCAGAATGTCATACAAATGGAATCATAAAGCCTTTTAAGTCTGAATTTTCACTTTGCATAAAGCATTTAGCATATTGCTGACTGCATCAATATGGTTTGTTTATTTATATTTCTTAGTAGTTTCTCACACTATGTAATGTACCAGAGTTTGTTCGCCCATTTGTTGGATGAAGAACACATGGGCTGTTTCCAGAATGTCACTGTTATAGTTGCCCTGAATGTTTGGCAACTGATTTCTGTGTAAATACAAGTTTTCATTTCTATATAAAGTGAGACTTCTGGATAAATGTGAGTGTGTAATTAATTTTATAATGTATAATTTTATATTTTATATTATTTTGTATTATTATAATTTTATAATAATTGTAAGTGTGTAATTAATTTTATAATGAACCACAAACCTTCAGAGAAGCTGTCTCAATTTTGCATTCCTACGAGAAATGCACAGATGTTTACATGTTCTAAATCCTCACCAGCATTAAGTATTATCTGTGCATTGTTTTTTTGTTGTTGTTGTTGTTTTGTTTTCATTAGATTTTTCTTTCAATTTTAACATGTTTAGTGATATTTCATTTTTTAATTTTTATTTCCCAAATCAAACTCAGTAATTTCACACTGAGTTTTTCATGGTGTAACTTGTCATCTCTATATCTTCTTTGATGAATTATCTGCTCAAATTGTTTTCTAACATTGTACTTGTGCTGTCAATTTATTACTGAGTTATAAGAGTTTTATATATTTATATGTAAATACATAAAGTACATATGCAATGCATATGTATCTGTATATATTTATATTCACTGACAGGCTTCCTTGGAGGCTCAGTGGTAAAGAATCCACCTGCCAAGCAGGATATAAAGGTTCAATCCTTGGGTGGGGAAGCTCCCCTGGAGAAGGAAATGGCCATCCTCTCCAGTATTCTTGCCTGGTGAATCCCATGGAGAGAGGAGCCTAGAGGGCTATACTCCATGAAGTTGCAAAAGAGTCGGACATGACTTAGGGACTAAACAACAACAATATTCATTGACAGATCACAAAATGAAAGAAGGCCATTATCCAAAAATTTTACTGGCAGGATTTAAGCTGATATGACTGGTCAGCTGCACATGTACTCTATGCTTCATGAAAAGAGACATGTAACAAGGAGTCTGACTCCATATTTGATATCTGACTATGGACAGCTTTTAAAGCACACACTTAGAAAACTTGAAATGGCACAGTGTAAAATAAAATGAGGTCATCTAAGACTTAAACTCAATATACAAAAACTATCTGAAGGAGAAGGGAATTTTTTTTTTTTTTTTTTTTTTAGTAATTAGGAGCAGAAAGCACCTTCCTCTTCAGGTCTTCCCCATCCTTCTGTAGCCGCACAGGATGCTGCAGCCCGTCCCTGGGGAACAGACTCTCCAGGAGGACCCCGGCAGCTTGCAGTGTGAGCCACCTCCTGGGGGCTAGCCTTGCATAGCCCCAGCTTTAGGCTGGGGTTCACCTGGGAGAGAATGGCCAAAAGCTGGACCCTCCTGTAGTCAGAGGTGATGGGGGCCCCAGCAGCCCTGGCCTCCCCAGGAAGGCAAGAGGACCTTTGCTTTGCCTTTGGTGAGGCTGTCTGGGCTCAGAGAGTACAGGCTGGTCCAGAGGCAGCGTGTTCCCAGTCCTGGGGTACAAGCTGCAGGGAACAGGGATGAAGGATGCATCCCTGCACCCAGCCATCCCCCTGTCCGGCACCGAGGAGCCGCGCAATGCCCTGGGGCCCTTGGTTTGTGGCCTTGCTTTGTCTTTGACCTTCATCCATTCCCTTTCTCCAGCTCAAGTTGATTCAGGAAAAGGGGTGATCAACCCCCAGTATTCCTCCATTTTACAACCCAGTTTGGCCAGTCCATAAAATGGAAATAATGAATGACACCATATGATCACAACCTTAATGCCATAGCCCCAGCCGTGAAGGCTCCACAGGCAATAACAATGATATTACTGACTTCATTCCACCAGCAAGTATTAAGTATTTTGCAGCCGTAGATTTAGCTAATATGCTCTGTTCAGTGCCTATTTCAACTGCTTCTCAGAGGAAGTTTGCTTTCACCTCTAAAGGGACACAAGCCACCTTTACTTGCTACTCATAGGGTATCTCAATAGCTCGGCCATCTCATACAATTTTTTCAAGATATTAACTGCATTCAACTCTTTCTGGAAATGTGGATATGACATGGTGTATAAACGAATTCAGGCTTCCCCAGTGGCTCAGCAGTAAAGAGTCTGCCTGCTGAGCTGCAAGTCCAGCCCCTGGTTCAGGAAGATACCCTGGGGGAGTGTATGGCAATCCACCCCAGTGTTCTTGCCTAGAGAATCCCATAGAGAGAGGAGTCTGGTTAGCTGCAGTCCAGAGGGTCACAAAGAGTTGGACACAACTGAAGCAACCTAGGACTCATGAATATAAAGGGATTCATTTGACAGATTCATTTAGGACCATGGGAGGAGGTCCTCTGGAGAAGGCAACATCTGGTTGACTGGCAAACTGGAACTGGGTACTCCTCCCCCTCTCCCTTGTCTATAGAATGTACATTCTGTCTGTCATCCCTTCAGTGAGAGATATTTTCAAAGACCACACAAGCAGTCTTGAGAGAGCAGCTTGATGTTGAGACCACCTGGACAGTATACATGCTTGAACCTGGTTAAGTGAGTGAAGTTGCTCAGTTGTGTCCGACTCTTTGCAACCCCATGAACTGTAGCCCACAAGGCTGTTCCATCCATGGAATTTTCTAGGCAAGAGTACTTGAGCAGGTTGCCATTTCCTTCTCCAGGGGATCTTCCTGACCCAGGAATCGAACCCAGGTCTCCCGCATCACGAGCAGATGCTTTACCATCTGACACACCTCTATATAAATATTTGAAATTCTGACTGGTGGCTACTGAGATCTACTTGCCTCACAGCTTCCCATAAAAAGCCCTATATGTGAGACTATAAGCAATAATTTGATGCTTATTCTAGAACATGAGTTCAACTTTAAATCAATTGTATTTTACTGACCTTCCATAAAATCAATTCAATCTATTGGGATATCAGGGCTTCCCCAGTGGTTCAGTGATAAAGAATTCACCTACAGTGCAGGAGACCCAGGTTTGATCACTGGATCAGCAAGATCCCCTGGAGGAGGAAATGGCAACCCACTCCGGTATTCTTGCCTAGAGAATTCTATGGAAAGACGAGCCTGGTGGGTTACAGTTACAGTCCATGGGTTGCAAAGAGTCGGACATGACTTAGAGACCACACAACAACAAGAATATCTGGGTGTTGATACCAAGGATAAGAAAAATCAGGACTTTTTGTTTGATGATGGTTTACTGGAACCTGAGAGTCACAGTTTCCTGCACAGAGAGGAGTGTGATCAATTTACAAAGAGAACTGGTAATGGGAGAATTTCTTAAAAGAAAATTTAAATTTCTGGAAAAAAAAAAAAACACATATACACAGTGAGAAACAGAGTACTAACATAATTGGAAATCTCAATTACACAAAAATCTTTAAGAACACTGAAAGTTTCTTTTTCAGAACTGACTCAAAGGCATACTAAATAGATTAGATAGTTGTCTCTGGTGCCATCTATTGTCTGAAGGATATAAGAACTCTAGGCTCCACCGTAAATGGAAAACACTTTTTAAGTTCATTCCTCTCAAGCAGTACCAATGTGAAAGAGCATTTGCTGTGAAAGTCTGTTTTCTTAAGGCTGGTTCATGGTGAGCATTTAAGTATTTGAGTGGAAGTAGCATAGATTTTCCTGATGACCTCCTTTACCACATTAGTTCCAAGTTCAAACCAAAGATCCTTAATACAAACCCTTTTGACCTTGTCACTTTTCATCCAATTCTTTGCTTTTAAAAATTCAATGTATCAATAAATCCACTCAACAAGTTGCCAATTTAGATGTATTTTTCAATTCTATTTTCTAAGGTTTTCAATCATTGGAGGAATGTCTCCCAACTTTTGCCATTTTCAATTTTTTTTGACAATTTTCTTTAGGATGTTTTTAGAATTATTTTTAAATTATTGCTTGCCAACTCCAACTTTGGTTCAATGTGTATCTGCTTTTGGCATTTTCCCTCTTGTATGGGCATAAAATCTTTCCTGTTATCATGCTTAGTAATTTGTTTATTGCATGCATACAGACTACAAAGATGCTGTACAGGATTTCTCAAATCAATGAAGCTTCAATTATCTTTCTGATGCAACTAAGCGTGATAAGCTCCATTAAATAGAAAATTGATTCTTTTGGTTTTGGCAACATGCACTGTATCTCCAGTTCACCCCTCTTACTAGGGTGTAACAATCTAGGACTTTCACATAAGTATTGAGCTTTCTTAGTCTCTTCAGCACAAAGTAATATAGAATTGTCTACTCTTGTATTTCAGAGGTATTTGACATATCTTTAACCCCCACTCCAAGCAACTTAAAATTTGGCAAATGCTATGAAGGGAAGACAGTTCTGTGTTTGTAGCCATGCAAATTTCCAGTCTGGGTGCTCTTCAGATCAGTTTAGTTCAGTCGTTCAGTCGTGTGCGACTCTTTGCGACCCCATGAAATGCAGCCGCCAGGCATCCCTGTCCATCACCAACTACCAGAGTTCACTCAAACTCACATCCATTGAGTCGGTGATGCCATCTAGCCATCTCATCCTCTGTCGTCCCCTTCTCCTCCTGCCCCCAATCCCTCCAAGCATCAGAGTTTTTCCAATGAGTCAACTCTTCGCATGAAGTGGCCAAAGTACTGGACTTTCAGCTTTAGCATCATTCCTTCCAAAGAACACCCAGGGCTCATCTCCTTCAGAATGGACTGGTTGGATCTCCTTGCAGTCTAAGGGACTCTCAAGAGTCTTCTCCAACACCACAGTTCAAAAGCATCAATTCTTAGGCACTCAGCTTTCTTCACAGTCCAACTCTCACATCCATACACGACTACTGTAAAAACCATAGCCTTGACTAGACGGATCTTTGTAGGCAAAGGAATGGCTCTGCTTTTGAATGTGCTATCTAGGTTGGTCATAACTTTCCTTCCAAGGAGTAACCGTCTTTTCATTTCATGGCTGCAATCACCATCTGTGGTGATTTGGAGCCCCCAAAAATAAAGTCTGACACTGTTTCCACTGTTTCCCCATCTATTTCTCATGAAGTGATGGGACCGGATGCCATGATCTTCATTTTCTGAATGTTGAGCTTTAAGCCAACTTTTTCACTCTTTCACTTTCATCAGGAGTCTTTTTAGTTCCTCTTCACTTTCTGCCATAAGGGTGGTGTCATCTGCATATCTGAGGTTATTGATATTTCTCCTGGCAATCTTGATTCCAGCTTGTTCTTCTTCTAGTCCAGCGTTTCTCATGATGTATTCTGTATATAAGTTAAATAAGCAGGGTGGCAATATGCAGCCTTGAAGTACTCCTTTTCCTATTTGGAACCAGTATGTTGTTCCATGTCCAGTTGTAATTGTTGCTTCCTGACCTGCATACAGGTTTCTCGAGAGGCAGGTCAGGTGGTCTGGTATTCCCATTTCTTTCAGAATTTTCCACAGTTTATTGTGATCCACACAGTCAAAGGCTTTGGCATAGTCAATAAAGCAGAAATAGATGTTTTTCTGAAACTCTCTTGCTTTTTCCATGATCCAGCGGGTGTTGGCAATTTGATCTCTGGTTCCTCTGCCTTTTCTAAAACCAGCTTGAACATCTGGAAGTTCACGGTTCACATATTGCTGAAGCCTGGCTTGGAGAATTTTGAGCATTACTTTACCAGCGTGTGAGATGAGTGCAATTTGCGGTAGTTTGAGCATTCTTTGGCATTGCCTTTCTTTGGGATTGGAATGAAAACTGACCTTTTCCAGTCCTGTGGCCACTGCTGAGTTTTCCAAATTTGCTGGCATATTGAGTGCAGCACTTTCACAGCATCATCTTTCAGGATTTGAAATAGCTCAACTGGAATTCCATCACCTCCACTAGCTTTGTTCATAGTGATGCTTTCTAAGGCCCACTTAACTTCACATTCCAGGAGGTCTGGCTCTAGGTCAGTGATCACACCATTGTGATTATCTTGGTCGTGAAGATCTTTTTTGTACAGTTCTTCTGTGTATTCTTGTCACCTCTTCTTAATATCTTCTGCTTCTGTTAGGTCCATACCATTTCTGTCCTTTATCGAGCTCATCTTTGCATGAAATGTTCCCTTGGTATCTCTAGTTTTCTTGAAGAGATCTCTAGTCTTTCCCATTCTGTTGTTTTCCTCTATTTCTTTGCATTGATCACTGAGGAATCAGCGATCTTTCTTTTCTCTTCTTGCTATTCTTTGGAACTCTGCATTCAGATCCTTATATATTTCCTTTTCTGCTTTGCTTTTCACTTCTCTTCTTTTCACAGCTATTTGTAAGGCCTCCCCAGAAAGCCATTTTGCTTTTTTGCATTTCTTTTCCTTGGGGATGGTCTTGATCCCTGTCTCCTGTACAATGTCATGAACATCCGTCCATAGTTTATCAGGCACTCTATCTGTCAGATCTAGTCCCTTAAATCTATTTCTCACTGGGTGCTCTAGTACAGCGTAATTACCAAAAGTTCTGCAAGTTTTTCTGAGAGCAGCTGAAATATCATTGTTTTAGTGAAAGTGTCATACAAAATGCACATAAGAACAATCAAGTTGATGTTGAAAAGCTGTATTTACCAACTGGTAGGGTTTTGCCTCCTTTTGTAGCTCTCAGGCATAAGACTCTTATTTAAAAGTCCTTCTGGGACTTTCCTGGTGGTCCAGTGGTTAACAGTCCACCTGCCCCTGCAGAGGACATGGGGTCAATCCCTGGTCCAGGAAGATAACCACAAGCCACAGGCAATCTAAGCCATGCACTGCAACTGTTGAGCCTGTGATATTAGAGCCCAAGTTCTAGAGCCCATGGTCTGCAACAGAAAGTACCCCCACTCTCTGCAACTGCAGAAAGGCCATCCACAGCAAGGAAGACCCTGCACAGCCAAAAGTAAATAGATAGGTCAATAGACAATTTTTTAAAATAAAGTCCTTTCATCTTCTCAGAAAGCACCTACTGATAACAGGTTCTATAGTAGACGCCCTGGACTCACTTCAGTGAAACAGAAAATATTACATTTCAGTGCTGAGGATATCAAGTAACATTTTTAGGAACTTCCATGTGGTTTTTGAAATAATTTAAATGAGAGCTACATTTTAAAATATATGAACTATTTAAAGAACCTCTAGGGCTTCCCTAGGAGAAGGCAATGGCAACCCACTCCAGTACTCTTCCCTGGAAAATCCCATGGACGGAGGAACCTGGTAGGCTGCAGTCCATGGGGTCGCACAGAGTCGGACACGGCTGAAGCGACTTAGCAGCAGCAGCAGCAGGGCTTCCCTGGTGCCTCAGAGATTAAAGCATCTGCCTCCAATGTGGGATTCCTGGGTTCGATCCCTGGGTCAGGAAGATCCCCTGGAGAAGGAAATGCTAACCCACTCCAGTATTCTTGCCTGGAGAATCCCATGGACGGAGAAGCCTGGTAGGCTATAGTCCACAGGGTCGCAAAGAGTCAGATACAACTGAACGACTTCCACTACAGTACTTTCCACTACAGTATTAGAGTGCAGGACTCTAGTGGGATTTCAAGTGTCAGAAAAAAAACAACCACAATATTATTGAGAGTAAAAATTGCCTCTTCAAACTAACACTAACAGAACTGCTATTCTAATTATGAAGTTGCTTCAAAATAATAATTCACAATAACCTACTAATTATTCCCTAGGAATCTCTTGGAAATGAACATGTTTGGAGTCTTCAGTTATTAGGTCCCTAATGACTTGAGAGTGTATATAAAAGTCCTTGGTCCTATTGGTGAAATTATTCATCTGGGTAATAGAAAAATGTCTCCCTCTTTGGTAAGTAGCTTCTGTGTTTACCAGACTGGCTTTAGTGATGCAAAAATAGACTTTTATGGATCTGAGACCACTGACATGTGTCAAAATAGTTACAAAATCATATGTATTAGCATATTACCCACAAATAGATCTCCCTGTGTCATTCTTCTATAGTTTCTACAGGGATCTGAGACACTCACCTTGTTTAAATAAGCTTTGTTGTTAACAGAAATAAACTGGAACATGATTGGCTACCTGATAGTTTCAATTAATTTATTTTCTGTTCTAATATTGTTTTGCTATATACTTATGAAAAATTTAGTGAATCACTTCAGTTTGATTGAATCTTTTTCGTCATTCCCATTGAAAGCAAGAATCCAAGATTCACTCTCATCTCCAACTTTTCCCCTCATGCTTCTCTTCTCTACATTCACGTTTCTCTACCTGGATGGTGGTGGTGGTGGTAGAGGTGATTTAGTTACTAAGTCCTGTCGACTCTTTGCAACCTCATGGACTTTAGCTCCACCAGGCTCCTCTGTCCATCGGATTTCCCAGGTAAGAATACTAGAATGGGTTGCCATTTCTTTCACCAAGGAATCTTTCCGACCAGAGATCAAGGTCAGGTCTCCTGAGTTGTAGGCATTCTCCTGCATTGTTGGCAGATTTTTTAAGGGTTGAGCCATAGGGAAACCCTTCTTAATCTATTGGAAGGATGCTCGCTGTGAGTCCCCGAGAGTAATGGTCTGCTTTTAGTAAATAACTGAGTCATTCTGCCCTGCCTTCAGCAAGTCTGCACCACAGCTTCTCTCATGGAGGCCACACTATTAATTCTCTAACCACCTTCATGGTTATCCTCATGAGATTTGACTTCACACATACCTGAATTTGAATTATACCTGTCAACTACTTACGGAGTGACTTGGAACATTAAGCTTCAATATTCCCATGCAACATACGAAATCAATAATGAGAATCTAGCTTACCAATCTGTCTTGAATCTTACACCCAATCTGTCCTGAAGTTTTGGAGGCGGGAGCCTGGGCTCCAATCCTATTTCATCACGTCTTAGCTTTCCAGCTCTCTGTGCTTTAGCTCCCTCAACTGTAAGAGAAAGATAACAGTGATAGCAACTAACTGTGAAATGTTGTTAGTATATTTCTGTGCGACAATTAAATAAATTATATGTAAAGTGTTTAGAATATTGTATTTCACATCACAATCATTATATAAATGATAACTATTATTTAAAAAAATCTAGTGACATATTTCTAATTATTAGCTAGGGATAAGCGAGAGCAGTGGGGTTATTTCTGTTGTTGTTTAGTCGTTAAGCCGTGTCCAACTCTTTGTGACCCCATGGACTGTAGCCCATCAGGCCTCTCTGTCCATGAGGTTCTCCAGGCAAGGATACTGGAGTGGGTTCCCATTTCCTTCTCTAGAAGATCTTCCCAGATCAGGGATTGAACCCACATCTCCTGCGTTGGCAAATGGATTCTTTACTGCTGAGCTGAGAGCAGTGGAGTAACTGAAACTAATCTTCACTCTTTACCTATTATGTGCCAGTTTATCTAAAGTGAGACAGCAAGAAAGTATAGATAGTTTTCCTAATTTAACCTGGCAGAGAAACCATGTGAAATATTATTGTCATTATTATAGTAACATTTTAAATATATATAATGTTATATATAATAATATACATATGATATATGTATTAAGTATAGCAGATTCTCTCTCTCTCTCCCTCTCTCTCTCTCTCTATATATATATATACACACACACAGATAGATAGATATACACACACATAATGTGTGTGTATGTATATATATACACACACATAGTTGTGCAAGGTCCTACAGTCCATATGGCTAATATGAGATTCTAACCAAATGCTTATTAACTCTAAATGTAGGTCTTATCATTTCTGAACACTCTGATTACTTTGAAAACAGGCAAAATAAGAATAAATTAACTACCTGTCCTAACAAGGTACTGCATCTCATTCACACTCTTTGAGGTAATAACATAAGACAGCATCCTAACCCTTCTAATTCTCTTAGATTTTTCTGTGCCTATCTTATAGCACACTTTTAGTGATTAGATGATATTACAACAATGAAGTTCTTAGCCCTGTAGCGGTCTCAGTAATTTTATATAAGTGAGAGAATGACCCCAACCATTTGTTCTAGCAGGCTGTGGCAGTAGTAACAAAGCCCACTGGAGGTTTCACTTGCTTGTTTTATAGATTTCCAAGTCATCCCTCAAGGTTACAATAAAACATCTTATATTTCAAAGTCAGGTTCAAATTCTCCTTGCTTCCAGAAAAATTCTGAGATTATAGAAACAGAAATTGACAAAATTCTTAGACTCAACATCCTGAATTATACTAGGATAAAAATTAAAGGCAGCTATTTGTGTTTGCTCACAAATATAATTAGTGAGGAGGCTATATAGAGTGATTTTTAAAGATGAGAAGTTAACTTACTAATTTTTTGCCCACTTCACTCAGTCATCTAATATTTATGCTGTGCTTACTAGAAGCCAAGAATGATAAAGAATGCCAAAGAGAAAAGCAGTTAATTATTTTAATCTCCTTGACTTAGTATCTTGACAGGATTTAAGGAATTGCCTTAAACTCATCCCTGTCTAAAACACACTGTTAGCTGATGTTTACTGACATTTGCTTTCATTTCACTAATATCACTTTTGCTTTCATTATTATTTTTTAAATAGATGAAGTATAGCTCATTGCACCACTCTATTTATAGTCAAGAGTACAACACACTACTATCAAATACTGGGCAGAAGGAGTACATTGTTCCAGAGTTATTGTTACAACATGTACTCAAGTTAACATATTTTTAATAACAGATATATTTTTCCTCTTAGCATCATTTCATTTATTAGTTCATTATTCATTTAATCCTCTGTACTAGCTATAGTACTATACTTGAGAATTAAAAAAAGTAAGAAATATGAGATTTTTCTGCACATGTCTGTCCAGTGGAAGAACTAGCTATTAATCAAACAAATAAAACTATCAACCATGATATAAAACTACTAAATTCTGAAATATGTTTCTCAGAATTTATATTTGGAAGGAGATTTGGCCTGGGACTCTTGACTTGATTGCTTGTTTGTTGAAACAATAAAATAACCTTATAATTATATCTTTTTTTTTTCTCTTTCCATCAACATAGGATCTTAGGATGTTAGAATTCTCATAAGAAGAAAACAGCACAGAATATGGAATTTTTAGATGGAAACTGTACCTTGGTGACTGAGTTTATTCTGTTAGGGTTTCCAACTTGCCCTGAACTGCAGATTGTCCTGTTTCTCCTGTTTCTGACTTTGTACTCTCTGATTTTAATGGGGAACATGGGCTTAATGATGTTAATCAGGGTTGATCTGCACCTTCAAACCCCCATGTACTTTTTCCTTAGTAACCTATCCTTTGTAGACCTTTGCTATTCTTCAGTCATCGTTCCCAAAATGCTTGTCAACTTCCTCTCTCAGAACAAGTCCATTTCCTATCACGGCTGTGCCCTGCAGTTCTATTTCTTCTGTACTTTCGCAGATACCGAATCCTTTATCTTGGCTGCCATGGCCTATGACCGCTATGTCGCCATCTGTAACCCTTTACTGTACACGGCTGTGATGTCTCGGGGCATCTGCATATGGTTGATCGTCTTGTCATACTTTGGAGGCAATATGAGTTCCCTGGTGCACACATCCTTTGCATTTATTCTGAAATACTGTGATAAAAATGTCATTAATCATTTTTTCTGTGACCTCCCTCCCTTGCTTAAGTTATCGTGCACAGACACATCACTTAATGAGTGGCTTCTCTCCACATATGGCAGCTCAGTGGAAATTATCTGCTTCATTGTCATCATCATCTCCTACTTTTACATTCTCCTCTCAGTCTTAAAGATCCGTTCTTCCAGCGGGAGGAAGAAGACCTTCTCTACCTGTGCTTCTCACCTGACATCCGTGGCCATCTACCAGGGAACTCTGCTTTTCGTTTACTCACGACCCAGCTACCTGTATTCTCCCAACACTGATAAAATCATCTCAGTGTTCTACACCATCATCATTCCAGTGCTGAATCCCTTGATTTATAGTTTGAGAAACAAAGACGTAAAAGACGCTGCTAAAAATGTCTTAAAACCAAAGATAAATTCCTCCTGAGATATAAGCCTCCAGGATTCATCTAAATCCCTGATTACAAACTCTATTTGGATGTATGCTCAGTCGTGTCCAGTTCTTTGTGACCCCATGGACTATAGCCCGCCAGGCTCTTTTGTCCTTGGAATTATCCCGACAAGAATACTGGAGTGGGTTGCCATTTCCTTCTCCAGGGGATCTTCCCCACGCAGGGATGGAACCTGTAGCTCTTGCTTATCCTGCATTGACAAGCAGATTCTTTACCCTTTCAATGCCTGGGACAAATTGTAGCTAAGAGCCTGCAACAACCTTGCTAGCATATACACAATTTCTCACACAAACATTTTATCAAACACTTGTTTTCAAAGAGCCAAACACATTTCATAGCCCCAAGATAAAGGAAACATTTAAAAATTTCAAAATTGCTGCAATGTAATAGTTGAATAGTTTTCCAACTATTCAGTTCAGTTCAATCACTCAGTCATGTCTGACTCTTTGCAACCCCATGGACTGCAGCACGCCAGGCTTCCCTGTCCATCACCACTCCCGGAGCTTGTTCAAACCCATGTCCATCAAGTTGATGATGTCATCCAACCATGTCATCCTCTGTCATCTCCTTCTCCTCCCACCTTCGATCTTTCCCAGCTGCAGGGTCTTTTCCAATGAGTCAGTTCTTCATGTCAGGTGACCAAAGTATTGGCGCTTCAGCTTCAGCATCAGTCCTTCCAATGAATATTCCTTTTTTATTGACTGGTTTGATATTCTTGCAGGCCAAAGGACTCTCAAGAGTCTTCTTCAACATGACAGTTCAAGCATCAATTCTTTGGCGCTCAGCTTTCTTTATAGTCCAACTCTCACATCCACACATGACTGCTGGAAAAACCACAGCTTTGACTAGACAGACCTTTGTTGACAAAGTAATGTCTCTGCTTTTTAATATGCTATGTTTGTCATACCTTTTCTTCCAAGGAGCAAGCGTCTTTTAATTTCATGGCTGCAGTCACCATCCGCAGTGATTTTGGAGCTCAAGAAAATAAAGTCTGTCACTCCCAGCCATTAGGAGCTGGGAGTTAATTCTAGAACAGATTGTATTAGGTTGTCTTAAAAGATATAGAAAGAACCTCAGACATTGTGTCTGTGTGTGTTTTCATGGGTAGAATATCTCATTAATAAGATTTCATTTACAAAATTACTAGATTAGGGAGGAAGCCAGATTCCTTTGGTTTCTGTGCTAGCTCTTGTACCCAACTAGTTAATTGCACTTTGATCAAGTTACTTAATTTTTCTGTCTCAATTGTCTGACCTGTAAAATGAGGAGAGTATAGTACCTACATCAGTGACTGTTGCATGTTGGACTAAATGCTGAGAATCATGCTTGAATCATTTTAACCACTTGATAGATCTTAAATACATATATTTCTTTAATCAATTAAAATACATATAGTGCAACAAGATGGTGTGAGGCAGGGATGCTAGGAAAGCAATAATACAAAATCAAATACCTTTTCTCAAGTGTTGTCCAATAACAAGTCAAGAACCTTCTCTACCCAATCTAATTCAAATTAATTTGAAAACTTTTTCTAAGTGGCATCTTGCACACTAAAGGTTAATTACAAGCCAAGTATTTGTTTTCCTCCATATTTTTTATGTTTATGTGTGTAAGTATTACTGAAAATATGGAACATACTTCTCTGATATCTCAGAAACACAATGAGCTACTGAGTGTATAACCTGTGTCTTCAATGGCCGGTCAACTGACGTGACATTGGGAAGCACCACAGAGAACATTCACTTGAAGTCTGGACATAAAAGGACACATATAATTGCAAAATATATTTCTATAACTTATATTCTTGCTGTTTATTATTATTTTCATCATCATTATTTATTATATCATTATTTAATTGTCATTTATATATCTATTGGTGAGGTATCTGTTCAAATCATGTCCCTATTTTTAATTGGGTTGTGTTTTTATTATTTATAAACATTTTTGTATAGTCTAGCTACAAATTCTTTGTTGCAAAAATATTTTGTAAATATTTTCTTCACTTCATCTATAAATCTAACATCTATCTATATTACATAATAATACATAGCTTACATAATAATACAAAACATATACACATCACTTCATAAAATTATGTAACAGGAATAATTAATAATCAACAAAACATTTCCCCCCTGCTTATATTCTATTCATACTGCTTCAGCTTTCCTTTGCTATATAAACACTATCTCAAAATGGCACAGGTTAAATAACTGGGCTGTATTCTGTTACTCTTCATGTTGACAATGGTCAGATGATATTGAACCATACAGCATCCCATGGACAGAGGAGCCTGGTAGGCTACAGTCCAGGGGGTCACTAAAGTCCCAAACATGACTTAGTGACTAAATAACAACAACAACCAAGTATAAACATTAGTTTGAAGGTTCTTGTTGCTTTATTTCAGAAGTAGTTGAGGTTCCATCTTACAAATAACAACCTGTGAAAAACTGAACTTCATGTGAACAATATGTCATATTCTTTAGGTCTAAAAAATATACACATCACTCACATTCCAATTTTCACATATTATCCAAGACACACACACATGCAAACATGTGACACACATATAAATGCATGCAAACACAATGGAGATGAGTCTATATATTTCAGAAACAATTGAAAGTGAAAGTCACTCAGTCATGTCTGACTCTTTGTGACCCCATGAACTATACAGTCCATGGAATTCTCCAGGCTAGAATACTGGAGTGGGTAGCTATTTCCTTCTCCAAGAGATTATTCCCAACCCAGGGATCAAACCCAGGTCTCCCACATTGCAGGCAGATTCTTTACCATCTGAGCCACCAGGGAAGCACAAGAATATTAGAGTGGGTAGCCTACCCATTCTCCAGGGAATCTTCCTGGCACAATAATTGAACTGGGGTCTCCTGTATTGCAGGTTTATTCTTTACCAGCTGAGCTACAGGGTAGCTCAAGAGATAAAAATATATGTGTTACATAAGTTTGTAGAAGTGTTTCCTTCAATGAGTAAAGAGATTCTTTCTTTGGCACCAGACAATTCCCACAAATAGGTAATTAATATTATGACAAAACAAAAATACACATCTAGAGAACTGCTCATTAATACTTGCTTAATGTCTGTGTTGTCGGGTGTTGTCATTATAGACATGCCTGAACCAGCTAAGTCTGCTCCTGCCCCTAAAAAGGGCTCTAAAAAAGCTGTGACTAAGGCCCAGAAGAAGGACGGCAAGAAGCGCAAGTGCAGCCTCAAGGAGAGCTACTCCGTGTACGTGTACAAGGTGCTGAAGCAAGTCCATCCGGACACCGGCATCTCGTCCAAGGCCATGGGAATCATGAAATCCTTCGTCAACGACATCTTCGAGTGCATTGCTGGCGAGGCATCATACCTGGCACATTACAACAAGCGCTCAACTATCACATCCAGGGAGATCCAGACCACTGTGCGCTTGCTGCTACCTGGGGAGCTGGCCAAGCACACCGTGCCCGAGGGCACTAAGGCTGTCACCAAGTTTACCAGCTCCAAGTAAATATAATATGCCTAGCCGCTGTTAACGGAGAAGGCAATGGCACCCCACTCCAGTACTCTTGCCTGGAAAATCCCATGGACAGAGGGCCTGGTGGGCTGTAGTCCATGGGGTCGCTAAGAGTCGAACACGACTGAGCGACTTCACTTTCACTAATGTCTCACCAAATACTGAACATAACATAAACCAAAACCAGAAACATAATTATTCTATTTTGATCAATCCATGATGTGCTCATCATTTCTGGAACTGATACAGACACTCTTAAGACAATGATGGTTTTGAGAAATATTAAATCTGTTATCTTGTTTTGTATCCACATGAATATCCATAGAAAATGCTTAATCCTGACTCTTATAGCCTGGTATCTCTAACATTAGAGTCTCATCCCCATTATTTTGAAGAGGAAAAGACAGGTAAATTTATCAAATGCATTCTCTGAAGTAAAGAAAGGAAGGCTCAGAGACAAGCTTATAGAAAGTAACATGCCTCAAACATGACATTGAGATTTGGTTCAGTTTCTCAACTTCTATCCCAGGTATTTGTTGTTATTGAATAATAGCTATGCCTCTTTAAAGAGTGGGTGCATGAATGGATAATTTTCTGAATATGAAGACAACTGCCTATAGAATTGTGTTCTATCTTATGATATACTGCAGATGTGCAGAAGTGTTACACATCCATATGTCCTTTTCCTGATCATTTTCTAAAAGTTTAGACTAGAACAAAGAAGAATGGATGAAGGGAATTGCTCCTCTATGACTGAATTCATTTTCCTGGGAATTACTGATAACACTGAGGACAAAGTGACCATATTTACCATGGTTCTAATTGTTTATCTCACTGGCCAGTTGGCAAATCTTGGGATGATATTCCTGATTAAGATGGATCCCCAGCTGAACACACCCGTGTACTTTTTCCTTGGTCACCTCTCCTTCTGTGTTCTCTGCTATTCCACTGCAGTTGACCCCAAGATGCTCTTGAACCTATTTGCCAAGAGGAAATTAATCCCCTTCTGTGGCTGCACTCTGCAATTCTTGGTCTTCTGTATCTTTGCCAATGCTGAGTGTCTCCTGCTGGCAGTGATGGCCTATGACTGGTACAAGGCCATCAGCAGCCCCTTGCTCTATGCAGTCAGCATGTCCAGGATGTGCTCCTTGCTCGTGCCTGGGGTTTACCTGGTGGGGATGGCAGATGCTCTGATACACACGACATTAGCATTCCGCTTATCCTTCTGTGAGTCAAATAAGATTAACCACTTTCTTGTGATGTTCCTCCTCTCCTGTTGATACTTGCTCAGACACATAGGTCAATGAATTAGGATATTCAAGATTTTTGGCTTCATTGAACTGAGTACCATTTCAGGAGTCCTTGTCTCTTATTGTTATATTATCTTATCAGTCTTGAAGATCCACTCCACTGACGGGAGATTCAAACTTTCTCTACCTGCACCTCCCACCTAACTGCTGTGGCAATTTTCCAGGGAACTCTGCTCTTCATGAATTTCCGACCAAGTTCTTCCTACTCTCTGCTGCTGCTAAGTCGCTTCAGTCGAGTCTGACTCTGTGCGACCCCATAGATGACAGCCCACCAGGCTCCCCTGTCCCTGGGATTCTCCAGGAAAGAACACTGGAGTGGGTTGCCATTTCCTTCTCCAATGCATGAAAGTGAAAAGTGAAAGTGAAGTTGCTCAGTCGTGTCGGACTCTTAGCGACCCCATGGACTGCAGCCCACCAGGCTCCTCCATCCATGGGATTTTCCAGGCAAGAGTACTGGAGTGAGGTGCCATTGCCTTCTCCGACTCTCTAGATCAAGACAAAATGACCTCACTGTTTTACACCCTTGTGACTCCCATGTTAAAACCTCTGATTTACAGTCTACAAAACAAGGCTGTGAAAGTGGCCCTAGAAAAATTGAAAAATAAATGGCTTTAAATATTTATGTTAGGCGTATGTGAATAAACATGGCTATAGTGACAGATGATTTATTAAAATTATATGGTAGAATACATGACAAACATAATTTTTCACTTTCCTAAAGTAGTATTACACTAAATCTCAATCTTAAATCTATTACTGTTCCTCTCACATGTCATGTTTAATTATCTTTCCAGAATTTGTACATGGCATTTAGTTTAAATGAAAAACATTTCTGATGTTTACATTATGCTAATTTTTGTTTAGTTGTTGTTCAAACATTGCTTCAATTATTATAAGACTTACTGTGCATTTATTCAGTGATCTTTGAGCATGTAGATTTTTTTAATATAAATTTATTTATTTTAATTGGAGGCTAAGTACTTTACAATATTCTATTGGTTTATTATAGCACATCTTGCAGTTTGCTGCTGCTGCTGCTAAGTCACTTCAGTAGTGTCCGACTCTGTGAGACCCCATGGACTGCAGCCTACCAGGCTCCCCCATCCCTGGGATTCTCCAGGCAAGAACACTGGAGTGGGTTGCCATTTCCTTCCCCAGTGCAGGAAAGTGAAAAGTGAAAGCGAAGTTGCTCAGTCGTGCCCAACTCGTAGCAACCCCATGGACTGCAGCCCACCAGGCTCCTACATCCATGGGATTTTCCAGGCAAGAGTACTGGAGTGGGTTGCCATTGCCTTCTCCGATCTTGCAGTTTAAATACTACTAAATATAAGCTAAAACAAATAACATATTAACTAAATGGTCAAGTAACTCATTATAACCTCAAATTCATCATGAAATAATACATACAGGGCTATAATTTCAAAGCAAAAATATCTGAATCTAGTCCAAAATAACATCATCTTTGAATAGAGATATTCAGTCAGATCTAAATAAGACTCAATTTGAGAGATGAAAGGATAGTAGATAGAGGATTTGACAGTTATTCAGGTTGTGAAATATACAAGTCCATGTTTGTTGGAAGAAGTCATATGTGCTATAACATGGAAGAACCGTGAAGGCAACATACTAAGTAAAATAATCCATACAGAGGAAGATAAGTACTGCATGATCTCACATATAGATAGAATCTAAAATGTAAATCTCAGGAATTCCCTGGAAGTCCAATGAATAGGACTTGGTGCTTTCAATGACCAGGCCTGGGTTTGACTCCTGGTGAGGGAACTAAGATCTTTGCAAGCCTTGTGGTGCAGCCTAAGTAAATAAATAAATTTCATAGAAGTAGAGAGTAGATTGGTTGTTGCTAGGGTCTGAAAGACAGGAGAAAAGAATGATGTTGGTCAAAGTGCAAAAATTTTCTATTATTTATTGAACAAGTTTAGGGGGTTTAATTTACATAATGATTCCAGTTAACAACACTGTATTATAAACTTGAAATTTGCTAAAAGAGTAGATTTTAACTGTCCTCACCATCAGATCAGATAAGATCAGTCGCTCAGTCATGTCCGACTCTTTGCAACCCCATGAATCGCAGCACGCCAGGCCTCCCTGTCCGTCACCAACTCCCAGAGTTCACTCAGACTCACGTCCATCGAGTCAGTGATGCAATTCAGCCATCTCATCCTCTGTCGTCCCCTTCTCCTCCTGCCCCCAATTCCTCCCAGCGTCAGAGTCTTTTCCAATGAGTCAACTCTTCACATGAGGTGGCCAAAGTACTGGAGTTTCAGCTTTAGCATCATTCCTTCCAAAGAACACCCAGGGCTCATCTCCTTCAGAATGGACTGGTTGGATCTCCTTGCAGTCCAAGGGACTCTCAAGAGTCTACTCCAACACCACAGTTCAAAAGCATCAATTCTTCAGTGCTCAGTCTTCTTCACAGTCCAACTCTCACATCCATACATGACCACAGGAAAAAACATAGCCTTGACTAGACTAACCTTTGTTGGCAAAGGAATGTCTCTGCTTTTGAATATGCTATCTAGGTTGGTCATAACTTTCCTTCCAAGGAGTAAGCGTCTTTTAATTTCATGGCTGCAGTCGCCATCTGTAGTCATTTTGGAGCCCAGAAAAATAAAGTCTGACACTGTTTCCACTGTTTCCCCATCTATTTCCCATGAAGTGGTGGGACTGGATGCCATGATCTTTGTTTTCTGAATGTTGAGCTTTAAGTCAACTTTTTCACTCTCCATTTTCACTTTCATCAAGAGGCTTTTGAGTTCCTCTTCACTTTCTGCCATAATGGTGGTGTCATCTGCATATCTGAGGTTATTGATATTTCTCCCAGCAATCTTGATTCCAGTTTGTGTTTCTTCCAGCCCAGCATTTCTCATGATGTACTCTGCATATAAGTCCTCACCATACACACTCTCAAAATGGTAACTATGTGAGATTCAGTCAGTTCAGTTCAGTTGCTCAGTCGTGTCCAACTCTTCGTGACCCCATGAATCACAGCACGCCAGGCCTCCCTGTTCATTACCAACTCCCGGAGTTCACTCAGACTCACATCCATCGAGTCAGTGATGCCATCCAGCCATCTCATCCTCTGTCGTCCCCTTCTCCTCCTGCCCCCAATCCTTCCCAGCATCAGAGTCTTTTCCAATGAGTCAACTCTTCGCATGAGGTGGCCAAAGTACTGGAGTTTCAGCTTCAGCATCATTCCCTCCAAAGAAATCCCAGGGCTGATCTCCTTCAGAATGGACTGGTTGGTTCTCCTTGCAGTCCAGGGGACTCTTGAGAATCTTCTCCAACATCACAGTTCAAAAACATCAATTCTTCGGCGCTCAGCCTTCTTCACAGTCCAACTCTCACATCCATACATGACCACAGGAAAAACCATAGCCTTGACTAGACGGAACTTTGTTGGCAAAGTAATGTCTCTGCTTTTGAATATGCTATCTAAGTTGGTCATAACTTTCCTTCCAAGGAGTAAATGTCTTTTAATTTCATGGCTGCAGTCACCATCTGCAGTGATTTTGAGCCCCCAAAAATAAAGTCTGTCACTGTTTCCACTGTTTCCCTATCTATTTCCCATGAAGTGATGGGACCGGATGCCATGATCTTTGTTTTCTGAATGTTGAGCTTTAAGCCAACTTTTTCACTCTCCACTTTCACTTTCATCAAGAGGCTTTTTAGTTCCTCTTCACTTTCTGCCATAAGGGTGGTGTCATCTGCATATCTGAGGTAATTGATATTTCTCCTGGCAATCTTGATTCCAGCTTGTGTTTTTTCCAATCCAGCGTTTCTCATGATGTATTCTGCATATAAGTTAAATAAGCAGGGTGACAATATACAGCCTTGAGGTACTCCTTTTCCTATTTGGAACCAGTCTGTTGTTTCATGTCCAGTTCTAATTGTTGCTTCCTGACCTGCATACAAATTTCTCAAGAGGCAAGTCAGTTGGTCTGATATTCGCATCTCTTTCAGAATTTTCCACAGTTTACTGAGATCCACACAGTCAAAGGCTTTGGCATAGTCAATAAAGCAGAAATAGATGTTTTTCTGTAACTCTCTTGCTTTTTCCATGATCCAGTGGGTGTTGGCAATTTGATCTCTGATTCCTCTGCCTTTTCTAAAACCAGCTTGAACATCAGGAAGTTCACAGTTCATGTATTGCTCAAGCCTGGCTTGGAGAATATTGAGCATTACTTTACTAGCGTGTGAGATGAGTGCAATTGTGTGGTAGTTTGAGTACTCTTTGGCATTGCCTTTCTTTGGGATTGGAATGAAAACTGACCTTTTCCAGTCCTATGGCCACTGCTGAGTTTTCCAAATTTGCTGGCATATTAGTGCAGCACTTTCACAGCATCATTTTTCAGGATTTGAAATAGTTCAACTGGAATTCCATCGCCTCCACTAGCTTTGTTCATAGTGATGCTTTCTAAGGCCCACTTGACTTCACATTCTAGGATGTTTGGCTCTAGATCAGTGATCACACCATCGTGATTATCTGGGTCATGAAGATCTTTTTTGCACAGTTCTTCTGTGTATTCTTGCCATCTCTTCTTAATATCTTCTGCTTCTTTTAGGTCCATACCATTTCTGTCCTTTATCGAGCTCATCTTTGCATGAAATGTTCCCTTGGTATCTCTAATTTTCTTGAAGAGATCTCTAGTCTTTCCCATTCTGTTGTTTTCCTCTATTTCTTTGCATTGATCGCTGAAGAAGGCTTTCTTATCTCTTCTTGCTATTCTTTGGAACTCTGCATTCAGATGCTTCTATCTTTCCTTTTCTCCTTTGCCTTTCGCTTCTCTTCTTTTCACAGCTATTTGTAAAGTCTCCCCAGACAGCCATTTTGCTTTTTTGCATTTCTTTTCCATGGGGATGGTCTTGATCCCTGTCTCCTGTACAATGTCACAAACCTCATTCCATAGGCAGTCTATCTATCTAGGCCCTTAAATCTATTTCTCACTTCCACTGTATAATCATAAGGGATTTGATTTAGGTCATACCTGAATGGTCTAGTGGTTTTCCCTACTTTCTTCAATATAAGCCTGAATTTGGCAATAAGGAGTTCATGATCTGAGCCACAGTCAGCTCTTGGTCTTGTTTTTGCTGACTGTATAGAGCTTCTCCATCTTTGGCTGTAAAGAATATAATCAATCTGATTTCGGTGTTGACCATCTGGTGATGTCCATGTATAGAGTCTTCTCTTGTGTTGTTGGAAGAGGGTGTTTGTTATGACCAGTGCATTTTCTTGGCAAAACTCTATTAGTCTTTGCCCTGCTTCATTCCGTATTCCAAGGCGAAATTTGCCTGTTACTCCAGGTGTTTTTTGACTTCCTACTTTTGCATTCCAGTCCCCTATAATAAAAAGCTACCCCACGTCCAAGGTCAGGGGCAGCGACAAGAGGAGTTACCCAGAGTCCGAGGTCGGGGTGGTGGCCAGGAGGAGCTACTCCATGCCCCCAGGCCCAAGGCCAAGGGCAGCGGCTGGGAGGAGCAACCCCACGTCCAAGGAGCCGTGGCTGTGTGGGCGCAGGAGGGCCTAGAGGAGCTATCCCACGTTGAAGGTCAGGAAGGGCAGTGGTGAGGAGATACCCCTTGTCCAAGGTAAGGAGCAGCGGCTGTGCTTTCCTGGAGTAGTCATGAAAAGATACTACATGCCCAAGGTAAGAGAAACCCAAGTAAGATGGTAGGTGTTGCAAGAGGGCATCAGAGGGCAGACACACTCAAACCATACTCACAGAAAACTAGTCAATCTAATTACACTAGGACCACAGCCTTGTCTAACTCAGTGAAACTAAGCCATGCCCGTGGGGCAACCCAAGAAGGGCGGGTCATGGTGGAGAGATTTGACAGAATGTGGTCCACTGGAAAAGGGAATGGCAAGTCACTTCAGTACTCTTGCCTTGAGAACCCCATGAACAGTATGAAAAGGCAAAATGATAAGATACTGAAAGAGAAACTCCCCAGGTCAGTAGGTGCCCAATATGCTACTGGAGATCAGTGGAGAAATAACTCCAGAAAGAATGAAGGGATGGAGCCAAAGCAAAAACAATACCCAGCTGTCGATGTGACTGGTGATAGAAGCAAGGTCCGATGCTGTAAAGAGCAATATTGCATAGGAACCTGGAATGTCAGGTCCATGAATCAAGGCAAATTGGAAGTGGTCAAACAAGAGATGGCAAGAGTGAATGTCGACATTCTAGGAATCAGCAAACTAAAATGGACTGGAATGGGTGAATTTAACTCAGATGACCATTATATCTACTACTGCAGGTAGGAATCCCTCAGAAGAAATGGAGTAGCCATCATGGTCAACAAAAGAGTTCAAAATGTAGTACTTGGATGCAATCTCAAAAATGACTGAATGATCTCTGTTCGTTTCCAAGGCACATCATTCAATATCACAGTAATCCAAGTCTATGCCCCTACCAGTAATGCTGAAGAAGCTGAAGTTGAACGGTTCTATGAAGACCTACAAGACCTTTTAGAACTAACACCCAAAAAAGATGGATATTACAGCATCTAAAGACTGATGTGACCTACATATTGGTCCATTTTATTGGATCTAATAAATATGATATGAAAAAAAAGAAAAAAATTAAGTCAATTAAATGGAAGTCAAAAATAGTGTTGAAGCAGACAACATTTGATTAAAATAGGCTTCTTCATCTGAAATTGGATAACTTAAAGAAGAATTGAGTGTTTTTTAGGAAATTCACAATTCAAATCCAAGTTGTGGCAATGGCATGGAGTTACTCTTCTGTTCCATGAAAATTCTTGAAATTCCACAAAAATAGGGAACAGCATATCAAAAGGCTCTGATGCATTCTAGGCTGTCTACTTCAGTCCTCATCACTAACTTTTCTTCTTCTTTCCATAACACATCCCTCTTACACATCACCAATGACTGATGGAAAATATCTGTAATGTCAGTTGTTACTTCTCATCTTTCATTTGTAATTTTATTGACTTGAGTCTTCTCTTTGCTTCTCTTGATGAGTCTGACTGAAGGTTTATCAACTTTATATTCTAAAAGAACCAGCTTTTAATTTCACTGACCTTTGTTATTATTTTCTTTATGTTTTTCATTTATTTATGCTCTGATCTTTATGTTTTGGTTCCTTCTATTAACTTCAGGTTTTGTTTATTCTTTCTCTAGTTGCTTTAAGTGTAATGTAAGGTTGTTTATTTGTGATTTTTCTTGTTTCCTGAAGTAAGATTGTATTGCAATAAGCTTCCTTCTTAGAACTGTTTTTGCTGAGCACCTTGGGTTTTGGATTGTCTTGTTTTTGTTGTCATTTGTCTCTAAGTATTTTTCGATTTCCTCTTTGTATTCTTCAGTGATACTGGTTGTTTAGTCACATATAGTTTAGCCTCCATATGTTTGTGTTTTTTGCAGCTTTATCTTGTAATGGATTTCTCATATTGTCATTGGAAACAGATGCTTGTTATTATTTCAGTTTTTAAAAATTTACCAAGTCTTGGTTTGTGATCCATGATATGATCTATTGTGGAAAATATTCTGTGTTTACTTGAGATGAATGTTTATTCTGCTTCTTTCAGATGGAATGTCCTACAAATATCAAATCTATCTGGTCTGTTGTGTCATTTAAGACTTGGTTTACTTATTAATTTTCTGCCTGGGTGATCCATCCGTTGGTGTAATTTGACTGTTAAAGTTCCCCACTATTGTTGTGTTACTGCTAATTTCCCCTTTTATAGATATTAGCACTTGCCTTATATATTGAAGTGTTCCTGTATTGGGTGCATATATATTTACAATTGTTATGTCTTCTTCATGGATTGATCCTTTGGTCATTGTGTAGTGTCTTTCCTTGTCTCTTTTAACATTCTTTAATTTAAAGTCTATCTTGTCTGATATGAATATTGCTTTTCCAGCTTCCTTTGATTTTCATTTGCATGTGAAGTATCTTCTTATATCCCCTCATTTTCAGTCTGTATGTGTCTCTAGGTCTGAAGTGAGTTTCTTTGTGTATATCTTCTTGATGAGACTTAATTTGTGTTGGGGTCCTTTAAGGGACTGGAACCTGGTGGTCTGGAGTCGATGATAAGAAAGTGAAAGAGAGAGCCAAAGGGAGGGGGAGAGAGAGAGAAAGAAAGAAAGAAAGATACGGGGACCCAAGCTCTGATGGAGCAAAGGTGCTTTAATGATCTTCCTGTGAGTATATATAAGCTGTTGTACAAGAAATTTCTTTGAGAATGATAAAGATCAGAAAACCAAATGTATACTGTATTGGTGTTTTTCTTTCTGGCTTACTTCACTCTGTATAATAGGACTCTGTGAGAGAGGGAGAGGGTGGGAAGATTTGGGAGAATGGCATTGAAACATGTAAAATATCATGTATGAAACGAGTTGCCAGTCCAGGTTCGATGCACGATACTGGATGCTTGGGGCTGGTGCACTGGGATGGAATGGGGAGGGAGGAGGGAGGAGGGTTCAGGATGGGGAACACATGTATACCTGTGGCAGATTCATTTTGATATTTGGCAAAACTAATACAATTATGTAAAGTTTAAAAATAAAATAAAATTAAAAAAGAAAACCAAATGTACAGCAACCGTTACCAAGGGAACAAGGGATTAATAATGGTCACAAGGTCAGGAGACAATCCATATCTCAAGAAAGAGGATCAAGACTAAGCAGTTTTGTTGTAAAGAGAATGTTTACTGAAGGAGATTCAAGCCTGTCTCATATCACAACCTCATTCCTGGGAGCGGCTTGCCACTCCACTGGTTTCTGACAACAGAAACTAAGAAACAGAGGATTTATGAGAAACAGCACGTAGGAATCCTCCTGTTAAACATTCCCTGAAAAATTTGTTCAATTTTTATTAGATTGTTTGTTGTCTTAATGTCTATGAGGACTGTTCATATACTTTGGCTACAAGTTCTTTGTCAGATATATAGATAGATAGTTTTCAAACATTTTCCCTCAATCTTTGAATATGCATGCATTTATATATATATTCAAAAGCTTGCTTCTCTGATTTATTTTTGCACACTCTTCCACTCATCTCTTGCTACATAAACTGCATGTCAAAACTAGATAACTTGAGAAGGACCACTGACCAAGTGTGCTCAGTCATGTCTGACTCTTTGTGACTCCATGGATGATAGCTTGCCAGGCTCCTCTGCCCAAATTTCCCAGGCAAGAATACTGGAATGGGTTGCCATTTTCTACTCCAGGGGTTCTTCCCGACCCAGGGATGGAACTCACATCTCCTGTTAGGCAGTCAGAATCTTTTCTGCTGAGCCGCCTTGGAAACCCTTGAATATACATGCATTTATATATATTCAAAAGCGTGTTTCTCTGATTTATTTTTGCACACTGTTCTAGTTATCTCTTCCTACATAAACTGTATTTCAAAACTAAATAACTTAAGAGAATGGCCACTGACTCCTTATTTTGTTCTTTCTCGTGTTTACTGAGGTTGCATGAAATATTCCGTGGAAAGACTGGCTAGGTTGCAAGTACTTTAATAATTGACATTAGATATGAATGTCTAGAAAGATGAACCCAAATTCTCCCCTTTCAGTTCATGTAATCTCAGAATGTGCCACAGTGCTTAATCAGATGGCTAGTTGTAACAGTAATTCATGGCTTTCACATACTGTCTTCTTCAAGACAAGACCCAGAAGTGACTTATAATATTTCCACTAATTTTGTTTGTCAAAACAGGTGAAGTATGGCAAAATTCAAAGGATAAATATGCAATATAAGTAACTTTGAATATGTTTCAATGAAGAAAAGAAGCCTGATGAAAAGAATAACAACAACAAAAACAAACAAACAAAAAGCATGTTGCATATTTCTGTTTAAAAGGAGGCTGAGTCGTCCCAGTGCACCAGTCCTAAGCATCCAGTATCCTGCAGGGATGGTATGGGGAGGGAGGAGGGAGGAGGGTTCAGGATGGGGAACACGTGTATACCTGTGGCAGATTCGTGTTGATGTTTGGCAAAACTAATACAATTATGTAAAGTTTAAAAATAGAATAAAATTAAAAAAAAAAAAAAAGGAGGCTGAGAATTGGAAAGCACAAAGAATCAGAAAGTAAATTAGTAGTTACCAGGGCTCAGGGAGGAAGGAAGGGAAAGTGACAGCTAATAAATATGGATTTCTTATTGTAATAATGAAAATGTTGTGGAAGTAAATACTGGTGATAACCTAAGAACCTTAAAAATATGGTAAAAACAAAGAACTGTATACATTAGAAGGGTGAATTTTATAATGTACACATTACATTTCAGTAAATACCGAAACATGAACCAAGTGTGGTAATATCCTTAAATGAGATGTGAAGAAGACTCTAAAACACTATGAACAAATCTAACAAAACGGAAATAATAAAGGGAGGATCTTTTTGAGTTTCAGTAGGTTTACTCTTTAACTAAAGAAGGACAAAACCATTTCATAACTGTGAAGCACATCATACAAAAAAATTTTGCAGTTTTCTTTTTACCATAGATCAATTTGATGACAGTAGTGAAGTATGAAAATGCAGCCTGTGCTAAGTGGCTCCTGAATTCTCAGGGGAAAATACAGAAGCAGAAGTATAATTCATGAAATGTTTGCATAAGATCAAAGCAGAGGGGCAGTAGCACAGGGATTTAAGCCCCAATGTACCTGGTAAAATAAGAGGCCATCTGCTTATTGTTCAGCTAGCCAAGACCTGCTCATCTCAGGTAGGTTTCCAGTTCCTAACTTAAAGAATATAGAAGAAAATATGTAACATTTTGAGGGGAAAAAAATTGTATATGAACCATTTTGTGCCTGCCTACTCACGAAAATCTGAAATCAATGGCTAGAAATATTTCAATCTCAGAATCACAAGAATCTGAACTTGTTAATATCCAGAATGCAACTGTTTATTTTATTTTGCTTTTTCTTCACAGGAAATATTTGCTTTTTAATCATTGGAAAATGGTATACATGAATTTAAAGTATGTTTTGCTTTATTAAAATAGAGTAGGTAACGCAGTAAAAATAAAAACATGTACAAATTCATCTCCATGTGAACCACATGCCATGTTTACTTAGGTCAGAGGGGGAAAAAAGTTCATCGCTTCCATTCTATTCTTATAAACATTAACACGTATACACATACACACATATAACAAAGAGGAAAGTCTATGCATTTTAGAAACATTATTATCCCTCATCTTCTTTCCACTTTAGTAACTAACAGGCCATTTAAAATCTAAAATGATGTGAATCATACAATAAATTCTTGTTTTCACTTCCTTTTAGCTCTTTTTTCCACTCATTAAAAGAGATTCACCTTTTGACAACTGCCACTCCACAAAGAGGTAGTGAGCATTGTGGAGAAGCAAGAATAAATTTCTAGAAAATCAGGTCAATAATACTTAATTCATGTCCAAGAAAATACTGATCATAGCAAAAACTAAACCCATGAATACAATTATTTTTTATTACTAGTCATTGATGTACTCACTGTTTCTGGAATTAAATAAAATTCTCTGAAACCAATCATGCTTTTTTGAGAAGCATAAAAATTGTTATCGTTCTTTGTGTCTAGGTGACTATTTTCAGCCCTCATAAATGCTCAGTCCTATGTCTTATGGCCTGGTCTCTCTAACACTGGTGTCTCTTCTAGGTTTTTCTCAAGAGGTAAAGAGTCAAATTTCTCTAAATCTGCTCCCTGGGATGAAGAAACTAACACTCAGAGAAGAGCTTATAGAAAGTAAAAAAAAAAAAAAAAAAAACTCATGAATGACATCTAGATTTACATCCAATTTCTCAAAGGTCTTTCTCAGAGACTTTCTTATTATTGCAGAATAGAGAGCCATGCCTCTTTAAAGAGTGGGTGCATGACTGAATACTTTTCTAAGTATAAAAAGACAGTTACAGGAAAAATATTCTCTTTTGACATTTTGTAGATGCTGAAAAGTGTCACACATGCAAGTATCATTTTCTTGATCATTTTCTCCAAAAGTTTACACAAGAACAAAGAAGAATGGACACAGGGAATTGCTCCTCCTTAACTGAATTCATTTTCTTGGGAATTACTGATAACACCAAGACCAAAGTTATTCTATTTACCATGTTCCTCCTTGTTTATCTCATTACTCTTCTGGCAAATCTAGGAATGATCACCCTGATTAGGATGGATCCCCAGCTGCACACACCCATGTACTTTTTCCTCAGCCACCTCTCCTTCTGTGACCTCAGCATTTCCACAGCAGTTGGCCCCAAGATGCTGGTGGATCTATTGGCTAAGAACAAATCAATTCCCTTCTATGGCTGTGCCCTGCAATTATTGGTGCTCTATACCTTTATAGATTGCGAGTGTCTCCTGCTGGCAGTGATGGCCTATGACCGGTACAAGGCCATTAGCAGCCCCTTGCTCTATGCAGTCAGCATGTCCAGTGGGGTGTGCTCCCTGCTCATGGCTGGGGTTTACCTGGTGAGTATAGCAGAGACGTTGGTACACATGACATTAGCATTCCGCTTATGTTTCTGTGGGTCAAATGAGATTAATCACTTTTTTTGTGATGTTGCTCCTCTTCTATTGCTATCTTGCTCAGATACACAGGTCAATGAGTTACTGATATTTACTGCTTTTGGCTTCATTGAACTGAGTACAATTTCAGGAGTTCTTGTCTCTTACTGTTATATTATCCTATCAGTCTTGAAGATCCACTCTGCCAAAGGGGGGTTCAAAGCTTTCTCTACCTGCATCTCTCACCTAACTTCTGTGGCAATTTTCCAGGGAACAATGCTCTTCATGTATTTCAGGTCAAGTTCTTCCTACTCGCTAGATGAAGACAAAATGACCTCTTTGTTTTACACCCTTGTGATTCCCATGTTAAACCCGCTGATTTATAGCCTAAGGAACAAGGATGTGAAACAAACTCTGAAAAAATGGAAGGATAAATGGTTTTAAAATTTTATATTTTATGTATGTACACACATACACATCCATGCATATATGCTGATTGTTGACTTATTAAAATTAAATCGGAGGTTACATGAGAAACATAATTTCTATTTGAAGTATATTTCTATTTCCCCCACCTGTCATGCTTCTTTATATTTCCAGAATTTGTATATGGTATTAGTTTCTGGGAAAAACTTTTCTGACTTTTTCAATATGTTAATTTTCAAGCACTATTTAAATTACACTAAGATATATAGTGTATTTTGTTCATTGATCTTTGAGCTTTTCAGTTCTTTATGTACTACAATACATCTTGTAGCTTAAATACTACTAAATATAAGCTGGTTTTAATAATGTATTAACTAAACAGTCAAGTAATTCATAATAAGCCTGAAATTCATCATGAGATAACACATAGTGGTCTATTATTCAAAAGTAAAAATATCTAAAACCAGTCTAAACGAAAGGTATCTTTGGATATTCGGAAAAGGATTCAATTTGGGAGATGAAAAAATAGCAGGCAGAGGATCTGACAGTTATTCAGATCTTGAAGTGTATGAGTCCATGCCTGTTAAAAGAAGTCATATTG
This sequence comes from Bubalus bubalis, assembly GCF_019923935.1. NCBI lineage: Eukaryota > Metazoa > Chordata > Mammalia > Artiodactyla > Bovidae > Bubalus > Bubalus bubalis. The sequence continues at coordinate 6,122,238 of NC_059172.1, forward strand.
GCTACAACATGGAAGAACCATGAGGGGCATATGCTAAGTGGAATAATTCATACAGAGGAAGACAAGTACTGCACGGTCTCACAAACACATAGAATCCAACTGGTCAAGCACATAGAAATAGAGAGTAGATCGGCTGTTGCTACGGGCTGAAAGGTGGGAGCAAAGGGGGATGTTGATCAAAGTTTACAAACTTTCTGTTACTTGATGAATAAGTTCTGGGGGTCTAATGTGCACTGTAACTCTAGTTAACAATTGTGTATTGTAAGACTGAAATTTGCTGAGAGAGTAGTTCTTAAGGGTTTCCATGGTATGCACACTCAAAATGATAGCTATGTAAATTGATGAATGTGTTAACTAACTTTTTGTAGTAATTATTTCACAATGTACACATATATTAAATTTTCATGCTCTATATCATAAACATGTTATTTGTCAATTTTATCTGAATACAGTTTTAAAAAAAAGAGTAAAAGAAGTTAAGGGACAGTGGACAGAATCATGGTAAAGTACATAATTGTGCTTCATTATCAGCTATTGATTCTTCTGTGACTCTCTGCACACCAATTTCCTTCACATTTTCCTTACTCTTAGTTCTGATTAAATACCCTTCTTTGTCTCTTTGTGGTTCACAAAAAAACACCTATTTAAAAGATTGCTTTATATCACCCTGTTTATCAGAGTTCTTTGCTAAAGACTGAGCATTGCATTATATAAACAAAGCATTACATGTTGTCTGGAAGATCAAATAAACAAATATATAATAAACTAAAAATAGAAGACAACACTTTTTCACTGCTAATTATGTGTCAGTAGTACAAAATTAAATGAGGGTTTGATAAGTAGCTTAAAAATGTATATCAGAATATAGTTAACATATTGAACATATATACACATGTTTGTTTGGAAGGTCCATAAAATAGTTTTGGACATTAAGATAATATACTATAGAGACATGCTTATTAATTTCACTAGAAAGAATAAGCTCTAAGTTCTTGCTATTTGACTATTTCATCTGCTTCTGATCTGGTTTCCTGAAGGCTAAAGCACTAAATTAGTTTGTTGAGAAAACTAGGATGTGACCATGTATTTAAAATACCATAATGTACTGAAAGAGACATATTTATTCATTGCAATTATACAATTAAAAGCCTCTGATGGTCTTCAATTTTCTTGCTGCCATTGTAAAATGACCTTATGTGACAATATTTCAGAATGGAAAAATAAAGCCTACATAATTCCTCTGTTGTTCAGGGTGGTATTTGTAAAGCACTATGCCATGTTAATAAAAATTCTCATAGTGAAAAAATTAGGATAATTCTTGCATAATAGAAAAGACTTAAATATGTGTACTCCTGGCATACTTCATCAATTCACTTAGACTTCTTTTGATTTGTTACTGATGAGCAGCAAAATGGCAGCAAATATAGTCAGAAATATAGTTAAAATAGGGTGTCAGTGGACTACCATTAATTCAGAGATTAATAAACATGGATCTAATTAATCCATCCTCATATATATGATCAGTTTTATGTCACCATCTAAAGACTAATTCAACATAAATACTATCCCATTATATTGTATCTAGTGGGGAATATATAAATAGAAGAAAATTTTAAGCCCATTAAATGGAATTCCAAAAATAGAACTGACTGATTCAGTTAATTGTAGGCTTCCTCTCCTCAAATTGAAAAAACTAGCCTACAATTAACTGAATCAGTCAGTTCTATTTTTGGAATTCCATTTAATGGGCTTAAAATTTTCTTCTATTTATATATTCCCCACTAGATGCACATGTATACCTGTGGCAGATTCGTTTTGATGTTTGGCAAAACTAATACAGTGTTTGAGGTTTAAAAATAAAATAAAATTAAAAAAAATAATAATTTCTAACTCAGGAATATGGGCAAAATGATTCTTCTTTCTTGAAAGTAATATGTGAAAAAAAAAGGAACAATACATCAAAAACTTTATTCTAGCTTGTAAATTTCAGTATTCTTCATTCTTTACCATTTTAATGTCTTCACATCACATTATCCTCATACATGCACCAATGGCTCATGGAAAATATCATTGTGCAATTGCAATTTATCAATGATATATATAATGTTTTAATATTACAGTCAAATTCCTATATCTTGACCTCTTTATTCATCATTGCCACTGAAATACTTTAGCATAAACATGACAATCACAAACTCAGTGGCATGAGTTTGAGCAAGCTCTGGGAGTTGGGGATGGACAAGAAAGTCTGGCGTGCTGCAGTCCACGGGGTCGCCAAGAGTCAGACACAACTGAGAGGCTGAACTGAACTAAATCATGGCAAAGCAATGTTAGATTTGGTAAATGTCTAATGCAGAGGACAGACAGACTCATACTTGTTACAGGCTGTACAAGTATACTCGTTATAAATAGAAAAGCAGTAATGTTCAACACACCAGTAAGTAGGAGGATCTGGGTTAAAGCTGCTGCTGCTGCTGCTAAGTCACTTCAGTCGTGTCCGACTCTGTGCAACCTCATAGAGGGCAGCCCACCAGGCTCCTCTGTCCCTGAGATTCTCCAGGCAAGAACACTGGAGTGGATTGCCATTTCCTTCTCCAATGCATGAAAGTGAAAAGTGAAAGTGAAGTTGCTCAGTCATGTCTGACTCTTCGCGACCCCATGGACTGCAGCCTACCAGGCTCCTCCATCCATGGGATTTTCCAGGCAAGTTATTGGAGTGGGCTGCCATTGCCTTCTCTGGGTTAAAGCTAGAGGCAGAAATCTTTAACCACCCTGGATGTCTTTCTCTTTAGTTAGAACCATGCTATAAACCAGGCAGGAACACCACTCTAAATACTCACTCTTGCTTTCTACCCCTCAGATCACCCTGTGTAGAAGAGGGGTTTAAGCTATATTACCTCTAAGGCTCTTTTCAAGTGATATGATCTGCCTCTATAAAATATGGCTTTATTGTGGTATAAATCCATCCATATCCGTGGAAAGAATATAAAGAAAAAACAAAAAGAGTCACTTCACATTCAGTCAAAGAATTGATCTGAACATATAGGCTGGGTATCTCAGTTGGTAAAGAATCCACTTGCAGTGCAAGAGACTCCAGTTCAATTCCTGGGTCGGGAAGATGCCCCGGAGTAGAGATAGGATACCCACTCCAGTATTCTAGGGCTTCCCTTGTGTCTCAGCTGATAAAGAATCTGCCTGAAATGAGGGAGACCTGGGTTTGATCCCTGGGTTGGGAAGATCCCTTGGAGAAGGGAAAGGCTACCCACTCCAGTATTCTGCTTGGAGAATTCCATGGACTATATAGTCCATGGGGTTGCAAAGAGTTGGACATGACTGAGTGACTTTCACTTACTCACTCGACCTGAAATGTCAGTTACATGAAGCCATTAAGACAGTGTGAGTTTTAGGAGGCCAAAAACTTTTAAAAACAGCTGTTTTACATGCCCTGTTATCCAAGTTCAACATCTCATGGACTCCTTATGAGAGGGTAACAGGCAGGAAGGCTAGGGATCCCCAAGCAGAGGAAATAGAATGCAAGTGGTAGGTGTTTTTTGTTTGTTTGTTCCCTCTCTGTACAAAATTAAAAGAAGGCTTGTTTTAAATTCTGTGTTATCAGGAAGACCCCTGGTTCAGCTTGGACTTAACTTTTCTCAAACCTTGAACTGATAATGGCTCAACAAATCCCTATGTCTTACTCATGGGAATGTTCTCAAGCTGTGTTATTGAAACTATGTAATTGCTTGGAAATCTGCCTTTCTTTAAGGTTCATGTCAATTGTTTTATGGCTGGGGGTGACTCACCTTGTGCCCTGGGCTGTCTCAAAAATGCATGTTGTGGGAGAGGGGCCTGATACAACTCTCTCAGTTTTGAGATGATTCTGTAACAGATATATAACTCCTTGCTAAAAGCTAGCAAGGGGGTCACTCTTTCTGCCCGCTTCTGATGTCAGAGCTTCCTCTATCCTTTTATACTTTAATAAAACTTTATTACACAAAAACTTCAAGTGATCAAGCCTCCTCTCTGACTCCAGATCAAAATCCTTTCCTCTGGAGGTCATGAATTCTGGAGTAGCTCCTGGCTTGAGGGTGCAAACTTTCACTTATAGAAGCGGATAGATATCCGACTTTATTAATGCTGAAGTAAATGGAAGTGAAGTAAAATGTTAAGAGCTGTGTTGACATTTACCAAATGGCAAAAGTACTTATTTACACACCAAATAGTAAACAAGTATCTACTATTGTTGAGGATGTGAAACAACCATGGCTTTTATGCATTGAGAGTAGATTGAGATTTGACACTGCACCTGGTAAAATTCTATGTCTGAGTCTCCTACTGCTAAGTCACTTCAGTTGTGTCTGACTCTGTGCAACCCCATAGACAGCAGCCCACCAGGCCACCCCGTCTCTGGGATTCTCCAGGCAAGAACACTGGAGTAGGTTGCCATTTCCTTCTCCAATACATGAAAGTGAAAAGCGAAAGTGAAGTCGTTCAGTCATATCCAACCCTCAGCGACCCCTTGGACTGCAGCCTACCAGGCTCCTCCGTCCATGGGATTTTCCAGTCAAGAGTACTGGAGTGGGGTGCCATTGCCTGAGTCTCCTATAGCTGAACAAATAAATGTCCTAGGACCAAAAATATTATTCCTAGAAGTATGTCCAAGCATATAGCATGAATATGCACCCAAAAGACACTCATAGAAATGTTCACCATTGTATTAATTACAGTAGGGTAACATCAAAAGTAACTCATTTCTTTTAATACGTTAGATCAAGACTTGACATACTTTTCTGAAAGTATTTAATAATGTATATTTTAGGTTTGTCGACCATAAATCTTGGTACATCTAAGCTGTTTTGTCCTCTATCACAAAAGCAGCCATCCGTAATACATGAATGAATGGTATGTCACAGCTCCAATAAAACTTAACAGGTCGAGTTCACTGACTTCTGCTTTAGATTAGACAAACGACTTTATGATAAGTTTGTATGCTGGAAAAGTACACAGCAATGAGAATGAATAACTACATCCTCATACAAGAGCATGGGAAAACTTCACAAACATAATCTTGAGTGAAAAAAGTTGGACATAAGAGTATAAAATCTGTATGATTTCACTACTATGACCTTAAAAATTTAAAAAGAATACATTTGAATCAGTTCTAATGAGGTGGATAAAACTGGAGCCTATTATACAGAGTGAAGTAAGCCAGAAAGAAAACACCAATACAGTATACTAACGCATATATATGGAATTTAGAAAGATGGCAATGACAACCCTGTATACGAGACAGCAAAAGAGACACTGATGTATAGAACAGTCTTTTGCACTCTGTGGGAGAGGGCGAGGGTGGGATGATTTGGGAAAATGGCATTGAAACATGTATAATATCATATATGAAACGAGTTGCCAGTCCAGGTTCGATGCACGATACTGGATGCTTGGGGCTGGTGCACTGGGATGACCCAGAGGGATGGTACGGGGAGGGAGGATGGAGGAGGGTTCAGGATGGGGAACACGTGTATACCTGTGGTGGATTCATGTTGATATATGGCAAAAACCAATACAATATTGTAAAGTTAAAAAATAAAATAAAATATAAAAAAATAAATAAAAATAAACAAACTCACATATCATATGGAAAATCAATTTCTGATGGATGTAGAGAAAGTTTCTTAGAATCTAATAATTTTTTGTTTTTGATTTGGTTCTGGGTGAAGGAATCTTTCCATTTTTGAAAGATTTTTTGCAATCTACATTTTTAGATGGATATTTTTTCTGTATGTATATTATAGTTTAAAATCACTGTCTTTATTTTTTTCTATGAGATTATAAAAATATTAATATTTATTTTTTATTTTTAAGTCTAAAATTTTCTTATATAAAATGATTATTCATATAGACTTATGAAATTGATGTAGAGTATAAGTACCAGAGTATCTCAATACATTATTAATCTTTATATCACTAAAAGCACTGCCTTGCTTGTAGAACAGCACTGCGTTCGTCCACCCACTGACTCTCCTGGTCACTCTCACAGCAGCAGGGAGCTCAAATGTACTTTAATACCAGACCATGCAATGAGCTCTGTGTCATACTACTCGAGGTTTGAGGAACTGACCATTATATTAAAAAAAAGATCACCTTTGGGTAGTATTTGCCGACATAAAATTGTTTTCGTGTCAGCAGAGGCACCGGGAAAATCCTAATCACTTTTTTCCTCACTTGTGTCTGAAGCATACATTTTCTCCTTAAGATGTTTTTTGATTACTTAAAATCTCCATTTTTAACGAAGCACCAACCCCATTGGGAGATATTTTAGGTTACCCACCTTGCAATTTATAATGTAGCTGCCCAAACTCAGGTTTAAATTGTTATGTGGGGGAAGATAGAAGTGATGTTAGTCCACATGTTTTTGAGGAGCAGGCCTGTTAAAAAATTAACACTTGCTTCTGGCTGAACAAAATGTAACCCAAGGGATTTTTGCATCCCTGAAGATAGGGATGTACCTGAGGGAAAAATTAATGTGGTTAGGAGTAGAATTAGGGGATTGAGAACAATTTTACATACACCATATGTGTAACAGAGAAGTAATGGTTGCAAAATGCTTTTGAAACATAATCACTTTCTTGATTTTGTGTGTGTGTGTGTGTGTGCACGTGTGTGTGTGTGTGTGTGTGTGTGTACTCAGTCATGTCCGACTCTTTGCAACCCCTGGATTGTAGCCTGCCAGGCTCCTCTGTCCATGGAATTTTCCAGGCAAGAATACTGGAGTGGGGTGCCATTTCCTCCTCTGGGGATCTTACTGACCCAGGGATCGAGCATCTGTCTTCTGAATCTCCTGCATTGGTAGTTGGATTCTCCACCACTGAGCTACCTGGGAGCCCTTCTTAATTTTAGTGGGGAATTATTAGCAATCATATTGTGGTTTGAGATTTGCCTCAATGATGTCTCCACAGGTTACAGGTGACATTTTAGTGTTGAGCTCCTCATAGGCAAGAATGACAATGACATATATAAAGGCATTTTAAAAAATTGAGAATCACTTTTACAAAATTATATATGTACTACATTTATGAATTTTAGCATAAATAATTTCTCAGATTTATAAGGAAAAAAAGTAGAAAAACAAACAAAAAATTGAAAAGACCTGAGAAAACACCCAAACTGATAAGAAAGTCTGTGTATTTCGCAAATGAGAATTCAGATGAAACAGAACATTAGTTATGATCAGTATTTAATTTCAGTCCATTAACATTTAGGTCATGTTATCTTATTGTGGTTTATTGCCACTGCCTTGCTGCTACTGCTGCTGCTGCTGCTAAGTCGCTTTAGTTGTGTCCGACTCTGTGCAACCCCAAAGACGGCAGCCCACCAGGCTCCCCCACCCCTGGGATTCTCCAGGTAAGAACGCTGGAGTGGGTTGCCATTTCCTTCTCCAGGGATCTTTCTGACCCAGGAATCAAACCCGGGTCTCCTGAATTGCAGGCAGATCCTTTACCGATTGAGCTACGAGGGAAGCCCCCCTTATGCTAGATTAATTTAGTGACAAGGTCACTAAATAATTGATGTATACAAGGTCATCCTGTGCTAAATTTGTCCCTGAATCCATGAGCCAATATGCAGAAGCAGAAGCATAATTAATGACATGTTTGTACAACACCAAAACCCAAAGGCAGTGGCCCAGGGATTTAAATCCCAATGTACCTAGTAAAATAAAATGCTATCTGCTAACTGTTCAGCTACCTAAGACCAGCTCATCTCAGGTAGGTTTTGAGGTCCTGATTTAAAGAACATAGGACAAAAACATTCACATTTGGGGGAAAATCAATTTATAAATAAAACATTTTATACTTGTTTACTCAGTTGAATACATTCTGTAATTTAATGTTCAGGAACAATATTTTCTTCTCAGAACTGGCAGATTCTGTACTTGTTAATATCCATAATATAATTATTAAGTTAATTTATTTTGATTCTGGTTTATAGGAAAGATATTACTTCTTTTATAATCAGAGTAGCATATAGGTGAATTTAAAGGGGTCTTGGTGGGTTTGTTCTCTTTTATTTAAAAATATACTGTACAAGTGAATTTAAAAATTAAAATGTGCATATTCATCTTCATGTGAAGCCCCATAGCTACTAAGGTCAAAAGAAAAAATTCCTTACCCACTCACTGTTTTTATGTACGTCAGAGACATGTAATCTGCATGCAAACATATGACAGACACATAGTGCATACATACTAGACAGAGAAACCTATGTATCGCAGGAGCATTTATTGTCCCTAAACCTATTTCCACTTTTACAATATAAAAGTCCATTAAAATCCAAAGAGATTCAATAGTAGGTGTTAGATTCTGTGGTTTTCACTTCATTTTAGCATTTTTTCGTTGTTTAAGAGACTCCTCCTTTGGCAGCAGAAACTCTATAACTAGGTAATAAGTCATGTGGCAAAGCAGTGATGAATTTTTCAAGCAAGGTTTCAATGCTACTTATTTCATGTCTCACTAAATACTAAAGACTAGGATCAATAACAATTATTTTCATTGCTACCAGTGCATGGTATACTAATAGATTGTAAAACTAATAATAAATATTTTAAATTATGTTTTATGTGCAACATGATAATGAAAATAAAATTTTGTATCCAAGGAATTTTTTCAGCATAGTAAATGGCTGTTCATATACTTCCAGCCTGCTGTCTCTAGCATCAGTGTTTTTTTTCACACTGCTTTGGCAATGTAATGAGATGTCAATTCATCTAAATATCCTTCTTGATACAAAGAATACAGTGCTCAGAGAAATTATAGAGCTTATGGCAGTAGTTTAGTTAGGAAGAACATCTAGAACTAGACAAAGTTTCTCAGCTATCTCAGGTCTTTTTTATTATTATCTGGTAGATAGCAATCCCTCTTTAAAGAATGCCCACTGACTTAGTCATTTTCTAAGTGTATGCTCTGTCGCTAAGTTCCGTCTCACTCGTTGCGACCTCGTGAACTGCAGCCCACCAGGTTTCCCTCTCCATGGGATAAGAATCTTGCCTGGAAAATCCCATGGATAGGGAGCCTGGAGGGCTGCAGTCTATGAGAACACAACGAGTCAAACAGAGTTTAGTGACAGAGCACGCATGCAGGCACACACTCAGAAAATGACTTGATCAATGGGCATTCTTTAAAGAGGTATTGCTATCAATCTGATAATAATAAAAATACCTGAGATAGGCAGTTGAGAAACTTCTGTGTAAATCTAGATGTAATTTCTGAGGTATGTTACTGCCTGTGTTGTTGTTGTTGTTCAGTCACAAAGTCATGTCTGACTCTTTGTGACCCCATGGACTGCAGCACTCTAGGCTTCCTTGTCCTTCACTGTCTCTTGGAGTTTGTTCAAATCTATGTTAGTTGAGTTGGTGATGCTATCTAACCATCTCATCTTCTGCTCCTTCTTCTTCTGCATTTAATCTTTCCCAGCATTAGGATATTTTCTAATGAATTGGTTGAATGAATCTAATGAGTTGGTTCTTTGCAACAGGTGGCCAAAGTATTGAAGCTTCAGCTTCAGCATCAGCCGGTCCTTCCAATGAATAAACAGGGCTGATTTCCTTTGGGGATTGACTGGTTGTTGTCATGAACTCTTCAGTTCCTCTGAGCACTACCTTCCTTGTATCAAGAGGGATATTTGGATGAACTGATATCTTATCACATCTTCAAAACAGTGTGCAAAAAACACTGATGTTAGAGACATCAGGCTGAAAATATTAAACAAACAAACAAACAAAAAGACCATTGCAGAAATAAATTGTGTTCTTCCCTGCAGATATTTTGTGAACACCCCAAGGTGGTTCCCTTACGTGTATCATTTTCTTGATCATTTCCTCAAAAGTTTAGACAAGAAGACAGAAGAATGAAAAGAGAAAACTGCTCCTCCTTAACTGAGTTCATATTGTGGGGAATTACAGATAAGCCTGAAGTCAAGATGATCTTATTTATCATGTTTGTTATTGTCTATCTCATTAACCTTTTGGCAAATCTGGGAATGATTATTTTGATTAGGATGGATCCCCAGCTGCACACACCTATGTACTTTTTCCTCAGCCACCTCTCCTTCTGTGACCTCTGCTATTCCACAGCCATTGGCCCCAAGATGCTGGTGGACCTTTTAGCCAAAAAGAGATCAATCTCCTTCTATGGCTGTGCTCTGCAATTTTTGGTCTTCTCTAACTTTATAGATTGTGAGTGTCTCCTGCTGGCAATGATGGCCTATGACCGGTACAAGGCCATCAGCAGCCCCTTGCTCTATGCAGTCAGCATGTCCAGCAGGGTGTGCTCCCTGCTCATGGCGGGGGTTTACCTGTTGAGAATGACAGATACTTTGATACACACGACATTAGCATTCCGCTTATGCTTCTGTGGGTCAAATGTGATTAACCACTTTTTTTGTGACTTACCTCCACTTCTCTCCCTTTCATGCTCTGATACACGGGTCAATGAATTGGCGTTATTCATTTTTTTTGGCTGTGTTGAACTGACCTCCATTTCAGGAGTCCTTGTCTCTTATTGTTATATCATTCTAGCAGTCTTGAAGATCCACTCTGCTGAAGGAAGGTTCAGAGCTTTCTCCACCTGCACCTCCCACCTAACTGCTGTGGCAATTTTCCAGGGAACTGTATTTTTCATGTATTTCAGGCCGAGTTCATCCTACTCTCTAGATGAAGACAAAATGTCCTCGTTGTTTTACACCCTCGTGATTCCCATGTTGAACCCTCTGATTTACAGCCTAAGGAACAAGGATGTGAAACAGGCCCTGCAAAAACTGAAACTTTAAATGTGATTTTAAAGGTTTATATTTCACACACTCTCATAGTCACAAGTACACACATATTGTTGTTTTTGTGTTTATATCACATATTTTTATATCTATATATATATATAGATATCACTTATACTGCATGATGCAAGAGAAACAAAGTTGTCTTTAACAGTTCAAATGAGAATTTGTTGTTATAAAATTTAAGTTTTAGAAATATTTTAGTTCTGAAATATTGCATACTTCGATTCATGCATCAAGAATTTACATATGGTGCTTTCCCTTTGTTGAAAACTTTCCAGGATTTTCTAATTTTGTCAAATTTTGTGGGTTTATTCTTTCATTTGAATAATATTTCAGCTACCTTAAGAATTATTGAATTTCCTGAGAAATCTTTGAGTCTCTTTATGTTCTATGGCATACACTGTACTTTCTATACAAATGAATATAAGCTAATGCTAATAAGAGGCATTAATTGTTTAAATAACTATATAACTTATAAGAAATCTCAAAATCATTATGAAATAAAAAATGAGGATTGTAAATCCAAAACAAAATCTAAAACTACTGTATCTTTTGATAGATATATTCAGTCTTAGATCTAACAATTATTCTACTTGGGAGACAAAATGATAGTGGGCAGAGGATCTGACAATTAGATGGGTCTTGAGAGGGACAAGACTGTGTCTTTTAGAATTCAAGAAGCTTTGTTTACCACATATGGAAGAACCGTAAATGTATTATGCTGACTAAAATAGGCAGACAGATAAAGGTAAATACTGTGTAGTTTCACATATATGTTGACTCTTAAAAGTTCAAACTTATAGAATTAGAGAGTAGAATGGTGGTTTTTTCCAAGGTATCAAAGGTGGGCAAAATGAGTAATAATGGCCAAACTTACTATTATTCAGTGATTAAGTTCTGGGGATCTAATGTATATGATGACTCTAAGTAATAATTCTATGTTATAAACTTGAGATTTGCAAGGACAGTAGATGTTAATGGTCCTCATCATACACAAACTCTAAACGTTAACTCTATGAATTAATGAACTGTTTACTAGCCATACAGTGGTGACCATTTCACAACACATACATGTATCAGATCTTCATTTTGAATACCTTATAGTTCTATTTGTCAATTTTAACTGAATAAAGCTTGGATAAAAGGAAGGAAAGAAGGCTATAAGGACCAATGGATGGAACAGTAGTATGGGTATAAAGTCCAATGGACAGGACATTAGTATCCTGCATCGTCATGCTGTCGTTGTTGTTGTTCAGTCGCTCAGTCGTGTCCGACTCTTTGCAACCCCATGGTCTGTAGCACACTGGGCCTCCCTGTCCCTCACCATCTCCCAGAGTTTGCACAAGTTCACATTCATTGCATCGGTGATGCCATGCAGCCACCTCATCCTCTGATGCCCTCTTTTCCTTCTGCTCTCAATCTTTCTCAGCATCAGGGATTTTTCCAATGAGTGATGTGTTCGCATCAGATGACCAAAATATTGGAACTTCAGCTTCAGCATCAGTCCTTCCAGTGAATATTCAGGGTTGATCTCACTTATGATTGACAGGTTTGGTCTCCTTGCTGTCCAAGGGACCTTCAGGAGTCTTCTCCATCACCACCGTTCCAGGGCTTCAATTCTTTGTCACTCTGCTTTCTTTATGGCCCAGCTCCCACAACCACAGTGACCACTGGGAAGACCATATCCTTGACCATATGGACCTTTGTTAGCAGAGTAATGGCTCTGCTTTTCAACGCACTGTCTGGGCTTGTCAATGCTTTCCTGCCAAGAAGCAATTGTCTCCTGCTATCATGGCTGCAGTCACCCTCCACAGTGATTTGGAGCCCAAGAAGAGGAAATCTGTCACTGCTTCCACACTTTCCCCTTCTATTCGCCATGCAGTAATGGGGCTGGATGCCATCAACTTAGTTTTTTTTGTTGTTTGTTTGTTTGTTTATATTTATCAACTATCAACTTCATCACTTCCTCCATGATAATTTCCTTTCCTTGTTTCCTCTTCTCATGCCTGTTTTAATGTCTCTGTCTTTTTGTGATGAACAGTCATCTACTTAAGTTTTATGTTATTTCATCCTATTTGTGAGAATTCTTTGTTGAAGGACTGAGCATTCCATACTGCTATCCAAAACACTCCATGTTGTCTAGGTCACAAAAGGAAAATAAACAGACACCTAATAAATTAAAACACTGCATACATTTTTGAGTGTTAATTATATGTCAGTAAAAAATTACCAGAGGAATAGTAAAAATATATATGTATATTGTAGTATATACATTATATACACAACAGATTTAGGGGAAGGCTCATCACACCGCGTGGATACTAAAATAATGGCACTATGAAGATGTGCATATTAATTATACTAGGTGGTACAATGGCCAAGAATCTACCTGCCAATGCAAGAGATGCAAGTTCAATTCCTGGGTTGGAAGATCCCTGGAGGAGGAAATGGCAACATACTCCAGTATTCTTACCTGGAAAATTCCGTGGAGAGAGGATTCTGGCAGACTACAGTTCATGGGGTCATAAAATGTAGGACATGACTGAGCACACACACATACAAGAACAAAGAGCTATAAGCTCTTGATATTTGACTATTTCATCTGTTTCTGTTTTTGTTTCTTGAAGTCTAGAGCTAAATCTATTTGTTGAGAAAGTATGGATGTGGTCTTATATTTGAAAAACCTTGCAAGACTGAAAAACATTAATTACCGATTAAAATTATAAAGCTAAAAGCCACTAAAGTTTTAGGTTTTCAAACTGTCCTATAAAATTTCTTTTTGTGAAGATATTCTAGATATAAGTAGTCTAAGAAATGCCTCCATTACTCAGGGAGGCTCTTGTTAGACATTATGGCATATTAGGCAAAGATCTTATGTGGATAAAAACCTACAGAAAATTATTTTTTTAGATAAAAGCTTCAAATGTCTATCTCTAATGTATTTCATCGATTCTTGCTGTTTAGGAACTGCTGCTAATGAGCAGAAATATGACAGAAAAACATTGAAATATATTAAATTCCAAGCAAAATAGACTGTCAATAGATCGCCATGAATAACCAACTTTCATCTATATGATGGAAATTTATTATAGTATATAAAGAATGATTTCATCTAAAATTGACCCATTTTATTAGATCTACTTGTGTGGTATAAAAAAGAAAAAAAAAAGCCCATTAAATAGAAGGCCAACAATGAGATTGACTGACTGATTCTGCCTCTCCCAAAATTCGAATGGTTGTTGCTGCTGCTACTAAGTTGCTTCAGTCATGTCCGACTCTGTGCGACCCCATAGATGGCAGCCCACCAGGCTCCCCCATCCCTGGGATTCTCCAGGCAAGAGTACTGGAGTGGGTTGTCATTGCCTTCTCTTTGCTTGGTTGAATAACCAATTATGGGAAAATTATTTTAGGAATCAATAACTAAAAATTAAAAAAAAATGTAAGAATGTATAACTCTTCTATCTTGAGATTTTACAAAATAAGAAATCTGCACTAAAGACGCTGATGTGTTCTAGCCTGTCTGCTTCAATTGCATCACCTCACTCCCCTTCTTACATCACTTCCTCTCATATATCCAACAATGACTGATAAAACCTGTCATCGTACAACTGCAGTGTTATCAATGACAGTGTGTCGTAGGCTAATTTGTGTTTGTGTATGCAGTCACTCAGTTATGCCCAACTCTTGTGGCACCATGTACCCTGCCAGGCCCATCTGTTCATAGAACTTTCCTGGTAAGAATACTGGAGTGGGTTGCCATTTCCTCCTCCAGGGGATCTTCCCCACCTAGGAGTTGAACCTGTGTCTCTTGTGTCTCCTGCATTGATAGGCATATTCTTTACCACTGTGCACCTGGGAATCCCGTTAGACTAATGGGGTTAAACTACAGCCAAGTTCCTGTAGCTTGATCTCTGCATCTTTGCAACTGAAACGTGTGTGTGTGCTTACTTGCTCAGTCATGTCTGACTCTTTGCAGCCCCATGGAACCTTCCAGGCTCTTCTGTCCATGGAATTCTCTAGGCAAGGATACTGCAGTGAGTTGCCATTTCCTTCTCCAGGACATCTTCCAGACCCAGGGATCAAACCCACATCTCCTATGTCTCCTGAATCGCAGGTAGATTCTTTAAGTGTTGAGCCATAAAAGAAGCCTCTGCCACTGAAATACTTAAGTACAAATATGATGCAACAATGATAGATTTGAGCATATGTCCAATGCAGAAAATAGAGAGATACATGTGGGTCACTGGCTGTATAACTATATTTGTAAAAATAAAGCACTATGTGTTCAGCAATTCAATAAGTGCAAATTTCTGTGTTAAATATAGAGGCAGCAACATTTAACGTCTCTAGATATCTCTCTCTAGAAATGTGCTATGATCCAGGTAGCAGTGTAACTCTAACTTTAAAGCAAAACTTCTTTTCAATGCCTCTGAGCCCCCTGTGTAAAATAAGACTTCAACTAGATTAACTTTAATGTCCTCTCCAGCTGATACACTCTTTGTCTATAAAATATGACTCTGCTGCTGCTGCTGCTACATCGCTGCAGTTGTGTCCGACTCTGTGCGACCCCATGGACTGCAGCCTACCAGGCTTCTCTGTCCATGATGTTTAAATCCATACCTACTATTGAGAAGTACTAGAAATTTGGAAAATGTTAAAAAAAAAAAAAAGAAATCATTTAATTTCAAAGGAAAAAAAATTATACTATTAATCTAGACTGTATTAACCTGAAATAGTGATGACATGAAGCTTTGGGGATACAATGAGTTTCAGGAAGCCACAGACTTTTAATCATGGCTCTTCAGTGTGGCTTGTTATTCAAATTCAGGATCACATAGACTCCTCACAGAAGTGGATATCCAAATTTATTAGCCCTCCAATAAGTAAAACAAATTAAAAATTAACAGTAAATAAACACAGTATTATGATTCATCTAAAGATTGATTATATTCTTTGCAGCCAAAGATGGAGAAGCTCTATACAGTCAGCAAAAACAAGACCAGGAGCTGACTGTGGCTCAGACCATGAACTCCTTATTGCCAAATTCAGACTTAAATTGAAGAAAGTAGGGAAAACCACTAGACCATTCAGGTATGACCTAAATAAAATCCCTTATGATTACACAGTGGAAGTGAGAAATAGATTTAAGGGCCTAGATCTGATAGATAGAGTGCCTGATGAACTATGGAATGAGGTCCGTGACATTGTACAGGAGACAGGGATCAAGACCATCCCCATGGAAAAGAAATGCAAAAAAGCTGAATGGCTGTCTGGGGAGACCTTACAAATAGCTGTGAAAAGAAGAGAAGTGAAAAGCAAAGGAGAAAAGGAAAGATATAAGCATCTGAATGCAGAGTTCCAAAGAATAGCAAGAAGAGATAAGAAAGCCTTCTTCAGTGATCAGTGTGAAGAAATAGAGGAAAACAACAGAATGGGAAAGACTAGGGACCTCTTCAAGAAAATCAGAGATACCAAAGGAACATTTCATGCAAGATGGGCTCGATAAAGGACAGAAATGGTATGGACCTAACAGAAGCAGAAGATATTAAGAAGAGATGGCAAGAATACACAGAAGAACTGTACAAAAAAGATCTTCATGACCCAGATAATCACAATGGTGTGATCACTGGCCTAGAGCCAGACATCCTGGAATGTGAAGTCAAGTGGGCCTTAGAAAGCATCACTACAAATAAAGCTGGTGGAGGTGATAGAATTCCAGTTGAGCTATTTCAAATCCTGGAAGATGATGCTGTGAAAGTGCTGCACTCAATATGCCAGCAAATTTGGAAAACTCAGCAGTGGCCACAGGACAGGAAAAAGTCAGTTTTCATTCCAATCCCAAAGAAAGGCAATGCCAAAGAATGCTCAAACTACCTCACAATTGCACTCATCTCACATGCTAGTAAAGTAATGCTCAAAATTCTCCAAGCCAGGCTTCAGCAATATGCGAACCATGAACTTCCTGATGTTCAAGCTGGTTTTAGAAAAGGAAGAGGAACCAGAGATCAAATTGCCAACAACCACCGGATCATGGAAAAAGCAAGAGAGTTCCAGAAAAACATCTATTTCTGCTTTATTGACTATGCCAAAGGCTTTGACTGTGTGGATCACAATAAACTGTGGAAAATTCTGAAAGAGATGGGAATACCAGACCACCTGATCTGCCTCTTGAGAAACCTATACACAGGTCAGGTCGGGAAGCAATAGTTAGAACTGGACATAAAACAACAAATACGAAAAGGAGTACGTCAAGGCTGTATATTGTCACCCTGTTTATTTAACTTATATGCAGAGTACATCATGAGAAATGCTAGACTGGAAGAAACATAAGCTGGAATCAAGATTGCCGGGAGAAATATCAATAACCTCAGATATGCAGATGACACCACCCTTATGGCAGAAAGTGAAGAGGAACTCAAAAGCCTCTTGATGAAAGTGAAAGTGGAGAGTGAAAAAGTTGGCTTAAAGCTCAACATTCAGAAAATGAAGATCATGGCATCCGGTCCCATCACTTCATGGGAAATAGATGGGGAAACAGTGGCAGACTTTATTTTGGGGAGCTCCCAAATCACTGCAGATGGTGACTGCAGCCATGAAATTAAAAGACGCTTACTCCTTGGAAGGAAAGTTATGACCAACCTAGATAGCATATTCAAAAGCAGAGACATTACTTTGCCAACAAAGGTTCATCTAGTCAAGGCTATGGTTTTTCCTGTGGTCATGTATGGATGTGAGAGTTGGACTGTGAAGATGGCTGAGTGCTGAAGAATTGATGCTTTTGAACTGTGGTGTTGGAGAAGACTGTTGACAGTCCCTTGGACTGCAAGGAGATCCAACCAGTCCAT
The DNA here is from genome assembly GCF_019923935.1 of Bubalus bubalis. NCBI lineage: Eukaryota > Metazoa > Chordata > Mammalia > Artiodactyla > Bovidae > Bubalus > Bubalus bubalis. The sequence continues at coordinate 6,139,910 of NC_059172.1, forward strand.
TCTGAAGTAGATCAGCCCTGGGTGTTCTTTGGAAGGAATGATGCTAAAGCTGACACTCCAGTACTTTGGCTACTTCATGCGAAGAGTTGACTCATTGGAAACGACTCTGATGCTGGGAGGGATTGGGGGCAAGAGGAGAAGGGGACGACAGAGGATGAGATGGCTCGATGGCATCACTGACTCGATGGACGTGAGTCTCAGTGAACTCCAGGAGTTGGTAATGGACAGGGAGGCCTGGCGTGCTGCGATTCATGGGGTCGCAAAGAGTCGGACAGGACTGAGCGACTGATCTGATCTGATCTGATCTGAAAGATTTTTCTTCATTGTTCAGTCACTAAGTCATGTCCAATTATCTGTGACCCCATGAAATGCAGTGCCATGTTTCCCTGTCTTTCACAATCTCCCAGAGTTTGCTCAAGCTCATGTCCATTGAGACACTGGTGCCAATCAACCATTTCATCCTCTGTCGCCCCCTTCTCTTGCCCTCATTCTTTCCCACCATCAGAGTATTTGCCAATGAGTCAGCTCTTCACATCAGGTGGTCAAAGTATTGGAGCTTCAGTTTCAGCACCAGTCCTTCCAATGAATATCCAGGGTTGATTTCCTCAGGATTGACTAGTTTGATCAAATTGATCAAACCAATCAATCTAAAAAATTGCAAGATGCAAATATTTGAATTAGACACTCTTGGTGAGGATGTGGAACAACCATGACTTTTTCACATTAACAGTAGAACAAGACTTGTTGTTACACTTCGTAGAACTCTAAGGGGGGTTTAATATAGCTGGACATGTACATGTCATACAACTCGAAAGATGCAATTCTTTGAATGTTACCCAAGAGAAATGAGTGACTATGACAACCAAACGATGTACACAAAATATTCCTCATTGCTTTATTTATAATAATATAGAACTAATCTCTTCTTAAACTCAATTTTATTCAACATATTAAAGACCTAACAAACTTTTCGGTAGTGTTAAATAATGTACATTTTAGAGGCCACAGTTCATAAACTTCATCACAACCCTCAGGTTTTCTCTGAATCATGAAAGCAACCATGAATAGCATGTAAATAAATGGTATGTTCAGTTCCACTGAAAATTTATAGGTCAAGTATGCTGACACCTGCTCTTGTATTAAATAAATTACTATGTGGTAAGTTTATACCTAGGAAAACTACACAACAATGAGGATGAATGAACTGCCTTGAGATACAAAAGTGTAGAGAAATTTCATAAAAATAATATTGAGTGAAAGAAGTCAGAAATGAAGATAAAAAATCTATGATTATACTACTATATAACTCAAAATATTAAAACTAAATTATTGTGGTGGTGGTGGTAGTTTAGTTGCTAAGTCTTGTCTGACTCTTTTACAATCCCATAGATCCACAAGTCAGCTCTATTCATGGGGTTCCTTAGACAAGAATACTGGAGTTTGTTGCCATTTCCTCTTCCCAGGTGATCTTCCTGACCCAGGGATAGAACCCATGTCTCCTGCATTGCAGGCAGATTCTTTACCACTGAGCCATCAGGGAATCACAAAGTACTATATTGGACATCAATTTGTGATAGATGTGGGATGACAGTTTCTGAGACACTAGACATGTTTTATCTTTGGTGTTCTAGGATTAGCATCTTTTCATTATTGAAAATTTTCTTGTAGTATACTTTTATAGAAGAATGTTTTCTTTATGTGTATCATACTCTAAAAATAAAATTTCCATAAAAAAGTATGCTCACTGCAGGTTGTTAAATTTTAATTTTTTTTATCTAACAGTTTCTTGTGCAAATAAGTGTTGATATATTTGTGAAAATGATGCAGTGCATTGTGTCATAGATTATCTCAGTGCATAATTAATCTTTATGCTACTAGAGCGTTGCTCTGTTTGTAGAACAACACAGTCTGTATCCGTTCACAGGTTCTCCTAGTCTTTCTCCCACCAACAGTGGGACATGATGAACTTTGGTACCTGATCATGCAGTGAACTCTGCATCTCAATACTCCAAGTTTGAGGAACATACAACTGTGTCCTGAAAAAATAACCTTCTGGGTAGACATTTGCCTACACACAATTTTACTGTCACCAGGGGCACTAGAGAAATCCTAAGTATAGATTGTTTTTTTCTCACTTGTTTGTACCAGAGGAATATATTTTCTCCTTGAGACATGTTTTCCAATTATTTAAGGTCTCCATTTTTAATGAGACATAGATCTCTTTGGGAAATACGTTAGTTTATCCAACTTACAATTGCAATGTAGCTACCCAAACTCAGTTTTAAGTGGCTAGGTGGGAACAGATTGAAGGCACAATAGTCTACATGGTTTTAAGGAGCTGTTAGAAAGCTAAAGTCAGGTTCTGGGGGAATAAAATGCAACTCAAGGGATTTTTGAATCCCAGAAGATCAGAAAGTATCTGAGGGAAAATTAATTTGGATAAAAATAGAATTAGGTAATCAAGGACAATTCTACATACAGCAAATATGTGCCAGAGAGGTTAATAATGACACTGAAATTCTTTTGTGACATAAATGCATCAGTTTCTTGATTTTAACCAGTGGGAAATTATTAGCAATTACCTATGTGGTTTGAGCTTTTTCTCAACAATATCCCCACAGTAATACATTAGATATTTGAGTATCGGGTTGATCACACCAAGAATGGCAATACATTAAAAATGAATCAACAATTGTCCCTATGAATCTTTTTCCCAAATTAAAAATGTACTAATGATATGAAATTTAGCTTGATGAGTTTCTTAGGTTTACAGGAAAAAAAAAACACACACACACAAAAAGGCAGGAAACAAACAAATAGAAATGTAGTCCAAACAAATAAAAATATGATCTTTGTTTCTGTTAAATACCAAATGAAAATTCAGATAAAACAGAAAATTAGACATGATCAGTATTTTTAATTTACCTTATTGTCATGTCCCTAACAAATAAAGATGCTGAGCAAAATGTTATACATGACCTTGCTCTTTATATATCTTCTTGGTGAGATAATCTATCCAATCCTTTGTATAAATTTTATTAATTTTATTTTTATTATTTATGAGAGATTTTCATAAAGTTTGGATACAAGTTCTTTGTCAGATATATAGACACATGATTTTCAAACATTTTCCTCACTTTCCAATATTATTATTATTGTTCAGTTGCCAAGTCATGTTGGACTCTTTGTGACCCCATGAGCTGTAGCACGCCAGGCTCTCCTATCCTCCAGTATCTCTTTGAGTTTGCTTAAACTCATGTCCAATGAGTCAGTGATGCCATCCAACAATCTCATACACTGTAACCCCCTTCTCCTCCTGCTCTCAATCTTTCCCAGCATCAAGGTCTTTTCCAGTGAGTTGGCTCTTCATAGCAGATGGCCAAAATATTGGAGCATCAGCATCAGTCTTTGCAGTGAATATTCAGGGTTGATTTCTTTCAGGATTGACTGATTTGGTCCCTTTGCTGTTGAAGGGACTCTCAAGAGTCTTCTCGAGCACCACAATTTGAAAGCATCTATGCTTCAGCCCTCAGCCTTCTTTATGGTCCTACTCTCACAACCTTACATGACTACTGGGAAAACCATAGCTTTAGCTGTTTGGGTCTTTGTCAGCAAAGTGATATCTCTGCTTTTTAATACACTTTCTAGGTTTGTCATAGCTTTCCTTCCAAGGAGCAAGCATCTTTTAATTTCAATGTCCATAGTGATTTGGGAACCCAAGAAAATAAAATCTATCACTGCTTCCACTTTTTCCCCATCTATTTGCCATGAAGTGATGGGACTGGATGCCATAATCTTTGTTTTTTGAATGTTGAGTTTTAAGACATGTTTTCACTCTCTTCTTTTACCTTCATCAAGAGACTCTTTAGTTCCTCTTCATTTCTGCCATTAGAGTGGTATCATCTGCATATCTGAGGTTGCTGATATTTCTTAAGGCAATCTTGATTCAGCTTAGGCTTCATCCTATCTGGAAATTTGTACTCTGCATATACAAACTAAATAAACATGGTGACAATATACAACCTTGATGTAAGTCTGATCCTGACTGTTGTTTCTTGACTGCATACAGGTTTATCAGGAGGCAGGTAGTGTGGTATGGTATTTGCATCTCTTAAAGAATTTTCCACAGTTCGTTGTGATCCACACAGTCAAAGGCTTTTGCACAGTCAATGAAGCAGAAGTAAATATTTTTTTCTGGAATAACTGATGTTGGCAATTTGATCTCTGGTTCCACTGCCCTTTGTAAAGCCTGCCTGTACACCTGGAAGTTCTTAGTTCATGTCTGTTGAAGCCTAGCTTGAAGGATTTTGAGCATTTCCTTGCAAGCATGTGTAATGAACACAATCGCATGGTGGACAGGGAGGCCTAGTGTGCTGTGATTCATGGGGTCGCAAAGAGTCGGACACGACTGAGCGACTGATCTGATCTGATCTGAGAATTCTTTGCCATTGCCCTTCTTTCAGATTGGAATAAAATCTGACCTTTTCCAGTCTTGTGAGTTTCCCAATTTTGCTGGCATATTGAATGCAGCACTTTCACAACATCTTTTTAAGATTTGAAATAATTCAGCAAGAATTCCATCACCTCCACTAGCTTTGTTAATAGTACTGTTTTCCAAGGCCCACTTGGCTTCACACTCTAGGATATCTGGCTCTAAGTTTGTGTCCACACCATCATGGTTATCCAGGTCATTAAGACCTTTTTTGTACAATTGAGCTATATCTGTAGAAAAATTTTCAAAGCAGGTATACTGCTATTTTTTAGATTGTTTTCCCATGTGGCTCAGTGGTAAAGAATCTGCCAGCCAATGCAGGAGATGCAGGAGACACAGGTTCCATCCTTGGTTTTGGGAAGATAGACTGGAGGAGTATCAGTATTCTTGCTGGGAAAATCCCATGGACAGAGGATCCTAGCTGATTATGGTCCAGGAGGTTGCAGAGTTGGAGATGATTGAGCAACTCTAAGCACAGCACACTATTTTCTACCCTTATAGTCATAAATACTTAATGGCAAATATTTAGAAAATACTACTTTTTCAAATCCTTGTGCCATTAAGTTTAGAAAATACAAAATAATCATTGCTGTAATTTATGAGGTCTTAAATTTAGCAGAGATTCTTACAAGAACAAAGTAACATAACTCAGAAAAAAAGTGCATAGTTTAGAGAATGTGAGGGAGACATAAAATCAATGAAATATCCTTTGGTATGTGGTTGGAAGATAGGAGTAAGATAAAGTTTGGTGATGGAGGCTGCCTTGAAAGGTAGCATTGACAAGAATAACATAGCATCATTATCCATGACAGATAGAAACAACCCAACATTTATCCAACTGAACAATGGGTCAATAAGTGTGTAATATCCATAAAAGGAAATATTATTGTGCCCTTCAATGAAACAGAATCCTGATTCTGACACATGGATGAGCCTTGATAATATTTCACTGAAGAAAAGAAGCTTGAGAGAAGAAAAAAATACAACACATATTGCATAATTCTGTTTATATGCAAGACTAAGAACAAGAAACTGCTCAGAGTCAGAATATGGATAAGTGGTTGCCAGGGCTGGGGTCAGCAGGGACAGGGAATGAGAGCTAATAGGTGTGGGCTTCTTACTGAACTGATGAAAATGTTCTGGAGGTAGATAGTAGTGGTGACTGAAAAGCCTTGAAAACACAATAAAACTAAAAAAAATAAAATAAAATAACCTATATACATTAAAAGGGTGAATTTTATGGTATATGTGATATGAGTATTATATTTTAATATAAAAGAAAATACAATAGGAATGCAGTAATACTCCTAAATGAGGTATGAAAGAGAATTTTTTTTAAAAACCCAATGAATAATGTGAAGAAGTTAGAAGTGATGGAGGACACATGTATACCTGTGGCGGATTCATTTTGATATTTGGCAAAACTAATACAATTATGTAAAGTTTAAAAATAAAATAAAATTAAAAAAAAAAAGAAGAAGTGATGGAGGGAGGGACCTTTTTTGAGTTTCCTTAAGGTTTCCTGTTTCACTAGAGAAGGAGGAAATGGTTTCAGAGTAACTGTTAAGCAGTCCTAAAATTTGCAGTTTTCTTCCTAACACAGAGCAATTTGGTAACAATAGTGAAGCACAAAAACTCAGCTGGTGCTAAGTTGTTTTGAATTCTCAAGGGAATATAGAGAAACAGAAATATAATTAATGAAGTGTTTATATAACATCAAAGCCTAAGGGCAGTAGCACTGGGATTTAAGTCCCATCGTACCTGGTAAAATAAGAGGCCATCTGCCTGTTGTTCTTCCCTGGTGGCTCAGATGGTAAAGCGCCTGCTTGCAGTACAAGAGACCTAGGTTTGATCCCTGGATGGGGAAGATCCCTGGGAGAAGGGAATAGCAACCCACTCCAATATTCTTGCCTGGAGAATTCCATGGACAGAGGAGCCAGAGAGGGTCACATGGGGTCACAAAGAGCTGGACACGACTGAGTGACTAACACCCACTGGTTGTTGTTCAGCTATTCAAGCCCTACTCATCTCAGGTAGGTTTCTAGATCCTAACTTAAAGAATATAGGAGAAAATACTTAACTTTTTGAGAATAAGTTTTGTAAATGAAATATTTTATGCCTTCCTATTCTCTAAAATCTGCATTTAATGGCCAGTAATAATATTTTCTTCTCAGAACTGAATGAGTATGAACTTGTTAATATCCATACGTAATTACTTTTAATTTATTTCATTTTGTTCTTGGTTCATGGGAAAGCCTTCACTCTTTTTATCATTTGGTAAGTATCAAAAAACAATTTAAGGTATATATTGTTTTATTTTAAAAATAGTGTAGGTACCACAGTAAAAATAAAAACATGTACAAGTTCATCTCCACATGAACCATATGCCCTGGGGGTCTCAAAGAGTCAGATATGACTGAGCGACTGAACTGAAGTGAACTAAAGGAAAAAGTCTATTACTTATATTCTATTCTCAGATACATTAAATATATATATATATATATATACACATTCACACACATAATTACATACATATAACATAGGGAGAAGTCTATGTATTTTAGAAGTATTTATTGTCACTCTTTTCATTTATATTTTATTAAATTAAAGGAGATTTTTTTTTATTATTTAAAATCACTTTATTGCTAAAAAATACCAGAACAATCACAACAGTAACATCAAAGATCACTGATCACCATAACAAACATAGTAATAATGAAAAAGTTAGAAATATTGTGAGCATTACCAACATGTGACCCAAAGACACAAAGTGAGCAAATGCTGTTGGAAAAATGGCGCCAGTAGACTTGCTCAGTGAAGGAGTGCCACGATCCTTCAGTCTGAAAAATACAGCATGCAAGAAGCACAATAAAGTGAAGCACAACTAAACAAGCTGTGCCTGTACTTTGGGGAGTTGCGTAACATTTGCTGATATACTTATGAAAGCTCATATGGGGTAATAGGATCTGAGATTTCAGGGGAAAGAACATGAGGTACCTGGCAATGAATAGACATACGGCTGCTAATGCCTTCCTGGTCCAGGCTCAGTGACAGCTCTGCACTTAGGAAACTCCTTAATCCCAGACAAAGTGGGACAGCTGGTCACCCGCATCAGCCTCTGTTCTTACAGAACCATCCCCGTGCTAAACATTTCCCCTCTTTCCTTCACCACTGCCTTAACCTTGGCAGGCCTGCAGGCCGGGCCTTCTCCCAACCACAAGAAGGATGTTATTTTACAGGGGAAAGGCAACTTAGCGACTTAGCCCCAAGGTCAGGCCTAATTAATTCTCTCCCAGGCCTCCCACAGCCCCAGGAAGGTCACCTTCCTCTGGGAAGTCCCTACAAATCCTTGTTGAGGACCCAGAAAAAACATTTGGCTTTTTCTTCAGATTTCTTTTTTATGGCATGCTATTGTTCCTACACTTTTTTATTGTTTTCTCAGTCATGGACTCCATTTACCTCCAAATTACCTCTGCCAACTGCTATGCTGAATCTTTTTTTAAACTACTGATTTGATACTTTGGTGCTGAAATAACTAAGCCATCTCTGAAAGGTCCACTGTTTACAAACTGAGACAGAAATATGTTCCTATCATAAATTGAATCCAGAAAGGAGATATAAAATCTAAAGTGATGCAAATGTATGTGGTACATTCTGTTGCTTTTACTTTCTTTTAACTTTTTTTCTTCCACTGGTCAATAGATTCATCCCTTGACTACAACTACTACAAAAAGAGATAATGAGCATTGTGGGAAAGCAATTATAAATTTCTAGCAAAAAGGTAAATAATAATTATTTCATGTATCTCCAAATACTAAACACAACATAAACTAAAATCTGTACCATAATTATTTTTTTATTAATGCTGCTGCTACTGCTGCTAAGTCGCCTCAGTCGTGTCCGACTCTGCATGACCCCAGACATGGCAGCCCACCAGGCTCCTCCATCCATGGGATTTTCCAAGCAAGAGTACTGGAGTGGGGTGCCATTGCCTTCTCCATTATTAATGCTAGTCAGTGTTACACTCATTGTTTCTGGAACTAAGTTGAAGACTCTTAAATTGATCATGTGCTTTTGAGAAACACAAATTTTGTAATTATCTTTTCTAATCATTTTTTGTATTCAAGTGAATATTTTCAAGCATAGAAAATGCTTAGTCTCATGTCTTAAACCTGGCTTTTCTATCACTGATGTCTCTTACAAATTATTTTGAAGAGATAAGGAGAGTGAAATTTATCGATATCTACCCACTGAGATAAGGAAAATAATGCTCAGAGAAGAGCTTGTAGAAAGTAGCATACCTCATGAATGATATCTAAATTTGCATCACTATTTCTCAAAAGCTCAATTCCAGATAATTTTTATTACTTCTTAATATACAGCTATCCCTCTTCAAGCGTACATATACCTGACATGAATTATTTTCTAAATATAAAAATATAGAAAAAAATCATACTCTGTCTTATGATATTTTGCAGATGTGCAGAAGTGTTACACATCCAGGTGTAATTTTCTTGATCACTTGCTAAAACTTTAGACAAGAACAAAGAAAATGAGTAGAGAGAATTGCTCCTCCTTTACTGAGTTCATTTTCTTGGGAATTACTGATAACACTGAGAACAAAGTGATCCTATTTACAATGTTTCTCCTTGTTTATCTCATCAATCTTGTGGCAAATCTCGGAATGATCACCCTGATTAGGATGGATCCCCAGCTGCACACACCCATGTACTTTTTCCTCAGCCACCTCTCCTTCTGTGACCTCTGCTATTCCACAGCCATCGGCCCTAAGATGCTGGTGGACCTATTTGCCAAGAACAAGTCAATCTCTTTCTGTGGCTACGCTCTGCAATTCTTGGTCTTCTGTATCTTTGCAGATTCTGAGTGTCTCCTGCTGGCAGTGATGGCCTATGACCGGTACAAGGCCATCAGCAGCCCCTTGCTCTATGCGGTCAGCATGTCCAGCAGGGTGTGCTCCCTGCTCATGGCTGGTATTTACCTGGTGGGAATGGCAGATGCTCTGATACACACGACATTAGCATTCCGCTTATGTTTCTGTGGGTCAAATGTGATTAACCATTTCTTCTGTGACTTACCTCCACTTTTCCTCCTTTCCTGCTCTGATATACAGGTCAATGAGTTGGTGTTGTTCATTGTTTTTGGTTTCATTGAGCTGAGTACAATTTCAGGAGTTCTTGTCTCTTATTGTTATATCATACTTTCAGTCTTGAAAATCCACTCTGCTGAGGGGAGATTCAAAGCTTTCTCCACCTGCACTTTCCACCTAATTGCGGTGGCCATTTTCCAGGGAACTCTGCTCTTCATGAATTTCCGACCAAGTTCTTCCTACTCTCTAGATGAAGACAAAATGACCTCATTGTTTTACACTCTTGTGATTCCCATGTTAAACCCTCTGATTTATAGTTTGCGAAACAAAGATGTAAAAGAGGCCCTGGAAAAATTGAAAAATAAACTCTATTTTTAAATATTTTTATTGTATATCTGTACATACGACTATGTATATCTTTACATGTGACTAATAGCTTAATTAAAGTTATATGGCATGATACATGAGAAACATAATTTTTTTCAGATTCTTAAATGAACAATTATTTGTATTAAACCCTGGTCTTCGGAGATACTGCAGTTGCCCTCAAATGTTATGCTTAGTATGTGGCCAGAGTTTCTATAAGGCACTTGCTATGTTTGAAAAAGCTTTTGACATTTCTAGTTGTGCTAATTCTGGAGTAATTTTCCATTCAAACATTATTTCAATTTCACTAAGACATTATGCATGTATTGAGCGATCTTCCACCACTTAGGTTCTTTATATTTTATAAAACATTTTTTTTTAGATTCTGTATTAATGAACTTAAGTTGGTGCTAGTATTAGACAATAATGAACTAAAAAGTCAAGTAAGTCATAATTAGACTTAAAATCATCATTGAGTAAAAACTTAAGTGCTGTAAATCCAAAAGCAAAGTATCTAAAACTAGTGTAAAGTAAAAGCATCTTTGGATAAACATATTCCATCTCATATCTAAGAAAGATCCAGTTTGGGTGAGGAAAAGATAGCAGTCAGAGGATGTGACAATTGGACAGGTCCTGAAACAGAGAATCCCCTGTCCTCAGCAGTAAAGAAGTCATGTGTTCTGCAAGATGGGATCATTGCAAGGATCTTAATCTAAGTAAACTATGTCAGTCAGAGAAAAACTAGTACTGTATGATCTCATGTATATGTGGAATCTAAAAAGGTAGAATGAACTCATAGAAACAGGAAAAAGATTATTGGTTGCTACAAGTTGGAAGGTGGGAGAAATGGGTGATGCTGTTTAAAGTGTGCAAACTTTTTGCTATTACATTTGATTAATAAGTTCTGGGGATCTAATATACATGGTGACTCTAGTTAACCATACCATATTATAAGCTTGAAATTAACTACAAAAGTAGACCTTAAATGTTCTCACTATACACACACTACAATGGTAACTATGTGAGGTGATGAATGTGCTAACCAGTTTTAGTGTGGTAACCGTTTCACAATGTATACATATATCAAATCATCACTTTGTATATCTAATGAATGTAAATGCTATTTGACAGTTATATCTGAATAAATCAGGGAAAAAAAAGAAGAAAGGAAGTTGAAAATTAGGTTACAAAGAGCAATGGGAGAAGCCTTGGTAAAGTACATTATTGTGCTGTCACTCTCAGCTGTCAACACCGTGTCATGTCATCTAAGATGATTTCCTTTCCTTTTTCCTCATTTTCAGCCCTGGTTAAACACCTTTCTTTGTCTCTTTGAGTTTTACAAACAACCATCTACTTAAGGCATTATTGTACTTTCTGTGACCTTAGGAAGCAGCCCAATCACACCAGATGCCAACATGGTAGACCATGTTTTAGGAGTATGGAGAATTCCATTACTATCTGTTTGGGAGGACTTAAGGAGGACATAACATCCACGTGTAACATCCAAGATATTTTTTTCCAATTTTGTATATAACTAAAGGCTGAGCACCGAAGAATTGATGCTTTTGAACAGTGGCATTGGAGAAGATTCTTGAGAGTCCCTTGGACTGCAAGGAGATCTAACCAGTCCATTCTGAAGGAGATCAGCCCTGGGATTTCTTTGGAAGGAATGATACTAAAGCTGAAACTCCAGAACTTTGGCCACCTCATGCGAAGAGTTGACTCATTGGAAAAGACTCTGATGCTGGGAGGGATTGGGGGCAAGAGGACAGGGGGACCACAGAGGATAAGATGGCTGGATAGCATCACTGACTCGATGAACGTGAGTCTGAGTGAACTCTGGGAGTTGGTGATGGACAGGGAGGCCTGGCGTGCTGCGATTCATGGGGTCGCAAAGAGTCGGACACGACTGAGCGACTGAACTGAACTGAACTGAATATAAATAATAGTAAACAAATTATTTTAAGAAAAATAATAGAACTCTGTTGATTTAGGAAAAATTGTCACCATGCACAATTTTTAAAATGAGACATCTTCACTCATATGATCTATATACATAGAAAAATTCCCAAAGCAAGTATGTTTTTATCCTTGTAAATGTTCTCTGTTCTTCATTTGATAGTGAAAAATGCATAACAATAAATATTTAGAAACCACTACCTTTACAAATACTAGTACCATGTAGTTTAGGGAATACAAAGCAACCATTGATTTTATTCCTGTGGACTTTAAAGTAGTCAAAAAAAATCTTAAATAAATAAAATAAACATAATTCAGAAAAGAGTGCACTATTTTGACAATGTGATGAACTCACAAAATCAGTGAAATGTCCTTGGAGGATATGCGGCTGGAGAATGGGAAAAAGCTGATATTTGGTAATGAGGGCTGTCTTGAAAGGGATTGACAGGAATGTTTATAGTGTCATTAGTCATATCAGCTGAAAAGTAGAAACAAGCTAGTGTTCATCATTCTGAAAAATGGATCGCTAAAGTGTATTATATCCATAACATGAAATGCTATTCAGCCACATAATGAAACAAAATTCTAACACATGTAACAACATGGATGAAACTTTAAAATACTTTACTGAAGAAAATAAATCTGACAGGAAGCACACACACACACACACACACAGCATGATTCTCTTTATACGCAAGGCCAATAATAGGAAACCACATAGAATCAGAAAGTAGATTAGCAGTTGCCAGGCTCGGGAGGAAGGAAAGGAGAGTGAGAGCTAGAAGGTGAAGATTTCCTCTTGGGCTGATGAAGACGTTCTGGAAGTAGATAGTAGTAATGAGTGAACAAACTTGAAAGTGCACTAAAAATCAAAGAACTGTATATATTAGAAGGATGATTTATGACACAGGATTACATTTCAAGATAAAAGAAAATATGACCAAAGTGTAATATTCCAACATGAGGTAGTGAAGGGGAATATTTCAAAAACACAATGAAAAATCAAAAAGAGTTGGATGAAGGGGGATCTTTTAGAATTTCACTAAGTTTCCTCTTGGAGTAGAGAAGGAGGAGACAGTTTCTGGGTAGCTGACACACACCATACAAATCACTTGCAGAACCCTTCCTTCCATAGAGCAATTTGGACACAATAATGAAGCACAAAAACTCCTCTTCTGCCAAGTTGTTTCTGAATTCACAGGGGAATGTTGTGGTTGTTCAGTTTCAAAGTCTGTCTGACTCTTTGCAACCTCAGGGATGGCAGTGCACCAGGCTGCTCTGTCCTCCACTATCTCCCAGAGTTTGCTCAAAGTAACGGCCATTGAGTCAGTGATGCTATCTAGCCATGTCTTCCTCTGCCAGGGGAATATACGGAAGCAGAAATATAATTAATGAAGTGTTTGAATAACACGAAAGCCTAAGGGCCGTAGCACAGGGAATTAAGTCCCAACATACCTGGTGAAATAAAAGACCAAATGCTCATCACTGTTCAGCTACCCAAGACCTGATCTTTTCAGGTATGTTTCCAGATCCTAACTGAAGAAAAATAAGAGAAAATATTTAAATTGGGGGGAAAATAAGAGTTTGTAAGTGAAGGACTTTATGCCTACATACTCACTAAAATCTGCATTTAATGGCAGAAATAACATTTTCTTCACAAAATTGAAAGAATCTGTCTGAACTCGTTAACATTCATAATGTAATTTTATTTTCCTGCTGGATTACATAAAAGTCTTTGTTCCTTTTTTCAATGAGCAACTGTACATGAATTTAAAGTGTGTTTTGTTTTATAGAAACAAAACAATTAAGGTGTGTTTTGTTTTACTGCATAGATACCACAATAAAAACAAAAACATGTACAAATTCACCTCTATGTAGACCACGTACTTTATTAACTTAGGTCTAGAAAAAGTCCATGGCTTTCACTTACATTAAGATATATACACAGGCATACACATAAACACAACAGAGAGAGCAAGGTCTTTGCATTTTAGAAGCATTTATTGTCCCTCATCTAATTTACATTCAATTAAATTGAAAGTCATTTAAAATCTAAAGTGATGCAAATATATGTGGTACATTCTGTTGTTTTCACTTCCTTTTAGCTCTTTTCTTCCACTGGTCAAGAGAGTCATCCTAGACGGTCACCTCTCCACAAAGACGTAAAGAGCATTATGGGAAAGCAATAGCAAATTTCTAGGAAGCAGGTCAGTAATAACTTATTTCATGTCTCACCAGACGCTAAGCAGAAGATAAGCTAAAACCAGTAACATAATGATTTTTATTATTACTAGTCAGTGATGTACTCACTGTGTCTGGAACTAAGAAGAACATTCTTAAACCAATCATGTCTTTTTGAGAGACAAAAAATAGTAATCTTTTTTTTTTTTTTTTATTCAAGTGAATATTTTTAAACCCAGGGAAAGCTCAGTCCGAAGTCTTAGAATCTGGTCTTGCTAACACTGGTGTCTCTTCCATGTGGTTTTAAAGAATTGAAGAAAGGTAAAATCATCCAGCTCTTCTCTCTGATATAAGAAAAATAAGGCTCAGAGAAGAATTTGTAGAAAGTAGCAACCTTATGAATGGCATCTAGATTGACTTGAAACGTTCTCAAAGGTCTTCCTCATATGCCTTTTATTATTGCAGAATAGACAGTTATGCCTCTTTAAAGAGTAGGTACAAGACTGGATTATTTTCTAAGTATAAAAAGGCAATTAAGGAAAAAAAAACATGCTCTGCCTTATGATTTTTTTTTTGATGTGCAGAAGCATTAAACATGCATATGTGATTTTCTTGATAACGTTCTCGAAAGTTTGCACAAGATCTAAGAAGAATGGAAAGAGAGAATTGCTCCTCCTTTACTGAGTTCATTTTCTTGGGAATTACTGATAACACTGAGAACAAAGTGATCCTATTTACAATGTTTCTCCTTGTTTATCTCATCAATCTTGTGGCAAATCTCGGAATGATCACCCTGATTAGGATGGATCCCCAGCTGCACACACCCATGTACTTTTTCCTCAGCCACCTCTCCTTCTGTGACCTCTGCTATTCCACAGCCATCGGCCCTAAGATGCTGGTGGACCTATTTGCCAAAAACAAGTCAATCTCTTTCTGTGGCTGCGCTCTGCAATTCTTGGGCTTCTGTACCTTTGTAGATTCTGAGTGTCTCCTGCTGGCAGTGATGGCCTATGACCGGTACAAGGCCATCAGCAGCCCCTTGCTCTATGCGGTCAGCATGTCCAGCAGGGTGTGCTCCCTGCTCGTGGCTGGGGTTTACCTGGTGGGAATGGCAGATGCTCTGATACACACGACATTAGCATTCCGCTTATGCTTCTGTGGGTCAAATGAGATTAACCACTTTTTTTGTGATGTTCCTCCTCTCCTGTTGATATCTTGCTCAGACACACAGCTCAATGAGTTAGTGATATTCATGATTTTTGGCTTTATTGAATTAAGCTCCATTTCAGGAGTCCTTGTCTCTTATTGTTATATCATCCTATCAGTCTTGAAGATCCACTCTGCTGAAGGGAGGTTCAAAGCTTTCTCCACCTGTACCTCCCACCTAACTGCTGTGGCAATTTTCCAGGGAACTCTGCTCTTCATGTATTTCAGGCCGAGTTCATCCTACGCTCTAGATGAAGACAAAATGACCTCATTGTTTTACACCCTTGTGATTCCCACGTTAAACCCTCTGATTTATAGTTTGAGGAACAAAGATGTAAAACAGGCCCTGGAAAAATTGAAAAATAAACTCTATTTTTAGTATTTTTATTATATATCTGTACATATGACTACACACATAGTAATTGCTTAATTACAATTATATGGTATGACACATGAGAAACATAATTTTTTTCAGATTCTTAAATGAACAATTATTTGTAATAAACCCCACTCTTCAGAGATACTGCAGTTGCCCTCAAATGTTATGCTTAGTATGTGGCCAGAGTTTCTATAAGGCACTTGCTATGTTTGAAAAAGCTTTTGACATTTCTAGTTGTGCTAATTCTGGAGTAATTTTCCATTCAAACATTATTTCAATTTCACTAAGACATTATGCATGTATTGAGCGATCTTCCACCACTTAGGTTCTTTATATGTTATAAAACATTTTTTTTAGATTCTGTATTAATGAACTTAAGTTGGTGCTAGTATTAGACAATAATGAACTAAAAAGTCAAGTTAGTCATAATTAGACTTAAAATCATCATGGAATAAAAAAATTGAGTGCTGTAAATCCAAAAGCAAAGTATCTAAAACTAGCGTAAAGTAAAAGCATCTTTGGATAAACATATTCCGTCTCATATCTAAGAAAGATCCATGTTGGGTGAGGAAAAGATAGCAGTCAGAGGATGTGACAATTGGACAGGTCCTGAAACAGAGAATCCCCTGTCCTCAGCAGTAAAGAAGTCATGTGTTCTGCAACATGGGATCATCGCAAGGATCTTAATCTAAGTAAACTATGTCAGTCAGGGAAAAACTAGTACTGTATGATCTCATGTTTATGTGGAATCTACAAAGGTAGAATGAACTCATAGAAACAGGAAGAAGATTATTGGTTGCTACGAGTTGGAAGGTGGGAGCAATGGGTGATGCTGTTCAAGGTGTGCAAACTTTTTGCTTTTACATTTGATGAATAAGTTCTGGGGATCTAATATACATGGTGACTCTAGTTAACCATACCATATTATAAGCTTGAAATTAACTACAAAAGTAGACCTTAAATGTTCTCACTATACACACACTAGAATGGTAACTATGTGAGGTGATGAATGTGCTAACCAGTTTTAGTGTGGTAACCATTTCACAGTGTATACATATAACAAATCATCACTTTCTATATCTAATGAATGTAAATGCTATTTGACAGTTATATCTGAATAAATCAGGGAAAAAAAAGAAGAAAGGAAGTTGAAAATTAGGTTACAAAGAGCAATGGGAGAAGCCTTGGTAAAGTACATTATTGTGCTCTCACTGTCAGCTATCAACACCGTGTCATGTCATCTAAGATGATTTCCTTTCCTTTTTCCTCATTTTCAGCCCTGGTTAAACACCTTTCTTTGTCTCTTTGCGTTCCACAAACAACCATCTACTGAAGGCATTATTTTACTTTCTGTGACCTTAGGAAGCAGCCCAATCACACCAGATACCAAGATGATAGACCATGTTTTAGGAGTATGGAGAATTCCATTGCTATCTGGGAGGACTTAAGGAGGCCATAAAAGTGTAATATCCAAGATTTTTTTTTTCCAATTTTGTATATAATATAAATAATAGTAAACAAATTATTTGAAGAAAAATAATAGATCTCAGTTAATTTACCTGTGGCAGATTCACGTTGATATATGGCAAAACCAATACAATATTTTAAAGTTAAAAAATAAAATAAATTTAAAAAAGGCAAAAAAAATCATCACCATTCACAATTTATAAAATGAGACATCTTCACTCATATGATCTATATACATAGAAAAATTCCCAAAGCAAGTATGTTTTTATCCTTGCAATTATTCTCTGGTCTTCATTTGATAGTGAAAAATGCGTTAACAATAAATATTTAGAAACCAGTACCTTTACAAATACTAGTACCATGTAGTTTATGGAATACAAGGCACCCATTGATTTTATTTCTGTGGCCTTTAATGTAGTAAAAAAAAAAGTCTTAATAAAATAAACATAATTCAGAAAAGAGTGCACTATTTAGACAATGTGATGAACTCACAAAATCAGTGAAATGTCCTTGGATGATATGTGGTTGGAGAATGGGACAAAGCTGATATTTGGTAATGAGGGCTGTCTTGAAAGGGATTGACAGGAATGTTTATAGTGTCATTAGTCATATCAGCTGAAAAGTAGAAACAGGCCAGTGTTCATCCTTCTGAAAAATGGATTGCCATAGTATATTATATCCATAACACGAAATGCTATTCAGCCACATAATGAAACAAAATTCTAACACATGTAACAACATGGATGAAACTTTAAAATACTTTACTGAAGAAAATAAACCTGACAGGAAGCACACACACACACACACAGCATGATTCTCTGTATACGCAAGGCCAATAATAGGAAACCACATAGAATCAGAAAGTAGATTAGCAGTTGCCAGGCTCAAGAGGAAGGAAAGGAGAGTGAGAGCTAGAAGGTGAAGATTTCCTCTTGGGCTGATGAAGACGTTCTGGAAGTAGATAGTAGTAATGAGTGAACAAACTTGAAAGTGCACTAAAAATCAAAGAACTGTATACATTAGAAGGATGATTTTATGACACAGGATTACATTTCAAGATAAAAGAAAATATGACCAAAGTGTAATATTCCAACATGAGGTAGTGAAGGGGAATATTTCAAAAACACAATGAACAATCAAAAAGAGTTGGATGAAGGGGGATCTTTTAGAATTTCACTAAGTTTCCTCTTTGACTAGAGAAGGAGGAGACAGTTTCCGGGTAGCTGACACACACCATACAAATCACTTGCAGTACTCTTCCTTCCATAGAGCAATTTGGATACAATAATGAAGCACAAAAACTCCTCTTCTGCCAAGTTGTTTCTGAATTCACAGGGGAATGTTGTGGTGGGTGTTCTGTTTCAAAGTCTGTCTGACTCTTGGCAGCCTCAGGGATGGCAGTGCACCAGGCTGCTCTGTCCTCCACTATCTCCCAGAGTTTGCTCCAAGTAACAGCCATTGAGTAAGTGATGCTATCGATCCATGTCTTCCTCTGCCAGGGGAATATACGGAAGCAGAAATATAATTAATGAAGTGTTTGAATAACACGAAAGCCTAAGGGCCGTAGCACAGGGATTTAAGTTCCAACATACCTGGTGAAATAAAAGACCAAATGCTCATTACTGTTCAGCTACCCAAGACCTGCTCTTTCCAGGTATGTTTCCAGATCCTAACTGAAGAAAAATAAGAGAAAATATTTAAATTGGGGGGAAAGAAAAAGTTTGTAAATGAAGGACTTTATGCCTATATACACACTAAAATCTGCATTTTATGACAGAAATAACATTTTCTTCACAAAAATTGGAAGAATCTGTCTGAACTTGTTAACATTCATAATGTAATTTTATTTTCCTGCTGGATCACATAAAAGTCTTTGTTCCTTTTTTCAATGAGCAACTGTACATGAATTTAAAGTGTGTTTTGTTTTATAGAAACAAAACAATTAAGGTGTGTTTTGTTTTACAGCATACATACCACAATAAAAACAAAAACATGTACAGATTCACCTCCATGTAGACCATGTATTATATTTACTAAGGTCTAAAGAAAAAGTCCATTGCTTTCACTTACATTAAGATACATACACAGGCATACACATAAACAGAACAGAGACAGCAAGGTCTTTGCATTTTAGAAGCATTTATTGTCCCTCATCTAATTTACATTCAATTAAATTGAAAGTCATTTAAAATCTAAAGTGATGCAAATATATGTGGTACATTCTGTTGTTTTCACTTCCTTTTAGCTCTTTTCTTCCACTGGTCAAGAGAGTCATCCTAGACGGTCACCTCTCCACAAAGACGTAAAGAGCATTATGGGAAAGCAATAGCAAATTTCTAGGAAGCAGGTCAGTAATAACTTATTTCATGTCTCACCAGACGCTAAGCAGAAGATAAGCTAAAACCAGTAACATAATGATTTTTATTATTACTAGTCAGTGATGTACTCACTGTGTCTGGAACTAAGAAGAACATTCTTAAACCAATCATGTCTTTTTGAGAGACAAAAAATAGTAATCATTTTTTTTTTTGGACTCAATTGAATATTTTTAAACCCAGGGAAAGCTCAGTCCGAAGTCTTAGAATCTGGTCTTGCTAACACTGGTGTTTCTTCCATGTGGTTTTAAAGAATTGAAGAAAGGTAAAATCATCCAGCTCTTCTCTCTGATATAAGAAAAATAAGGCTCAGAGAAGAATTTGTAGAAAGTAGCAACCTCATGAATGGCATCTAGATTGACTTGAAACTTTCTCAAAGGTCTTCCTCATATGCCTTTTATTATTGCAGAATAGACAGTTATGCCTCTTTAAAGAGTAGGTACAAGACTGGATTATTTTCTAAGTATAAAAAGGCAATTAAGGAAAAAAAAAACATGCTCTGCCTTATGATTTTTTTTTGAAGTGCAGAAGCATTAAACATGCATATGTGATTTTCTTGATAACGTTCTCAAAAGTTTGCACAAGATCTAAGAAGAATGGAAAGAGAGAATTGCTCCTCCTTGACTGAATTCATTTTCTTGGGAATTACTGATAACACTGAGAATAAAGTGATCCTATTTACAATGTTTCTACCTGTTTATCTCATTAATCTTCTGGCAAATCTCGGAATGATCACCCTGATTAGGATGGATCCCCAGCTGCACACACCCATGTACTTTTTCCTCAGCCACCTCTCCTTCTGTGACCTCTGCTATTCCACAGCCATTGGCCCTAAGATGCTGGTAGACCTATTTGCCAAAAACAAATCAATCCCCTCCTATGGCTGTGCTCTGCAATTCTTGGTCTTCTGTACCTTTGTAGATTCTGAGTGTCTCCTGCTGGCAGTGATGGCCTATGACCGGTACAAGGCCATCAGCAGCCCCTTGCTCTATGCAGTCAGCATGTCCAGCAGGGTGTGCTCCCTGCTCGTGGCTGGGGTTTACCTGGTGGGAATGGCAGATGCTCTGATACACACGACACTAGCATTCCGCTTATGCTTCTGTGGGTCAAATGAGATTAACCACTTTTTTTGTGATGTTCCTCCTCTCCTGTTGATATCTTGCTCAGACACACAGCTCAATGAGTTAGTGATATTCATGATTTTTGGCTTTATTGAATTAAGCTCCATTTCAGGAGTCCTTGTCTCTTATTGTTATATCATCCTATCAGTCTTGAAGATCCACTCTGCTGAAGGGAGGTTCAAAGCTTTCTCCACCTGTACCTCCCACCTAACTGCTGTGGCAATTTTCCAGGGAACTCTGCTCTTCATGTATTTCAGGCCAAGTTCATCCTACGCTCTAGATGAAGACAAAATGACCTCATTGTTTTACACCCTTGTGATTCCCATGTTAAACCCTCTGATTTATAGTTTGAGGAACAAGGATGTAAAACAGGCCCTGGAAAAATTGAAAAATAAATGGTTTTAGTTATTTGTATTAGGCATTTGTGTACACATATGCATTCATATACATATATTGTTTACTGATTTACTAAAATTAAATGATAGAATACATGAGAATAATAATTTCTCAGATCTTAAGGTGATATTTGTATTAAATCCTAATTTTGTTTCCCCCACACATGTCCTGTTTCATTATGCTTTAAGGATTTATATATATGTGTGTATGTGTTTGTGTGTGTGTATAGCACTTTGACTAAGTGAAAAACTTTTCTTTTTCTTGTAGTAATTTTTGTTCAGTGTTTAATTAAAACATTGTTTTCAATTACACTAAGATTTATTGTGCATTTGCCCAGTGATCTTTGAACCTGTAGCCTTTTTATATATTATTCTAGATCTTATAGTTTATGCACTATGGAAGTTAGTACTAAAAACAAATTCAAAAAAACAGTCAAGTAATTCATAATTGGCCTCAAATTCATCATGACATAAACATAAAGGGCTATAATTTCAAAACAAAAATATCTAAAACTATTCAAAAAAATACTTTGAATAGAGATATTCAGTCAAATCTTAAAAAGATTCAACCTGGGAAATGAAAAGTTTGTAGTCAGAGGATCTGACAGTTATTCAGATCTTAAAGTGGCATTACTGACTCAATGGACATGAGTTTAAGTAAACTCCAGGCATTGGTGATGGACAGGGAGGCCTGGCGTGCTGCAGTCCATGGGGTCACAAAGAGGTGGACACAACTGAGTGAGTGAACTGAAGTGTACACGTCTATGTCTTTTAGAAGTCATGTTTTCTACAACATGGAAGAACTGTTAGGTCATGTGTTAAGTGAAATATTAATAGAGAGGAAGACAAGTACTATATGATCTCACAAATATGTAGAATCTAGAAGGTCAAATTCAGAAACTCCCTGACAGCCCAGTGATTAGAACTCAGTGCTTTCACTAACTGGGTCCAGTTTGATCCCTGATCAGGGAACTAAGATCTCAGAAAGCTGAGTGCTATAGTCAAAAAAAAAAAAAAAAGATGAAATTCACACAAACAGAGTGAGTTGAATGTTGCTAGGGCTCAAAAGGTAGCGGAAATTGGTGATATTGGTAAAAGTGTATAAACTTTGTTATTTGATGAATAATTTAGGGGGATCTAAATGTATATGGTATATCTAGTTAACAATAATGGAAAATTGAGAAATTATCAAAAAAAAAAAAAAAGTAGACCTTAACTGTCCTCACTATACACACACTCAAAATGGTAACACTGTGAGATGATGCTTGTGTTAATCAACCTTATTGTGGTAATCATTCCACAATGTATACATATATCACATTGTGTACTTATAATTACACATGGTATTAGCCAATTACATTTGAATCAGTTCAGTTCAGTTCATTTCAGTCACTCAGCTGTGTCTGACTCTTTGCGACTCCATGAATCACAGCACGCCAGGACTCCCTGTCCATCACCAACTCCTGGAGTCCACCCAAACCCATGTCCATTGAGTCAGTGATGAGTCAGTGATGCCATCCAGCCATCTCATCCTGTCGTCACCTTCTCCTCCTGCCCCCAATCCCTCTCAGCATCAGAGTCTTTTCCAATGAGTCAACTCTTTGCATCAGGTGGCCAAAGTGTTGGCGTTCCAGCTTCAACATCAGTCCTTCCAATGAACACGCAGGACTGATCTCCTTTAGGATGGACTGGTTAGATCTCCTTGCAGTCTAAGGGACTCTCAAGAGTCTTCTCCAACACCACAGTACAAAAGCATCAATTCTTCGGCACTCAGCTTTCTTCACAGTCCAATTCTCACATCCATACATGACCACAGGAAAAACCATAGCCTTGACTAGATGGACCTTTGTTGGCAAAGTAATATCTCTGCTTCTGAGTATTCTATCTAGGTTGGTCATAACTTTCCTTCCAAGGAGCAAGCATCTTTTAATATCATGGCTGCAATCACCATCTGCAGTGATTTTGAAGCCCCCAAAATTAAAGTCTGACACTGTTTCCACTGTTTCCCCATCTATTTGCCATGAAGTGATGGGACCAGATGCCATGATATTTGTTTTCTGAATGTTAAGCTTTAAGCCAACTTTTTCACTCTCCTCTTTCACTTTCATCAAGAGGCTCTTTAGTTCCTCTTCACTTTCTGCCATAAGGGTAGTGTCATCTGCATATCTGAGGTTATTGATATTTCTCCCGGCAATCTTGATTCCAGCTTATGCTTCTTCCAGCTCAGCATTTCTCATGATGTACTCTGCATATAAGTTAAAGTTAGATAAAAATAAGATGTCTAAAGATTAGATTTTAAAGACGTACAGAACAGCTGTCTAATTGTTAAAGTGCAATATTGTGCTGTTGTTATCAACTACCAATTCTTCTGCACTTCTTCCGAGATAATTTTCTTTCCTTCCTCCTCATCTTCAACCCTGGTTAAATGCCCACCTCTCTGTGGTTTACAAACAGTCACTTTTAAGGCATTACTTTATATCACCTGTTTGTGAGCATTCTTTGCTAAAGAACTAGCATTCCATCCTTGTTAACTAAGCACCGAATTTTGCCTGGGATATAAAATAAATAAACACAAATTTACCTAAAAACAGTAGGCAACATTTTTTGACTATTGACTAGCCCTGTGGCTGAGAGGTTAAAGCGTCTGCCCACAATGAGGGAGACCTGGGTTTGATCCCTGGGTCAGGAAGATGCCCTGGAGAAGGAAATGGCAACCCACTCCAGTATTCTTGCCTGGAGAATCCCATGGACAGAGGAGCCTGGTGGGCTACAGTCCACGGGGTTGCAAAGAGTCGGACACGACTGAACGACTTCACTTCACTATGTCTCAATAACACAAAATTAACTGAAGATTTATTAAGTATCTTAACACACACACACACATAGACACATATCTCACAACAGTGTATACATATTGTATGTATATACGCAACAGTTTTTTGGAAGGTGCATAAAATTGTAATGGACACTAAGATAATATTCTTATAAAGACACATGTATTTGTTAATTGCACTACAAGTAAGAAGCTATAACTTCTTGATATTTGACTCTTGCATCTGACTTTGATATGGCTTCCTGAAGGCTAAAATACTGAATCAGTTTGCTGATAAAGCTAGGCTACAATCCAATCATATATTTGAGATATCATAAACTACTGAAGAACACTCTTATTTGCACATTAAAATTGCAAAGTTAAAAGCCTCGGATGGTCTTAAATTTTCCAGCTGCCATTGTAAAATGTCCTTATATAAAAATATTTCAGAATGAAAAAATAAAGCCTATGAAATTCCTTTGTTTTTCATGGTTGTATTTGTAACACTATGGCATGTTAAGAAGAGTTCTCATGGTAAAAACACCATAAGATAGCTATGCTATAATATAAAAGGTTTATAGGTTTCTATTTCTGGTATATTTTATTAATTTATTCAAACTTTCTTTGAACTGTTGCTTATGAGGAGTAACATGGCAGAAAACATTGACTGGAACATATTAAAGTCAGATAAAATATGGTGTCAATGAGTGAGTGAAAGGCATTCAGTCGTGTCTGACTCATTGCCACCTCATGGACTAAACAGTCCATGGAATTCTCCAGGCCAAAATACTGGAGTGGGTAACCGTTCCCTTCTCCAGGGAATCTTCCCAACCCAGGGATCAAACCTAGGGATCCCGCACTGCAGGCGAATTCTTTACCAGCTGAGCCACAAGGAAAGCCCATGGTTTCAATGTTCTGCCATTAATTATTGGTTTACTAATATAGTATGTTAACACTCTGTCTATCTCAATAGTCTGCATTCTTTTCCCATTTAATCTTTCAACACCACATTCTTCTCACACAACCAGAGCAGTGTGTGATGGTAAATATCAATGTCCAAATGCAATTTATCAATGAGTGTGTCATGTGTTACTATTATAGTCATATATCTTGACCTCTTCCTTCATCCTTGCCACTGAAATAAAGAAGTGTAAATATGGCGAAATCAATGTTAGATACGGGTAAATGTCTAACATAGAGGACAGATAGAGGCATACTAATTATGGGTTGCACAAGTATATTCATTATCAATTGTGCAGTAATAATGTTCAGAACACCAGTAAATAGGAGGTTCTGTGTTATAGCCAGAGGCAGCAATGTTTAATCTCCCTGGACATCTCTCTCTTTAGTTAGAAACATGCTATGGCCCAGACAGCAAGTCCACTCTAAATTTAACACATCACTCTTCCTTTCTATCCCTCAGGTTCCCTGAAGTTAAATACAGGCTTCAGCTAGATTATCTCTAAGGTCCTTTCCAGCAGGTACAATCTGTCTCTATAAAATATGATTCTACTTCTGTATATATTCACCCCCAGTACTGGAAAGGACTTGAAAATTACAAAAAAAGAGAAAAAGAATCACTTCATATTCAAACAAGAAATTGTTTGATATGTGTAGTCTGTTTAACCCATAGTAGTGGTAACACAAAGCCATCTAAGTAGTATAAGTTTCAGAAGGGCAAACATTTTCAAACGTGACCCTATTGTGTGTTCTGTTATTCAGATTCAGAAACTCATACTCATCCCAAAAGTGGATATCTGGTCCCATCACTTCATGGGAAATTGATGGGGAAACAGTGGAAACAGTGTCAGACTTTATTTTTCTGGGCTCCAAAATCATTGCAGATGGTGATTGAAGCCATGAAATTAAAAGACACTCCTGGGAAGGAAAGTTATGACCAACCTAGATAGCATATTCAAAAGCAGAAACATTCCTTTGCCAACAAAGGTCTATCTAGTCAGGTTATGGTTTTTCCAGTGGTGATGTATGGATGTAAGAGTTGGACTGTAAAGAAAGCTGAGCACTGAAGAAGTGATGCTTTTGAACTGTGGTGTTGGAAAAGACTCTTGAGAGTCCCTTGGACTGCAAGGAGATCCAATCTGTCCACCCTAAAGGAGATAAGTCCTGGGTGTTCATTGGAAGGACTGATGCTGAAGCTGAAACTCCAATACATTGGCCACTTCATGAGAAGAGTTGACTCATTGGAAAAGACCCTGATGCTGAAAGGGATTGGGGGCAGGAGGAGAAGGGGACGACAGAGTTTAAGATGGCTGGATGGCATCACCAACTCAGTGGACATGAGTTTGAGTGAACTCCGGGAGTTGGTGATGGACAGGAAGGCTTGGCATGCTGCAATTCATGGAGTAGCAAAGAGTCAGACACAACTGAGTGACTGAACTGAACTGAAGCTTTGCCTCAACAATATCTCCACAGGAGTACAGGTCATATTTTAGTATTGGGATCTAAAGAGAAGCCAAAAGCAAAGGAGAAAAGGAAAGATATAAGCATCTGAATGCAGAGTTCCAAAGAATAGCAAGAAGAGATAAAAAAAGTCTTCCTTGGCAATCAATGCAAACAAATACTGGAAAACAACAGAATCGAAAAGACTAGAGATCTCTCCCAGAAAATTAGAGATACCATGGGAACATTTCATGCAAAGATGGGCTCAATAAAGGACAGAAATGGTATGGACCTAACAAAAGCAGATTTATTAAGAAGAGGTGGCAAGAATACACAGAAGAACTGTACAAAAAAGATCTTCATGACCCAGATAATCACGATGGTGTGATCACTGACCTAGAGCCAGACATCCTGGAATGTGAAGTCAAGTGGGCCTTAGAAAGCATCACTACCAACAAAGCTAGTGGAGGTGATGGAATTCCAGTTGAGTTATTTCAAATCCTGAAAGATGATGCTATGAAAGTGCTGCACTCAATATGCCAGCAAATTTGGAAAACTCAGCAATGGCCACAGGACTGGAAAAGGTCAGTTTTCATTCCAATCCCAAAGAAAGGCAATGCCAAAAAATGCTCAAACTACCACACAATTGCACTCATCTCACACGCTAGTAAAGTAATGCTCCAAATTCTCCAAGCCAGGCTTCAGCAGTATGTGATCCATGAACTTCCAGATGTTTAAGCTGGTTTTAGAAAAGGTAGAGGAACCAGAGATCAAATTGCCAACATCTGCGGAATCACGGAAAAAGCAAGAGAGTTCCAGAAAAACATCTATTTCTGCTTTATTGACTATGCCAAAGCCTTTGACTGTGTGGATCACAATAAACTGTGGAAAATTCTGAAAGAGATGGGAATACCAGACCACCTGACCTGCCTTTTGAGAAACGTCTATGCAGGTCAGGAAGCAACAGTTAGAACTGGACATGGAACAACAGACTGTCCCAAATAGGAAAAGGAGTACGTCAAGGCTGTATATTGTCACCCTGCTTATTTAACTTATATGCAGAGTACATCATGAGAATGCTGGACTGGAAGAAGCACAAGCTGGAATCAAGATTGCTGGGAGAAATATCAATAACCTCAGATATGCAGATGACACCACCCTTATGGCAGAAAGTGAAGAGGAACTCAAAAGCCTCTTGATGAAAGTGAAAGAGGAGAGTGAAAAAATTGGCTTAAAGCTCAACATACAGAAAACTAAGATCATGGCATCTGGTCCCATACTTCATGGGAAATTGATGGGGAAACAGTAGAAACAGTGTCAGACTTTATTTTTCTGGGTTCAAAAGTCACTGCAGTCAGTGACTGCAGCCATGAAATTAAAAGACCCTTACTCCTTGGAAGGAATGTTATGACCCACCTAGATAGCATATTCAAAAGCAGAGATATTACTTTGCCAACAAAGGTCCATCTAGTCAGGGCTATGGTTTTTCCAGTGGTCATGTATGGATGTGAGGTTTGGACTGTGAAGAAAGCTGAGCGCTGAAGAATTGATGCTTCTGAACTGTGGTGTTGGAGAAGACTCTTGAGAGTCCCTTGAACTACAAGAAGATCCAACCAGTCTATTCTAAAGAGATCAGTCCTGGGGGTTCTTTGGAAGGAATGGTGCTGAAGCTGAAACTCCAGTACTTTGGCTACCTCATGCAAAGAGTTGACTCATTGGAAAAACTCTGATGCTGGGAGGGATTGGAGGCAGGAGGAGAAGGGGATGACAGAGGATGAGATGGCTGGGTGACATCACCAACTCGATGGATGTGAGCTTGAGTGAACTCCGGGTGTTGGTGATGGACAGGGAGGCCTGGCGTGTGCAATTCATGGGGTCGCAAAGAGTCAGACACGACTGAGTGACTGAACTGAACTGAATGATTATGTAACAACAATGTATCTTGCTTAAGGACATGTTTCTCCTTCTTAACAAGAACCTTCTGACTAATCTTGCTGTTTTAAAACCTATGTTGTGGGAGTGGGTGTGGTAATACCTTTCTATTTCTAGTTTTATTTTTTTATTTTTAAAATTTTTTATTATTATTTTAATTTATTATTATTATTATTTTACTTTACAATATTGTATTGGTTTTTCCATACATCAACATGCATCTGCCATGGGTGTACACATGTTCCCCATACTGAACCCCCCTCTCCCTCCCTCCCCATAGCATCCCTCTGGGTCATCCCAGTGCACCAGCCCCAAGCTTCCTGTATACTGCTTTGAACCTGGACTGGCAATTCGTTTCTTATATGATATTATACATGTTTTTTGTTAACTTAAGATGTATGTTGGGGGAATGGGTTTGGTAAAAGTATATAAGGGATTGTTAAAACTAGTGAGTGGGACACTCTCCACCCCCTTCTGATGCCTATGTCAGAAGCTTTCTCTGTCTTTTTTCACTGTAATAAAACTTCTGCCACACGAAAGCTCTGCGTGATCAAGCCTGGTCCCTGGTCCTGAAGCTAAATCTTCTTTGGAGATCACAACTCCGAAATTGTTCACTGTAAGCTATCAGTATGAGACTGAAGGATGGGAATAAGCTGATGTTTGGTTTTGAAGGCTGCCTTGAAAGGCAACGTTGACATAAATGTTAAAACATCATTATTCATAATAGATTAAGAGTAGAGACAAGCCAACATCCATATGTCTGAAGAATGGATCAATAAAATGTGTTGTATCTATAATATGCAATATTGTAGTGCCATTTAATGAAACGAAATTCCAATGCATTCAGCAACATGATTTAACCTTAGACATTTAACTGAAGAAAAGAAACCTGACAGGAGAAACACACACATAGACACACATTATTTCATGAATCTTTTTACGTGAGATGGCCAGAATATGCAATTACTTAGACTCAGAAAGCAGACTAGTGGTTGCCAGAGCTTGGGGGAGGGAAGAAGAGGTAGTGGCAGACACTAGCATGAGTGTCTCATTGATGCAAATGTTCCATAAGGAGATAATGGTGATGGGTGAGCAACCTTGAAAATATATTTAAACCCAAAGAACTAGTTATATGAAAATGCATATATATATTTATATATATGTAACATTTAAATAAAAATAAATATGATCAAAGGGTAGTAATATCTCCACATGAGGTAGTTGCAGAGAATGCTTCAAAAACAATGAACAATCCAAAGAATTTGTAAAAGAAGGATCTATTTTATTTCTGACTAAAGAAGGAGAATATTTATGGAGGTGTCAACTACTAATTAGCACTTGACAAAAATCTTTGCCAACAACTGAACAACAACAAGGGTGTTTGCCATCTGCCTGTGTGGAGACTGAACCCTGTGCTGCAGCTGCTGCCGGCCTGCGACACCCACAAGGGGAATTCAGGGTGGAGAGGGAGGCACTCTGTGCCCTAGGGAAACTGGTGGGACTTGGTCTTTAGATGTTAGATATTTTCTTTTTTTGGGCTCCAAAATCACTGCAGATGGTGACTGCAGCCATGAAATTAAAAGACGTTTACTCCTTGGAAGAAAAGTTATGACCAACCTAGATAGCATATTGAAAAGAAGAGACATTACTTTGCCAACAAAGTTCCTTCTAGTCAAGGCTATGGTTTTTCCTGTGGTCATGTATGGATGTGAGAGTTGGACTGTGAAGAAAGCTGAGCACCGAAGAATTGATACTTTTGAACTGTGGTGTTGGAGAAGACTCTTGAGAGTCCCTTGGACTGCAAGGAGATCCAACCAGTCCATTCTGAAGGAGATCCGCCCTGGCTGTTCTTTGGAAGGACTGATGCTAAAGCTGAAACTCCAATACTTTGGCTACCTCATGCGAAGAGTTGACTCATTGGAAAAGACTCTGATGCTGGGAGGGATTGGGGGCAGGAGGAGAAGGGGACAACAGAGGATGAGATGGCTGGATGGCATCACCGACTCTGTGGACGTGAGTTTGAGTGAACTCTGGGAGTTGGTGATGGACAGGGAGGCCTGGCATGCTGTGATTCATGGGATCTCAAAGAGTCAGACACGACTGAGTGACTGAACTGAACCGAACTGATTTTCAGAAACTGATTTTATGATCCTAATCCTTGCATCCCTTAATATTTAGAAAAATCACTAAATCCCTTCACGAGACATTATTTGTAACCAGCAGAAAACCTTTTGTAAAATAAGCATTTGATTGCATAGAACTCTCCCTTCATCAAAATTTCATATATTGACCTTCTCCCAGTGCCTCTTTGGAGAAATCTCTCAGAGCTACCTGAGATGCTGTCTCCCAGGCTGCAGTCCTCATTTTTCCCCCAATAAAATTTAACTCACAACTCCCAAGTTTTGCATCTTTTTGAGCAGATAGAGCGTAACTGTGGGGAACACCTTACATACTTTTTGCAGTCTTCTTCGTACCATAGATTAATTTGGTGACAATACTGAAGCATAAAAGTTCAGACTTTGCCAAGTTGTTTCTGAATTCACAGGGGGATACACAGAAGCAGAAATAAATTTAATGATGTATTTGCATATTGTCAAAACCTAGACACACTAGCAAAGGGATTTAAGTCCCAGTGTGCCTGGTAAAATAAAAGCGTATCTGCTTATTCAGCTACCCAAGACCTGCTCATCTCAGGTAAGGTTTCCAGGTAATGATTTCAAGACTCTAGAACAAATAGCTGCTGTTTTGGGAAAATAAATTTGTAAGTAAAATATTTTATGCCTGCTGCTGCTGCCGCTGCTGTTATGTTGCTCAGTCATGTCCGACTCTGTGAACACATGAACTGCAGCACACCAGGCCTCCCTGTCCATCACCAACACCCGGAGTTCACTCAAGCTCACATCCACGGAGTCGGTGATGCCATCCTGCCATCTCATCCTCTGTCATCCCCTTCTCCTTCTGCCCCCAATCCCTCCCAGCATCAGAGTCTTTTCCAATGAGTCAACTCTTCGCATGAGGTGGCCAAAGTATTGGAGTTTCAGCTTTAGCATCAGTCCTTCCAATGAACATCCCGGACTGATCTCCTTTGGGATGGACTGGTTGGATCTCCTTGCAGTGCAAGGGACTCTCAAGAGTCTTCTCCAACACCACAGTTCAAAAGCATCAGTTCTTCGGTGCTCAGCTTTCTTCATAGTCCAACTCTCACATCCATACATGACCCCTGGAAAAACCATAGCCTTGACTAGATGGACCTTTGTTGGCAAAGTAATGTCTCTGCTTTACAATATGCTATCTAGGTTGGTCATAACTTTCCTTCCAAGGTTAGTCATACCTTTTCTTCCAAGGCACAAGTATCTTTTAATTTCATGGCTGTAGTCACCATCTGCAGTGATTTTGAAGCCTAAGAGGACTTAAATGCATCATCAATTCTCTTTAGTGCAGATATCTTGTTTTTGCCTCTCTAATAAGAGAGGAAATTATGAGTCAAAAAAGCTTTAACACCTGAGTCAATCTTTGTTCTAAAAAGATATAGTGCAGGTATAAAACAAGTACATTTCCCCCACTTTTCATTTATAACGTTCGTTAGTGAAATCCAAGTATTCCCACAAATTACATCAAATCATTGCATTCATCAAAAAGAATTGATTTTAGGTACTGATTATTTAAATCTGTTGGCTTTTCATGCATTGCTTTGGCATTTCTTCATATACTTTTATTACTGGAAATATTCCTAAATGACATGAGGAAGGTGAATATTTCAAAAAGGAAGAAACAAAAAGAATAATAGGAAGATGTAAATTACTAAGTTGGGAAATCTTGTAATTCATCAGATCTCTGCTTTGACTAGGTAAGGAGAGTTTAGATTCAGTGTAACTGTGCAGCTTAAAATAAACATAATCTGTATTTTTCATACTGTCAGATCAATACGTTGACAATAGTGAAGAAATAAAGCTTAATTTTTGCAAAGGTTGTTACTGTTTTCACGGGGAAAATACAGAGCAGAAAATATAATTAACCGAATGTTAGCAAACACTGAGCCAGAGGATGGATGCTTCAGAGACTTAAGTCCCCAAATGCTACCTGGCAAAGTAAAAGGTTAGCTGTTTATTTTTTAGACATCAGTAGCAAGGACAGAAAGACCTGCTCATTCCAGGTATGTTCTTGAGTCTCCAGATGTAAGAATATAGGAGAAAAACAGCATTTAAAAATGAGAGATTTAGCAATTAATTACTTATGCCTACCAATTCAATATAATAAACTCATGAGTTTAAAAGTCAGAAAATACTATCTTCTCAGAACTGGAAGAATCTGTCTCTAGCATCTATAAAATGATTGTTTAATTAGTTACTTTTAATTTATATTCACAGGAAAGCCTTTACTCTTTGTCACTGGGGAAGCATATACATACTTTTTTTAATTTTATTTAAAAAATAATATAGTCAGAACACTATAAATAGCAATATTTGCAAACTTAACTCCATGTAAATCATATGCCAATATATACTTAAAGAAAATCTGTCACCAATATGCTAATTCTTATATCAACAGAGACGTGCATACATGCAGACATGACACATGCAAATGCATACACACAAGGAGGGCACTCTATATATCAGAAGTGTTTATTATACCTCTTCTCATTTTCTTTTTAATATAAAAGTCAATTAAAATCAAAGAGACACAAATGTGTGTGTTAAATTCTGTTGTTTTCACTTCTTTGTATCGTTTTTCTTTGGCTGGTCAAGGGATCCATCCTCTGATCCTCTGGCACCAGGGCGAAGCAGAGATCAGTAATGAGAATTGTGACAAAGGAGCAACATGTTTCTATAGTAAAGGCCAATAATGCTTATTTTATGTCTACCAAATGCCGAAGGTAACTTAGACCAGGACGGTAACATAATAATTTTCATTATGAATAGTTGCTGATATGCTCTAGAATGTATAGAAAATCATTTCAAACCAACATTATCTGAGCTGTATTTTGGGAAACATAACAATGGTAACAAATTTTTGTGCCCAAGTGACTATTTCCAGAGATGGAAAATGCTTAATCCTATAACTGACAGCCAGGTCTCAAACACTGGTGTCTCTTCTATTGTATTTTGAACATAAAATAAGACATTAATTCTTCCAATTATACCTCCAGAGATAAGAAGGCAAAAACCT
The DNA here is from genome assembly GCF_019923935.1 of Bubalus bubalis. Lineage (NCBI taxonomy): Eukaryota > Metazoa > Chordata > Mammalia > Artiodactyla > Bovidae > Bubalus > Bubalus bubalis. The sequence continues at coordinate 6,173,268 of NC_059172.1, forward strand.
AGGAAAATGACAAACTCATAGAGTTTTATATACATCATAATGACATGCAGACTTAGATAAAACTTTTTCAATGTGTAATATAGTGTTTTTTTGTTTGTTTGTTTGTTTGTTTTTATTTTTCCAGGTAGGTAACAATGTTCCTTCAAAAAGTAAGTACATTATTGGGTAATTTTCTGAGTATAAAATGACATTTACACAAAGAGACTGTGCTCTCCTTTACAGATATTTTGCAGACGTCCATACATTTACCTATACTTTTCCTGATCATTTTGTCAAAAATTTAGATAAGAAAAATTAAAGAATGGAGAAAGAAAATTGCTCCTCTGTGACTGAATTCATTTTCCTGGAGATTACCAGTGATTTGGAAGTGAAAGTGACCTTATTTGCCATGTTGCTAGTTGTTTATCTCATTAATCTTCTGGGAAATCTTGGAATGATCATTTTGATTAGAATGGATCCCCAGCTGCAAACGCCAATGTACTTTTTCCTCAGCCACCTCTCTTTCTGTGACCTCTGCTATTCCACAGCAATTGGGCCCAAGATGCTGGTTGACCTTTTGGCCAAGAACAAACCAATCCCCTTCTATGGCTGTGCCCTCCAGTTCTTGATTGCCTGTACCTTTGCAGATTCTGAGTGTCTCCTGCTGGCAGTGATGGCCTATGATCGATACAGGGCCATCAGCAGCCCCTTGCTCTATGCGGTCAGCATGTCCAGCGGGGTGTGCTCCCTGCTTGTGGCTGGGGTTTACCTTGTGGGAATGTCAGATGCTTTGATCCACACTACATTAGCATTCCACTTATGCTTTTGTGGGTCAAATGAGATTAACCACTTCTTCTGTGACTTACCTCCACTCTACCTTCTTTCCTGCTCTGATACACAAGTCAATGAATTGACAGTATTTATTGTTTTTGGTGTTATTGAATTGAGCTCAATTTCAGGAGTTCTTATCTCTTACTGTTATATCATCCTTGCAGTCTCAAAAATCCATTCTGCAGAGGGGAGGTTCAAAGCTTTCTCCACCTGCGCCTCCCACCTAACTGCTGTGGCAATTTTCCAGGGAACTATGCTTTTTATGTACTTTAGGCCAAGTTCAATCTACTCTTTAGATCAAGACAAAATGACCTCATTGTTTTACACCCTTATGATTCCCATGTTAAATCCCCTGATTTATAGCCTACGTAACAAGGATGTGAAAACTGCCCTAGGAAAATTAAAAAACAAAAGATGGTTTCAAAGATTTATATAATACATATACACACACATACAGTAGTTATTATTTTTGCAAAATTATATAGTATGATACATGAGAAATATAATTTTATCAAATTATTTAATAAATGAGTATCTATACTAAAGCTCAGCCATAGGAAATTGTTGCAGTTTTCAAAACTTGTCATGCTTCATTATAAGTCTTGACCTTATCTATGAAACTCTGTGTAAAACCTCCTGACTCTTCAAATTCTATCATACTTTATCTGTGTATCCATTCATTCAAACATTATTATTTTAAGTGTATTAATATTTAGCAACTATTTAATTCTTCTTTGTCTGCCTCTAAGTGCTTTACATTTCTTTAAAAACCCATTAGTTTGTATAAAAATGGACCTTATAATCTAGATGAATAAAGAAACATTTACTAACTAACCACACATACAATTCATAGTAAAGTTTAAGACTTTCATTAATTAAAAAAAAAAAAAAGTAGGGTTAAAAATCTAGGAACAAATGTCAAAACATAGTGTGCAGAAGAAAGTTTTTCTTGAATGGAGATATTAATTATCAGATTCAAAAATTTGGAAGGAAATGATTCTAGGAAGATAATTTGACACTTATAGAGGTCTTGAGTTGGATGAGATGGCTGGATGGCATCACTGACTCGATGGACATGAGTTTGAGTAAACTCCAGGAGTTGGTGATGGACAGGAAGGCCTGGCGTGCTGCGATTCATGGGGTCGCAAAGAGTCGGACACGACTGAGCGACTGAACTGAACTGTATGGATATGAGAGTCGGACCATAAAGAAGGCTGAGCACCAAAGAACTGATGCTTTTGAACTGTGGTGTTGGAGAAGATGTTTGAGAGTCCCTTGGACAGCAAGGAGATCAAACCAGTCAATCCTAAAGGAAATCAATCCTGAAAATTCACTGGAAGGACTGATGCTGAAACTGAAGCTGAATTTCTAGTACTTTGGCCACCTGATGCACAGAGATGACTCATTAGAAAAGATCCTAATGCTGGGAAAGATTGAGGGCAGGAGGAGAAGGGGACGACAGAGGATGAGATGGTTGGATGGCATCACCAACTCAATGGGCATGAGTTTGAGCAAACTCCAAGAGATGGTGAAGTACAAGGAAGCCTGGTGTGCTGCAGTCCATGGGGTCACAAAGAGTCGGACACGACTGAGTGACTGAACAACAACAACAATAACTTTTCAGGGGATTCCCAGTGGCTCAGTGCTAAACAATCTGCCTGCCAATGCAAGAGACGCAGGAGACTCGGATTTAATCCTTGGGTCAGGTAGATCCTCTGGAATAGGAAATGGCAACTTGATCCAATATTCTTGCTTGGAAAGTTCCATGTACTGAGGAGGCTGGCAGGCTGTGGTCCCTTGGGTCACAAAGAGTTGGATGCAACTGAACACACAGACACATACATACACACACCTTTTTAGAATTAAGAAATCCAAAACTGAAAGCAATTTACAGTGCCTTGGTAAATTGCATACATTTCTTTAATAATTAGCTATCAACTCCTCCCCTTCTTAGCTCTGATTAAATGTTCCTTTTTATAGTTCACAAACAACCATTTTCTTTAATCATTCTGTTTAATATTGTCCTGTTTGTGAAATTATGGCCCACAATATGAGATTGTGAACAATCTTTGCTCAAGGATTCTGCATTCTGTCTGCATTATCCAAAGGACTTACCTAATGTTTGGGACACAAATGGAGAAGGAGAGAGAGAGAATTAAGTAAAGAAAAAGGAAGGAATAAAAAGAGTAGATAACATTTGTGGGTGTTTATTAGACATCAATAATTAACAAAATAAAAATTAACTGAAGATATGGTATGTGGCTTGAATACATATATATAATAAATTTTAAGAAAGAATATAAAATGGTTGTGAATACCAGGGTACTTATTTATAAAGAAGATACATATCACACTAGAAATAAAGAGCATTCATCTGGATACATTCTTAATATGTATCTATTTTGTTGGTTTCTGCTAAAGCACTGAATCAACATGTCTAAACAATAGATATATTTGAAGAAGCATGTAAAATTCATCTACTTATTTATTACAATTGCAAAAGTTAAAAAAACACTGTTTCTTAGATCTTCTAGCTATCATTGTAGAGTGTCTTTGTGCAAAAACATTTTGGAATGAAATTAAAGCCCAAGAAGGTTCTCTGGCTACCACAGGGGGCATTTGTGAGAAATTGACCTCTTACACAGAATCATACTGGAAAGAACTTATGAAGAGGTTTTTTTATTTTTGTTTTTTAAATAAAAGACTTCAGGGGTTTTCACCTGTGCTATATTCTCTCAATTTACACACAATATTTTAAAACTATTATTTATCAGCAGAAACATGGTAGAAATCATTTTTTGAGATATATTGTCCAAGAAAAATGGAGTGTTCCTGGATTGTTGCTAATTTAGAGAATATAAATGTGTAAACTGGTTAGTTAATTTCTCTCTATTTGACTACCCTGTATCAGTTCAGTTCAGTTCAGTCGCTCAGTCATGTCTGATTTTGAGACCCCATGAATCGCAGCACGCCAGGCCTCACTGTCCAACACCAACTCCCGGAGTTCACTCAGACACATTCATCGAGTCAGTGATGCCATCCAGCCATCTCATCCTCTGTCCTCCCCTTCTCCTCCTTCCCTCAATCTTTCCCAGCATCATGGTCTTTTCAAATGAGTCAACCCTTCCCATGAGATGGCCAAAGTACTGGAGTTTCAGCTTTAGCATCATTCCTTCCAAAGAAATCCCAGGGCTGATCTCCTTCAGAATGGACTGGTTGGATCTCCTTGCAGTCCAAGGGACTCTCAAGAATCTTCTCTAACACCACAGTTCAAAAGCATCAGTTCTTTGGTGCTCAGCCTTCTTCACAGTCCAACTCTCACATCCATACATGACCATAGGAAAAACCATAGCCTTGACTAGACGGAACTTTGTTGGCAAAGTAATGTTTCTGCTTTTGAATATGCTATCTAGGTTGGACATAACTTTCTTTCCAAGGAGTAAGTGTTTTTTAATTTCATGGCTGCAGACACCATCTGCAGTGATTTGGGGGCCCAAAAAAATAAAGTCAGGGCATCTAAAGATTCATTTGATATACAAACTGACTGTTATGAGATCTAGTGGATGTGAACTAAAGGCAAGAATATTTTAAGTCCTATAAATGGAATTATAAAATTAAAATTGACTTATTCAATTGTCTGAGGACCTCCCACCTCAATTAACCAGTATCTCCCTGGAAGGAACTTGTACACATAGATATACCTCAGCTTTTATGACTATCCTAGGGATATGGTAAACAATCTGCCTGGAATATGGGAGACCTGGCTTTGATCCTTGGGTCAGGAAGATCCCTTGGAGAAGGGAATGGCTACCCACTTCAGTATTCTTGCCTGGAGAATTCCGTGGACATAGGTGCCTGGTGGGTTACAGTCCATGAAGTCACAAAGAGTCTGACATGACTGAGTGACTAACACTTTAAGGGTTGACATGTCTCCAGATCATTTGACTCTGACAGTAAGACCTTCATTCAAGAATGCCACAGAAAATTTAAACCATATCAAACACTTTCCCAACCACGACAGTATAAAACTAGAAATCAGTTAGAGAAATAAGTTTAAAAATTTTGCAAATGTATGGAGATTAAACATATCTCTGAACAACCAGTAGTTCAGAGAAGAAATCAAAAAAGAATTTAAAAATATCCTGAGACAAATGGAAATAGAAAAATATAATGCCAAAAATTAGAGTACAATAACAAATTACAAAAAACACAGCTTTAAGAGAAAAATTTGCAGTGAAAAAATGCTTACATTAAGAAGAAGAAAAAAAAAAGCTAGACCTTTTATACCCCAAGGAACTAGAAAAGCAGAACATGCTAAGTCAAAAGTTAGTAAAAGAAAGGAAATAATAAAGATCAGAGTTAAAACAAATTAAATAGAAAAAGTCAATCAACATAAAGGCTGTACTTTTGAAAAGGTAAGCAAAATGGAGGGAAAAATAGCTAAATTTATCAAAAATAAAGGAGAAGTCTCAAATAAATAGTACTATAAATGGCAGAAGGGATATGACCCTTGATACTACACAAAAACCAAGGATCATAAGAAACTACTATGAGCAATATACATCCCTCCCCCCCAAAAAAAAAAAAATCAAATGACTTAGAAGAAATTGTTCAATTCCTAGAGCATAACACCCTACAAAGACTGAACAATGAAAAAATAGAAAATCCAAATAGACAAATTACTAATAAGGAGATTGAATCAGTTATCCAAAGCTCCCCAAAAAAGATAAGTCCAGAACCACACGGCTTCACTGGTGAATTTTAACATTTGAAGAATTAATAGTTTTTAAACTTTTTCAAAAAAAAAAAAAAATAGAAGCATAGGCAGTACTTCCAAACTCACTTTATGAATCCAGCATTACCTTGATCTCAATACCAGACAAAACACAACAAGGAATGAAAATAAAGGGTCAATATTCCTGATGAACATAAATATCAGAAAACCAAATTCAAAACTGCATTGAAAAGATATACACTATGATCAAATGTTATTTATTCCAAGCATGCAAAGACAGTTCAAAATGTGTGAATTGAATAATATGATATACCACATTAACAAACACAAGTATAAGTAATATAATCATATCAATAAATGCAGAAAACAAATGACAAAATTCAAATTCTTTCATGGTTAAATTCTCAGCAAACCAGCTAGAGAGGGAACCTATCTCAACATAAATAAAGGACATATGTGACAAACTCCTCTTACATCACATTAAATAGTGAAAAGGTAAAATCTTTCCCTCAAAGATAAGGAACAAGACAAGAATTTAAGTGCTTCTCAACAGAGTGAAACCCTAAGAGATCTGATATCCCTGGAAACAGAGAAGTGCCTGATGGAAAAAGTGATTTTGGAAAAGAATCATAATGAAGTAAGCAAGGACAAACTCCAACGTTCAAATATGTGACTAGAGAAGTAGATAACAGTAGTAAAACTCTTGAGTGACACAAACACCCTCAGTTTCACTTCAGTTCAGTCACTCAGTTGTGTCCAATTCTTTTCGACCCCATGAACCACAGCACACCAGGGCTCCCTGTCCATCACCAACTCCCAGAGTTTACCCAAGCCAATGTCCATTGAGTTGGTGATGCCATCCAACCATCTCATCCTCTGTTGTTCCCTTCTCCTCCTGCCCTCAATCTTTCCCAGCATCAGAGTCTTTTCAAATGAGTCAGCTCTTCACATCAGATGGCCAAAGGATTGGAGTTTCAGCTTCAACATCAGTCCTTCCAATGACTGCCCAGGACTGATCTCCTTTAGGATGGACTGGTTGGATCTCCTTGAAGACCAAGAGACTCTCAAGAGTCTTCTGCAGAACCACAGTTCAAAAGCATCAATTCTTTGGTGCTCAGCTTTCTTTATAGTCCAACTCTCACATTGATACATGACTACGGGAAAAACCATAGCCTTGACTAGACAGACCTTTGTTGGCAAAGCAATGTCTCTGTTTTTTAATATGCTGTCTAAGTTGGCCATAACTTTCCTTCCAAGGAGTAAGCGTCTTTTAATTTCATGGCTGCAATCACCATCTGCAGTGATTTTGGAGCCCAAAAAATTTAAGTCAGCCACTGTTTCCACTGTTTCTGTATCTAATTCCATTAAGTGATGGGACCAGATGCCATGATCTTCGTTTTCTGAATGGTGAGCTTTAAGCCAACTTTTTCACTCTCCTCTTTCACTTTCATCAAGAGACTCTTTAGTTCTTCTTCATTTTCTGTCATAAGGGTGGTGTCATCTGCATATCTGAGGTTATTGATATTTCTCCCAGAAATCTTGATTTCAGCTTGTGCTTCCTCCAGCCCAGCATTTCTCATGGTGTACTCTGCATGTAAGTTAAATAAACAGGGTGACAATATACAGCCTTGACGTACTCCTTTTCCTATTTGGAACCAGTCTGTTGTTCCATGTCCAGTTCTAATTGTTGCTTCCTGACCTGCATACAGATTTATCAAGAGGCAGGTCCGGTGGTCTGCATTCCCATCTCCTTCAGAATTTTCCACAGTTTGTTGTGATCCACACAGTCAAAGGCTTTGGCATAGTCAATAAAGCAGAAATAGATGTTTTTCTGGAACTCTCTTGCTTTTTCCATGATCCAGCGGATGTTGGCAATTTGATCTCTGGTTCCTCTGCCTTTTCTAAAACCAGCTTGAACATCTGGAAGTTCACGGTTCACATATTGTTGAAGCCTGACTTGGAGAATTTTGAATAAACTCTTCAGAATTTCTGAAATCTGTATTAGCTTAGAAAGGGCAAGATCTCTAAATTGAACATGACCAGTGTTAATAAGGGAGAAGGCAATGGCACCCCACTCCAGTATTGTTGCCTGGAAAATCCCATGGATGGAGGAGCCTGGTAGGCTGCAGTCCATGGGGCCGCTAAGAGTCAGACACAACTGAGCGACTTCACTTTCACTTTCCACTTTCCACTTTCCACTTTCATGCATTGGAGAAGGAAATGGCAACCCACTCCAGTGTTCTTGCCTGGAGAATCCTATGGATGGAAGCCTGGTAGGCTGCAGTCCATGAGGTCGCACAGAGTCGGACATGACTGAGCGACACAGCAACAGCAACAACAGCAAGTGTTAATAAACTACATTCAAGAACTATTTGTGAGAGACCCTTATGATAATGGAAGTGTCATTTTGTGGTTCTGAAAACTGCAAGAGAGTCAAATGTTTATAGAGTATGTAGCTACAGCTAAAGACTTAAACTTAGACAAAGAAATATATTCCAAGTTACAGTACTCAGCAATAGAAGCACTCATATAAGTCGATGAGTGTATTATTAATGTTATTTTAGCTTTTAAATCTCATGTGACAACTATGTTCATTAAGGAGACATCGTCTAAAGTCTTCCCCAGATGAAGACTTAGTCACCTAGTCGTGTCCATCTCTTTGTGACCCCATGGACTGTACCCAGGCTACTCTGTCCATGGGATTCTCCAGACAAGAATACTGGAGTTGGTTGCCATTTTTCTCCAGGGCATCTTCCTGACCCAGGGATTGAACCTGAGTCTCCTGCATTGCAGGGGGATTCTATGACATCTGAGCCACCAAGGAAGCTCCCTTACCTAGGTGAGCACAGTACTAAATATGATGAATTTAGTCAGCAATTTTCATTTTTATTCATCCAGCAAGTATTCATTGAAGGCTAAATGTGTTTTCTAGGTAAATTTCTAGGCACTAGAGATATACAAGAATAATACCAGAAATTTCTACTCTCTTGGAGTGTATAGAGGGAGAAGGGGATGAGACAAATAAATTATTGCATGTATTTAACATACCATCTGTTTCTAAGGAAAAAAATTAACATTAATGGGATAAAGAGTGATTATCTCTTTACATTAGATTTTCAAAAAAGAATTTTCTTGGAAGGTGGCATCTGAATAGGCACATACATGATTTAATAGAAATATATTTATTAACAGTGGATTGAGCACTACAATATTTGGACCCTATTAACTTCCTTACAAGGTGTTTCATGTTTTTATATTTCAATCTATTATGTCAGTGAGTATGTCAGTATGGATAGTGTACGTCACTGAGTTCAGTGTGAGGATTGGCATGGTATAAAACAGACTCTACTTGAACAATCACTTATGAGAATTTGGAACTGAGCATACTATAGAGGGCTTCCCAGGTGGCACTAGTGATAAGGTATCTGCAGGAGACAAGTGATTCTGGCTCAGTCCCTGCGTCTGGGAGATCCCCTGAAGGAAGGCATGGCAACCAACTCCAGTATTCTTGCCTGGAGAATCCCATAGGCAGAGGAGCCTGGTGGGCTACAGTCCAGGGTCTCAAAGAGTCAGACACGAGTGAAATGACTTAGCACACAGAACACACGTGCTATAGAGAGAAAGGATGATGATGTGTGGCAGGCACAGGTAGACAGGACTCTGTGATGCCCACAGGTAGAAACTATCTTTAAAATAGTGACAGAAGGGAAAGCTAGGAAATGATGACTGTGAACTTTCTTAGTTCATTGAATTGGCTAAAGTAAAATAAGATCCAAAAGGGTAGCAGAATACTCATACAAAATATGTTTACTCTGACAGACTCACAGTAGGTAATACAACTCAAAGGATGAGTGTAAGAAACAGTCTATGCTCATCTGTAGCACCAGCCAGAAGGATGGAACACAGCTTCTGGGGCACAACAACTGTGTAAAGCACAGGCTTACAAACAGCTAGGAAGCAGTTATGTGCCAACAATACTAAAAATTAGTTGCTGTTGTTGTTGTTGTTTTTTAAGAATTGTGTGTGGTTTAGGAGGAAAGAGAGAGAAGAGGAGGTCACACACCCTCCTTCCCTGTGTCTCTGTGTATCTTTCTCTGTCTCTTATAAGGACACTGTAATTGGATTTTGGGTTCCCTTTAAGCTCATCTTGATTCTTACTTTAATTACATCTGCAAAGCTCTTACTTCCAAATAAGGTGACATTCTGAGTTCCGGGTGACGTGAATATTTGGGAGACACTATTCACCCACAGCACTTGCATGTTGGCTCAGAAGTTGAAGAATCTCCCTGAAATGCAGGAAACCCAGGTTCAGTCCCTGCATCAGGAAGATCCCATGCAGAAGGCAATGGCTACCCACTCCACTATTCTTTGCTGGAGAAGTCCATGGATGGAAGAACCTGGCAGACTATATAGTCTGTGGGGTGGCAAAGAGTCAGACATGACTGAACAACTCACAGTTTCACTTTTCATACACTCACAACAAACATCATTTTACACTTGATATACAGCTATTTTACTTGACACTGAACTGAACAGAAGCTAAGAGATCAAATAGCCAATTTATGACTCTAAATTTATGATCTAGTGAGTTGACTATATAATTTGAGTCTTCATCTCTACGAGAAGATTTAATCAACACTATGTAATAGATCAAATTTCTTTTGGAAATATAGACCTTTGAGCAAATTGTATTAAGTGATTCATTAATTTCCTGACACTCTCTTTCACATCTTTGTTCCTGAGGCTATAGATCAGAGGGTTCAGCATGGGACTCACCACTGTATAGACTACAGAACCTAGTTTAACCATAAACCATGAGTTTTGGGAGCTGGGTACAAAGTAAAGGAACAGGATTGTCCCATGGAACATGGTGATGGCAGTCAGATGGGAGGCACAAGTAGAGAAGGCTGTTTGGAGCCCCCAGCAGAGGACATTTTTATGATAGTGACAAAAATGGAAATACAAGTAGTGAGGATAATTGCCAGGCTGCTCACCTCATTGAGTATGGCGATGGCAAAAGAGAGCACTTGGATGATGAAGGGATCAGAGCAGGAGACAGAGACAATAGCAGACTGCTCACAGAGAAAATTATTTATGATGTTAGACCCACAGAAGGATAATTCCAGGAGAAAACAGGTGAATATCAGGGAGGAGACTACACCCCAAGTGTAGGCACAGGTCACTAACGATGCACAGAGCTTTGGGGATGTAACTGCTGTGTAGAATAGAGGCTTACAAACGGCCACAAATCAGTAATAGGCCATCACTGCCAACATGAACGTCTCTGCCACTTCAAACATACAAGCCAAGGAGAATTGCATGATGCATCCCATGAACGAGATGGTTCTGTCCTCCACAACCAAATTCTCTAAGAGTTTGGGTGTAACTGTGGTGGAATAGCAGAAATCAACAAAGGACAAGTGACTGAGAAGAAAGTACATGGGAGTGTAGAGTTTGGGACTGATCCTGATGATGGTGATCATGCCCAGTTTTCCCACCACGGTGACTGCATAGATGGTGAGGAAAACCAGGAACAAGGAAACCTGGAGGTCAGGGTATTCTGAGAAGCCCAAGAGGGTGAACATGGCTTCAGCACTCTGATTTCCTTCAACAAACCACAGAATTGTTATTGGAGAAAATCTGAGGCAGTGATCATAAAATGGTAACAATGATAATGATGACAGTGCATGGATTTCTCATTTATCGCGCAGCAGACATTGTGTTACAATATTGGTCCCTTAGTTTTGACCACTAAATAAGACTTGGAAAAAAAGACTTTGAATTTCAAAACAAGCACTCTCATATTTTACAAAGGGAAATGGAAGCATATGTGAGGTAAGACACTTGTTTGAATTAACACGGCCTGCTAGTGATGAGTTAGGTTTGAAGTTGATCATGAGTGACAGAAATTGAATTTAGTTTAGAGTCAGAGAGAAATATTTTCTATAGTGTTGTAGAAAAACATGTTTTTCACAGTTCCACCATTCTAAAGGTCTGTGCTGTTTAGTGGGAGTAACAGAACAATAAATGAAAACATAGCACTCAAATTTATTTTTAAAAGCAGGACGAGTAATACTTTTAGAAGCTGTAGTACTTCTATGGTTATGTTCAAACTGAAGATCATCGAAAAGGCAGAGGTCATGAGTCACCACAAGAATTTTCACATTTTGGAAAACATAAATGGACATTGAAGAAAATAAAGCTCTATCTTCAAGTTTTCCAATCATTGCAGTTTGGTTTAGACCCGAGAGAGTAATTCTTGAACTATTTATTTTTATATCACACATCAATAAGATAGCGTGAATGCTTTTTCATGTGGCAATTTGCAAGAAGGTAGTTCCTTCTAAATCACTGGAAATGGCACCTCAAATAGCCCATTTCATTAATTTCTATAAAAATAATTGTAAAAAAATACATGAACTGAATAAGAAAACTTGGTGACTACAATAAAACCCAAAACAAAAGATAAATAAGATAAAATTTAAAAGTTCAGGGATATTAACTGCTATTATATATATTTACTGTGTGATTTTTCTTTCCCATTCTGTGTATGAAGTGCATGTGTTTTGAGATGAATAAGCAATATAATTTGGTCTCTGATTTTATTGCTTAACCTAAATAAATATTATTGTCTTCAGAAACAGTGATGTTCTTTACTGAAACTAAATTGTGTTTTCTTCACAGTTCACATATTGCTGAAGCCTGGCTTGGAGAATTTTGAGCATTACTTTACTAGCGTGTGAGATGAGTGCAATTGTGTGGTAGTTTGAGCATTCTTTGGCATTGCCTTTCTTTGGGATTGGAATGAAAACTGACCTTTTCCAGTCCTGTGGCCACTGCTGAGTTTTCCAAATTTTCTGACATATTGAGTGCAGCACTTTCACAGCATCATCTTTCAGGATTTGGAATAGCTCAACTGGAATTCTATCACCTCCACTAGCTTTGTTTGTAGTGATGCTTTCTAAGGCCCACTTGACTTCACATTCCAAGATGTCTGGCTCTAGATGAATGATCACACCATCATGATTATCTTGGTTGTGAAGATCTTTTTTGTACAGTTCTTCTGTGTATTCTTTCCACCTCTTCTTAATATCTTCTGCTGCTGTTAGGTCCATACCATTTCTGTCCCTTATTGAGCCTATCTTTCATGAAATTCCGTATTCCAAGGCCAAATTTGCCTGTTACTTCAGGTGTTTCTTGACTTCCTACTTTTTCATTCCAGTCCCCTATAATAAAAAAGGCATCTCTTTTTGGGTGTTATTTCTAAAAGGTCTTGTAGGTCTTCATAGAACCATTCAACTTCAGCTTCTTCAGCATTACTGGTTGGGGCATAGACTTGGATTATGTATGTGTGTATATATATATATATATATATATATATATATATATATAATTTTCTCAAGAGATTTTACCCCCATTGTGTCTCAGTCACTACAGAATCAACTTGCACTTTGGGAGATGTGAGTTCCATTCCTGGCTTGGGAAGATCCCCTGGAGGAGGGCAGGGCAACCCACTCCAGTATTCTTGCCTGGAGATTCCCCATCGACAGAGAAGGGGTCACAAAGAGTAGGACACTAAGCAGCAGATAAGCACACATTTGAAGGAAAATGTAATAACCATCAACACACTGTATAAAGCACATTTAAGAAAGTGCTTTCCTCTATCTCTCTTCTCACTCAAAATTACATTGGGTGAGAAAATATTTTGGTGTTGACTAATTTTCTGATGGCCTCCTTCACATCATTATTTCTGAGGCTGTAGATAAGGGGGTTTAGCATGGGGATCACTACTGTGTAAAGCACAGTGGCTACTTTGATGAAGAGCCGTGAGCTTCTGGAGTTGGGTACACAGTAGAGAAGAAGGATCATCCCATAGAAAATGATGATGGTGGTCAGATGGGAGGCACAGGTAGAGAAGGCTTTTTGGAGTCCACCAGCTGAAGGCAACTTGATGATTCTGACAATTATGAAAATATAAGAGGCAAGTATAATCAGGAGGCTACACACCTCATTGAAAGTAAAAATGATAAAACATGTCATCTGACTGAAGTAAGAGTCAGAGCAAGAGGCAGAGACAATGGCAGAAAACTCACAGCCAAAGTGATGTATGACGTTAGAACCGCAGAAGGACAGCTCCAAAAGAGAACGTGTGATTGTCAAGGAACACATTCCACCCCATGTGTAGGTTCCAGCGACCAGGAGGCTGCAGAGCTTAGGAGACATAGCAACTGTGTAGAGCAGGGGGTTACAAAACAGCCACAAACCGGTCATAGGCCATCACTGCTAACATGAACATCTCCGTAATCACAAGTGTGCAACCAAGGAAGAATTGCATCATGCAACCCACGTAGGAGATAGTCCTTGTGTCCACAACCAAGATCTCTAAGAGTTTGGGTGTGGTTATAGAAGAGTAACAAAAATCAAGAATGGAGAGATGTCTGAGAAAGAAGTACATGGGGGTGTGAAGTTTGGGATTGATTCTGATGATCACAATCATACCCAGGTTCCCCAACACAGAGACAGTATAGACAGCCAAGAATACCAAGAAGAGGGGCACCTGGAGCTGCGGGTATTCTGAGAAACCTGAGAGGACGAAAGTTATTCCAGCACTCTGATTTCTCTCATCCATCACTATGGTTCCTGCCAGAGAAAACCAGAGAGTTCACCCTAAACAACCAGACATGACAGAAATAGAGGGTATTTTTTTACAAGCCTAGACAGGGGACTGGTCTGCAGTGGTGAAGTCTGGGATTTCCCATGAATGCAAATAATACACAGTTGGAGCCCAAATATACTGTGTGTCTACAGGTGTGGAGAGTGCAAGTCAGCTTCTGATGGAGGGGCAAGGAGAGGATGGACTGGGAAGAACTGAGTGTCACAGTGACTCAGAAAATGTCCTTGTTTGAATTTTCTCAACCTTCTCAGCTCTACGTCCCTTCTCTCCACATGGATAATTCCTTTCTTTATCTTCATTTAATTGAACTTGTTGATTGCACTTGCAAATTCTTATGTTTGCTCAGGCCATTCTAACTGCTCAGGATGTCTTCTGTTATTCTCTCACTTTTCCTTAGTGCTCTCCAATCAGAGAGAGCCTTCCTAGGTAGTGCGGTTGTGAAGAATCCTCCTGATAGAGCAGGAGATGCAAGGGACATGAGTTCAATCCCTGGGTCAGGAATATCTCCAGGGGAAAGAACTGGCAACCCTCTCCAGTATCCTTGCTGGTGAAATCTGATAGATAGAGGAGCCTGGCGGGCTACAGTCCATGGAGTCGCAAGTCACACAACTGAGAGATTCAGCACCCACCTCATCAGAGAAGCCTCAGGTCTAACTTCCCTAATGATTTCACCAACTGGCCAACCCTTGGTAAAAGGTCCCATATTGTATCTCCTAGAGAATATGAATGATGTCTTGTTAACAATCTAGACTCTTTAATCAAGTCAAAGTGCCTTCAAATTTAACCTCACTTATTTTTATGTCTCTGACAACTTAAACTCTTGGAAACCTTACCTTTAGAATATAATTCTATTATAAGAATTTGGTTTTACTACACAATTATGTATTAAATATAACATAAATTAGTGAATTATTTTCTAAAATGTTTAAGACTTTAATTTCAGATGTAATAGTTGCCCTCCACCAAATTTAGTTTAGAATACTGGAGTGGATAGCCATTCCCTTCTCCAGGGGATCTTCCCAACCCAGGGATTGAACCCAAATCTCCCACATTACAGGTAGATTCTTTACCAGCTGAGTCACAAGGGAAGACCAGAAATACTGGAGTTGGTAGCCTATCCCTTCTCCAGCAGATCTTCCTGACCCAGGAATCAAACTGGGGTCCCATGCATTGCAGGCAGATTCTTTACCAGCTGAGCTATCAGGGAAGTCAGACTTTAAGTATTTTCTAAAGCATTTAAGACTTTAATTTCACATGTAATAAATGGCCCCCACCAAATTTAGCTTCTTTTCTTGTATTTCTAATGCTATTTTTCATGTTTACTTTGAATTTGATATATATAACCTCAAAATATTCTACAATGTAGCACCACCTATAATTTTACAAAGTCTGAAATGGGGCAAATAGTGAGTAAGAAGTAGAAAAAATGCATACACAGAAGAAATCTTTTTCTTACTTAATTCTTTTCTAATGTTTCCTTCTTAGCTGCACATTCCCATTAATGTCTCAAGCCATCAAGGCATAAGCTTTGTTTTGTCCATTTTTCCCTGTCCTTGTCTATATCTCTATGATTTCCTTTCCATCCAAGGTTAAGGCTATGAAAAATGTAATCAGGGCAAAATGAACATATTCTTCAAAATACACTCCCATCTTTTTTGCTACATATCACACCTCTATTCATCAGCTATCTTTGTTTAGCCTATTTACAGCCATCCTTCAGGACTAATCTTCATTCAATCTTAGTTTAAAATCATGCTCAAATGCTTACCCATATTCAAAATCATCTCCATACAAATTACCTATAATCTGAACTCTTCTGTCTGGATTTCTGTGATCTCTAAAAGAACTAAAGTACTAATGCAGCAGACATAAGAGACACGGGTTCTATCCCTTGGGTGGGAAAATCCCCTGGAGGAGTGTATGGCAACCCGCTCTGGTATTCTTGCTTGGAGAAGTCCATGGACAGAGGAGCCTGGCAGGCTACAATCCATAAGTTTGTTTATAAAGAGTCAAAAAGGACTGAAGTGACTTAGCATGCACAGTATCACTGCATTATCTAGACTGCCAGATTACTACTTCTTTTGTTTTACTCACTGCAGCAATTTTGATTTTTGTGCACAAAATACACACTTTTTGGTATATAAAAGCATTATTACCTTTTAATACCAAATGCCAGGCAACATATTTCAGACTACTTTGGGGTTTAATTCAGAACTCAAGTTTGCTGTACTGTTCCAACTTGCTTTTACCTGTATGATTTTAAACTCAAAAAATTTAATGCAAAGTCTGGCATATTTCTCTACAGGTTTATAGATTTCTTTTTTAATATTTCCCTAATTTTTTTTATTTTTAATTGAAAACAAATACTACTACCTGAATGTCCACCAAGGACATCATTCAGCTATATAAGCAAAGTTCAAAACTAAATGCATCCCATGAATCTTAAAGATATAAGAAATAAGTTCAATATCTTATATTCTTCCCCTGCAATGAATTAAATGAATACCATTTCATTGCTACTAAGGTTGCATAGGTTTTTCTCTGCCAAAAACATTGTTAATTTCAGAGTTTCCCACATCAGAATTAAAGTAAATCACTTAATTTAAACAACTCACCAGAAGCCATGTAGTCTTTATAGATTGATTTACTGAAGACTTCTTTAAATAAGAATCTTGAAAAGTGTTTAACAAAAATACTTACATTTAATGAAAATTGTTGTAGCTTGTAATAAGAGTATTGTAACCTCTTCCAAAGTATATTTCAGTAAAGTCATCAAGAAAATTACATTTTGTTCTCATTAAAAAATAGAGGCACTCCCGAGGGTGAGCCACACTTGTGACTAAACTTAGGGATCATGCTGTATATTTACGTCTACCTGAGTGACTTTGGGGATTCACACCCCAGACAATCCTGATTGGGGTGTTTTCCATGAGCTACAAACAAGACAATTTAAAGAAAATCCCATACTCCTCATTTAGAGTATAATTTATTTTAAATCATTAAATCATATAGGAAGCCTGAGCATGTTTATCTTCTCATCTTAGAAAAATAACACTAGCAACCAGCCTGTTTATATTTATATGTATCATGGAAGATGTGAATTCCAAAATTCAGAAAGAAAATCACAATTACAGTTCAAAAGACCAAGCATAGTGTTGTTTCTGTGTTATGTTTATTTCAGTCTTTCCTCTAAGTTTTCTTATTTGGACACCTACATTTTTGTAAAAAACACATTCAATATCACACTGAATAGAAATATGATATTATGCCATTTGGTGTTATTATTGTTTCCCAGTGTTTCCCTGTTTTATTAAAACTTGTTGAATATACATTTTTTGATAATGCAGTTGATAAAACCTATCAGTTATGTGGTATATTAATGGTCTATTTCATCATAATAAACTGGTGCAGATTCAGTGGCTTGAAAAACACTCATTTATTAATTCACAATTTTGTATGCCCGAAGTTAGGCACAATACACCTGGTCCCTGTATTCAAGTTATCGCAAGGCTGAAATCAAAGTGTCATCAAGTTTTTCATCTAGAAATTGGTTCTCTTCCAAGCTCATTCATGTTTTTGGAATAAATCAGTTCCTTGGAGTTGTAGGAATAGGGTATTGTTTCCTTGACATCTGTTTTGGGGTTATTCAAGGTTCCTAGAATCCACTCCTAGGCATCCACTTTGTTTTCTCTGCTCAAGTCACTCTCACACTTCAAATCTCTCTTTCAACACCCTCTTATAATTCATAGATCACTTTAAAGAGGGATTCAAGAATGACTGAGCGACTTCTCGTTCACTTTTCACTTTCATGCATTGGAGAAGGAAATGGCAACCCACTCCAGTGTTCTTGCCCGGAGAATCCCAGGGATGGCGGAGCCCGGGGGGATGCCTTCTATGGAATCCCACAGAGTCGGACACGACTGAAGCGACTTAGCAGCAGCAGCAGCAGCAGGCATTTTTAACAAATCATCAGATTATATGAGACTCACCAATCAAGATAGTCTTCTTTTCTTATGATCAACTGATTTAAAACTAGATATAATTTAAAATTATTTGCCAGCAGCTCCCAGATTAATGTGTAATTGAATGGCTAGTTGAAGATATATGTACACCAAATGGTGGGGAATCTTAAGGACTAGTTTAGAGTTTTACTTGTCACTCATGAGGTCAACATTTTTGTACTCTCTCTATTAATACTTCATTCTATTTAAAATAGCACCTACTTGCTTGAATATTTTACTTAAGAGAGAAATTTGATGATCTGTGATTCCATCTTAAGAAGATAAAAAAGCAAACATAGTTTTTAATCTCACACTAAATAGGAGGAAAGATGAGAATGGTGATCAACAAAATACAAAATGGACAGTGAATTAGAAATAAGAGATTGAGGAAAACTAAAATTCTGATGTTTAAAATAATACATAAAATCAATCATCTGTTAGATAAATTGATTACAAATAACAGATCATAATGCAACACTACTCAAGAAAATAAAGGGACTTCATTACATATGCTGTCAATATAGAAAAATAATCAGGGAGTATTATGTATAATTTTCCTCCAAAAAATTTAACTACCTAGTTGATGTAGAAAAATCATTTGAACCATACAAATAAACTTACCAAAGGTGAAATACAAATTATGAATAGCTTCTATCTTCTTATGAAACTGAATTTTAAGTTAAAAATCTTCCTACAAGGAGAACCTCATTCCAATACTGTTAAATTGTAAATTCTGTCAAGCATTTAAGTAATAAATAGCACAAAAACACGTGCATGGATATTTGAATAAACAGAGCAATAAGAGGTATATGCAACTCTATTTCTTCATCCCATTAATATAGCTCATATTCAAACTGGAGGCATTAGGATTTGAATTCAGTCAGTCTGGCCCCAGAGTTTGTGCTCTTAAAAAGTTATGTCATTTGATTGCAACTGGGCCATAAAGATTCTTAAAGGATAAGTTTATGATCATGGATTTTATAGTCTCACAACTGGGAGGTGTCAGTTGAAGGAAGGACCTGATTAGAATTTTGGTCCAGAAGGATGATTCAGACAGGAAGGGGAGGAGGGGCTAGAGGAGGAAATAAGACTGGAAATGTAATTTTAACTTGATGCTATTACTATCTTGCCTATATCTTGTGTGAAACATGTACTTAGGATTGTGTTTATTTGTACATGCTGCTGCTGCTGCTGAGTCGCTTCAGTCGTGTCCGACTCTGTGCGACCCCATAGACGGCAGCCCAACAGGCTCCCCTGTTTCTGGGATTCTCCAGGCAAGAACACTGGATTGGGTTGCCATGTCCTTCTCCAATGCATGAGAGTGAAAAGTGAAAGTGAAGTTGTTCAGTCATGTCCGACTCTTAGCGACCCCATGGACTGCAGCCCACCAGGATCCTCCGTCCATGGGATTTTCCAGACAAGAACACTGGAGTGGGTTGCCAATTTGTATATGACAGCTCTCTAATTCCCAAACATCCATGTACATAAGAATATTCCAAGAGGTTTGTTTAAAATGAACATTCCTGAGTTTCTCTGCCAAATATCCGTGAGTTCAACTGATTTCCCAGGTGCTTCTGACAGAGGTTCTAAGAAACCTCTATGATAGAAACCAAAGATTTCTGGATTTGATTTTCAGCTACAAATATCTAGAACCCAGCGTTGTGCAAGCACAATGATAGAATTCTTTGGCCTGCTTCCTGACCTTCAGGAGCTCAGGATATGGTTGAAGAGGCAAAGACAACTCAATCAGCAATGTGCAAAACCTGAAAATGATTAATTAGTTCAGAATATGTGAACTCCATAGTTTAAAACTGATAGCTGAGATGCAGGTTACTGGCAGGCATAAGTATGTATATATATATATATATATATATATATATATATAGTCCCTGAGTAAAAACTGCATTTCTCAAGGAGGCAAAAATTGTAAATGAAGGTATGAAGTTTATTTTTAGAGACATAGCAAAACAAGTGGGAGAGCACACAAAGAAACTGTTTAGTTAAGATGGCAGCAAGGCAGAGAGGCACGCCAGGAAAGAAAGCGTGTGGGTATCTCTGACAGTGAGGAGGGGCCACCACCAATATTTCAGATCATTTTCTGAGTTTTTGTCCATCTCTGGTGTTTCATGGGTTTCTCTGGTGGTTCAGAGGTAAAGAATCTATCTGCAGGCAGAGGACACATGTTCTATCCCTGTATCAGGAAGATCCCCTGGAAATGAAATGGCAATCCACTCCAGTATTCTTGCCTGGAGAATCCCATGGATAGAGGAGCTTGGTAGGCTACTGTCCATGGGGTTGCAAAAGAGTCAGATATGACTTAGTAACTAGTCAACAACCATCAACACCAACACCAGACAAAGATGTTGTAAACAAACAAACAAACAGAAAACATAGATCAAGAAAACTGATGTACTTCATCATATAAATATTGAATGAAATATTAGAAAATACAATATCACAATATATGATAGGAAAATAAACAAAGCCTCAGATGGAAAGAAAAAATAAAATGATTACCTGCATAGCAGTAAATAAGATATATAAGAAAATTCCTTCAACCTGATAAAGATCATCAACAAAAATACCTCTAGCTAATATTATGTCTCAGAAAAGGCAATGGCACACCACTCCAGTACTCTTGCCTGGAAAATCCCATGGAGGGAGGGGCCTGCAGACTGTAGTCCATGGGATCGCTAAGAGTCGGACACCACTGAGCGACTTCCCTTTCACTTTTCACTTTCATTCACTGGAGAAGGAAATGGCAACCCACTCCAGTGTTCTTGCCTGGAGAATCCCAGGGACGGAGGAGCCTGGTGGGCTTCCATCTATGGGGTCACGCAGTGTCGGACATGACTGAAGCCACTTAGCAGCAATATTATGTCTCGTATAGAAACAGAAAATAGAAAAAAATCCTACATAAAGTAAAATAACTTGATTTTCTCCTAACTCTGTATGTAACAGCCAAGAAAATAATGTCCTTAGTGCCAAATATGGAAATATAAGTAGTGAGGTTAATTGCCAGGCTGCTCACCTTACTGAATACTGCAATGGCAAAAGAGAGCACTTGGCTGATGAAGGGATCAGAGCAGGAGACGGAGACAATGACAGAGTGCTCACAGAGAAAATTATTTATGATGTTAGACCCACAGAAGGATAATTCCAGGAGAGAACAGGTGAGTGTCTCCCACGTGTAGGGACAGGCCACTAACGATGCACAGAGCTTTGGGGACATGACTGCTGTGTAGAGTAGAGGCTTACAAACGGCCACAAATTGGTCATAGGCCATCACTGCCAACATGAATGTCTCTGCCACTGCAAACATACAAGCCAAGGAGAATTGCATGATGCATCCCGTGAACGAGATGGTTCTGTCTTCCACAACCAAATTCTCCAAGAGTTTGGCTGTAACTGTGGTGGAATAGCAGAAATCAACAAAGGACAAGTGACTGAGAAGAAAGTACATGGGAGTGTGGAGTTTGGGACTGATCCTGATGATGGTGATCATGCCCAGGTTCCCCACCACGCTGACTGCATAGACGGTGAGGAAAACCAGGAACAAGGGAACCTGGAGGTCAGGATATTCTGAGAAGCCCAAGAGGGTGACCATGGCTCCGGCACTCTGATTTCCTTCAGCAAACCACATAATTGTTATTGGAGAAAATCTGGGACAATGATCGTAAAATGATAACAATGATAATGATGACATTGCATGGATATCTCATTTATCACGCAGCAGACATTGTGTTACAATATTGGTCCCTTAGTTTTGACCACTAAATAAGACTTGGAAAAAAAAAAAAGATTTTGAATGTCAAAACATGCAATCTCATATTTTACAAAGGGAAATGGAAGCATATATGAGTTAAGACAGTTGTTTGAATTAACACAGCCTGCTAGTGATGAGTTAGGTTTGAAGTTGATCATGAGTGACAGAAATTGAATTTAGTTTAGAGTTAGAGAGAAATATTTTCTATAGTGTTGTAGAAAAAATGTTTTTCACAGTTCCACCATTCTGAAGGTCTGTGCTGTTTAGTGGGAGTAACAGAACAATAAATGAAAACATAGCACTCAAATTTGTTTTAAAAAGCAGGAGGAGTAATGTATTTAGAGGCTGTAGTACTTTTATCATTATGTTCAAACTGAAGATCATCGAAAAGGCAGAGGTCATGAGTCACCACAAGAATTTTCACATTTTGGAAAGCATAAATGGACATTGAAGAAAATAAAGCTCTATCTTCAAGTTTTCCAATGTTTGCAGTTTGTTTAGACCCTAGAGTATTTCTTGAGCTATTTGTTTTTATATCACACATCAATAGGTTAGCTTGAATGCTTTTTTCATGTGGCAATTTGCAAGAAGGTAGTTCCTTCTGAATCACTGGAGATGGCACCTCAAATAGCCCATTTCATAATTTTTTTTAAATAATTATTAAAAAATACATGAACTGAATAAAAAAACTTGGTGACTACAGTAAAACCCAAAACGAAAGATAAATAAGATAAAATGTTCAGAGATATTAACTGCTATTATATATATTTACTGTGTGATTTTTCTTTCCCATTCTGTGTATGAAGTGCATGTGTTTTGAGATGAATAAGCAATATAATTTGGTCTCTGATTTTATTGTTTAACTTAAACAAATATTATTGTCTTCAGAAACAGTGATGTTCTTTACTGAAACTAAATTGTGTTTTCTTCTACATATAAGCAATCCATACTTTCAAGCTTATATTAATACAGTTAAATAATATAGTCTCTTAAAAATGGAAAATGCTTTTTGGAAACACGTTTAAATCTCTAAAACCTCTGAGTGTCAATCAATCCAATGGTTCTACTATACTGAAATATCATACAAATAGACCCAAAGATCTTGCCTGGTGGCTCAGTGGTAAAAAAAAAAAAAAAAAATCACCTGAAGAGCAGGAGGTGTAGGTTCTATCGCTGCTTGGAGTCAGGAATAACTCTTAGTAAAGAAAATGGCCACCCACTCAGTATTCTTGCCTGGGAAGTCTTCTGGACAGAGAAGCCTGGGGGGCTGCAGTCCATAGATACACAAAAGATTTGAACACAATTTAGCAAATAAACAGCAGCAAAAAATGTTTTCCATAGGCTCCTGACTAACACTTGCCAGACTCTACCAGGAAGGCATAACACCAGAGGCTGTTTCCCACCAGGCATAGAATTATTGTACATAGTATGGTCTTGATCCAAAATCCCACAAGTCTGCATGGTTATTCTCTCACTGAGATAGGCTTGAGTTCCACAATACATCTTCCCCCCATTGCTGACACCTCTGTACCCTGGACTAGCTTTGGAGCCAGTATCTACACCCTAGTCACCCAGAGCTAGCAGCCTTGTTGGTTATTAGTTTTCCATGCTGCACAACAAATTGCCACCAACTTTGAGGCTTAAACTGCTATCACAGTTTCTGTAGCATAATAGCCTGGGAAGTGCTCCTGTAACTTCATAAGATACTGCTAAACTATTTTCAAAGTTCTTTAACACTGCACTCTTATCTGAAATGCATAAGCACTTAATTTGCTCCACATTTTCACCACTATTTGAAACTCTTATTCATTTTAGCTATTCTAAATGGAGTACAGTAGTTTCTCCTTGCGGTTTAAGTTTTTATTTTAATAAGAATGTCATTGATGACTAGCTATACTTAGTATTTAGATATATTAACCTAAAGCACATTTATCAAAAGATTTGAATCATCAATTGCACCACAAGAACTGAACAATCTGTACCATAGGATATCATTTATTTTTTCAGAAATAAAATAATGAATTTAAAAATATGCATAGTGACAAAGCGGTTTTGTGAAAACTAATCTTGTGAGTGTATTTTTTACTTCTTTATTCCTCAAGCTGTAGATCAAGGGGTTCAGCATAGGAATCATTACTGTGTAAAACACAGAAGTCACTTTGACTGTGAGCCAAGAAGTTTTGGGGTTAGGAATGCAGAAAAGGAAAAGGACGGTTCCATGGAAGATGCTGATGGCCGTCAGGTGGGAAGCACAGGTGGAGAAGGTTTTCCAGCGCCCACTTGCAGAAGGCATCCCCATAACAGTGATAAAAATGAATATATAGGACATCAGAATAATCACCAGGCTGCTTGCCTCATTGAATATGACAATAATAGAACATAACATCTGAGTGATATAGGGATCTGAGCAGGAGACAGAAACAATTACAGAGTGGTCACAGATAAAATTATTTATGGTGCTAGACTTGCAATAGGATAATGCAAGAAGAAAATATGTGAGTGTCACGGAGCACACTACACCCCATGAGTAAGAGCCAGCCACCAAGAGAGCACAACGCTTCGGAGACATCGCAGTGGTATAGAGCAAGGGGTTGCAGACTGCCACAAAGCGGTCATAGGCCATTGCTGCTAACATGAACGTTTCTGCTACACCAAACAGGCAAGCAAAACAAAACTGTGCAATGCAACCAGAGAAAGAGATGGTTCTGTCCTCCAGAATCAAACTCTCCAACAGTTTGGGTGTAACTACAGTAGAAAAACAGAAATCGACAAAGGACAAGTGACTAAGGAAAAAGTACATGATCGTGTGGAGTTTTGAATTGACCTTGATGATTATGATCATGCCTAAATTCCCCACCACAGTGATTGTGTAAATAGACAAGAAAACAAGGAAAAGTGGGACCTGGAGTTCTGGATATTCTGAAAAACCCAGGAGAATAAATGTGGGTATGATACTCTGGTTTCCTTCTGATCGCAGCATGATTCCTGTTGAACAAAGGACCAAACATTTTTCCTGAAAAATACAAATGAATAGAAAAGAGAAACAGAGAAGGCAGAAGCTTCATATGTGTCTGCGGAGTTGGTATATATTCTCCAGGTATGGTCCTCAAACCACCAGCCGCAGGGACACCTAACAATATGTTAGGGATGAAAATTCTCAAGCCCTGTCTCCAACGTCCTGAATCAAAAACTCTGGAATGGAGCCCACAATTTATGATTTATCCAGCCCTCCACGTGATTTCTGATGCACGATAAATTATGAGAACCACTAAAATACAGACTATTCATCCTATTGTTTAAAATTTAGCCCTTAGTATTTTTAATATAAATACAACTAAAATATAAATTTGGAACACAAGAGAAAGTGTAAATCACAAAATTTTGAGATGCCAAAAGGAAGCAGAGTACTGTGTTATGGTTGTAACAGTTACACGAAGGATCAAGGAGATCACCTGATATGAAAAGGTGCCATATAAATCTTAGTATGACTTCTTTTATATTCTAGTCATATTAAAGAATTAAGCACCCATACAATTTGTGAATTGGCATAAATCTTAAGTTCTAACTAGTTTATGCCTTCCATCTTGTGCTTAAATTAATTATAGAGTCTTATTTAGAAATAATCTTGTACCTTCCATCAAAACCTCCATTAAGGTTATACAGCCTCCTGGGATAATTTTTGGGTTTTTATATTGACATTTTGCTTAACATTGATTCGTTCATTAATTGAATCTAATTAACTTATATTAATTTTTTGTATATGTGATTTTAGATAATTTATTTTAATGTTTAAGGCTTCCACAGTGGATTAATGGTAAAGAATCCACTTTTAATGTAGGAGAAACAGGTTCGATTCCTGGGTGGGGAAGATTCCCTGGAGAAGGAAATGGCAACCCACCCCAGTTTTGCTGTGGGCCTCCCTGATGCCTGAGTCAGTAAATAATCCACCTGCAATGCAGGAGACCATCTGCAATGCAGGAGACCTGAGTTCAGTCCCTAGGTCGGGAAGATCCCCTGGAGGAGATGGCAACCCACTCCAGTATGACTTAGCAGCGAAACCTTTTTGATATATATATAAAATTATAAGTGAGTGTTAGTTACTTTCTTGTGTCTGACTGAAAAACCATAGACTGTAGCCCACTGGCTTTCTCTGTCCACGTAATTCTCCAGGTAAGAATCCTGGAGTGGATTGCCATTCCCTTCTCCAGGGGATCTTCCCAACTCAGAGATCAAACCCAGGTCTACTGCAGACAGATTCTTTACTGTCTCAGCCACCAATATATAAATATATAAATATATATATATAATATAAAGTATATATAATGTTATGAGAAACAAAAGGATATAATTTATATTTATAAATTATATATAATTAATTACTGTATTTACCAACAATAATTATATACAAAATGCATTCAAGATACAGTGAAAATTACAAATATTCTCTACCAATGAGTAAACCTCGTTATGATGAAGCAAACTTGGAGAAGTTGGGGAAGCAAGACCTGCCATGCCTTAATAAGAATGGCCCCGAGATACAGACATAAAATTTCAGTAAAACTAGATGGATGATCTGCTTCATCTTAGTTTTGTCCAGATCAAGTGTCAGGCTACAAACTCAGCTCCATGAAGGCCTACTTGATATCCACTACAAACAACCCTAGACATAAATAATATGTCATCAGAATATTTTTTCCAATAGCAAGAGGGACTGGGCAGATGCATTGTAAATATCCATTATTATTCAGACTATTTTAATAAATGGCTTTCCTTCAACATTTGAAAATATTACCACACCCTGGTATATCAGGAAGACTGGAACCACTGTTTTAGTTTACTGATGGAATACTCACATCAATAACAAAAGAGACTGAAAATTGGATTTCATGTTCAACCTTACCAATTTCAAATGAGTTTGGAGAAAATCAGTGGATTAATGGTAGGGTGGTACTCAAATTAGAACTAAGTTTATGGAATTACATAATTCTATGTATTTTTGCAATTTCCCTATTGCTCATTGCTCCAAGTTTCAGTAATGCAAATCTTAATTGTCAAAACCACTTCATGTCATATTAGTGCTGATTAAAATGTTTCTGATCACAGAAAGCGATCATCTATAGTTTGTGGAGTAATCTATATGAGCTGGAGCTCCATCTTTTCCACTTAATTTGAAAGATACATAAAGAAACATGAACTGACCTGAAACCAGATGTTCTTGATTAATTTACTGAGACTTTCTTTTTAGGATTAATGAATCTCAGGTATATTTCTTCTCAGCATTCAAACATTCTTTAAGATATTAAAAGAATTTAGGCTTGGCAAAAATGGTAGTATATTTCAATGAGCATGCCAGGAAAATGGCATTTTATTTTTAGGGGCATTAGAGATATCAAAAAGTAAAAATTTAAAAGCTGAATTCACAGTCTAAATTCTGCCAAACCCTGGGTCTCATATTTCCCCCCATGACCATGAGTATATGAAGTACACAGAATTATAATTGGAGCATTACTCAGTGGACCTCAAACCATTTAATTAGGTGAAACACTGTCTCTTGTGTCATTTTAGTGGATGCATTTTCTTCTAAATCATTAAAGATAATTACTCCACCATATTTATCCCATTAATTACTTTTTGGACACTGACTTTTGAAATAATGGGTATTCATTGAATAAACATGAAATGTAGACTTTGAAATATGGAAAAAAAGTAGAAATAATTATTATTAACTGCATTTGAAATCCAAAGTTTAGAGTAGAGAAACTTGGCCAGCTCTGCCTTACATAAAAGAAAAACGTGGTCTTCTCCAGTGATGTAATGTGTATATCATTCACCCTTGCTATGATATCATGTCCAGTTCTAACTGTTGCTTCCTGACCTGCATACAAATTTCTCAAGAGGCAGATCAGGTGGTCTGGTATTCCCATCTCCTTCAGAATTTTTCACACAGTCAAAGGCTTTGGCATAGGCAATAAAGGAGAAATAGATGCTTTTCTGGAACTCTCTTGCTTTTTCTATGATCCAGCAGATGTTGGCAATTTGATCTCTGGTTCCTCTGCCTTCTCTAAAACCAGCTTGAACATCAGGAAGTTCACAGTTCACATATTGCTGAAGCCTGGCTTGGAGAATTTTGAGCATTACTTTACTAGCATGTGAGATGAGTGCAATTGTATGGTAGTTTGAGCATTCTTTGGCATTGCCTTTCTTTGGGATTGGAGTGAAAACTGACCTTTTCCAGTCCTGTGGCCACTCCTGAGTTTTCCAAATTTGCTGGTATACTGAGTGCAGCACTTTCACAGCATTATCTTTCAGGATTTGGAATAGCTCAACTGGAATTCCATCACCTCCACTAGCTTTGTACGTAGTGATTCTTTCTAAGGCCCACTTGACTTCACATTCCAGGATGTCTGGCTCTAGGTCAGTGATTATGCCATCGTGATTATCTGGGTCATGAAGATCTTTTTTGTACGGTTCTTCTGTGTATTCTTGCCATCTTTTCTTAATATCTTCTGCTTCTGTTAGGTCCATACCATTCCTGTCCTTTATGGAGCTCATCTTTGCAGGAAATGTTCCTTCGGTATCTCTGATTTTCTTGAAGAGATCCCTAGTCTTTCCCATTCTGCTGTTTTCCTCTATTTCTTTGCATTGATCCTGAAGAAGGCTTTCTTATCTCTTCTTGCTATTCTTTGGGACTCTGCATTCAGATGTTTATATCTTTCCTTTTCTCCTTTGCTTTTCGCTTCTCTTCTTTTCACAGCTATTTGTAAAGCCTCTGCAGACAGCCATTTTGCTTTTTTGCATTTCTTTTCTATGGGGATGGTCTTGATCCCTGTCTCCTGTACAACGTCAGGAACCTCATTTCATAGTTCATCAGGCACTCTATCTATTAGATCTAGGCCCTTAAATCTATTTCTCACTTCCAGTGTATAATCATAAGGGATTTGGTTTAGGTCATACCTGAATGGTTTAGTAGTTTTCCCTACTTTCTTCAATTTCAGTCTGAATTTGGCAATAAGGAGTTCATGGTCTGAGCCACAGTCAGCTCCTGGTCTTGTTTTGCTGACTGTATAGAGCTTCTCCATCTTTGGCTGCAAAGAATATAATCAATCTGATTTTGGTGTTGACCATCTGGTGATGTCCATGTGTCGAGTCTTCTCTTGTTTTGTTGAAAGAGGGTGTTTGTGATGACCAGTGCATTTTCTTTGCAAAACGCTATTAGTCTTTGCCCTGCTTCATTCTGTATTCCAAGGCCAAATTTGCCTGTTACTTCAGGTGTTTCTTGACTTCCTACTTTTGCATTCCTATCCCCTATAATGAAAAGGACATCTTTTTTGGGTGTTAGTTTTAAAGGTCTTGTAGGTCTTCATAGAACTGTTCAACTTCAGCTTCTTCAGCGTTACTGGTTGGGGCATAGACTTGGATTACTGTGATATTGAATGGTTTGCCTTGGAAATGAACAGAGATCATTCTGTCATTTTTGAGATTGCATCCAAGTACTGCATTTCAGACTCTTTTGTTGACCATGATGGCCACTCCATTTCTTCTGAGGGATTCCTGCCCACAGTAGTAGATATAATGGTCATCTGAATTAAATTCACCCATTCCAGTCCATTTCAGTTCGCTGATTCCTAGAATGTCGACATTCACTCTTGCCATCTCTTGTTTGACCACTTCCAATTTGCCTTGATTCATGGACCTGACATTCCAGGTTCCTATGCAATATTGCTCTTTACAGCATCAGACCTTGCTGCTATCACCAGTCACATCGACAGCTGGGTATTGTTTTTGCTTTGGCTCCATCCCTTCATTCTTTCTGGAGTTATTTCTCCACTGATCTCCAGTAGCATATTGGGCACCTACTGACCTGGGGAGTTTCTCTTTCAGTATCTTATCATTTTGCCTTTTCATACTGTTCATGGGGTTCTCAAGGCAAGAGTACTGAAGTGACTTGCCATTCCCTTTTCCAGTGGACCACATTCTGTCAAATCTCTCCACCATGACCCGCCCTTCTTGGGTTGCCCCACAGGCATGGCTTAGTTTTATTGAGTTAGACAAGGCTGTGGAACAACAGACTGGTGCCAAATAGGAAAAGGAGTTCCTCAAGGCTGTATATTGCCACCCTGTTTCTTTAACTTATATGAAGAGTACATCATGAGAAACGCTGGACTGGAAGAAACACAAACTGGAATCAAGATTGCCGGGAGAAATATCAATAATCTCAGATATGCAGATGACACCACCCTTTTGGCAAAAGTGAAGAGGAACTCAAAAGCCTCTTAATGAAAGTGAAAGTGGAGAGTGAAAAAGTTGGCTTAAAGCACAATGTTCAGAAAACGAAGATCATGGCATCCAGTCCCACCACTTCATGGGAAATAGATGGGGAAACAGTGGAAACACTGTCAGACTTTATTTTTCTGGGCTCCAAAATCACTACAGATGGTGACTGCAGCCATGAAATTAAAAGACGCTTACTCCTTGGAAGGAAAGTTATGACCAACCTAGATAGCATATTCAAAAGCAGAGACATTACTTTGCCAACAAAGGTTCATCTAGTCAAGGCTATGGTTTTTCCTGTGGTCATGTATGGATGTGAGAGTTGGACTGTGAAGAAGACTGAGTGCCGAAGAATTCATGCTTTTGAAGTGTGGTGTTGGAGAAGACTCTAGAGAGTCCCTTGGACTGCAAGGAGATCCAACCAGTCCATTCTGAAGGAGATCAGCCCTGGAATTTCTTTGCTGAAACTCCAGTACTTTGGCCACCTCATGCGAAGAGTTGACTCATTGGAAAAGACTCTGATGCTGGGAGGGATTGGGCGCAGGAGGAGAAGGGGACGACAGAGCAAGAGATGGCTGGATGGCATCACTGACTCGATGCACTGTGAGTCTGAGTGAACTCCGGGAGTTGGTGATGGACAGGGAGGCCTGGCATGCTGCGATTCATGGGATCGCAAAGAGTCGGACACGACTGAGTGACTGATCTGATCTGATCTGATGATGTCATGAGAAAAGCTTCACCTCTGTGATAAAACTATACCAAAAATCTACAATCCCAGTTTAATGTGAAAGAATCATTAAGTAAACCCATATCCAGAATATTCCTCAGGGTACCTCACCAATATTCCTTAGAATTATCAAGGTCAAGGAAAAAAAAAAAAAAAAAAAAAAAAAAAAAAAAAACACAAGAAAAGAGTGAAACACTGTTTCAGACCAGAGAATGCTGAGGAGATGTGAATACTAATCCAATATGGTACCCCGGACTACATCTCAGAAAGAAAAGACTGTATTAGTGGGGAAAAAAACCCAAACCGGATGGAATCCAAATAAAATTTAAAATTTAGTCATCATCAGTTCAATTAAGTTCAGTTGCTCAGTTGTGTCCAACTCTTTGCGACCACATGAACTGCAGCACTCCAGGCTTCCCTGTCCTTCAACAACTCCAAGAGTCCACCCAAACCCATGTCCATTGAGTCAGTGATGCCATCCAACCATCTCATCCTCTGTTATTCCCTTCTCCTCATGCCCTCAATCTTTCCCAGTATCAGGGTCTTTTCCAATGAGTCAGCTCTTCGCATCAGGTGGCCAAAGTATTGGAATTTCATCTTCAACATCAGTCCATCCAATGAATACACAGGACTGATCTCCCTTAGGATGGACTGGTTGGATCTCCTTGCAGTCCAAGGGACTCTCAAGAGTCTTCTCCAGCACCACAGAAGTAATGGTACAACATCTATTTCTGCTTTATTGATTATGCCAAAGCCTTTGACTCTGTGGATCACAATGAACTGTGGAAAATTCTGGAAGAGATGGGAATACCAGTACACCTGACCTGCCTTTTGAGAAATCTGTATGCAGGTCAGAAAGCAACAGTTAGAACTGGACATGGAATAACAGACTGGTTCCAAATAGGAAAAGGTTGACGTCAAGGCTGTATACTGTCACCCTGCTTTTTTGGCTTATATGCAAAGTACATCATGAGAAATGCTGGACTGGAAGAAGCACAAGCCGGAGTCAAGGTTGCCAGGAGAAATGTCAATAACCTCAGATATGCAGATGACACTACCCTTATGCCAGAAAGTAAAGAAGAACTAAAGAGCCTCTTGATGAAATTGAAAGAAGAAATAAAAAGTTGGCTTAAAGCTCAACATTCAGAAAACTAATATCATGGCATCCGGTCCCATCACTTCATGGAAAATAGATGGGGAAACAGTGAAAACAGTGTCAGACTTTATTTTTCTGTGCTCCAAAATCACTGCAGATGTTGATTGCCACCATGATTAAAAGACGCTTACTCCTTTGAAGGAAAGTTATGACCAACCTAGACAAAGTTCCGTTTAGTAAAGGCTATAGTTTTTCCAGTAGTCATGTATAGATGTGAGAGTTGGACTATAAAGAAAGCTGAGCGCTGAAGAATTGATGCTTTTGAACTGTGGAGCTGGAGAAGTCTCTTGTGAGTCCCTTGGAGTGCAAGGAGACCCAACCAGTCCATCCTAAAGGAAACCAGTTCTGAATACTCCTTGGAAGGACTGGTG